>NC_063359.1:24500370-24540338 GCF_021869965.1 Rhincodon typus | reverse complement strand
CTCCCTTGTCTGCTCCATACTCACCACCACCCCGGCACTTTCCCTGCAACTGCAGCAAGTGCTACACCTGCCCCTACACCCACCCCCATCCCAGGCCCTAAGAAGACCTTCCACATCAAACAGATGTTCACCTGCACATCTGCTAATGTGGTATACTGTATCCGTTGTGGCCTCCTCTACATCGGGGAAACCAAGCGGAGGCTTGGGGACTGCTTTGTGGGACACCTGCGCTCGGTTCGCAACAAACAATTACACCTCCCAGTCGCAAACCATTTCCACTCCCCCTCCCACTCGTTGGACGACATGTCCATCCTGGGCCTCCTGCATTACTGCAGTGATGCCACCCGAAGGCTGCAGGAACAGCACCTCCTATTTCGCTTGGGAACCCTGCAGCCCAAGGATATCAATGTGGACTTCACAAGCTTCAAAACCTCCCCTCCCCCGACCGCATCCCAAAACCAGCCCAGCTCGTCCCCGCCTCCTGAACCATTCCTCCTACCTCAAGCCCCACCCCCATCTCCTACCTACTAACCTCATCCCGCCTCCTTGACCTGTCTCTCCTCCCTGGACCGACCTATCCCCTCCTTAACTCCCCACCTACATTCACCTATACTGGCACCAACCCTGCCTCTTTGACCTGTCTGTCTCCTCTCCACCTATCTTCTCCTTTATCCATCTTCTATCCGCCTCCCCCTCTCTCCCTATTTGTTTCAGAATCCCCTTCCCCTCCCCCATTTCTGAAGAAGAGTCCCGTCCCGAAACATCAGCTTTCCTGCTCCTCTGATGCTGCTTGGCCTGCTGTGTTCATCCAGCTCTACACCTGGTGATCTGAGATTCTCCAGCATCAGCAGTTCCTACTATCTCTGCTATCTCCTAGATGGTTTGCAAAATCTCAAAGATCCTTAGTCAGCAGTTTACAAACCCATGACCATCAAGGAGGAAAAGAATAGCAGATTCATGGGAACACCACACCTGCAAATTTCTCTCCAAGCGACTCGCATGCTTGACTTGGAAATATATCACTATTACTTCACTGTCATTAAGTCAAACTCCTGGCATTTCCTCCCTAATGGTATTGTGGGTCTACCTAAAGCACATGAACCACAGCATGGACAACACCAGTTCAAGGCGGCACTTCACTAACACCTTCCCAAGGGCAACAAGGGATGGGTAATAAGTGCTGGCCTAGTCAGCAACACCACATCCCATGAATGAATAAAAAAAGCCAAAATTTGGAAAGACGTGATCATAAACCACAAAATGAAATATTCAAATTTTCCTAGCAAAATCATTTGCAGACATTCAACCCCAATAACATGTCTCTCCTATCTTCACTTTAATTTCTTATTCAACTGACGAGGTCTCAAGCATTTCCTTCGACAGCTTTCTACTCCTTCACCAAATGTGATTTTCTTCATTATTCTTGGAGACATACATCATAGACTAACTGACATTTTTCAATAAATTGCAAGTTTTTTTCAGCTATTTTGACTTATTCTAGGTTAGTAAACAGCATATCCATTGGTATGGATCTTTTCTTCTAAAATGTGACCCAAGTCATGCCTGGATCGCACTTTCTGATCATAAAGCCCAGCTTAGTAAACATTTCAACAATGATCTGAAGTAGGTAGCTTGTCTAGTCATTTCGTTGAAGTCACATTTTTCTGAGAAATATCATTTTTGATCCACTTCAAAAAAGTGACTCAAATAAGTCACCTTCATAGAACTGAAAATCAAAAACTATTTCTCTCTACTTTTGGAACTCAAGTTCCCAAATAATAACGCAAGAAACCTTCATCTAGTCACACTATCCAAAAGTACCAATCGTTTTCAAATGATTTGACAACTCCCATGGTTACAAATATGACGATATAAATGCTTTAAACAGATGGACAAATAGAATGTTCCTATCATATAAAGCAATGATGCATCTTATAATGCCATTTTGTATCAATATTTAAAATGCAAAGCACCATTAGACGCTTGCAATGCTTCTCAAAACTACTAACAAAAGGTAATAAAGATTAATGGAATGAAAACAAAATACTAAAGTTGCTTGAGATTGAAAATGAAAACAAATGCTAAAAGAACTCAGAAGATCAGGCAGCATGTGTGGAGAGAAAAATAGTTACAGTTGCAAGTGCAAACCTGAAACATTTACTTTGTTTCCCTCTGCTGCCAGGATTCCTTGAGTTTTGCCAGCAATTTGCTTTATGTAAATCAGCAGGCTTAGGAGAAGTAGTAACGTAATTTCAAAGGAAACAAAATTCCAAAGCTTAGCCAAATTCAGATTCGGATAGGGTGAATAGCTAGGGTCTTTTTCCCAGGGTAGAGGAGTCCAAAACTGGACGGTATAGGTTTAAGGTGAGAGGGGAAAGATTTAAAAGGGACCTAAGGGGCAAGTTTTTCATGCAAAGGGTTGTGTGTATATGGAATGTGCTGCCAGAGGTGGCAGTGGAGGCTAGTACAATTACAACATTTATTAAGGCATCTTGATGGGGATATGAACAGGAAGGGTTTAAGAGGGATATGGGCAAAATGCTGGCAAATGGGACTAGATTTATTTAGGATCTCTGGTCAGCATGGATGAGTTGGACTGAAGCATCTGTTTCCGTGCTGTACAGCTCTATGACTCTATAACTAGAGTCAGAGGAATTGTCATTGCTTGAAAAAATTATAACGCAAACATAATGAAACATCTTCATGTATTTGGCCCCATGTTTGTGCATGGCAATTTTTGTGGAACTGGTAACATTGTTCTTTAATTGGCCTCATGTTAGTTGTGGTCAAAGTTAATTAGCAATTGGAACTAGCAATCATTCATTTCATAATTACTGTTGTTACAATTGCCAAGGAATCTACTTGAGCTGGATAGAAGTTTAATAGGACCATAGGAGTTGTTCTACAGGAAAAAAGACCAAAAGCTCATCAAGCATTCCAGTAACTGCATGCTATAATAACATAATGCATCAGCTGAGTAAAAAGATTTTCTAGAACACTATCACTGGTACATATTTAAAAACCACTTTAAATCTAAACATTTAATTTTGGCTATCCACAAACCAATGAATGTTGACAAGCAAAATGCCAGTGCTTTATCAGGTATCTGGCACTGAACACTGAATTAGTTAAAGTGAAATTCAGTCTTGTATCTTTTTTTATTCATATTGCAGTTTTGCATGTCCATAATTCTAAACCTGCACCCATATTGATTTCACCTTGTTAATATGAGACGGTCCAGGTTAATTCGCTGCTGTTTTGCGATCCATGCTGAGCAGTACAGCTTTTCAGCAGTTTTCAATACATCCGTATTTAATCGCTGAAGCAACTGCTTTTCAGAATTCACATAAAGACGCTCTTGCTTGAGGTGATGAGCCAGAGTGTGAAGATCAGGCTTCACCATCTTCAAATGGCTCAGCAGAGTATTCCTAATGAAGAAAGATAGATAACTTTTCAGCAAGTGGGCACAGCTTGTGCAATTATGACTTGAGAATGTTTTTTAACTCCACAATATGCACTGGGTTAGTGCTGTTGGCTGCATCAAAATTTTTACAAGACAAGAAACTTTTTCTCTCTCTGGCAATCTGAAGTTATTCCTTTGAGTCCCCACATAAGACTTGAAGATGCACAAGGTACAGGCTCGCTCTAGGCTTTTACCAATCCTATTCCATAGCAAGCAGTTCACAGATCCCACGATTAACCCAAGCTAATTCTCTTCAACACATTCTGCTGTTTTAGAACCCCACCTGCAGATGGCAATTAATAACAGTCATCTAATTATAGAAACGTACACGGACATACATTCAACTTCTGAACACATTTTACAAGTATTTAAAATTTATGTCCACCAACTCAAATAGATTTTCCTTCCACATTAATAACCATGACAATGCAGGAAAAAGAATACTGTATATCTTACACTAATATAGAGAACACATAAAAAAGGTCATGTTTTAGTTATCAAATATTTATTATCTAATACTGCAGTGAAAACCACACAATTGGCACCAAATTTTTATATTTGCACTGATTTGTAAACTTTAATAAATCATGGAGAACCAGAGCACCAGGAGGACAGTTAAATTTATTTTAATACATTTATTCCATTGTGTTTGACAGTCCCATTTATCATCTCATGTTACAATTCATGATTAATGATTTAAACATACAAAGAAATTATGTACAAATATTTCATACAAAATAGATTCTTAAGTAAGGTTTTTCATTTTTGACCAATCTGTTTTTTAGATATGCAGCTGCTCATCAGCACAATACACTGGATATCTTCTGGACAGTAACACTTTAGTGCTGGATGCCACACCCTACCACTAAGTGCCAGCAACTACTTCACAAAAAAAAAAAGGTCCACCTAACTTGGTCATTAAGGATGAAGGCATCATTGAGTCTAACAGTCGATAAAAAAATTTGGCATGTCATTTCAGGATGGAAAACAAACTGTCCAGTCACAGCATGACTCTGTATAGTTCCTCTTATGTTTGCCTGCACAAGGCCTGCATTGATTAGTGTCAAGAAAAAGTGGTTCTCAATCTAATCGGCACTGGCACATTGATATCACAAATGCATATTGACTTTAAAATTTTTGACAAAATGTGGAAGAGAATCTCCTAATCATAGAATCCCTAGAGTGTGGAAACAGGCCATTTGGCCCATTGAGTCCACACTGAACAGAAAACCACCTAGACCTACCCTATCCCTGTAACTCTATTTCCATACCCCCGGAGACTAGGAGTAATTTATCATGGCCAATCCACCTAAACTGCACATCTTTGGATTGTTGGACAAAACCAGAGGACATCCATGCAGACACACAGGGAACGTGGAATGTCCACACAGACAGTTGCCCGAGGATGGAATAAAACTCGGGTCCCTGGCGCTGTGAGCCAGCAGTGCTAACCACTGAGCCACCGTGCCACTCCTTGAGGATTTCCCAGTGCAGAAAAAGAAACGCATTTTGACTGTACCATCTACTTTGAAAGGCAAACACTCCTAACCTGCAGTCTGTTATCTCCCTTTCTGGCAGGCCCCTCTGACTGGGGATTACTTTCTTCCACTTTCCTGGATGTGGGTCCTGTAATAGCTAGAAAAATAAGGTAAATAATGGAACCAGATACAACACCTAGAAACAATTAATGCTTTTTCTACAGCTTCAGCAAACAGTGGAGCTGAAAAGACTTCTGATCACCAAGGTCCAGTCTTAACATTGCCCCCTTGCCAGAGGCATAATGACTCTCAGGTTCAAATATCACCAGTCGTCTCTTTCTCTCTCTCTAATGAGTGTGCAGCCCTATGGTGATAGGATCATAGAATCCCCAAGGTGTGGAAGCAGGCCATTTGGCCCATGGAGTCCATGCCAACCCTCCAAAGAGCATCCCACCCAGACACACACCTCTAACCTATCGCCATAACCTTTCATTTCCCATGGCTACTCCACTTAGCACCTGCACATCCCTGGACATGGGCAATTTAGCATGGCCAATCCACTTAACTTGCACATCTTTGGTCTGTGGGAGGAAACAGCAGCACCCAGAGGAAACCCACGCAGACACGGGGAGAATGTACAAACTCCACACAGACAGAGAGGGGGGAAAACGAACCCAGGTCCCTGCCGCTCTAAGGCAGCAGTGCTAACCAGTGAGCCATCGTGCCACCCAGATGGTCCTCTGGGACAATGGCAACTTTACCACTTACTTAAAAAAAGTACACAGTATAATACAATGAAGTTCAAAAATATCAGATTTACATCAAAGTTAACTGGATTAGTAGTTCAGTGATAAGCATCATGAGGGATAATGTAACAGAACAATATTAAAACTCAAATGCAGAGGGATGACATCTTCATCACAAAATCATATTCACTGGATGATACAGCCATAGAAGTGTCTACCGGAAATCCATAGGGTATACCTTAACACTAACACGATGTCAAAATAATAGAAGGATGTCATCAATCAACTGTTGAACACCAGAACAACATTAGCTCGTATAAAGTAAACCACTAAGTCCCTTGAGCCAATACAACAATTTAGAGAGATCATAGCTAATCTGTATCTTCACCAAATCTGTACATTTTAGTTCAGTATTCCTCAATACCGTTCCGGAACAAAAATGCAGCAATCTGAGTTTTGAAATCTGACCAAGAGTCGATTCCAGATTTCAACCAGCTTTCATGCATAGATGCTTTCTGACATAATCCCTTAAAGGCCAACGTCCAGCACTTCAGACTGGGTTGAAGCCTGTGTCTGTAACAAGTTCTACCTCTTGAAATTCCAGGAAGATTTCCAACCTTCATGTAGCATCATAAGAAGGTTGAATCCAAAATGCAATTTAACACCCTGGCCTCTCCCTGTCAGAGGGACAGTTTCCCCACAAAGTCCTAGTTACCATTCAGCATGTCATCTGCTTGAGCATACATCTCAGGACTTGCTGGAACCAATTATCAGGTAGTGACCTTGTTAATGGGCAACATCTGCTACCTATATCAATTATTCCTCTCCCCGCATTGTCAAAACATCCATAGAATCTTTTAATCAAGAACCATCCTGCCATTAACTTCCAGGACTGGCCTCTCAACCAGCTTGCACTCTCAATTTTAAAGACAAGCTGTTGCCTACAGTCTAATGGTCATTTTCATGCCAGTTCCAAACCAAAATTTTAAAAGATAAAAAGACAAAAACAATACTCAAATCAGGCAGCATCTGTAGACGGTGAATCACTGCAGACATTTCAGGTCAATGACCTTTGATGACAACGTAGGAAAAGTTCAAAATACAGCAGGCTTAAGCAAATGAAGGTGATTACTGAGCTCACTAAAATGCTAGACAAGGACTGACTGAGTTGGGAAATGCATTTAGCTGGACAGAGCACAAAACACAGCTCTAATGTGATAGAAAATATAAAATATGGTCAATTTACATTACTGTGAAGCCAATGCAAACCCTTGGATAACATATGATAATGTTAGCCAGAGGTCTTCAAATCAACATACTCAAACCACATGGGACATTAAAATTTTACTAAACACCCAAATACAAATATACACATCCAGGACAAAGCATTAATTCTTACGCTAGGATTCCATCTCAAATATGCATAGCAAGGCGGTTTGTGCAATACCATCAGTAGAACCAATTTTATACACAACTTCTCAGCAATCAATTAGAATTAACTTAAAAAGAATAATAACTTAAATTTTTAGTGTAAACCACAACTTTATTTTCCATCTCCAAACAAATAATACTCAGACCAAAATTCTTATAAATGAGCAAACTATTGTAACTACAACTGCAAAATTTCATTTTCACTTCCAACTTCCTTCATTCTCCAAAAATACACTGCCTCAGTTTATGGATTTTTTGATCAGTCTAGTCATTTTGGTAGTTTTATCATCACATGGTGAGTTGCTCAAAGCTATCTGAAGTTCTCTTATGCCAGAGAACTCTCACATATTACAGTTCACGCATTACATATTGATTATTTACTGAAATTCTTAGTACAGTAAGACTATTAAATCACTAGACTGTCATTTACTAATTTTTATCCAGCAGATGGGCATTTTCGGATCTTACTGACCGTG
The DNA here is from genome assembly GCF_021869965.1 of Rhincodon typus. NCBI lineage: Eukaryota > Metazoa > Chordata > Chondrichthyes > Orectolobiformes > Rhincodontidae > Rhincodon > Rhincodon typus. Next base: position 24,532,744 of record NC_063359.1, on the reverse strand, counting down.
TATCAAAGTCACAGAACACTCTAGCACAATTTGAATCAAGGAAACTACCAATAAAAAAGCCCCAAATACATAAATCAGAAATTTATTTTGCTGTGAAATTAAAACATTTCAGGATAAATGAGCATAAAAGCAATGATTTAAACTGAAAAACCTTGTTACATCAGTTGTGAACATAAGGTATTTAACAAGACACTGTTCTTGGATTCAACCCACTGGCATTTCTAAAATCTAATACACTTTCAGATTTCCATTGTGGGGAAAAAAGTTATTATTCCAATGAGCATGATAGCAACTGTCATTGACAAGCACAAAAACATTGTTCGGGTTTATAACCAGCATTTACATTGGAGAGACAAGCAATTATTTTTAAATTTATTCTTGATTTGAGAAACAAATTGATTAATTCTAAAAGGAAAAATGCACAACCAAAACTAAAGTATTTGCATTAGACTTTCACTTTTTTCTGGTGCTTAAGGTTGAGAATCCATTATGGCTTTTAGTAACAATTTAAAAATAAATGTTTTAGATCTAGTTTAAAATAAAATCAATTAGAAAATTCACACTTGCAGTTCAGAAGTTGTCAATTAAAACTGGGGCTTTCAATCTCACTACTGTCCAAAACCTGCCACATCTGAGAAAGTGTTTTTAAAAATCTAATATTTGAGGCTTCTTACACTTTGTTTTTAAAAGCACAGGTAATGATCAATTCCTAGTTTAAAAGCTTTGGAGAAAATGAATTACTACAAAACGATACATGGTCAGAAAACTAAAACATCATACAACCATGAAAGTGTTTTTTTTTTTTAAAATCAGTAGTTTAAAATAGATCTTTCCAAAAACGGGGCATTGCTGAAAATAGACCAATACGGCACTTTACAGAACAGTGAGAATGATTTCTGCATACCTCATCTCAGTAGACATACATAGTTCTAGTTCAAATTATTTGTCCAAATTGACTTCCCAAATGTTTGGCTTCATTCACTGAGTTTCCAGTACTACTTGTAAGAGTGACATTTCCACAGCTTAATTTATGCATATTACCATATACTGAGTTAGAGCTATTGCTGAGCACATCTAGCTTCTCCAACTTTGCAGTATCAAAAGAATCAATGCCATAAACATAAATGACCTTAGAAGAAAAATGCAAATTATTTCTCCATTAAATGCAATAGTGCTAATTTAGATATAATTTTCTATTATCCACAAAACTACAATGTTTCAGCAATCTACAAAGTGAATGAACAAATCAGGGTCTGAAGTTTTTTTGCATCAAGTTACCATTGTGCCTCCTTCCAAAGGATTTCCTGGTGAAAATATTCATCAGCTCAAAACATCAAGTCTTTTTTCTTCTCCAACACATGCTGTCTGAATATTTCTAGCATTTCAATGACAGATTGTGTGTAAACAGTGCTAAAGCAAACTATATGACTTGTGCATTGTCATTTTCAATTATGGTTTGAATAGGAGGAAAGAATGAAATGATTTATCCCATCGGGTTGCACAAAGAACACCAAAGAGCCAATTTGCAATGACAGATACAGAAAATATCAGAGTTGGCTATAAAAAGGTGGTGGGATGAATCACATATTACACAACTAGGAGCAAAATTAAGGCTGATGCCATGAATTGCTGTCTCAAGGTTAAAGCATGCGCCACAAAATCACAGAAGTTCGAGTTACCTTTGGATTAAACAGTTAGCCAGATATGCAACAGCAGGGATCAAAGTGACCATAAGAGATAGGCACAGAATTAGGCTGTTCAGCCATGTGATCGTGACTGATGTTTCTCAGCCCAGTTTCCTGCCTTCTCCCAAAATCACTGATGCCCTTACCAATCAAAAACCTTTCTGTCTTAAATAAACTTGACCTCCACAGCCCTTTTCAGCAATGGAGTTCCACAGACTCCTCACCCTCTAGCTGAAGAAATTCCTCATCTCTGTTCTAAAAAGGTGGCCCCTTCACTGCCCTCAGGTTCTAGTCTCTCCCACTGGTAAAGACATCTTCTCCACTTCCATTCTATCCAGACCTCTCAGTATCTGAACTCCACTGAATACAGACCCAGAGTCCTCAACTCTTCTTCATACAACAAGCCATCATCCTTGGGATCATTCTCAAATCTCCTCTGGATCTCCTCCCCTCAACCCCAACATCAGCATATCTTTCCTTACATATGGAACCCAGAACTGCTCAACTGATCAATATTTCAAACATATACGGTCTAACCAGAACCTTGTACCATCTTATCAGTACATCACTGCTATCATATTCTAGTCCTCCTGAAATGAATAGTAACATTGCATTTGCTTTTTGTCATGATAACTGAACCTGCATGTTAGCCTTAAGGGAATCCTGAAAGCAGATTCCTAAATCCTTTTTGTGCTTCATATTTCAAAAGCTTTTCCCCACTAAGAAATTAGTCTTAGCCTCTATTCTTCCTACCAAAGTGCATAACTTCACTTTCCCACTTCAATGCCCACTCTTCTAACCTGTCCAAGACCTTCTGCAGCCTGCCACAACAGAACTCAACACTATTTGTCCCTTCACCTATCTTTGTGTCATCTGCAAACTTAGCAACATTGCCCTCAGTTCTTCTGTCCAGATTGTTAACGTATAGGAATAGCTGTGGTCCCAACACTAACCCCTGCAGAACTCCACGAGTCACGAACTGCAATCCTGAAGAAAAAATCCCTTTATCCCTACACTCTGCCTTCTACCAATCAGCCAAACCCTATCCATGTCAGTACTCTACCCCTAACATCGTGGGCTCTTATTCAGCAGCCTTCTGTGCAGCACCTTGTCAAAAGGCCTTCTGGAAAATCAAATAGATCACATCCGGTTCTCTGGGACACTCCCTGACTCCACAATCTCCTCAGCTAGTGCTTTCAGAATCCTGGAATTGATGCAACTAGGTGATTTATCCGCCTTCAGACCTTTCAGCTTGCCCAACACCTTCTCCTTCATGATGGCCACTACACTAACATCTGCCCCCTAACTCTCTAAAGTTCTGGTATGTTGCTGAGGTTTTCCACTGTGAAAACTGATGCAAAGTACCTATCAGTTCCTCTCTCATTTCTTTGTTCCCTATTACTGCTTCTCCAGCCTCATTTTCCAGAGGTCTAATTTCCACTTTTGCCTTTTGCTTACCTTTTATATATCAAAAAAGACTCTGGCAATCTTTCATTAGGCTAGCTAGATTATTTACACTCATTTCATTTCTTCCCCCAACCCCATTGCTTTTTCAGTTATCCTCTGCTTTTTTTCTTTTAAAAAAGGTTTCCCAATAATCTTACCACATTGTATGTTTTTTTGTTATTTTTTCCTTGACTTCCCTGGTCAGCTAGGGTTGCCTCATCCTCTCCTTAACATGTTTCTTTTTCCTTGGGATGAATTTCTGCTGTGCATCTTGGATTACCACCAGCAACTCCTGCCATAGCTACTCCATAGTCTTCTCTCCTCAGCTCCTTTACCAATCAATACTGGCCAGTTCCTCCCTCATGTCCTTATGAGTATTCTGAACGTTCGGAATATGTAATTTCATGTTCAAACATTTGTGCTCAGTGGCATACCAAAATTGAGGAACAGATTTTTCAAATTACAATGAGTAGTTTACATTCAACATCTGCTGATTTCACTTATAGTTGAATGATCATTTGTTGTCCAAGATAGTCAGTCTATCACAACATTATTTTCCCAACGTGTGGAGAGAGCAATACAGTGCAATAACATTATTTGCAGTTAACTTTTCAGGACTCTAAGAAATGTATTCCTCAACCCAGGTATACAACACAAATAAGTAACATGCAGAAGTTCACTTGCTGCTTATATAAATTAAGGGCTTGCCTTTGACAGTAGTCTTTTTCTTAAATAGGACCCATCTCTGTAGTATAGACATCTGACAAGAGTCAGAAAAACCAATCTGATGCACCGAGCCCAGAGATGTACAAAAAGATTACATAAACGAAAGGGAAGTAGAATTAGATTTTGACCAGAAATACCCAGCAAATTCAAGAGTATCTGAGAGAACAGTTAATATTTCAAGTCAAAAAAGTCCTTGAAGAGATACATTCAACTTGAAACATTAAGCAATTCTCGCTCCATTGATGCTACCAGACCTGCTGAGTATTTCTAGCACTTTGTCTTTATTTCTGATTTCCAATATTCACAGTATTTTGCTTTTAGATCGACTTTTATTAGTAGCATGCCATCAGCAATAAAAGTGGAGTCCTTTTGTTTCTTCCTCATTTGTATTTTTAGATAACACTAAAATTTACTGCACTACAGAAACAATTATATAGAATATAAACCAAAATTAGATGCAGAACAATTGTTCTATTCATTTCTCATCTAGTTCTACAAATGCAAATCAGATCATAAACAGGATAAAACCTATCCAATACAGACAGAAAACAACAAAATATGGTCACTCATGGAAGAAATCCTGCATATACAAAACTAGGCTTTCGATATCAGTGACCATTTAGCATTGACAAGTTGCATTCGGCCACAATGTCTCTTAAAATGGACTGGAATTTAACAAATACAGGCCAACAGGATTTTTTTTTGGAGGGGGTGGGAAGAAGAGAAAAACAAAAACAATCACAACAGTTTCAATGTAAACCCAGCCTGTTCGTATGTTGGCGCAGCAGCATTAGGTTCACAGACAACTCAAAAGCAGAGACGGAATAAAAACCAAAAGAACTGCGGATGCCGTAAATCAGGAACAAAAACAGAAGTTGCTAGAAAAGCTCAGTAGGTCTGGCAGCATCAGAGAAGGAAAAAAAAAATCAGTTAACATTTCAGGTCTGGCGACCCTTCCTCAGAGCTCAAAGAAAGAATGTTGCTTTTGAAAATGGGCATATTGGAAGTCCAACCAAAGGAGCTTTAAGTTAAACTTTAAGTTAAGTTCTAGCTGGAATTGGGATGATCAGATCAGAGAAAGCTCCCCTAAATATTGAGAGAAAAATAGATTGTACCATCAATTAGAGAGTCCTGCCAGAAGATTAAACTCTGCACATAACAGCATTTGCATAATCTCTCCACAATATCTTTGAAGCAGAATTTAGCTTCTAAATCAATGATTTAGAATTGGACTAAAAGTCCCCAATTATGTATCTTGCTGATACGCTCTCATTTTTGACTTAACATGAAGTTTCCCTCCAGCCTTGTGGGATATGGAAATACGTTACACTGCATCATACAGAATCCAAATCTGGGCTAAGGATTGTGTTACTGGACAGTAGTAGTTGAAAATTTCACTGCATGTGACATTTAAGATAATCCATTAAATCATATAACACCTGGACTTCCAAGAAAAGTGCAACAGGCATACCAGGAGAAGCTCCAGCCATACCTAAATGAGGCTTCAATCTAGTGAAACTATAACAAGAGAATATGCATACATAACAGTGGAGCAGCTCACAACAGAAAGCTAGGCAATTCCTAGCCAAGCTGATCCCCTATAGGTAGAGCACTGACATTTAACTACCAATATGAAAATTGGTCCAAGAAGTTCCTATTCATAAAAAGCAAGACAAAAAAGTCAACCTGGTGAAATACCATTCTTTTAGTTTTCTCTTGATCAAAGTAATGGAAGGGGTCATCAACAGTGCTGTCAAGTTCCAATTACTTAGGAATAACCTCCACACTGACATTTAGCTTGGATTTTGTCAGGGCCCTTCAACTCCTAACTTCATTACAGCCTTCATCCAAAAAACAGGCAAGAACAGAATCAGGGTTCTTGTGACACAGTGGTAGAGCCCCTGCCAATGGGCCAGGAGGCTCAGATTCAAATCCAACTTGCTCCAAAAAGGAGCACAATAACACCTCTGAACAGACGGACTGGAAAATATCTACCCAAGTGTGCATATTCTTTGAAGGCATTTGTGGCACAGTGATGCTGTCCCTATCCACGAGTCAGAACACCTGCGCTCATGTCCTCTGTTCCACAAGGTGGGTCAAAATATACTTGAACACGTTGATCAAAAAATAATCTACTCAAGAATGAGAGCAAGGTGAAGCAAAGCACCCTTGACGGAGTATAGCAGCGAGAAGCCAGAGTTAAACTGAACACAATAGGAATCAGGGGAAACTGTTGGCTGGAAACATACTTAGCACAAAAGATGATGATTGTGATGCTGTAAGTTAATAATCGCAGTCCCAGGACATTACTATAGATGGCCTTCAGGGTAGTGCCTGAGGTTCAACTTCAATTGCTCCAATTAGCTTTGCTCTCAAGGTTCGAAGTGGGAATACTCAATGATTTCAGAGTTCAGCACCAATACAAAATCTTCATGCATTAAGTATAGCTTGATCTATAGCAGACTTGGGCTGATAAGGGACAAGTAACATTCACAACACACAAGTGCTAGGAATGACCATCTCCAACAAAAAAACAACTGTCCATTTCCCACAACATCCAATGAAATTACCATCGCTAAATCCGGACTACCAAAATCCTGAACATTACCATTTACCAGAAATGGAACTGCAGAAGACCAGATTTCGGCCACAGGAGTAAGTCAGAGACTAGGAACCCTACAATAAGCAACTCTCATCCTCACTGAACCACACCTGTCCACTATCTACAATGCACAAGTCAAGAGAGTGTGACGAAATACTCTTTACGTGCCTGGGTGACAGCAGCACAAATAAACAACCCATTTGAATGCCACTCCATCTGTCACCTTCAGCATTTACTCCTTCCATCACTGGTGCACAGCTGTAGCAACGTAGACCATCAAAAACATGCACTGCAGCAATTTATCCAGGCTCTTTCAACAGCATGTTCCAAACTACAAAATTTGCCAGGTAAAGTAGCACACATGGCAACACTACCACCTTCAACGTCCACTTTAAACCACACACACATCACACTGACTTGTAACTGTTTCGCCATTCCCTCACTGCTGCGGGATCCAAACTGCAGTACTGCCTTCCTACGAGCACCAAGGTGTACCTACTCCTATCATTCCTCCAAAAAAATTTACTGAGTTTTCTAATAAAGTTATCCCTCCTTGAAGGCTCAAAGTTGTTCACACAGAATATTTAGTATGTCAATGACCTCCTACACATGCTTACAACAGTTCCATGCCTTTTTTTAAAACCAGCAATAAGCTTTCGGGTTGATATGAAACTCATAAGCAGAACAGAATGCTGACAATTTCCTTGTTTTCTTGTGCATTAACAGGACATTCTGTAGAAAGTTAGCACAACTAAGAATACAATGACACATCAGGAAGTGGGATCATGACTATGGGATGAACCACAAGGCCTAATTACAAAAAAAGAGTTGCAATTCAATTTAGCTGTGCACAACATGAATTTCATTGAAATCCATTTGGATTTTATGCAATTACAACTGTTGAAAATGTAACCCGGCAAGGAACTTATATTTTCGTCACTAGAAAGCAACACTTCATAAGCAATCATGTAGTACTCATTTTATCTATTCTGAAGGAAAAGGACAAGCTAACAAAATCACGAAGTAGGCAAACACAATTATAGTATAGCAAGACTGAACTAAGATTCCTTGCTCAGCTTTTACATTCCTGCATACCTTTTCAAAACATTGAGCTATTATTACAATCCGACTTTTCACCTACATCCATAGTTAGGAACTTTCAAGTCAATGGCTATGATCAGGAATAGGAACAATGGCTAATGTTTGACTTCTCTTGCCAGAAACATTGAAGGGGTGCTCAAACAGCCATCAGCTGTCATTAGTTTACAATGCAGATAACAAGGTGTGGAGCTGGAGGAATACAGCAGGCCACAGCAGAAAAATTTTCTGAAGAGGGGTCCCGACCCGAAACGTGAGCTTTCCTGCTCCTTTGATGCTGCCTGGCCTGCTGTGTTCCTCCAGCTCCACACCTTATTATCTCGGACTCCAGCATCAGCAGTTCCTACTATCTCTGAATTAATTTACAAAGCATAGACATGTATTTCCATAGTCTAAATTCTTTTGTTAAGCTATATAATGCAACACAGCAGAGAAAAACAAGTTTGACATCAGCTCCATTGAATTTCCAACCAGAGTTGAGATGGAAATGTTTTCCAGCAATGAGGGAAGAATCACTTCATGTGCTCTCTGATGCCTTCTAATAACCAAGTATGAAGTATCTGGTTGCAAAGGACAGATGATCAATATTAAGGCCAGAGGAGAAGACAAAGGGAAATATAACACTAGCCCCACAGACCAAGGAGATCCAAAACATCCAGGTTTTAACTGTGATATTACAACCATATAGTAACCCAAACTTAAAGAAACAAAATAAATGGTCATTCCCATTGTCCAGTACAGGTAGAACACAAGTCAGGATAAAATTCAGTTGCAAGTACCCTTATGATCCATCTACCACCACCTTTTAGTCTCTTAGAATGGTCACACAAAGTACTTATCACCCAAACATAATCTGGTGCTTTCAAGACAGGAGCTCAAGAAATAAAGATTACTCTTATCCAATACAATTGCAAAATTTTTTAAAAACTCACCTACGAGCAACCTTCCACAGTAGGTTTTTTTACAGAGGTTTACAACTGACAAGCCTAACCCAATTTCTCAAAACTGGGATTGTTTCAATTTGACCTGCAATCAAATGTAAAAGAGAAAATCTTTTGAGCTAAGTAGGCTGTTTCTTCTATCTAGGGAGACATAACTAATTCTACATGATCAACCACACCAAAGTAGCATCTGACTGATTTTGCTAGGAGAGGGAGCAATTACATTTGTAAATAAACATTACAAAACAATTAAACCATTAGCAAGAAAGTCAATCTACCTCTTACCCATCTGCTTCAAGTATTGTTCAAAATGAAATGTTACAAATCAGACACTTCCTATTTCAATTCTGCCAAGACTAATTCTGTAAGCATTTGAAACTGAACGTAACTTCCATGCAAAGCTGCCTGCTTTACCATATACCACACTCAAAGGATTTTATAATCTTTTCAATCATTGCTGTCTATTGCATGCTTGCTTAAAGCAGCGAGAGAATTTTATCAGCATATTGTGCAGATTAACATTGTCAACGATATCACTAAACAGAAGCTGTACAAATGTAAAACAATAGTACCTAACTTTAGAATCAACTAATCAAATAAGATTACAATATTTACACTACAAGAAATTGACTGTTGCAGTTTACAGTAAATAAAGTTTCTAAAAGGTTAGTTGTCAATCAACAGTTTACTGCAAATCTCACCAATAATCTGACTAGTATATTCTATTATATTAAAATTCATCCCTGAAGAAAAAGGAACACATGAAACTAGAATAATCACACTATTTATTGTATGACTCTTTGCACTCTCGTCAGAGAGTAAGTTGTAGATTCCATTCCAGAGACTCAGGCACCAATCTAGATTATGCAACCAAGTCTGTACTGCCAGAAGTGCTAAACAGAAGCCTCATGTCCTCTCAGTTGATATCGAATGAAAGACTTCTAAAGTGTCATTACAGAGGCATATAGAGAAACAAAGCAGCCATTTTGCTCACAACATGAAGTTGATGAATTAACATTAAATTATACAATTTGTTTAAAGGACATTGCAATCAATGAAGTTGCGACCTAGATTAGATACTAATAGTAGGGCCCTGGCAGAATAGAAAGAATCCTCTGTTCTTGAAGTACCTGCCATTGTGCTACATGACTAGGATTTGCTGACTATTGAAAAAATGGCAAGTAACATTCACGCTACATAAATGCCAAGCAGTGACTGTCGAGCAAGAGATGATCAACCAACTGCCCCTTCACATTCAATTGCGTTTCCATCACTAAAGCCCCCACTATGAATATCCTGGGGGCTTTACATTCGACTTTCTATTCAATGGATGTGCCATATAAACAGGAGTTCAGAGGGGACGAATCCAGCAGCAATTAACTCACCTCCTGACTCCCCAAAGCCTGACCATCATCTACAAACCACAAAAGTCAGGATTTTGATAGAATACTCCCCATTTGCCTGGATGAGAGCACCTGCAACAACACTCAAGAATGCAGGACAAAGCCGCCCGCTTGATTGACACTACATCCACAAAAATTCACTCTCTCCACCACCAACACTCAGTAACAGCAGTGAGTGCCATCTACAGATACACTGCAGAAATCCACCAAGGCTCTTCAGATAACACATATCAAACTCACAACTACCATTTGGAAGCTCAAGGACAGCAGATACATGAAACACCAACACTTGCAAGTTCCCCTCCAAGCAACTCTCATTATTGACTGGAAACATATTGCTGTTCCTTCAAATGTCACTGGGCCAAAATCCTGGGAATTCCTTCCTTAATAGCATTGTGGATTGACCTACAGCACATGGGCTGCAGCAGTTCAAAAAGGCAACTCTCCACCCACTTTCTCAAGGGCAAGCAGAGACAGCAATAAATGCTGGCCGTGCCAGTGACACCTACATTCCATTAGAGAATTTTTAAAATTCTGCAATTGTATATAAACACGTAAAATACAACAAAAAACACAGCAGGTTTGGCAGTATCTGTGGAGAGAAAGCAGAGTTAACATTTCCAGTCCAGGGACCCTTCTTCAAAATGCAAATATCAGGCAATGACCGCCTCCAGAAATTTCTGTTTTTGTTTCTGATTTCCAATATCTGCACTTCAGTTTTATGTAAAATACAACTTTATGCAAAAATAAGGACCAGTTTTTCAGTACCAAATCAAAACATGTATACACAAGGAACTAGTGAAAAAGAAGAGCAACTGAACAGGTATACTTTGTTTTTCTAGCCATGACAAAATCAATACAAACAATTTATTACATTGAAATGTACAAATGCTTCTAAAGATATCCTGATTCAATTTTCATAACTACGAGACAAAATAGACAAGTTAAATCACCAAAAAAATTAGTTATCCTTCTCTGAAAGTAGAAGAATTTTGTCAGATGTATAATAGGTTAGCCACAGATATCCGACGGCATTTTAAAATTTTTTCATCTACTAACCACCACCACTAGCAAATACGCCATGTTTTCCAATAATTAATTTTCATGCAAAGCCTGATAAGGGCAGGGCAAGCCAAAAGGTGAGGGAGGGGGCTACTGTGTTTTTCAATGAATAAAATAAAAAGAATACCATACACAATCATTGGACAAGCCAACCTCAGAACACTTGCAAGGTGCAAGCAATTATATATTAAATCTTTTCATGTACTTGTTGGTTAAATTGGGCAGGATGAAAAATTTTCAAGAGGTACTTTCTCAGCAATAATGTGCCCATAGATGCCGTTGGAGGTCCTGCCAAGGCTATTCAGCTCTTTAATTCATTATAGAATTGGTCCAAGCATGAATAAAAAGCTGAATTGAAAAGTTGAAATGAGAGTGGCTGCCTTGATTTCATCAAGGAGTCGGAGCTGAATTGGAGTTAATGGAAATCCAGGAAACTCTGCTGGTTAGAGTCATAAATAGCATAAAAGCAGACCATTGTGAATGTTGGAAGTTAACTAGCTGGTCCAAGATATCACTGCAGTAGTTCCCCAAGGTAGATATTTTCTAATCCATCCGTTCAGAGATGTTGTTACACACATCTGGAGCAGTTGAGACTTGAACCCGAGCTTTACTAGCCCAGAGGTAGGGGCACTACCATTGTAGCCCCACAGGGTAATGTTCTAGGACAAACCATCTTCAGCTGCTTTATAATAATCTTTCCTTCAAAGCGTCAGAAGTAGGATGTGTGTTGATAATTGCACAATATTTGGCACAATTCGTGGTGCCTCAAATAGTAATGTAGACCATATGCTATGCAGCAAGACCTGGACATTCAAGCTTGGACAAGTGGTAAGTAACTTTCAATGGCACTACCACTGCCAAATCCCCCAATATCAATATTGTGAGGTTTACAACTGGCCGATAACTGAATTGGATCAGCCATATTAATAGTGCAGCTACAAGAGCTGTTAGGAGTTCTGCAGTTAGTAACCTCCCTCCTTTTTCCAGACAATGCCTGTCAACCAACTACAAGGCCATTTGATTGACACTCCTATCCAACACTTTGCATCAGTGCTGAAGGGAGAGAATGTTGACAGTGGCAGCAGCGTATACCACCTACAAAATACAGCATGAGTGTGTTACACTGCAGTGTTTGGGAAACACTTTCCAAACCTACAACCTGTACCACTTGGAAGGGCAAAGGCAGCAGATGCAATGAGAACACCAGGGGGAAAGTTGTCTCCAGGTCACATACCATTCTGACTCAGAACTATATCATTGCTCTTTCACTTTCTTCTGGGTTAAATATGTTAAAACTCCATTCGAAGCACTGTGGGTGTACCTACACCTCGAGGACTACAGTGCTTCAAGACAGCAGATCACCATCAACATCGCAAAGGTAATTTGCAATGGGCAATGACAGCTGGCCAGTGCTCCAAAACTAACATTTCAGGATTGAATAAAAATTCAAATAAAGGTATAAATGTATAATTTCAAGTGAACATACATGTGGTGGGCTACACACAAGGTCACATTTGTAGGATCAACAGCACCTAATCCAAAATAAAACACAACAATTCCAAAGTGCAGCACTCCATCAGTGCAGCATTTAAGTGACAGTCGAGATACCTGGCTCAAGTCTCCACAAATGGAACTTGAACTGACATTTTTTGTTTCAGAGGCAAATGCCATACATGAAATTACTTTGAAATAAAATATAAATTGAAATAAAGCAACATAAAGTACAACCATGTACATGAAGACTTATTTAAGTGTTACAATTCTATACTGGCGGCTTTTAAGTACAGACACAGGAAGTTTTCATGGAAATACTAAGAAAAGACTGAAATACAATAAAATGTATCCTGAACCTACACAGCCCGATCCAGATATCCTGTCTTCCACTTTTGTTTCACATGAATATTAACATGACCTTGATTCCTTATGTGTAAACTATAGGAGCTCAACTAATTACGTACACAGGTGTCAAACGTGCCAATTTCTTATTTAGCTTTCTACAATACAGTGCTAGAAAAGTCAGTAACTGCAGGTTTTCTCTGACCATTAAATAACAAAACCTTAGTTGTCACAAAGAAAATCAGCTACAATTTAACAAGAAATTGCAACTCTAATTGCTTGATCTAAGGCTTTAATTCTTAAAATGCTAAGATATTTTATTACACACCTCTGGAGCATATGGGGCTTGAACCTAAGCCTCCAAGTTCAGAGTAGGAACACCCACACTGTACCATAACAGTCCTTCACACCATGTATATACTCAGAATCACTAGCTTTTGAAGTTTAAAGTCTAGTATTATCGGGATAAATTTATCATGTAACTGATCTCAGATGATCAGGTGTCATTTTCTTTCCAATAGTCAATCACATGAAACAAAAAACCAGGAGAAAACCGAACCATCATTGGCAGTCCTTTGCAAACGACAATGACTCTCTTCCACTCTCCAGGTGAGTCCGTAGGTGACTGTACCGACCGATGCAGCTTCCACAGACTTTCAGTGCTTGGGGCAGAAAGTAGTTGTGGGAAGGGGTGGGTGGAGCATTGATATGGCAGCATGCTCCTTACATTATTTTTGCCTGGCTTCCACTTGTTCCCAACGCAAGTCTCAAGGTGCCCAACACCTTCCTGCATGCTCTTCATCCACTGACGGTCTTGGCCAGAGATTCCCAGTTGTCTATGGGAATGCCACACTTTGCCAGTGAGGCCTTGAGGGTATCACTCAAGTGCTTCCTCTGTCTACCTGGGACTCTCCTGCCATTTCAAAGCTTGGAGGAGAGCACCTGCTTGGGGAGTCTTATGCCAGTCATGCAGATGACATGCCCAGACCATCATAGCTGATCAAGGGTATTCAGTGCCTCAATGCTACGGATGTCAGCCTGGTCGAGGACATTGGTGTTGGTGCATCCTCCTTCCCAGTGGATTTGTAGGATCTTACGCAAGCAACATTGGTGGTACTGCTCCAGCACCTTGTTGAGTCTTTTGTAGACAGTCCATGCCACTCAGCCATGTGAGAATGCAGGTACCACCACAGCTCTGCAAACCATGATCTTGATGTCGGATCTGATGTTGTTGTTCTCAAACATCCTTTTCCTCAGGCGGTCGAAGGCAGTGCTGGATCTCTTCATCAACTGCCACTTTGGTCGACAGGATATGCCCGAGGTACTGAAGTGGTCAACATTCTCCAAGGCCTCCCCGTAGACCTTGACAGTTGGGGGCTCACTGTATAATGCCAGCCCAGGTTGGTGGAGGACTTTAGTCTAGCTGATGTTTAGGGTGAGACGCGTGCTCTCGTATGCCTCCGTGAAAGGTGCTGACCATGGTCTGGAGAACATCCTCCGAGACTGCACGTACTCAAATATCATCTGCATACTTCAGCTCGATGACACTGGTTCGGGTGACTTTGGTTTTGGCTTGAAGGCAGCCGAGGTTGAATAATTTCCTGTTGGTTCCAAGAGTTAGTTCCACTCTGCCAGGGAGCTCATCGACAATGAGGTGAAACATTGCAGTGAGGTGGGTTGAGAACAGTGCTGGGGCAATGATGCAGTCCTGCTTGACACCAGTCCGAACAGGAATAATTATACCCATTTCCTCTCCACTTTCCTGTCTTTCACTGACTTTAAATTCATAATTGCCTACTAACATTCTGCATATCACTGGCACTCCTGACTCGAAAACTGTACTCTGCTTCTCCAGAAATGGAAGGAAAGAATAATGGAATAGAGGAATGAGAAATTATAGGATACTCAAAAGTTAGCTTAAAGTAAACATTCTGCAACTCAACAAACGCACATTTTGCTTTAAAATTCATCCAAATAGTACATTGTCATAATGCTGCCCTTTTACAAAGAGGCAAAGCAGAAGGGTCTAGGCCCAAAATGTCAGCCTTTCTGCTCCTGTGATGCTGCTTGGCCTGCTGTGTTCATCCAGCTCTGCACCTTGTTGTCTCGGAACATATTGCCCATCTGCCCAAACGTTGCTATGAATCCCCGAAGACCAAAGGGAACAACATTTCTTTATTAAAAATGTCTTCACAAAAAAAGAATTTAATTGGAATATTACTGAGACCTTAAGGTTGGTTAACAACACCTCCAGCATTTTCCTGCAGCACAATATAATGACAAGATTTTGTTTTTGTTAACATTAAGTAGGTTTAAAGATAAAAAGTTCAGGTTCATCCATGAACACCCTTTTAGAAATATTTAACATGAATAACAGCAACCTCCATTAGCCAAACAGTCTATATTAAAAAAAACATTATTGGCTTGAATGGTGTGTAAAAAAAATACTGGGATTGCAAGTTGAGCCCAGCAACAAATTTGGATAAAGTCCATTACATGACTGAATTACACTCCCAATCTTACACTGACTGCAAATGAGACCAAGATGAACAACGATCGGACACGAATATCTTAAATAAGCTAAAAAAAACCAATTGATGCCTATTAGAGGATTTATTGTCTGATAAGAAATGTTTTACAACAAAACCAGTCAAATAAAGGTGCAAAAACAGATTACCAAACAATACAATAGAAAACGAGTAGATCAAAGACAATTTTGGAAAACATTGCAACAATTTTGAAATGTTCTAAGTGTTGAGTACAAAATTGCTTCATACATTCTCAATTGATATAAAGTTTAAAAACTGTCACACATTTATAATTTTGCACCATGTGCGCCACTTGCAATATTTTTGCCAAAATCTTCTGAATTAACAACAGCAATTCAGTCAACACAAAAAAAAAGCACGACAGAATATCTTTTCCTTCATTCCTCTCAGCCCTGGGCACGCAAAGAACAAAACATCCTCTGTATGTGGATTTTTCTTTTACACAAAATCCAAGGATCACATACTAATACAAATTTCCTCAGCTGTACAGAGGCTCTTATTTGCTAAACCCAAAAATATATGCCTCTTTACTCCTCGTTCAATTATACCTAGAAATAAGGAATAATAACACCAATTGATCAATTTAATGTATTGCCTTGCATACTACTGATGGCATGGCCAATTCCATAGTTAAATATGATCACCTCTAGCTTTTTGAAAATTATCACAAAAGTATTTACTTCTTCACCGATGCATAAACAATGTAACTGTTCAGCCTATTTGTAAACTTTGACTTTCGAGTCTAAGTGAAAACAGCAAAAATTGGCAGCTATAAGCTAAACTCTGCCTCAATTTGAGCACCATAATAATTCGAGGGATTTTAAAATTATTTCTCATGCAGTCCAATTATTGTGCCTTTCATGAACTACCCACCCACTCGCACCCAATCATGCACGATTCCCCATGAAGAAATCTCTCAGTCATGTCCTGAAGCTCTATTAATCGAATACAATAATCAGCTGCCACAGGATACCCAGCGAGAACTAATGTAGCCTTCAATTCTTTCCTTCCGATTAGCAGACGCACGTCTTATTTCTGTAAGCAACTGACTGCACAAGTGTCCGTGATAGGAACGTATCACTGTTAGCTTAACTTTTATTTCCTTTCGTTATATTTAGGTGGCACTCGAATTCCTGATTCAGGTGAGCATATGTTAAAGTCTCCCCCCTAAGACTGGAAGACATAATCTGGGCTGACATTTTAATGTAGTAATGACAACACACTGTACTGTCAGAAATCCCACCTTTCAGCTAAAGTGTTAAAAACCCATCTGCCTTCTTAGATGGATGTAAAAGATCTTTTGCAACTTTCCGCAAACACAGGGGCATACTGGGTCCCAGTCAATGTTTATTTCTCAACCATGACTAAAAAAAAACTTTAAACAAACATTTACTTCACTGCTGTTGATTGAAACTTGGTGCGCACAAAACAGCATTTACATTTTTCTACATTATAACAATGGCATTGAATCCAATGGGCTGCATGAGGAATGATTTTGAAATCCTACAAATTATTAAAAGATGCTAAAATTGAGGCACAGTTTAGCTTATGGCTGCCAACTTTCACTCGATTGTCTTTAAGTCATGGTAGGTACTGCATTGTCAGTTCTCTCATTTTACTATGTCAACACCCTACTTATTAAATATTATTTTATAGAGAAAATTTAAAACATACCGATGCAGAATACAAGATGATAGACAACAATAACTCCTCATGGGCTAGACAACACAAAGGTTTGGTCAATCCCCAACCAAACGCTCAGGCCCATCAGTAACTAGCAGATTTCTGAAATACAAATGTTGTCAATTTAAATATTCATTTGATTTTTTGTTTTTTTTTAAAAAGAGAATTTTCAACAACTTTATAAAACGTTGGAAAGCACCACAGCTTAATCCAATCCCTGTCACCAATAAGTTCTCTGTTGTGGCAGTTACCCTTTAAGAATGTAGTAGGTTGTATCATCTCATGGCTTAACATATCATTAACTTACCATCTAAACAGACAGAACTGCAAATACAACTGCATAGTGAACTGGAACATCAACAGAAAATTCACCTCATTTGCAATAATGCAAATATTCAGTTAATGTTGTCATTAAAAGGATATTAATATTTAAAATATTTAATTGATCAAATTTTCAATTTGACTATCTCACCAAAAAATCCATTGCCAAACCTTGGTCCCAAGATAAGTACATCAACAGTTGCAACAGAAAAAAACAAACTATAAAACTGGAAAATAATCCATGTTTCCTACTATAGCAGGGGAGGGATGATTACCTGCACTTCTCACATTCACCATTACATTCCCGACTTGTGCTTTGTTGATGCTGGATTCTATTCTGGCAAACATTTTGTGCACCATCTAAAGACATTACGAAACATGACAAGGTCTAATACCTGGAGTTAAATGTTTTTCAGCTGAGGCTGAAACCCATGCAGACACAGGGAGAATGTGCAAACTTCACACAGACAGTTGCCCAAAGGGTGGAATCAAACTCAGGTCCCTGGCGCTGTCAGGCAACAGTGCTAACCACTTTGCCGCCCACCATTATGCTTTAGTTTTATTAGGCATCAGTGAGACCGCATCTGGAGCACCGTGTACTATACTGGTCACCCGAATTAAAGGAGCAAAACAAAAGAAATTCAGGTGACCCAGGAACCCAAGGCTTGTTCTTTTCCAACTTCAAATGCAGAAATGACAGCAGATTATACAACAGTCTTCTGGAGATTAGTACAGATATTTTCTAAGCAACCTGTTCAGAGATGTTATTAAGCATCCCTGGAGCAGACAGGACATGAACCTGCACCTCCTGGCTCAGAGGTAGGGACACTACCACTACACCACAGGGCCCCTGGATGTAGTATACTTTCCAATAGTTAATAATTTTCAGTTGTTCCAGCCAATTGGAGAGAGTTGATAACGTTAACTTGCTGGGTTTACTTCAGTGCAAATGGTATAATTTAGTAAATACCAGATGTAATTGAATTATCAAGATTATCATTCCTGAAATAAATTATCAAAATTGTTCAAAATGGTGAGAATTGTTGAACTTGGAATTCAGATGCAATTAGCAGCATTTTGTTTAAGGAGAAACATGATGTCTGTGAAGGGAATGAAATAGAAACATATATTCTGGGCTTGGATGAAGAAAGGGATGGAGACTAATTTGATCAGAAATATCCTTGACCCATTGGACTGAACAACATGGTTCTGTACAAAAATTAATTTTTACATTTTCAATTATTAGTCATATATAGAAAGATTTTAACTATTTATGGAAATTTGCTGCTTATTGTTTCATTTGTAATTGCTAGTGTTAAAAAGTAGAATGTACACAAGTATTCAAGGGAAAAACTGGGTCAACATAGAGGTATGATATTTAATGTAAAGACAAGTGCACAGTGACACTTGGGATTTTAGTGATGTTTGAGCAGCTGAGATAATGAAACTAAATCACTGAAATAAGCAGTTCATAATTAGAAGGAAGTTTATTTGCATTTGTTAGCAGCTTTCATGTGTTCAGGACATTTCAAAGTGCTTCACAGCTGGTGATACAACTTTAGAAGTTTAGTCATTGATGTCGAGAAATGTGGCAGCCACATTATGTGCACAAGGTTTCACAAAACATTGGGAGCAATGACCTGTTTACTTGTTTGATGGTTGCAGTTGAAGAATGTTTGTTAGCCAGTATGCCAGAAAACGTCCTGCTTTTTAAATAGGATTGGATTTTTTTTATATTCATCTGCAAAAGTAAACCCGATTTTTCTTGGTCAACTTCTGAAAAACAGATGTTACAGACTATTGGGTGAGAGCATTTCAGTAGATATGTTGCAGTTTTTCTTTGTTCGATCTTGGGACAGTCTAAAACTTTACACAGTCCTTGTGCAAAAGACTAGTGGACACAGTAAAAATGCTTAAACTGCTGAGTTGTACTTAGCTTTGCGCAGATAAAATCATGGGTGAATAAAAGTTTTCAATTTTCAAAAAAATTGGGATAGACATTTTCATTTCAGCACCCTCTCCATTTGTATTCTTCTCTTTACAGGGATAGCGTAGAGGCATGAGACTGGATGGGATGCTCTTTGGAGGGTCAGTGTGGACTTGTTGAGCCAAATGGCCTGCTTCCCCACTGTAGGGATTCTATGATTCTATTTTATTCTATAGGTTTGTATTCAGTTCCCCTTGTGATGAATGACACCACTGCTTGCAAAATAGCTGCTGTATCTGCATACTACTAACCTTTTGCAATTCATGTACTAAGACACACAGGTCTTCTGCATCTCACAGCTCTGCAATCTCTCACCATTTAAATAATGTGCTGCTTTTTCACTCTTCCTGCCAGGGGTTCAGGTACATAGTTCTTTAAAATTTGCATCACAGGTGGACAGGGTGGTTAAGGCAGCATTTAGCACAATGCCTTTATTGCTCAGGCCTTTGAGTACAGGAGTTGAGACATCACGTTCAGGTTGTACAGAACGTCAGTGAAGCCTCTTCTGGAGTACTGTGTGCAGTTCTGGTGGCCTTGTTATAGCAAGGATATTATTAAACTGGAGAGGATTCAGAAAATATTTACCAGGATGTTGCCAGGAATGGAGGGTTTGAGTTATAAAAACAAGTTGGATAGGCTGGGACCTTGTTCATTGGAGTGTAGGAGGTTGAGGGGTGACCTTATGGAGATTTATAAAATCATGAGGGGCATAAGGTGAATAGTAAAGTACTTTTCCATAGGGTGAGGGAGTTCATAACAAAGGGCCGTTTTTTTTTTTAAAAGGAGAGAGGAGAAACATTTAAAAAGGAGCACAAGGGGCAACTTTTTTTTAATGCACAGAGTGGATAATATGTGAAATGTGCTGCCAAAAGAAAGTAGTAGATGCAGGTACAGTTACAACATTTAAAAGACATTTGGATAAGTACATGACTAGGAAAGGTTTGGAGGGATATGGGCCAACTGCAGGAAGGTGGGACTAGTCTAGTTTGGGAACATGGTTGGTGCAGATTCATTTGACTGAAGGGTCTATTCATTCATGTCATATGACTCAATGACTGCAAAATTGTCAATTTATATTTTCCATCATTATACCCCGTTTACTCTATCTAGTTATATATTTTGTAGCTTCTTTATGGCCTACTTTTGAGTTATCAGCAAATTTGACAACTATACGTTGTACCACTTCAAGTCATTTTTATAAACTCTAAATAGTTGAGATCTTCACTGATCCCTGTGACAGTCCATTCATTTCAACTGGCCAACTACAGAAGTACCCACTTATGTTTGCTCTCTGCTTCTTGTTATTGATGATGCTGCAGGCTGGCTCTGGGTAAAAGCAACTTTCCGCTTTCACTCGGGAGTGGGACTAGTGGGAAACTTGGTCGGCACAGAAAAGTTGGACCTAAGGGTCTGGTTCTGAGCTGTATGACTCTATAACTGAGCAATCACTTTCTTAGAGACTTTTTCTCAAAAGTGTCCGTAGATCTTTCTCATTGATTATCTGAAGGTGACCAGAGCATAAGGTAAGTTTGAAACAATGAGAAAACTAGAACGCCAAAGGAGAATGATAGATCAAGCAGCCCAACTGGTTGGTCATTCCAGCCAATTCATAATGGGGGTCAAGCTAAGTCCATGAGCACACAGAGCTAGGTTTGGCCCTTGGAGGATACAGACCTTCGTGCCGGGGTGTAGAACCAACATGGATGGATTCTCAATACGATAATTGGAGATTTACACAATTTTTTTCGTTTAATTTTTAAATGTTACTTTCATAAATAAATTCTCTTTTATAGTCGCAGCTAGTTGGTCACTCAAACAAGATGGAAAGTTGTTTCAATTAAGTGGTCAGTTCATTTCAAGACAAGATTAAGCTCAAGTAGGCTTTGTAGCCCATCAGTACTCACTGTCAAGACTTCCACATGAATAGTAATTACTTGAAGTAAAGAACACGCAAAACGTAAAAGCCAATTCTCTTAATGGTATAACAAAGTTATCCAATAGTTGAGCCTTTAAGTCAGAAAAATCCAAACCTGTATCTATGGAGCAATATTCTAAAGAGGAACCAATATTTTCAAATCCAGGAAAATAAAACTGTAGCAATAAGTTTAAAATAAAAATACAAGAGCAGAACATGGCATCAATGGAGAAGCGTATTAGAAAAGAAATAAGATGACAACAGAAGGGGAACAGAACAGTGTACTATTTTGCACACAGTATTCCAGTGTTGTACAAACAGCATTGTTACTTATTCAAACTAAAATCCTACGATGATATATGCAACGTTTGTGTATACTTTACCACCATAAAAAAAAACTTATCTAAAGAGACAATCAGAATCAAAACCAACTTGATGCATCGTGTGCGCGCGCTGAATTTGAAAACCAATCTGAATTTGGATCTTTGGAAGCAATTAAAATTTGTTCACTTATTTTACAGTTTGGCACATGTAATTGCTGAATGAATAATGAAAGACTGCTACATGTATTAGGCAAACTGAACAAAATTTACAGCAAGGCTAATAAGACAATGGTCAGATACTAAACTGAAAATGTGATGTGTTTTTAAATAAAAACAACTCCATATCTGCATGTCAGGCCCATGAATCTGAAATACGTAGCGCTGGACAGAAGGTATGCCCAATAAATCTAATGGAGAAATAGAAAGAGAAATTTCTTTTACTCAAGGTTAAGATGTGGAATTCAATACCACTCTATAGCTCAGAGAAGTGGCTTAGGTGTATCAAAAGGAAATTAGACCAGTGGTTTGCAAACTGGGATTCATGGATCTTTGGCAGTCTGTGAAATGCAGGCTGAGGTGCAAGAATGAAACATGGCCACCACGTGTATAGTTATTATCTTCACATCAGATAGGATGCAGCAAGGATAGTCAGGCAGAGAGAAGGAAGTACACCCAGTCACTAATGTCCTCACTAAGTACTTGTTTCTTTAAAAAAAAGCTTTCAAACAATGTTTCCATGTAGCACTGTCCAATGAAATTAGGATTACTAATCTATTTGAAAAGGGTACCAACAAAAGTTTGTAGAATCATCTGAAATAAGTGAGTACATGGGAGGAAAAAGAAGAAAGGTCAAGAGGAATGGGATACGGCTTGTGTGGAGCATTAACACCTGCACAAAAAGACTTACATTTATGTAGCATCTTTCACAAGATCAGGATGTCCCAAAGTACTTTACAGCTGACTCGTAGTCATTACTGTCATGTTGGAAAAGCAACAGCCAACTTGCACACAGGAAACATCCATAAACAACAATACAATAATGACCTAACATTTTTACATGATTCTGATTAAGGGGTGAACACATTGGCCAGGACTTGGACCATAACTCCCTAGCTCTTCTTTGAAATAGTGGTGTGAAATCTTTGAAGCCAGACAGCGCCTCAGTTTCTTACCCAAAAGACAGCACCTCCTACAATGCAGCACTCCCTCAGTGCAACAATGAAGCATCAGCTAAGATTTGTTGTTCAAGATCTTCCTGAGTCTCAGACCCACCACCTACTAATTCAGAAGTAAGAATGCCATCAACTAAGCCAAATAACTTGTCCGATAGATGCTGAGAGGTTTTATGCAAGATTGGTTTTTGGGAAAGCATTCCAGGTGAAGACATGCATCACGAATGATACAGCAGTGAGATGAGAAAAATAGTTGCTAAGTGGAGAATTTAAGCCAGATGTAAATGTTTCATAAACTTTACAAATTCTTGACATAAAATGGCAGTTCCAGTTTTTAGTGTTTGTTGTTGTAGTGATGACTCAATTCCAAATGTAAACACCTAAAGTTTACTCAATGGCCCGAGGGAGTTCGAATATTGCATGAATTGGCTATAGCATCTTTTCTGCGTTTAGTCTGTCCCTGGATATGTACACCAGTTCCTTGTTGCACTAAGGTTACACTACTAACTAAATTGGTAGACTTAATGCTGTTCTTTTAGTTTTTTTTAAAAAACATTAATAGAGCCGAAGCAGTCAAGTAGATGGGGGCACAAGGATGCTCATGGGTGAATGCATCATTAAGATCAAATATTCTGAGCTCAGTGCACCAAAAAAAGGAACAAATAAATCACTAAAATTAGAAACTTTGCGCAAGACAGAATGCTGATGAAATGGGAAGAAGGAATGTTGTTCATCTAAAAATGAGTGACGGATCAGCATGCATTAAAAGACAAGGTAACCACTAAATAGGGAATAGGGAGCATAAAAAGCATATGATGGGCATAAGGCTGCCATAGTCATGCCAAGTATTTACGTTTAAAGCTATTGCACCATTTCTTACTGTAGTAAAAACCACAATTGCAAAAGTACAACAAAGTGAGCAGAATGCACAATATTGCCCAGAGATAGTAGGAACTACCAGTGCCAGAGTCTGAGATAACAAGATGTGGAGCTGGAGGAACACAGCAGGCCAGGCAGCAGAGCAGGAAAGCCAACGTTTCGTTTCAGGACCCTTCTTCAGAAAACTTCTCATGCTGCTTGACCTGCACAATATTGCCCATTACCTGTCTTCTTTTGTGTAAAGCAATTCAACACACTTTAATTTTAATGCATTTCTACATTATAGCTGGGAGAGTTTTTAAGAACGCATAGATAAAAGATTTTTAAAAATCCATTTTTATAACATGAATACAACTAGTAATGTTGGCAAGCAACTGTAGAACACACGTACCACTCCCTACCCAAAATTTTAGAAGTACTAATTATGAACATCAGTAATGCCTTTTCAAAATAAGGAATACGTTCCAAACATGTAAACTATTTCTGCTAATATCAAAAATGTCGGGTATTATTTTAGTCAAAACGTTACTAACACAATTTATAACTAGCTCCAAGGAAACGTCACGAAAATGCTGCAATGTAACTCAAGATTTTTTGATACTTTGCTTATTGTACTACAGAAAAGTAGAAAACCTAAATCTTAGAAATATAATCAATAGCACTCTGCTAATCAGACTACATGTAACAGCGTGTGCAGTTTTCGAATCAGTGGTGTCAACTACAGCAATTAACCTCTGCAAACCTTCCCTGGCTCCGTATTAAAGTGAGGCAGCAATTCTGCTTCAGGTTGCAATGTGAATATTAAACAAGTTCACCGAACAGAGACGTCCACGCACCTTCGACTAGGCTAATTTCTGGACCTATGTTTAGTCTCCGGAAAAGTATTTTCGACGGAGAAGGTGGGCAGGGCCGATAACACCACCTAGGGAGGGGTTGGCCTTTGACCGCAGTCCCTTTCCACGGGGCAAACACTATCCGAAAGCCTCAGAGACGCTGGCCTTGCGCTCACTGACGACCTCCTCCTCCGCCGCCGCCGCCGCCGCCTTGCTCTTTGCGGCTAGGCCGCAGCCCTGAGCCAACTTAGTCACGGTAACAGCACCGGAATCAAACCTCAGAGCCGGCCCACTTCCCACTCCCTCAAAGTGGAGAAACTCACCAATGTGAGGTGGGAAAGAACAGACACACAACTCAGCTCAGCTCGCCGTGGCGCCTCTTCTCGTTTCCCTCGACGAACACTCGCCTACTTGTCTCTCTCTTTCCACCAGCACCAGGCCAGCCACTGCGCACGCGCCATCAGCCCTGCCGCATCCTGGGATTTGAGTTCTTTCATTCAGGCAAACTGCAAGGCTGTGCTTGCAGCGAGGGATGACCGCACTTTCAAACAGGGAGGCAAATCCTTACGGAAAAGCGAACAACATCAGAGTGACACACTCAGCATGTGTAAGAACAAAATATCCATTGGGAACTATTTAAAGATGGACAGCTTCCCAGCCCTCCTGGAACGCAAAAAGGTGCTGGTGTCTCACCTGTCATCCAAGATTCTGTTTCTTCCCTGTGTGAGCATGCCGTGTTGGCAAATTATTCACGCAGTCTTTGAGGAGGGGTGACTAGCATCGCAAGCGCACCTCTTGACTGAAATCAATGAACTACAGTGCGGACTGGGAATACTTACCGATTATTCCTTTCCTACCCGAGGGATACAGAAACCAATTGCAGTGATTTTTTTTAAATGTCTTTCATATCATATAAGGATCTCTGGAATGGACAGCATTTGTTGCTCATCTCTAATTGCTCCTGTAAAGGGGGTGGTGTGTTGCCTTCTTAAAATGATGGAATCTGTCTGGTGTAGGAACCAGGGTGTAGTGCTGCCAGACTTCATATTTCTTATCGTTCAATATTTAACTTATTTTCAGTGCTAATATTTTAATAATAAATTACAACTGCTTCTTGTTGTGAGCAATATGAGGTGACAATAGCTTTAAGAGGTAAGAAGGTGTAGAGCTGGATGAACACAGCAGGCCAAGCAGCATCAGAGGAGCAGGAAGGCTGACGTTTCAGGCCTAGACCCTTCTTCAGAAAAAAGTTTTAAGAGGTGTATTTTTTGCATATTTAATGAAAAGACGTTGAGACAGGTAATGAGCAGTCTGCTCAAAGCCAATAAAGTAAACAGCGTGTGAAGCCTTGGGTTTTTATGAGTTGGAACAATAGAAGCAGTCCGAATGGGTGGAGTCAAGCACCCTCAGAACCAGAATTTTTCGTTTTCACTCTCAGCAGTTGTGGGGTCTTGAAGCTGGATGTGGAAACACTTATTCCTCCCTGTTACAGCTGAAAGCTGGGGTTGTCTTCCTCCTGTTTAGACGTGCATGTAAGACAATAAATTTTACTGACTTTGCTTCTGCCAAGGGTGTGTTTATGGGATGTTACTATATTGGAACAGTTGCTGTTTAGGCATTAAATAAACATTTTGTTAAGTTTTCAAATAGAGTTAAGTTATTCCAATCCCTTCTTTTATTTGTATTTTCACTATAATGAATGAATAAAGTGTGTTTTGCTTAAAGCCTGGTAGATTGATCAATTGAAATGCATCCAGAACACGCTTGGTGCTTACCTTTAAAATAAGAAAATGTTAGGGTTTAGGCTATCTCCTTGACCTGTTTTGAGGGGGTTTGATATGGTCCATAATGGTGCATTTGACAGCAAGCCAGAAACACAAAATGGCATTTTAAAAAAAGTTGAGCATCATTTAATAATGTTCCATTTCTATCTGCAGTACACTTGGTCCTCTGTTAAAGTTGTTCCTATTTAAGTTGTTTCAATACAACATTATCAATATATAATGCCACTGTTTTTAGATTTAAGTTACAATTTTTCAATGTAACATTGTTCTGAAAATTGAAAATGAGCCATGTAGAGGATGTAAGGCATCACTTCTTTGCTTTGTTGTGTTCCTATGCAGCATGCCCCAGACACATCACTGAGAAGAGGTGTTGAGATGAGTATGGTGTGACAGGTAGTCAGCATCAGTGAGAGGAGGAGGCAAGGTGATGACCCCATGACAGGCAGTCAGCATCACTGAGAGGAGCAGCTGATTTGAGAGTAGGGTTTTTTGGTATGTTTATGTTTTTTATAAGGGTAATAAATAGTTTTCAGAGTTTTGGGATGGCTAGTTAATGCAAACAGATGGAGGTACATGCTGTGGTATGTGTGAAGGTGCAGACATCTCATGTGTCACAGACAAAGACATCAGCAGGAATTGTCACTGGTTACACAAGCTTGAGCTTGGGTTTCAGAATTTGAGCAGTGGCTGGAATCAATGATGTGTATCTGAAGCAGAGGACTATGAGGCAGTTGAATAAAACTAGGCAGGTAGTGCAGGTGTCCTCAGAGTCTATTGTGCTTGATAATCGGTATTCCATTTTGGAATCTAGTGAAGATGAGGATTTCTCGGGGAAGAGACAAGTCTCTGGTACAAAGGGAATCTCTGCTATATGGCAGGAGGGGGAGAAAGAAGAATGGAATGGTAATAGTGATAGGGGATGCCTTAATAAAGGGATCAGACACATGTTTCTACAGCATGAAACATGACTTCAGGATGGTATGTTGCCTCCCTGGTGCCATGGTCAAGGACTGCACAGGTAGCCAATGCATTAATAATCACCTTCCCAAACTCAATAGCTACTGAATGATTGCTGCAGATTGTAAGCTTGCAAATGTTGCCCCACTATTTAAGAAAGGAGCAAGAGACAAAGAAGGGAACTTCAGACACGTCAACCTCACATTAGTAGTAAGGAAAACTGCTATGATCTATCTCAAAAGGACATGATAAATGGATACTGGGATAAAAATAATTTAAATAATCTCTTTGGGCATATAGCATGGATTTGTGAATGAAAAATTGTGTTTGACAAACTAGTTAGAATTTTTTGAGGATTAAACTAACAACATTTATAAAAGGGGTTCAATGGATTTTTAGAGTTCCCCAGAACAGGTTGTTTGGAAAAAATAAGCACATGGTATAGAAGGTAATGTACTGGCATGGATTAATAATTGGCTAACAGACACAAAGCAGGAAGTAGGGATAAATGATTCATTGAAACTAGTGGGTACCACGAGGATGAATACTTTGCGCCAAGCTGTTAACAATATATATCAATGATTTGTAAGTGGGAACCAAATGTAATAGTTCCAAATTTGCAGATGATGTAAAGCTAAGCAGGAATGTTAGTTGTGATGAAGTTGCAAAATATTTCAAGAGGCTTTGGATGGGTTCAGTGGATGGGCAAGAACATAGATTGAATATAATGTGGAAAAACCTGAGGTTATCCACTTTAGTAACAGAGATAGATTTGCAGAGTATTCCTTATATAGAAAGAGGTTGGAAAGCGTAGGCATACAAAGTGACTGGTATCCTTGTCTAAAAGTCACAGAAAGCTATCGTTAAGGTGCAGCAAGCTATTAGAAAGATGAATAGAATGTTAGTCTTTATTGCAAGTGGTTCTGAGTACAGAAATAGTGAAGTCATGCTTGGTTAGTCCACACCTGGAGTCGTGTGTGCAGTTTTGGTCTCCTTAATTCATGAAAGATAAGGTTCACCAGACTTCATGGCGGGGCGGTCCTTTAAAGAGAGGTTGAGCAACTGGGCCTGTATTCTTTGGAGTTTCAAAAAATGAGAGGTGACCTCATTGAAACCTTCAGAAGACAGGATCGAAGAAAGTAAGATGTTTCCCTGGTTGGGGTGTGCAGAACCAGGGGGCACAATTTAAAATTCAGATTTCATTTCAGACTGAGATGAGAATTTTTTTTACTCATTGTGTTGTGAATCTTTGGAATTCTGTACCCCAAAGGACTGTGGAAGTTTGGTCTTTGAGTATGTTTAAGGTAGATGTTGATAAAAGTTTGATTACCAGTGGAGTAAAGCATTATGGGGATAGTCTGAGTAAAAGGCATTGAAATGTTCAATCAGCCATGATTGTATTATACGGCCTATTCTTGTTCCTCTGTTCACCCACGGGAGCATGGTGCATGTCAGTTCCTCACCAGCTTTGGCACATGCTCTGTGACAACTTAGCTTTTACATTGTGCATAATCTATTTAGGATTAGGTACAAAATGCAACTTTTCAGGCATATATTCGTGCCTGTAAAATAAGAACAGTTGACAACCCAGAGTACGAAGTGGAAATTAAGCTAACGAATCTTAGTTGTCTTGTGGGTTTATGACTCTTGAATCCCCATTCTGATCATGTGGCACCCCAAGGCAGCTGATCCTCTGTTACATTGTAGCTTAGATGTATTTGATAAACATATGAATACTGCAAAGTAAAACAGTATAACTTTTTTTTTCAAAGAGAAAGTAAACAAACTAAAGGATTCAAGTACTGTTGAATTTTGCAATAGTGGAGAATACAGCTTCGGTGATGCAGCTGCCTCAGATTCAAAACTGGCCACAGAGTGTGAAACTGAACTTCATACAGTGACAGTGTGCTCCCTGTGTGGAGTTGTGGACAGAGGAAATGGGGAAGAGGGGAAAAAAGAGGGAAAAAAAGAGACATATCTTTGGATTGACTCCAATGATGAAAAACCTGGGTGTGAAGTGTGTGTAAATATTGATAACATTTTTTCAGATCCAAGGCAATGAGATTTTCAAATGAATTTGTATGAAGTGTCAACCAGAGTGCTGTTTTAAAATCTCTTAGAAAGAAAATTGTAGAACACTAAATATTACAGAGAATTGGCAATATCCTCCTTTTACTAGGGTTTTAAATTGTGATCTACTTTTGTAAGGCATTCAAAGATTATCTGGAAAGAGCTGAACAATGCACTCCTAAGGATTTATGATCATTATTAAATAGCACACAAGAAATTCCAAGCTACACTGCAGATTGTGAGTATTCAATCATATGAATTTAATTATAACACCAACATGCTCAAGGTTTTACATAAACCAGGTATCAATACTTATGTGTGGACAACTACACAGATCCCACACCACTGCTTAACACATTGGGAGCAAACATCACATATCACAACCTGTTGTGATGTTATTGATCAGCAGAGGACTCAAGGTCAAGATTAACCTCTACCATAAGCACAAATGTGCAATATGGAAATTATTGGGAAGTATCATTTAGGGAAGTAAAGATTTTTTGTAGTTCATGGTTTTCTTACATTTGGATTAAATAATGAAAAAATGCAAATCTATATTTTAGCCATGCTAAACAATTAATCCTATTACCATCTTTCACTTAAGTATAGTTTAACTGAAAACAGTGCTTGCAAGTTATTTTTCTTAGAAAGTGGCTAGTACTTGTGAGTGTAAGAGGTTCTAGTTGTTACACTTCTGTTTATCTGGAGAAATATGCATATTTGCAGCACATCCAAACATTGCAAGTTCTGGACAATAACCAGGTTTGATCTGACAAATAGCAAATATCACTTGTTCCACACAAGTACCAAACAATGACTATCTCCAACAAGAGAGAATCTAACCATTGCCCCTGGACTTTCAACAGCACTATCATCACTGAACCCCCCCACTATCATCATCTGGGGACTACCATTAACTAGAAACTAAACTGGACTAACCAAATCAACACTGTAGCCACAAGAGCAGTTCAGAGGGTAGGAATCTTGCAGCAAGTAACTCAGCTCCTGACTCCCCAAAAGCCTAACCCCCATATACATAGCACAGGTCAGGAGTCTAATGGAATATGCTGCGTTTGCCTGGATGAGTGCAACTTCATTAATTTTCAAGACTTTTGATACCATCCAAGCAGCCCACTGATTGACAATATAGCTACAAGTGTTCACTCCCTCCATCTCCAATGCTCAGCAGCAGGAGTGTGTACCATCTACAGGATGCACTACAGAATTCACTAAGAGCGCATGGACAGCTCCTTCCAAACTCACAACCACTATCATCTAGAAGGTCAAGGGCAGCAGATATATAGAAACACTACCACCTGCAAGTTTTCCTCCAAATCATTCACCATTCTGTCTTGGAAATATATCACTATTCTATAAGTGTCTCTTGGTCAAAACCTGGAACTTCATCCCAAATGGCATTGTGGGCAGACCTATACCAAATGACTGAAACATTTCAAGAAGGCAGCTCATCACCACCTTCTTGGGAACATATAGGAATGGGCAATAAATGCCCATATGCCATGAATAATTAAAAATAATTCATCAAGTGTGTGACTTAGAGGGAAACTTACAAGTGGCAGTGTTCCATTCTCATGCTGCCTTTAAGTCTTTCTAGGTGGTTGAAGTCGTTTGGTTGGAAGGTGCTGTTGAAGGACCCATAGCGAGTTGCTGCCATGCATCTAGTGTACTGGACACAGATGACTCTGTGTGTTGGTAGTGGAAAGACTCAATGCTTAGGTGGTGGATACATGCCAAATAAGAGGCCTGCTCTTCTGGATTGTGTTGAGCTTTCCAAGTGTTACCTGTGAAATCCTCATCCAGCCAAGTGCACAGTATTCTATCACATACATTACTTGTGCTTCAGAGATGATGGTCAAGCTTTGAGAAGTCAAGAGGTGAGTTACTTGCTCCAGAATTCCCACCTCTGACCTTCTCTTGACAATCTTTGAAACAGAATTGAATAAATACTTGAAGATAATAAAAACAGGGCCATTGCTAAAGAGCCTGCAAAAACAACAAGCTGAATAACCTCCTTATATAATGTATCATTTTATGATATATTTACTGAGCCATTGGGAACTCTATTCATTTTCATGTGAAGCTCATCAATATAGCTTTCATTTTGAAGCAGGGAATGTGATTCCCACTCATAGCAAATCAAATAAAATTAGATGTAATAGTTTCTTCATTACAAAAGCAGAAGATATCAAGTCATAATTTTTACACCTGTAATGATGAGCTTCAATTCCATGATGACACAAATGCATGAGCCATACGAAACCAAAATATTGCACTGAAAGGGATTTCATGACCATTTCCCATGGTCTTCATGGCATGTGGTGAAGAGTTTTGGATTTCCAGGTAACCTTACTGGGGGAGCTCCTCAATATATTCATATATGACTGGAACAAAAATATTTAATCAATCATTCGTAATTTCATTTTTGGAGGCATGAATTTTGAGGCTGGAGTACAGACCTGAAATATGTTTGTATACTCTCAAAGATTCCAGCTTCCTTTTTAAGGTGAAGATTAAAAGTTGATACATTCAGTATCTGTCCACTGAGCTTAACTATTTTCTGCAGTCGCCTATTAAATTATAGCCTGTCCTATACATTACTCAATAGCAAAATCTGATTTGGTCCCTTCCCATAAACCTCCAGGATACACATTACTGAAAAGAGTATAAATTGATATCAATGAATCATGGCTAATGGGTATTTTGACAGACAATTTTAACTAATTACATCTAGGTGTGCTAGATCTGGTTGAAAGTATCATCTGTATCCAGCATTCCACTCCGTTAAATTGGTTTTCTTTCTCTCCATCAGAAATAACTAATCATGAATATTTTCTGTCCAGCTCTCACTTCCAACTAAAGTGACAAGTGTGTCCTGTCTAAACTTTGGAATTTACTTGTTTTTCTCCCCACTTCCCAGCTTTATCATAGGTCTAACATGTTTCGGTGATAAAAGTAATCAACCAATGAGGTTGGAGCTGCTATGAAAGTTAAGCCAATGCACTTGGGTAAAATCAGTATTAAGAAAATTCAGAGATAGTAGGAACTGCAGATGCTGGAGAATCTGAGATAACAAGGTGTAGA
>NC_063359.1:24482512-24499970 GCF_021869965.1 Rhincodon typus | reverse complement strand
AGCATGACAGTCTAGGAAAATAAATGATCAAAGATCAAGGTATCTATAAAAAGCACGATATAAATGTACATAAGTGTTGTCAAAAGCAAAATACTGCAGATGCTGGAATTCCTGAAACAAAAGATGGAAATATTTAATTATTCATTATCTGTGGATATACTAGTACAGTTTTCATTGTAAGTCTTCTGAAAAAAGGTGTGCATCTAAAATAACAAGGTGTAGAGCTGGATGAACACAGCAGGCCAAGCAGCATCATAGGAGCAGGAAGGCTGACGTTTCGGGCCTAGACCCTTCATCAGAAATGGGTAGTATGGCGCACTGACCTCTATATCGCCGACGCCAGACATCAACTCTCCGACACCTCCTCCTACCGCCCCTTGATCATGACCCCACCCCCGAGCACCAAACCACCATAAATAGCCCATTTCTGATGAAGGGTCTAGGCCCGAAACGTCAGCCTTCCTGCTCCTCTGATGCTGCTTGGCCTGCTGTGTTCATCCAGCTCTACACCTTGTTATCTCAGATTTTCCAGCATCTGCAGTTCCTACTATCTCTGTGCATCTAAAATGCCAACTTGTCTTTTGTTCCTACAGATATTCACTTCCTTCCTATGTATAAAAACCAAAAGAACTGCGGATGCTGTAAAACAGGAACAAAAACAAAGTTGCTGGAAAAGCCCGGAGTTCTGAGGAAGGATCACCGGACCCGAAACGTTAACTCTGTTTTCTCCTTCACAGATGCTGCCAGACCTGCTGAGCTTTTCCAGCAACTTTGTTTTTGTTCCTTCCTATGTATTCCCATTTTTATTTGTTTTCCTTCTTTTGATAGGATATTGACAAACAAGAAATAATTGGAGTCAATACCAACTGAAAACTGAACAACCTGGAACACATACTAAGAAAATTGGAATTATTACATCTATATTGATCACTAACAGTGATTCACATTCAGTCAGCGATTCCAGCAACTGACAAAACTGGATTCAAAACATAAAATTATCAGCATCTTCTGCAGTTCATCCAGGAAAACAAATATAATTTGTCTTCTGTCGCCCCTAGGATGAATAATTACTTCAGTTATATTTGCATTCACAGGATACTTTTAAAATTCTAAATTTAAAATTTTACTATTCTAGATATTGGAAGCAATGGAATAGTGCGCTGACACAATGCCGTATACCATGGAGTCATACAATAATTTCTGTTCCTAGCCAATTAAATCCTTGTTTTTATCATATCTAACATTAGGAGGTCGTCTCAAAAAATAAAGATGCCTGCCAAAAGGTCACTTGTTATCAGGAATTTTGCTCATGCTTCTGAGAAAATGCTAAGGTTATCTGAATTGAAGGCAAAAATGACAAAGATTTTCAGCAAAGTATGAAGTTGGCCAAAATTGATCAAGTGGCATTCATGGGATGCCAAGCTTACCAACCACCTGTCCATATGTAGAATCATAGAGTTATAAAGCACAGAAACAGATCATTTGGTCCAACCCGTCCGTGATGACCAAATATCCCAAACTGATCGAGTCCCATTTGCCATCATTTGCCCCATATACCTCTAAATCTTTCCTATTCATCTACCCATCCGGATGTCTTTTAATTGTTGTAATTGTGCCCACCTCCACCACTTCCTCTGGCAGCTCACTCCATACATGAGCCACCCTCTGCATGAAAAAGTTGCCCCTCGGGTCCCTTTTAAATATTTCCCCTCTCGCCTTAACTCTATGCCCTCTAGTTTTGCATTCCACAAAGAAGGCACGCAGATGAAGAGGGAACAAATTTAAACTGAGACTGAAAATAATGTAAAAATAAAATTAGACTTAGATGGTTTTCATTTTCCCTTCTTGAATCTCAAATTCTGAGGGTCATATCTTAGTATATGAATGTGAACCCTTTATAAAAGTGAATAGTCTGGTGAGGAAATTGTTGGGCAATGTATTTTCTCCACTAAACTGGATTTCCTTCTGTGTCTAAACTGTTGAGTTTTAAAATATATCAAAATCAACTAAAAAGTGCTGGTTAGGATTTGTTGACTGATTACTAAGTAAAATGCTTACTTAGCAACAAGAACATTTGGTGCTTTATTTGATATGGAAAGCACTCAAATGTGTGATATCTCATCTATTCAAACTGGCTATTCATTTTCAAACAGCGATGTCAGCCTTAGTTGTTTGCAGCAGTTTCAATATGTCTCAGATGTGTTTTGACTGCTTCTGACTGTCTTCCAATGCTCCTTGTCACCATCTGTCATCTGAGTTTTTAATTCAACTCTCAGTAGTAATGTTCAGTTCACCTGCCACAACAGCCAAGGGCACCCTGTGTCATACCATTCATCCCTAATATCAGAATGCTCATCCCTTAAGTCAGACCACACACAATCCATGTCAAATTTACACAACCTATTATCAGCACAAAGACATGGTATTTGCAGCATGCATAGGACTTAGGAGCTGGAGTAGGCCATTTAGCCCTTTGAGCCTGCTTTCCCATTCAATGTGATAATGAATAATCTGGTTGTGGTCATATCTGTGGGCTTGATCTGCTCTACGTAACCCTTGCCTCTCTTGTCTACTAAAATTCTACTTAATTCAGCCTTGAATAAATTTAGAGACACGGCCTTCGCTACTTTCTAGAGAAGAGAGCTCCAAGTTCTAACAACCTTTTGAGGAAAAAAACACCCATCATCCTCTTATTAGTAAACTATGTCCCTTAGATTTAGTCTCCCTCACAAGATGAAACATCCTGCCAATATAGATACTACCCAGTTACTTCTTTCTAGTCCACACATCACCAATCTTGAAACATACACCAATGTCGGTCAAGTGCACAATCACGCTGGACATGCCTGCAGTATGGTTCATGAAGTAAAAATTTGCATAACACATTTTAGAATTTTGAATATTTCAATTCAAAGCTTTAGATTTAAACAAGAGATTAGTTTACAACACAACTATTACCGAAAACTGCTAAGTAAAGAAGTGATAGTTAACAGAAAAAAATTCACATACAAAGATTAAAATAAATACCCCTCTTGGAGTCTCTTCTCCTACAAGGCCCCTGTTGCAGCCTTTTCCTCTACCCCTACAACCTCCCTTGCAGCCTGCATCCCTTCAACCAGACCCAGCAAAAGCCAACTCCCTTCTGGCTCCTGGCAAAAAGCAACCCAGTCCCAACCCCATGGCAAAGTGCAGCCCTCTTCCCACTTTATTCACTGGCAAAATTCAACTTCTACTATTTTTTCTAACATTGGACTAAATTTAAAATGCTCATCTGACATTATGAAGAATTCTTGTCAGTATTTCTTACTGGGGATCTGAAGTCCTACCTGACTATTGATCGTTTTTAAATGGTGCATAGCTAAGGATAGATTAATTTAAGTTTAATTTCAAAAGTTGTTATCTCATTGTTGCTGGTACTTTTACATCAAAGCTGTTGCTGTAACTTCTGGGTTGTTTTCAAACAGTTTAAATGGTTATTTTTGTTCAACTACACATTTCTTTGCAATTCAAAATTTGGCTCCTTTCACAAAAGGTTAAATTCCAGCTTTTAGTACAAATTTGGCTTTGACTTGCTTTCCAAAGGGTAAAATCCAGTCATGAAACCCTAATTCGCACCACACTGGACATGTTTGCAAAGTAGTCTATGACTGCAAATTTATGTAGATCATTTATCTCCTTTTTAGTATTCCAATTTAAATATAACCAACAGCAAAGCTTTAGTTTTAAACAAGATCAACATTTAGTTTATTATATACATGTTTCAGAAAGTTACTAAGTAAAAATGTAATACAGTATGAGAAACAATACAGACAGAAAGAATGGAAATAGATATGGATAAAAAGTACTTATAAAGATGAGAATGAGACCAGTCTGTTATGGTTGTAGGTATGTTACCTGCTTGAAGATTTTTCTCTCTCCAAAACAAGAACAAAGTCAGACTTCAGCATCTGCAATGGCTTCTGTCAAGTCAGATTAACTTTCTTTATGAAATATATAAAATTCTAAACACAGTTGTCACACCAGACACATTTGTTATCAAGGATGTACAAACATTTCCTGTTGTCAATGTATTTTCAACCATTTAAGCAGTCTGTAAGTTCCTAGAAAATTTTATATTTGACAAGCAGCGCACGACTTGTAGTTCGTTTCTCCTGGATTATGTTCTCAAATGAATGAAACACCTATCCAACTGGAGGAAATCTCAATTAAATTACCATTTTGATAGGAAACACAACAGGTAAATTTTAATCACTATTTCTAAAGAAGGATAATATAAGCCCACCTCATACTCCTTCCTCTTCTATTCAACATTCCTGGGTGGGACCTTAAACTGCTGCTTACCCATTTCGTGCCTGGAAAATGGGTAACCGGTGGATTATACTGGGGTTGGGGCTTTAGGTATCTCTTTTAATGCTCAAAATTCATCTGATAAAGGCTTCTTGCCCAAATCAGAAAGGAGACTTAGCTACATTTGTGCTATGCCAGTATTTTTAAAAAATTTATTCATTGAATGTCAGAATTTACTGCCTATCCTTAATTGATGAGATTCCTTCTTGATTCAACAAAGTGGTTTGTTTGTTCATCACCGAGGGTAGCTAAGAATCAACTTTTGCTGTGTTTTAAGGGTCAAGTATAGGCTGTACTCAACAGTAAATGAATTCACACTAGCAAAAAAACATAAAAACAAACTGTAGAACCTCCATAGGTGTGTAAAAAGGAAAAGTTCCCTTATAGACAAACTCGGGAGAATTTATTATGGGGAATAGAGAAACTGGAGAGATGCCAAATCATTATTTTTTCTGTGTTTTTACTGAGAAAGAGTCATAGAATAGTGCAGCACAGAAAGAGACTCTTCAGTCCAACTCATCCATGCTGACCAGACATCCCAATATGACCTCGTCCCATTTGCCAGCATTTGTCCCATATCACTTTAAACACTTCCTATTGATATACCCGTCTGGATGCCTTTTAAATGTTGTAATTGTACTCACCTCCACCACTCCCTCTGACAGCTTGTTCCATGCACGCACCACACACTGTGTGAAATAGTTACCCCTCAGGTCCTTTTTAAATCTTTCCCCTCTCATCTTAAACCTATGCCTTCTAGTTTTGGGCTTGGCCACCCTAGGAATAAGATCTTGGCTATTCACCCCATTCTTGCCTCTCATGATTTTATAAAACTCTATAACGTCACCCCTCTGCCTCCAACATTCTACAGGAAAAAAAACCCCAGGCTATTCAGCCTCTCCCTTTAACTCAAATCCTCCAGTCCTGACAACATCTTGTAAATCTTTCCTGCATCCTCTCGAGTTTAACAACATAGAAGGGTGACCAGAATTGTACGCAGTATTCTAAAAGTGGCCTCACCAATGTCCTGTACAGCTGTATCGTGACGCCTCATCTCCAATACTCAATGTTCTGACCAATGAAGGCAAGCATACCAAACACCTTCTTCACCAACCTGCCTACCTGCGACTCCACTTTCAAGGAACTACGCATGTGCATCCCCTGGTCTCTTTGTTCAGCAACACTCCCTACGGCCCTACCATTAACTGTATAAGTCATGCCCTGGTTTGCCCTACCAAAATGCAACATTTACCTAAATTAAACTCCATCTGCCATTTCTCAATACAAGACATTTCCCGGAACTAGAAACTCGAGTGGCTAAGGAGAATGAGGGGTATGACGAGAATGATATAATGATATCCAATGCACTGGCAAAAACTCTCTAGATTCTTAAATGATTCATGCAATTGGAAGGTAGTAAAGGTCACTCCAGGGAGTGAGAAAGGGAGTAAGAAAGAAAACAAGGAACTACAGAGCTATTAGCCTTCTATCAGTAGTGGGAAAATGCTCAAATCTATTATACACAAAGTGATAAACTGACACTTGAAAAATAATGATTTGATTGGGCAGAGTCAGCATGGAGTTGCAAATAGGAAATTGTGTTTGACAAATTTGTTGAATTTTTGTGAAAACATTCTGAACAAAACTGATAAAACAAAGCCAATGGATGGAGTAGACGTAGTTTTCAGAAAGTTGTTGATGAAGTCCTCCACGGGCAGCTCGTGAGAAATATTAAGCACATGTAATACAAGGTAATGTACTGGCATGGATTAACAGGGAGAAGTAATAAATAAATCATTCTCACGTTGGCAGGCTGTGACAAGTGGGGTACCACAAGGATCAGTACTTTGTCTCCAGCTGTTCACAATATGTATCAAAGATTTGAAGATGGGGCCCAAATGAAATGTTTCCAAATTTGTGGATGATACAAAAATAATGGGGAACGTGTGTTATGTGGAAGATATAAAGTGGCTTCACGAGGATTTAGTCAGGCTTAGTGAATGGCCAAGAACATGACAGATAGAATATAATGTGGAAAATAGGGAGGTTATTCACCTTGGTAGGAGGAACAGATGTGCAGAATATTTCTTAAATTGTGAGAAGTTGGAAAGTGTAAATTTAGAAAAAGGAGTTTGGTGTCTTTGTCAAGAAGTCACTGAAGGCCAACATGCAGCTATTAGAAGGCTAATGGAATGTTATTGTTTGAAATATCGTCTTGATTTACTGTTGTCACATGAAGCAAGATTAAAAGTGTTGTTTTGCATGCAATACAGGTAGATCATATCATACAAAGTGCATCAAGGTAGAAGAACAGAATGCAGAGTACAGTGTTATAGCCACAGAGAAGGTGCAGACAGAGAATGCACAGAATTAACATTTGAGAGGTCTGTTCAAATGTCTGACAGTAGTGGGGAAGAAACCGTTTATGAATCTGTTTGTACGTGTATTCAAACTTTTATTTCTTCTGCCCAGCAAAAGAGGGTATAAGAGAATATAAGTGGGTTTGGAGGGGTCTTTGAGTCTGTTGGTTTTGAGTACAAGAGTAGCGAAGTCTTGCTTCAATTGATTTGGAGCTTGAAGTACCTGAAATACTGTGGGCAGTTTTGGTCTCCTTATCTCATGAACGATATTATAGCCATAGAGTGCAAAAGTTTAACCAGACTTGTTTCCTGGACGGCGAGACTGTCCCATGAAGAGAGAAGTTGGTCAAGCTGGTGTGTAATCTCTGGAGTTTCAAAGAATGACAGTTGACTCCAATGAAATCTATAAAATACTTCAATGGATAGATAGGGTAGATGTAACTAAGATGTTTTCTCTGACTGGGGAGCCTGGACCTAGGAGGTACAATTTAAAAATAAGGGGTGGAGGGGGGTTCCATTTAGGACTGAGACAAGGAGTATTTGCTTTACTTGGAATTGTGAATCCTTGGAACCCCAGAACTCTGGAAGCTTTGTCTTTGAGTACATTTACGGCAGAGATTGACAGAATTCTGATTACCAATGCACAGAGCTGTGGAGATGGGATGTGTAAATGTCAGTGAAGTGTTTGATCAGCCAAGTTTGTATTGAATTGGGTTGGGTGGGGAGGAGCAGGCTCATTGGGCTGAATAGCCTACTCCTGTTTCTACATTCTTGGACTGAATAAAAACTGCAGATTTTCTGCCCTACAGGAAATAAGTAAACCAGGCATTTTTTTTTCAATCTGTTTGTTTTCTGATTGCTGTTATTGGTGCTAGCTATTTATTCTCTTCTGGCAGGGATTCATTAGAAATTGTGACTAAAAAGTAATAGAAATAAAGAAAATTTCACATACTGAATAAAACATATGAGAAAGCTAACAAAGCCCCAGTTCATTACCATTTCCAATTGCATTGTATTTCCATTTTCACACGATTTCAAAACATAACTGATTAAGTATAATGTATATAAAGTAATCGAAAATTGTCTTTAAAATTTTTTTTTGGATAAGTATTTCTAATTGTTTATATGTAATTAAACAGACAAATGTCATGCACTTTTCAACTGAGGCCCAATTCAAATTCTTTTATTACAATTTATTTCTCTTATATTTCTGAAATTTCTGAAAAAGGGTCCTGACCCGAAACGTCAGCTTTCCTGCTCCTCTGATGCTGCTTGGCCTGCTGTGTTCATCCAGCTCTACACCTGGTTATCTCAGATTCTCCAGCATTGGCAGTTCCTACTATCTCTGTCCTATGATGGTTTAGTTTTGAAAATTAAAGCCGATAATAGGCACATACATTTCTACATAATTAAGTTCTATAAATTTGTAGTTGTGGTTATTTTGGTTTTTTATGTATTTTATTTTATTTTGCAATACTATTTTGTTGCCCAGTACTAATATACTTTTAATGGTGAGAAGGCTTCATTTTTTAATGATCTGGTATGGTCTAATTAGAACTTTTGTAAATATGTGACTCCTATTTCTCTGGAGAACAAATGACAGTTT
Source organism: Rhincodon typus (assembly GCF_021869965.1). Classification (NCBI taxonomy): domain Eukaryota; kingdom Metazoa; phylum Chordata; class Chondrichthyes; order Orectolobiformes; family Rhincodontidae; genus Rhincodon; species Rhincodon typus. Next base: position 24,491,657 of record NC_063359.1, on the reverse strand, counting down.
TTAAAGTGGTTTTTTAATTAACCAATAGTTCTTTTAACTAAAAGTTGTTTGGGATATTGCAACTGTCCAGAGTACGTAGATGTATCAAGCAGACATTTGAGATGATATTAATCATTAGGATGTGACACCACATTTTTTAAGGAAATGGAAAGCACTTTGGTCGTGACTCCCTAGCTTACTAAGTTTTTTTTATTTTCTACTAATAGAAAAAAACCTGTAAGGAAGATAATATTCCACCAAGTGGCTGACATCTTAAGGAACTAGCCAGGAGATGTTAGGAAGTGATACAAGACATGATCACCACCCTTACAAAACCATTCTCAAAATGGATACATAATGCCTGGTGAACCCAAGATTGATCATAAGTAACATTCCTTCTGAGCTGTTCAACTACGTGTTCACTGGGTGGTCAGCACATGATCAGTGTGCCAAAGCACTGCTTGCAGAAGCCACTGCCATGCATGGACTTCAGAGTTCTGTACATTGGGAAAGCATATATAAAAGGGAGGGTTGAACATGAGCATATGTAAGCCAAGTTCAGGATGCCTCTGACCATACACAGGGGGTAGTGTCTAGCAAGGGTTAACAATCATTAAGAAGATACGAGAAGAACTTCAGTCAACAGACTAGAACAACAGACGTATACCCAGTCAGCTAGAAGTCATGATTTGATGTTCCAATGTGAACCAACTAAAAACCATTCCCTTATAATGAAGCATCATTCTTTCATACTTACTATGATAACAACAAATTCTGTGAAAATTGTGAAAACATACATGCACTTTGAAAGGTCTTTGAACTAGTTAGGACAGAAAGATCTTTTGGATTAGATCTTCCAACATTACCTCAGTCTATAATTGGAATTGATTTTAGATTAAATTGCAAACTCTATATTTTCTTAAAAACTGTTATGTCCATAACATCTTTTTTCAGTTTTTATGAAAGGTGGTTGACTTAAAATGTTAACTGTTTTTCTCTTCACAGATGCTGCCTGATTTGCTGAGATTTTGCAGCATTTTATGTTTTTATTGCAATATTTGTTTCTTTTTCTTGAAAAGGTTTCTTCTTTTTGACACCCTGGTGTAGTCTGGTTGTCTGACTATCAACCATCTGCCAGTAATTTGCCAAACAGTCATTATTGATACCATTAATAGTGTGTCTGCAGATTGTTCACTATGAAGAACATCACAAAGGAGACCATTCCATTTCACCTGGAAAAAGGAAATTCCTGAATTTGCTGATTTCCCCTGCCTGACTTAGCAGCACCGAGGCCAATTGTAGATCATGGACTGATTCTGCTGCTGAGGTTAACTAAATCCTGTTGTGCATGTTTCATCTACTCAATAAACCACAATGGATAAACTCACTGAATTATCATGAGAAAGCAATACTCAAAATTGTATTATCATTTAATACAATTTCAGTAGACCAGTATAAATTGTATCATGCAATCTTCCTCGAAATATGTATTTCTTTCTCTGTTTGTTTCTCATGCCACATATTTTACAGTCTAAATAACATTAGCTGTCCTGTCTATGACATTTTTTTTAGTTCTGATAAAAGGTGATTGATGTAAAATGTTTCCGGTTTCTCTCTCCACTGATGCTACCTGATTTGCTGAGATTTTGCAGCACTGTTTTTATTCCAATTTCAAAGTGGATCTGATAGAGTCATCTACTGGATAAAGTATGTATTACAAGTTGGACATCAATTGCACAATCTTGGAGACAAAAGGGAATTCCATTAAATCATAACTTTTTTTTGTTTTCACTATCTACTTATGGAGTTTGTTGGTCACATTATTTAGCTACTTGCAACAACTGGGAAGAAAATGAAATTCTGTGGATGTTCTGCCATATCTCCTATGAAACCCTGGTGCTTTGTACACAGACAGTGAGTAATTTCCTGAATTTAGAACAACTAGCCTAACAGAAAGTATGACCTATCTGACCTCACAATATGGCTTAGTAATTATCTCTGACCTTGGAATATGCCTAAAACAAAACTAGGTCTCTCTGTTTAGCTTGGTATAGTGCTTGTTCCTTTAAGTTAAGTGTATGCAATTTTAAAAAAATGCAGTCCAGATTCTAACACCATGCTCATTTCAACAAAATACTGTCAATTCCATTACTGAAAAAGGATAATTTAAATTTGAAAAATAATGTGTTATGATCACTGACAAGGCCGCCAAATTTAAGTTACTGAAAATGAAAAATGAACTGATCCCTAGCCAAAGTGTGCAATCTCAGGCACTTACTGAGAGATTAAAGTCACAAGATTCCATGGTTTTGAACAAACAAAATAAACGTTACCATTTCTAGTTAGAATATTATTCTGAGGCAGTTCCTCGGGATTGTTGTGGGTACTAGGGTGACTGGATGGTTTAATGTTGAATTTGCACACACTGCCACCAATGGTGCAGGTGGTGATTGAACGGGTGAGTGGCTGGGATGCTTAGATTTTACAAATTCCTTTCACTATTTGGGCTTGTCCATCATTTGGTTCTATCGGAGACACTCAAAATGGGTGGCATACCTTCATCGAGCTTCTGCTCCAGTTTGAGTGGTCTTGGGCTAGAGATTTCCATGAATTAATAAGCATATTGTATTTTCAGAGAAGTTTTATTGACATCCTTGAAGCAAGACTCACCCAACACAGCTAATTGACCATACCAGTGCCTCCACACTGGGTATGCTGGCCTGAGAGAGGACACTGATATTGGAAAGCCCATCATGCCAGTGGATTTGCAGGATTATGCAGAAGCATACTTGGTGGTATTTCTCAAAGGCTTTGAGGTATCTGCTGTACATTGTCCATGTGTTCAATGCACACAAGAAAGCTGGTAACACGGTTTCCCTGTAGATCATGAGCTTGATGTTGAGGTTGAGGTCTTTGTCATCACACATACCGTTCCTCAGACAGCCCAGGGCAGCACTATCCAACTGGAGGTGATGTTGAAGTGTTGCTATCTACCCTCTCTGATGTGGAGGTGCCGGTGTTGGACTGGGGTGGGCAAGGTCAGAAATCAACAATATCGGGTTATGGTCCAACAGGTTTATTTAAAAACACAAGCTTTCAGAGCCTCGCTCCTTCTTCAGGTGTTAGTGAGAGAGGTAGTATCAGGCACAGAATTTATAAGTAAAAGATCAAAGGTTCACACCATTGATAAGGATGTACTAAACAAACCTAAGATGCTGTTAAATCTTTAATCAATTAGAAGGTTTTAATTGATTAATATGTATATGTAAATCCCCGAATTCCTTTCAAGTCACAGTCCTGAGAGAACTAAAGGTTTCATCAGTGTAAAGAAGAGGGACATTTTAGATCAGACAATGCATGTTAGGTGTGAGACCTTGTTTAGAATCTGTTTGTGTTTAGTTTGGAATCGGACTAGTTTTATTTCTAAAGTAGGAAGTTATAAAATACCATATTGACTGACTGTCTATAAATTGTGTGCTTTTGGAACAAAATAGAATGTATCTGCAAACATAAATTCACCCCATAGATTCACGTGTGTGTGTGTGAGAGAGATGGGGGGTGGAGAGAGTGTGTGTGCATGATGGGGGGGCGCAGAGAGAAAGGTCTCATGGCAGACATAGAGGAATTCATCAGATGAATGAGACTCTGGGAATTCTTCCAAGGTGTTGGCAGCGAACCCAATGAGACAACCAACAAACCGGATTAGTCGACAGAGAGGTCCACTGGGGAGCCGGCAATGAATGAGTGGGATTGGACCCGTCCGGAGGGTCATTGCGCAGGGCTTGACGGGTATGCTCGAGCCATTAGAGAAAGTGTGAATGCCAGATTTATCAGATGCACTCAAGGTAGTGCAAAATGTCGCCCAGGCACAATGCAATGTCATCTGTGCTCTCAAGACCAATTGCAACAGCAGACAAAGGAGGAGCAATTGTTATACAGAATAGAATGGACTACTGCAAGGAAGTGTACTGACAGCTGTACAACCAGGAACACCACAGACAACTACCTGCTGATCCAACCAAAGGACACACCAATCCACTCAACAGTCTGATCAGAGTACCCTATGCACTCTCATGCCACGTACTTCCTGCATTGGGGACTTCTACTGCCTTCCAAAGATACACAAAGCCGACACACCTGGACGTCCCATCGTATCAGGCAATGGGACCCTGTATGAGAATCTCTCTGGCTATGTCAAGGGCATCTGAAAACCCATTGTACAGGGAACTCCAGCTTCTGTTGTGACACTACAGAGTTCTTACAGAAACTCTGCACCCACGGACCAGTCGAACCAGGAACATTCCTCATCAGAAAGGACATTTCGGCACTTATACCAGCATCCCCCATGATGACGGTATCGCTGCAACAGCCTCAGTACTCAACACCACCAACTGTCAATTTCCAGACGTGATTCTACAACACATCCGCTTCACCTTCGACCACAACTTCTTCACTTTCGACAACCAGTTCTTTATCCAGACACATGGAACAGCGATGCAGACCAGATTTCCTCCCCAATGTGCCAACATTTTCATGCATAGGTTCGAACAAGAATTCTTTGCTGCACAGAATCTCCGACCAATGCTATATACCGGCTACATTGATGACATTTGCTTCCTTTGGACTCATGGCAAGGAATCACTGAAGCAACTACATAGCAATATCAACAAGTTTCATCCCACAATCAGACTTACCATGGACTCTTTCGAATCTGTTTCATTCTCAGATACACGCATCTCCATCAGGGACAGACACCTCAGTACCTCACTCAACCACAAGCCTACGGATAACCTCACAATGCTGCACTTCTCTAGCTTCCACCCAAAACATAATAAAACAGCCATCCTCTATGGACAAGCCCTACACATACACAAGATCTGTTCGGATGGGGAGGAACAAGACGGACATCTGAAGATGTTGAAGGACGCCCTCACAGGAACAGGATACGATGCTCAACTCATCGATTTCCAGTTCCAACGTGCCACAGTGAAAATCCATAATGACCTCCTCAGGAGACAGACATGGGATACATTCGATGGGGTGTCTTTTGTCGTGCAGTACTTCCCGGGAGTGGGGAAACTACGCCATGGTCATTGCATCCTACAACACATTATCAATGACGATGAGCACCTCTCCAAGATCTTCCCCACGTCTCCACTTCTCACCAAACCTTAAACAGACCATTGTTCGCAGCCAACTACCCGGCCTTCAGGATCTTGGCAAAACCTACTACAATAGATGAATGGATACCACACAACAATTGCCAGGTGGGAATGTTCTCTCCCAGTGGGGAAACACTTCAGTGGTCAAGGACATTCAGCCTCGGATCTTCAGGTAAACGTTCTCCAAGGCGAACTCTGGGATACAAAACAACACAGAGTTCGGGATCTTGTGTTCATGCCACACTACAGGTGACCCCACCACACTATACACTCTCACGCACAAACACTCACACACACGCATACATACACACAGTCACTTACACAAACATACACTCTCTCTCCCACACACACGCACACACACACACACACACACTCTCTCTCTCCCACACACACACTCTCTCTCTCCCCCTCACACACACACACACTCTCTCTCCCACACCCACACACACACACACACTCTCTCTCCCACACCCACACACACACATACATGCCCACACACTCTCTCTCCAACCGCCTCACACACGCAGACACACACTATCTCTCTCCCCCCACTCACACACTCTCTCTCCCCTCTCTTTCATTCACTCACTCACTCATTCACTCAGACACGCATGCGTGCACACACACACATACACACACTCTCTCTCTCCTCTTACTCACTCACTCACACACACATGCATGCGCATGCACATGCACACACACACGTGAATCTATGCAGATACATTTTATTTTATTCAAAAAGTACACAATTTATAGACAAAAGTCAATGTGGCATTTTATAAATTCCTACTTTAGAAATAAAACCAGTCTGACTCCAAACTAAAACACACAGTTTCTAACCAAGGTCTCACACCCAACATGCATCGTCTGACCTAAAATGTCACCTCTTCTTTACACTGATAAAACCTTCAGTTCTCTCAGGACTGTGACCTGAAAGGAATTCGGGGATTTACATATACATATTAATCAATTAAAACCTTCTAACTGATTAAAGATTTAACAGCATCTTAGGTTTGTTTAGTACATCCTCATCAATGATGTGAACCTATGATCTTTTACTTATAAATTCTGTGTCTGATACTACCTCTCTCACTAACACCTGAAGAAAAACGGAGGCTCCGAAAGCTTGTGTTTTCAAATAAACCTGTTGGACTATAACCTGGTGTTATTCTGACCTTACCTTCTCTGAGAGGAGGCTTCCAAAGTATGGGAATTGGTCCATGTTGTTTAGTGGCTCACTGTAGATCTTGATGGTCAGGGGCAATGTTTTACAGAGGGAGAAAGCTGGGACAGGACTTTTATCTTCCAGATGCTTGGTTTAAGACCCATTCTTTCATATGCCTCCATGAATGCATCACTAATACTTTGGAATTTGGCCTCTGTGATATGCACACATACAAGTATCATTTGCAAACTGCAGCTCAACAACAGCGGTTGGAGTGGTCTTGATTCTGGACTGTAGATGACATAGTTTGAACTATATTATGTTCATCCTGTAGATTAGTCTAACACCAGTGGCAGCTTCAGGGAGTATGTGGCAAGAAAAATGGAGAAGAACATTGGTGCAATAGCACAATCTTGCTTGATCCAAGTTTGCACACATATTGGGTCTGTGGTGGATCTCTTGATGGGGATCATGACATTCTTACCATTGAGCATTGGAGAAGGATGATGATAAATTTCTGTGGGCAAGCGAATTTGAGGAGGATGATCAGATCTTTAAAATGTAACAAACTGGTACAGAAAATAATCAAGAAAGCTAAAGGAATGCTGGCCTGTGTATTTCAAGGATTGGAATGCAAGGATGCAGAGGTTATACTGCAGTTATAGAGTCATACAACATGGAAACAGACCCTTCCGTCCAACTTATATGCACCAACCAGACATCCCAATCTGACCTAGACCCATTTGCCAGCATTTGGCCCATATCCCTCTAAACCCTTCCTTCATGTATCCATCCAGATGCCTTTTAATGTCGTAATTATACCCATTTCCATGACATCCTTTGGCAACTCATTCTATACATGCATCACCCTTTGCACAAAAAAGTTATTTCTCAGTTCCTTTTTAAATCTTTCCACTCTCACCTTAAACCTATGCCTTCTAGTTTTGGACTCCCCCACCCTAGGAAAAAGACCTTTGCTATTCACCCTATCCATGCCCCTCATGACTTTATGAACCTCTATAAAGTCACTCCTCAGTACTGTGAGCAGATCTGGACACCACACCTTAGGAAGGATATATTGGCCTTGGAGGTAGTAGAAAGTAGGTTTACAACAATGGTACTTGGATTTCACGAGTTATGAGGAGAGATTATTCAAATGAAGCCTGTATTCTCTAGAATTTAGAATATGAAGGGGTGATCTGATCAAGATATTAACAGAAAAATACAGGGTAGATAAAGATGAACTATTTCCTCTGGTTGGGGTTCTAGAACTGGGGGCATAGTCTGAGAATTAGGGCGAGTCCATCAGGAGACTTGGGAGGACACACTTCTACACACAATTGGTGGTAGATGTTTGGAACCCTCTTCCATAAATGACAGTTGATGTTTGATTAGTTGTTAATTTTAAATCTGAGATTTTTTTGTTACGCAAATGTATTAAGGGATATCGGCCAACGGTAAGTATATGGAGATGGACCACAGATCAGCCATGATCTCAGTGATAACACAGTGTGTAGCTGGAGGAACACAGCAGGCCAGGCAGCATCAGAGGAGTAGGAAAGTTGATGTTTCTGGTCAGGACCCTTCTTCAGAAATGGGGGAGGGGGAAAGGAGCTCGGAAATAAATAGAGAGGAGGGTTGGGGCTGGGGAAGGTAGGTGGGATGGTGATAGGTGAGTGCAGGTAGGCAATGGTGGGGATTGGTCAGTGAGGTGGGAGAAGCGAATAGGTGGGAGAGAAGATTGACAGGTTGTGTCAGGTAGATGACCAGAGGGTTGGAGAGGGAGAGAGATCTACTGAGGTCTTTCCGGAGGGAGGAGGATAACTTCTTCAAGATAGGCATCCCTAGAAGAGGCTTTGCAGTGGGGTTATAACTCACTCAGAGATCTCACTAATGGTGCAACAGACTTTAGGGACTGAATGGCTTATTCCTGCTCCTATAGTCCTACAGACAACTGGAACAGTGAAGGAATGGCAACCTTTTCATCACAAAGGTGCCAGACAACTTTGTGGGATCTTCAATGGCCACACAAGTACAGACGATGTGCCGATGCATCTGAGGAAACTCAACCATAGCTTTGAAGCCAAATGTTCTTTTGGCCTTACTAATCTGATTGGTTTTACTTGACAAATTGTCCTCCCCAACACAACATGGCATCAAATCTTTCTTTAAGGAGCAAAGAGCTGGCAAGTGAGAAATGCCACATGGATCTCCAGATGATCGCATGCATGAACCAGAGGAGAAAAATAAGTAACAATGTCACTTTTAAGGCTACAGGCATGTGTGTCTGCCATTTCCCATTGGCATCAACTCAGGTTCCATCACCACCTCCATAGTGAGATACACGCTTTCCAAATAATTAGCACTCTGATGACTCCATAGACCTGAGCCTCTGATGAGTAGGGTGGTGCCTTATGTAATTGTGAAGTTTCCATTTGCAACCTCCTCAAGCAAACTGAATGAAAGAAATGCTAAAACTCCCCATCCTGCAACACAATCATAGCATATCGCTGCATCCCTCATAGCTGTGCCACCCAACTCCCTGAAAAAGTTAAAGCCTTGCAGTAGACAAACAGGAGGCTAGAAGAACACAGAAAGCCAGGAAGCATCTGGAGGAAAGGAGAAGTCAACATTTTGGATATTATCCTTCTTCAGGACTTAAAGAAGTGTCCTGTTTGTCTACCTTGGATTGTAGCATCTGCAGTTTTTTTTTTGTCTTTAACGAAGTCTTGCAGTAGTTAGGTGCAGAACCGGATGAACACAGCAGGCCAAGCAGCATCATAGGAGCAGTAAGGCTGACGTTTCGGGCCTAGACCCTTCATCAGAAAAAATGATTTTT
>NC_063359.1:24443365-24482112 GCF_021869965.1 Rhincodon typus | reverse complement strand
TTTTTCTGATGAAGGGTCTAGACCCGAAACGTCAGCCTTCCTGCTCCTATGATGCTGCTTGGCCTGCTGTGTTCATCCAGCTCTACACCTTGTTGTCTCAGATTTTCCAGCATCTGCAGTTCCTACTATCTCTTGCAGTAGTTCGTGCCTTTAAGAGATAATAGGTGTGGGTGGAGTCATGTGACCTGATAGACCAATCAGGGATGGAGTATGGGAGCAAATTACTGCAGATGCTGGAATCTGTACTGGAAACAACAAATGCTGGAGTGTGGAATCAGCAGGATACATGTAGGGATTTGCCTAACAGTTGAATTGGGGAGCAAGGCACGTAAAGTTTATGTAATGTACTCAGTAAATAAGTGTTACTAATTGTATTAAATCATTGTGTTCTATAAGTTAACTGGCAGAGCCAAACTTTGAAATTGTTACAGTGGTGATGAAGTAAAGGCCAGCAAGTCAGAATGCTAGAAGAAAATCTGAATGCAAAAGTTGCAGAACAATTACAGACAGGTCCAGCCTACGAAGACGGAAAGTTTTCGGAAAGTTAGAGCCATTCAACCCAGCTACAGAAGTTTCAGTACTGTATGTAGAAACGTAAAACTCTTTTTCGGTGCAAATGAAAAATAGGGGGAGGAGAAACAGAGTGATTTGATTAACTGCATATGGGACACAGATAAACAGTCTGATTCAAAGCTTAACATCCCAGGATGCCCTGATACCGAAACATTTACAGAGGACGTAGAGTTACTCACAGGACACTATCACCCCAAGCCTCCAGTCATTTTACAGCATTACAAGTTTAATTCGATTGGTACAGCCCTGGGGTTATCATCATCGCCTTCATGACGAGACTTTAGGAGATTGCAGAACATTGTAATTTTGGGTCTGCGTTAAATGAGATGCTAAGAGATGGTTTAGTCTGTGGCATTAACAATGAAGCCATACAAAAAAATAGCTTTTGGAAAATTTGAAAATAGATTTAACAAGGTCGTTGGAGATTGTTTCAGCCATGAAGAGTGCAGAGAAGGGCGCCCAGGAGTTACAATGTCTCTGAGCAGTGTAGTCCTCCAGTTAAGATGGGAAACCACAAGCAGCATTGATAGGCAAGGAAGTTAATATGGGAACAGTAAAAGCCATAAGTTCATAATTCTTGAATATGTCCTGAGTGCGCAGAGTGTTTCAGATGTTCGTGGAAGCCTAACCCTTGACCTGTGCAGATTTTAGAAAGCTAAATGCTTCAGATGTTGAATAAAATTTGAGGCCGAAGTGCAAGTTTAAACGTAGCCAGCCTAGCACTAGTATATCAGCTAGTATAGCACCAGTGCACCGTGCAGAAGATGGTCCTGAGATGGAGTGGAAATTTATGTCTCCCTCAGGGGCTGGCATTCTAACACCAATCACCTTTTATTTACAAATGCATAGCCTTTGACAAAAACATCGCCTCTCAGTGAGTCAGGCATTCATGGGCCTTTAATGTCAGCCAGGTCTTCCTGATTGGACTGGATTAACAGCCTCAGTCCGGGAACTCATAGTCTATGAGGTCTAACCGGCTAACTTCTTTAAGGTGAATAGCAAAGGTCTTTTCCCTAGGGTGGGGGAGTTAAAACTATGGGGCACATTTTTAAGGTGAGAGAAGAAAGATTTAAAAAGTACGTGACAGGGAAACTTTTTTACACAGAATATGGTTCATTTGTGGAAAGAACTGCCAGAGAAAGTGGTGGATGCCGGTACAATTACAATATTTAAAAAACATTTGAATAAGTACATGAACAGAATTGGTTAACAGAATATGGGCCAAATGCAGGCAAGTGGAACTAGTTTAATTTGGGAACATGGTCGGCATGGACTAGTTCCATGGCCTGTTTTCATGCTGCATGACTCAATGACGTTATGACTACATCAGCGTTATAAAAGTAAGCAAAGTGGTCCTGATCACATTGGAGTTATTGATAAATGGAAAAGTGTTACAGTTGGAAGTGAATACTGAGGCCTCTGCCCTGTTTTGGAGAGCAAATCTATTGGTATCGTGAAGAAGTGGTCCACCCCGAGGTTGAAGAGCATTGGAACCAGGCTGATGAAAGAACAGGGGAGGTCATAAAGGACAATATTCTATTCTAATTGCCTTCCTACTTTCCTACTTACTTGATAGAACCATAGAGGTACACAGCGTGGAAACTGACCCTTCAGTCCAACTCAGCAATGCAAACCAGATATCCTAAATAAATCTAGTCCCATTTGCCAGCATTTGGCCCATATCCCTTTAAACCCTTCCAGATGCCCTTTAAATGTTGTAATTGTACCAGCTTCCACCACTTTGTCTGGCAGCTCTTTCCATACACACACCACCCTCTGCGTGAAAACATTGTCCCTTAGCTCCCTTTTAAATCTTTCCTCTCTCACCTTAAACCTATGCCCTCTAGTTTTGGACTCCCCAGACCCAAGGGAAAGACCTAGTCTATTTGCCCTATTCATGCCCCTCATGATTTTATAAATGTCTTCAAGGTCACCCCTCAGCCTCTGACACTCCAGGGAAAATAGCCCCACTCTATTCAGCCTCTCTCTATAGTTCAAACCCTCCAACACTGGCAACATCCTTGTTAACCTTTTCTGAACCCTTTCAAGTTTCACAACATCCTTTCTATCGCAGGAAGACCAGAATTTCATGCAGTATTCCAATAGTGGCCTAACCAATGTCCTGTACAACATGACCTCCCTACTCGTATTCTCAATGCACTGACCTATAAGGCAAGCATACCAAACGTCTTCTTCACTATCCTATCCACCTGCGACTCCTCTTTCAAGGAATTATGAATCTGCACTCAACGTCTCTTTGTGCAGAAACATTCCCAAGGACCTAACCATTAAGTGTATAAGTCCTGCCCTTATTTGCCTTTCTAAAATGCAGCACCTCACATTTATCTAAATTAAACTCCATCTGCCACTCCTTAGCCCATTGTCCCATCTGATCATTACTCTCAGGCAATCTTCGTTGCTGTACACCACACTTCCAATTTTAGTGTCATCTGCAAACTTACTAACCATATCTCCTATGGTCACATCCAAATCATTTCTATAAATGACGAAAAGCAGTGGACCCAGCACCGATTCTTGTGGCACACTGCTGGTCACAGGCCTCCAGTCTGAAAAGCAATCCTCCACCATCACCCTCTGTCCTCTACCTTCAAGTCAGTTCTGTGTCCAAATAGCTAGTTCTCCATCTATTTTGTGTGATCTAACCTTGCTCACCAGTCTATCATGAGGAACCTTGTCGATCACCTTACTGAAGTCATCTCGATCATGTCCACCGCTCTGCCCTCATCAATCCTCCTTGTTACTTCTTCAAAAAACTCAATCAAGTTCATGAGACACGATTTCCCACAAACAAAGCCATGTTGACTATCCCTAATCAGTCTTTGCCTTTCCAAATACATAAATTCTGTCCCTCAGGATTCCCTCCAATAACTTGCCCACCACCGATATCAGGCTCACCGGTTTGTAGTTCCCTAGCATTTCCTTACCACCTTTCTTAAATAGTGGCACCACGTTAGCCAACCTCCAGTCTTCCGGCACCTTGCCTGTGGCTATTGATGATACAAATATTGCAGCAAGGAGCCCAGCAATCAGTTCCCTAGCTTCCCACAGAGTTTTAGGATACACCTGATCAGGTCCCAGGGATTTCTCCAACTTTATGCATTTTAAGACATGCAGCATCACCACCTCTGTAATATGAACATTTTTCAAGATGTTGCTATTTATTTTCCCACATTCTCTATCTTCCATATCCTTTTCCACAGGTAAACACTGATGCGAAATATTCATTTAGTATCCCCCCCATCTCTTGCAGTTCCACACATAGGTGGCGTTTCTGATCTTTAAGGGGCCCTATTCTCTTCTTAGTTACCCTTTTGTCCTTCATGTATTTTGATGTACCTATATGTGAACTATTTATAATTCATGTACAAAAACAACAATATCTGTCTATACTGCAGCATCCCACATCTCTCCTTTAATGATATTCTGCATTTTCATTCTTCCTGTCAGAGCGAACAACCTCACATTTTCTCACATTACATCCACCCTGCCGAATCTTTGTCCCCTTGTATAATCTATCGACATTCCTGTTCAGATTCTGTATCCTCTTCACAACATACTTGCCTAACAATCTTTGTGTTGTATTAAATTTAGCTAAAGTACAGATGGCTTCTTCATCCAAGTCATTAATATAGATCAATATAGTTGAGGCCCAACACTAATCGCTCTGGCACTTTGGTCATTAGTTTGCCAACCTGCAACCAAATTATTTCCATTTTCTCTTTCCTGTAAGTTAGCCATACTCCTTCATGTTCTAATGCATTTGATTTCTTCATGGAGTATTGAAAAATGTACTAAAAAGAATGTGAACCTACTCCACTGCATGTTTTTCAGTACCCTTGCAGAATTCAGAACAGGTACTCCCTTTGAGTCTGACACAGATAAAATTGTATAACCACTCTGGAGCAAGGAGCAGTAAAATAAAAAGCTGGAAATCTGAAACAAAAACAGAAATTGCTAGAGAAACTCAGCAGGTCTGGCAGCATCTGTGGAAAGAAAGCAGAGTTATAGTTTTGAACCAATGTAATTTGAGTGTGAGCTTGTGGCGCAAAGATAGTGCATCTGATGCCAGATCAGAAGATTGCATGTTCAAATCACGTCAGGCTCACGGTGCTTAATGGAAGCTGAACTCCTTGGTTTGGGTGGCACAGTTGTAAGTACTGCTGCCTCATAGTGCCAGGGACCCGGGTTCGATTCCACCCTCAGGTGACTGCCTGTGTGGAGTTTGCACATTCTACCCATGTCTGTGTGGGTTTCCTGTGGGTGCTCTGGTTTCCTCCCACAGTCCCAAGATATGCAGGCTAGGTGGATTGGCCATGCTAAATTACCTGTAGTGTTCAGAGATGTTTAGGTGAGTTATAGGGGGATGGGTCTGGGTGGGATGCTCTGAGGGTTGGTGTGGCCTTGTTGGGCCGAAGGGCCTATTTCCACACTGTAGGGATTCTATGATCTAATAACTGTGCAGGGTTTGAAAGAAGCAGCAATAACTCTTTATGGTATAAACAGTTTCCTGCATTGAAAGGGACAAGGAGGAACTGTTACAAAGCAATTAAAAGCAAAATGCTAATTAACCATCCCTGGGAAGAAGGAGTCAAAGTAACATGAACAAGAGGTTATCTGGGAGAGAAGAAGTAACAACTGCTTGATAACTTGCTGCCTTGTGACAGATAGGCAATTAAAATTGCCTGCATAAGGAATGTCCTGAGGTGAAGGGGTTGATCACTGTAAAGTTGTGTTTTGAACAGATAGTAAAAACCAAATGTAACAAGGAACAGGGAGGCTACTCCTGATAAGGAGGCAAGACTTGATGACTCCAGAAGTGAAATCAATGATATGGATGAAATACTCTGAAGAACCATCAATAATATCACATCAGAAATTTCACAAGACAGAAAATCCAATATGAATTCAACTTTAAGATTCTTCATTAGTAGAACTCTGAGGAAACTCACTGCAAAAGGATCAAACTCTGGACACCCAGAGACAGACACTGTTGGAATGATAGCTAACTTCCACCATTAATTGGGTAACAGCTAAGTTGAGTTGTGAGGCTTAACTTGCTAACTTGAGGGGTCTTATTTTGGTTGCTAAATGCAATAAAGTTTAAATAATTGATTCAGTATTTGATTGTCTGTGAGATTTCTTAATAAGTAGCTGAATTAATAGTAGATTGTGGTAATTTACACACAACACCAGTGACCCTTCTTCAGAACAGTCCCCACTTCCCCACTCTTAGAACATAACCCTCTCCCACCCATCCCAAACTCAACTCTCACTCACACCCCATTCCTGGATTCTGGATCTCAGCCTCCCAATCCAGGATATCAGTTAGCTGCTCCCACTTCCCTGGTGGTTTCCTCAATGCCAGCACTTACTTACCCTGCTTGCCCCTTGATATCCCCAAATTTCCCAGAAAAATTCACTCAGAGAAGAGCCCCATCAGAGAAAAGTTATCCCTGTAAATAGGAAGTAATTGGTGAGGAGTTTCTCCTCCAATCACAGGTTGTTTCTCTCTCACATTTATTGATAGTTTACTACTTTGGGGATATGGGGATTGGGGAGATGTCAGGGTGTATTCTCCTGCTTTCCATGCATTTTGAGTAGTTGGCTGCAAGTCCTATTGAATACAACAGCATATTTACTTGTTCAGCTTGTGATTTGATGTCTAGCTTGGAAGCAATTCTGTATCTTTGAAGTGTTTTCTCCAAGGTGGCCAATCTCAAGTTGTATTTGGCAAATCACTGAAATTAAATCTGCCAGCTGGTATTATTCCTCCTGCCATTAATTCCTTGTGGGATTCAATATTATTATAAAGCATTTTAATTCTGTTTTTCTGCTTTAATCTCTTTACCAAGTAAATTCTGGCTTCTTCATCATTGCAAAGCTGTTTTCTTTTTGTTGCCTTAATACTTTAAAATTAGCAGTGGAGCAATTCTCTATCCCAGTATTGCTTACTGGGGGGTTATCTGCATTTTTGTCGTCCAAGTAGAGATTTCCTGCCTTCTGCAGGCAAAATTGAGGACTCCTGCTTTATTGTGGGCACAATAAATAAATTCTTGTCTTTCTCAGAATAATAAACAGTGCCTGTCCTTTTTGTGAGTTTCCAAATAAAGCCTGGTGCCTACAGATTTAATAAATACTTCTTGTCTAAACTTTGATTTAAATTATGGATCTCCTGCTCTTATAATAGCTTCAACAGTCTTCTTACTATCTTCCTCTGTCAGACTGTGTCTGTTTAGGCCTTTAAATTGCCCTTTTGTCGTCTTAATTTTTAGCTGAATGTAAATTACTTCTGTGGCCCTTGATTTCCAACTGGCTGTGCCTCATGACATCTGCTTGCTGAAGGATCAATGGTCATTGTGAGTTGTAAACATTCCTTTCTAACCTTAACCCTCAGTCAATCTGTGATATAAAGCTTTCCCCTTGCCCAACTGGGTTTTTTAAACTTTATTCACGGATCTCCAATGCCCGTTTGCTTCTAGCTGAACTTCTAAGTGCGACGGCTCCTACTTCTCAATGGAATCTATGATTGCCAGGTGTCAGTAGCTTCTAGTTCACACTTAGTTCTGTGCTTCTCTTGCTAGGTCTGAAGTAAAAGTCTTTACCATTAAGTGTTATAGTCATAGAGTCATTTGCATGGCAACAGACCCTTCGGTCCAACCAGTCGAACGTAATCCCAAACTAAACTAGTCCCACCTGCCTGTTCCTGCCCCATATTCCTCTAAACCTTTCCAGTTCATTTATCCATCCAAATGTTTTTTAAACGTTTGTAATTGTCCCCGCATCCACCACTTCATCAGGAAGTTCATTCCATACGTGAACCACCCTCTGTGTAAAAAATTTGCCCCTTACATCTTTTTTTAAAATCTCGCCTCACCTTAAAAATATGCCCCCTAGTCTTGAAATTCCCCATCTTCTGGAAAGACAACTATAATCTTTCCGTACCTCTCGTTATTTTATAAACTTTATCAGGTCACCTCTCATACTCCTACTCTCCAGTGAAAAAAGTCCCAACCTATCCAGCCTTCCTTATAACTCAAACCTTCCATACCAGGCAACATCTTGGTAAATCTGTTCTGAGCCCTCTCCAGCTTGATAATATCTTTCCTATAACTGGGCGACCAGAACTGGACATGGTATTCCAAAAGAGGCCTCACCAATGTCCTGTACAACCTCAACATTATGTTGTTTCACCCTTGTTGACCTTTTCAGAAGTTGGTCCATAGACTGTATGACTGTTCCTATACTGTAACTGCCAACTGACTATACAAGTAATTCTTAAAGTCTTTAAAGCTGTAAGTGGAAATTTGTTCTGGGCTCACATGAAATTCATTCTGAACAGTTACATCACATTCCAGTCTGCACCATTACCTAGCATGTTGTACCTGTTGTGATGCCAATTACTACCAGCTTGTGGTTGTGATAATTTGCTACCACCATCTCCTTTGGGACTTTAGGCTTACTTAATTTGCAGTGGTAGAGGAAAATCAAGATACTCTTGTCTTATGCAATTTGCATGATATTGTATGATACCTTAGTAAGTTAGACAGTGTTACAAGGCTAATGAGGAGATGACTATCATCAGATTGGGTACAGCTAACGAAGTCTCTAACATTAACCAATCCTTTCACAAACTTTCTCTAAAACAACAGTAAGTAACATTCACACAATACAAATGCCAGGCAATGACCATTTCAAACAAGACATAATCTAACTACATCCCCTTGCTAACTTCCTTCCCCGACCACCAAAATCAACATCCTGGGTCCTAGGAGTGACCAGAAACTGAACTGAACCAGTCATATAAATATTAACAATTGCAACTGCAATTCTGAGGTGAGTAAGTCATTCTGTGGCTCCCCAATGCTTTCCCACTGTCTGCAAGGTGAAAGTCAGATGTGTGATAGAATATTTTCCACTTGTCTGGATGGGTACACCTCCAACAAGACTTAGCAGGCTCGACAACATCCAGGACAAGAAAGCCCACTTGACTGGAACCCCATCCATCAAATTGCCTTCAATATTCAATCTCTTCAGCAATGCACACTGGTTGCTGCATATACTATCTCCAAGATGCACTACAGCAATGATACAAGGGTCCATAGAAAGCACCTTCCAAAATACCAAGCATGACAAAAGCAAGTGGTGCTTGAAACCACTATCTGCAAGTTCACCTCCAAATAAGACAATATCCTGACTTAGAACTATGTCACCATTCCTTCACTGTCACCAGGTCTCACTGCCATCATCTCAAGGGCAATTATTGATGGGCATTAAGCTAACCTAGTCAGGGATGCCCTGACCCCATAAACATACGTATGAAAAAAGCAAAGGCAGAAAGGGTGCTGACAGGTTAACCTCAGAATGGGCACAGTATCACACTGCAAGAGATTAGAGATAAGCAAAATTAATCATTTTAAATTTAGGGTGGTGAGGAACCTGAAGCCTATGAAGGCCAAGGGGACAGGGGTGATCGACAAATGTGACTTAATGAGATAGTTTTACAGAACCACTTTACAAAGGGTTGAGAATGGAGTATGTATAGGAGATGAGTTAATTTATCAAGTCAGTCTGCAAACAAAAGGTATTTTTGATTTTTAAAATTCATGATTGTTTTACGCCATTTATGTCAGATAGCCTGTCGTAAGGGTAGAAGTATGCACTGTTTTGATATGTCCTTAATCCTCAACTTCTCTACTGTGGTTGATAGGGCCCTTGATTTCATGACTGTTTACCTCCCACAAAATTGCCTTCACCTTTCCCTTCCCTCCCAGCTCCATGATAGGGTTTCATTTGCTCTCATCTTCCACAATGAACGGAACAGTGCCTGCCATTTCTGCCACAACCAGCACAATACCACCAAGGTGAGGGTGACATGGTGGCAATGTCACTGGGTTAGTAATCTAGATGCCCAGGCTAAAGCTCTAGGAACATAGATTCAAATGCCATTAATTTAAGTTCAATTAATGAATCTGGAATTGAAAGCTAGGCTCAGTAATGGTGACCATAAAACTATCATTGATTGCTGTAAAAACCCATCTTTAGAGAAGGAAATCTGCCGGCCTTACCTAATCTTCCTAATTTGTGACTCTATACCCACAGTAATGTGGCTGACTCTTGAAAGCTGTCTGCAATGGCCTAATAAACTACACAGTTAAAAGACAATTCGAGATAGTCAACAAATGCTGTCTTTGCTAGTGCTGTTCAGCATTCCAAAGTACTGCTCCCTCTGTGTTATTTTTGTTCACCTTTTTACTATAAGACCACAGACCATTAGATATAGGAGCAGAATTAGGGCATTTGGTCTATCGAGTCTGCTGATGGCTTCATGGTTCATGGCTGATAAGTTTCTCAACCCCATTCTCCTACCTTCTCCCTGTAACCCTTGATCCACTTACTAATCAAGAACTTATTTCTGTCTTAAAGACACTCAATGACTTGGCTTCCATAGCCTTCTGTGGCAATGGGTTCTACAGATTCATCACCCTCTGGCTGAAGAAATTCTTCCTCATCTCAGTTCTAAAAGACCGTCCCTTCACTCTGAGGTTGTGCCTCTGGGTCCTAGTCTCTCCTACTCATGGAAACATCTTCTCCACATTCACTCTATCCAGGTCTGTCATCCTTCAAGTACACACCCAGAGTCCTCAATATTTCATATGACAAGCCCTTCATTCCCAGGATCATTCTTGTAAACCACCTCTGGACTCCCTCCAAAGCCAGCACATCTTCTTAGTTATGGAGCTGAAAACTGCTCACAATATTCCAAATGTGGTCTGATTAGAGTCTTATAGAGCCTCAGCAGTACATCCCTGCTCTTGAATTTTAACCCTCTCAAAGTGACTTTGCCTTCCCAACTGACAACTGAATCTGCATGTTAACCTTAAGAGAATCCTGAAATAGGACTCCTAAGTCCCTTTGTCCTTCAGATTTCCGAATCCTTTCCCCATTTAGAAAATAGTCTATGTCTCCATTCTTCCTACCAAAGTGCATAACTTCACACTTTCTTACATTGTCTTTTTTCTTCACTCGTGGGACATGGGCATCACTGGCTGGCCGTTCCTAGGTACTCTTGGGAAAGTGGTGGTGAGCTCCCATCTTGAACTGCTGGAGTCCACATGCTGTAGGTTGACCCACAATGCCTTTAGGGAGGGAATTCCAGGATTTTGACCCAGTGACAGTGAAGCAACAGTGATATATTTCCAAGTCGGAGTGGTGGGTGGCTTGATTTGATTTGATTTTATTTGATTTAGACTTTAGTGTCAAGTACAGGAGTACAACGAAATGTTTTCAATATTGCCACACATGGTGCCATGTTAGGTACAAGTACCTAGGTACAAAACCTTAAGAACAAGGTAGAAAGAAATAAAGAACAAAGTTAAAGCTTTATGGTCGCTCTTGGTATAGTGTAAAAAATTTTTAAAAAGCACAAAGTTAAACATTACAGGCCTTCTTAGTTTTAAGTCTTTCTTAACTGCTTAGCTGTGCACTTCCTACAACAGCTCGATCTCCACTTTGGTAGACTTTGCTTGCACTGACTCTATCTTTCCTGCTCTTGTCGTCACTGCAGAGGGAACCTCCACCACTGTGTTGGGCTCGCTCCTGGGATCTCAGACCACCAAAGTCCCAATCCAGGCCTACAGACACTGCCACACTCTGGCCTGCCAACTCCCTGATCCAGGCACCATCCACGCTGAGCCTTGGCCTCCCCTTCATTTCGCGTGCCTATCCTTGGAGTCACTTTTGCTCCGCGCTCCAGGCATCGGAAACTCACCAAGAATCCCGGGCCAGGCCCTCAGCGGCTGCCTCTGGACACCTAGTTGAATGCCAAATTCAATGAGCCCAATACCGCCACTGCCTCTCTCCAGAAGGTACATTAGTAGGAAATAATGGCTTGGAGGTGAACTTGCAGGTGGTAGTGTTCCCATGTATCTGCTGCCCTTATCCTCTAGACAGAGGTCGTCATGGATTTGGAAGGTGCTGTCTAAGGATCTTTGGTGAATTTCTGCAGTGCATCTTATAGATAGTACATACTGCTACAACTGAGCGTCAGCGGTGGATGAAGTGGATGCTTGTGGGTGTGGTGCCAATTATGCAGGCTGCTTTGTCCTGGATGACGTCAAGCTTTTTGAGTGTTGTTGGAGCTGCACCTATCTAGGCAAGAGAGGAGTACTCATTCACATTCCTGACTTGTGCCTCATCGATGGTGGACAGCCTTTGGTGAGTCAGTGTTCCTAGCCTCAACCTCTCTTGTAGCCACTGTGTTTATGAGATGTGTCCAGTTGAGCTTCTGGTCAATCCCAAGGATGTTGATAATGGCAGATTCAGTGATGGTAACACCATTGAATGTGAAAGAACGCTGATTATATTGTCTCTTACTGGAGATGGTCATTGGATGGCATTTGTGTGGCACGAATGTTATTTGCTACTTGTCAGCCCAAGCCTGGATCGTGTCCAGATCTTGTTGCATTTTAACATGGACTGCTCAGTATCTGAGGAGTCATGAATGCTGCTGAACATTGTGCAATCATCTACGAACATCCCCACTTCTGACCTCATGATGGAGGGAAGGTCATTGATGAAGCAGCTGAAGGTGGCTGGGCCTAGGACACTACCCTGAGGAACACCTGCAGAGATGTCCTAAAGCTGAGATGACTGACCTCCAACAACCACAACCATCTTCCTATATGCCAGGTATGACTTTAACCAACAGAAACTTTGCTCCCTGACATCCATTGATTCCAGTTTTGCAAGGGCTCCTTGATGTCACCTCTTAGTATGTTTCTTCTTCCTTGGGATGAATTTTTGCTGTGCTTCCTGAATTACCCCAGAAACTCCTGCCACTGATGCTCCACTATTTTCCAGCTGGGCCCCCCTTTAGATCAACTCTGGCCAGCTCCTCCCTCATGTCTTTGTAGTTACCTTTATTCAATTGTAATACCATTACATCTGATTCCTGCTTCTCCTTTTCAAACTGCATGATGAATTTTATCATATTATGGCACTGTCCTCTGGGGTTGCTTCACCTTAAGCTCCCTAATCAAGTCTGCCTCATTATATTTCACCAAATCCACTGTTCATTAGTGGGCTATACCACAAGGTGCTCTAAAAAGAAACCTCATAGACATTCCATGAATTCCTCTTCTCCAGATCCACTACCAACCTAATCTTCCCAGCCCACCTGCATATTGACCTCCCCCATGATTACTGTAATCATGCTTTTCTGACATGCCAAATCTATCTCCTGATCAATTTTCTTCCCACATCATGACTGCTGCTAAGAGGCCTTTTCACAACTCCCATTATGGTCTTTTTGCCTTCGTGGTTCCTCATCTCCACTCATGTAGATTCTACGACTTCCAACTCTAAATTACTTCTTGCTATCAATTCAATTTCATTTCTTACTAACAAGGCCACCCCACCCTCTTTGCCCATCTGCTTGTCCTTTTGATAGGACACGTATCCTTGGATATTTAGTTTCTAGCCCTGATCCCCTTGAAGCCACGTCTCTGTGATACCCACAATATCGTACCTGCCAATTCCAATATGCGCAACAAGCTCATTTCCCTTGTTTCATAGACTGCATGCATTTAAGTACAACACCCTCAATCCAGTGTTGAGTACTTCCCTTCTCATAGTTGCCTCCTTATCTGCTGTGTCTGAAGTTGGATTCCTGACGCTCTCTATGCTCTCTGTCCTAATACTTGTTCTGGAAACTTTTATAACCTCTCCTCAGCACCTTGCTTTAACTAGTTTGAAATCCTGTTGACTTCGATTTGCGCCATCAGTTCACCTACCTTTGTGCATTAAGATACAAAGCTTTGTGCATTAGTATACAAAGCCTTTAAGTTTGTTCCATTATCCAGTTTCCCTACACTTTTATGGTTCCTTGGTACAATATGATATTCATGCATTTTGTCCCATCCTTTTATTTTCTAGTAACAATCTACCCCATTGCTAACCAGCAATCCTTTCTTCTCCTTGGCCTTTGATTTTATCATTTTCTATACAACTTGTCGTCACACCCTTCTATCCCTGACCATTGCCCTAATTCAAAATAGTTAATCTCAGTAGTGTGACTATCTCCTGAAACACAGCATCCTGGTAGTTCTCCTCCTCCCTGATGTGTCGCAGTATTCAAAGCTCAGACTTCAGCTCATCAACTCTGAGCTGGAGTTGCTCAAGCAAACAACACTTGCTACAGATGTGGTCACTATGAACCTCAATGAGATCTACCAGCTTCCACATTATGTAGGTACAACACATTATTTGCCCTGTGTCTCTATGTTATTTACACAGTTCTTCATTTGCTTTTCTGAAAAAAATCCTACTGGTCTTTTAGTTTACAATCTGTAAATATTTATCCCATTTACCTCAATCTGAAAGTAACCTATAGTAAGCAGATAGTCAAATTAGCAACTATTAATACCCAAGTAACTTACAGTTTTCTTGTGATGTTACTGTTTGTTTCGTGCTGGGGTCCCCATCCTGGGCTTCAATTTACCCTGTTAGAAAATAACACTTACAAACTATGAGCCAAAAGAGCAAGCAAAAAGCACCTCTTCCCTTTTGCACTACATACTCACTTGGGCTGTGTCTCACTCCAGATGAAATCTCCTCTTCCTGACTGTGGAAAGCTTCCTCTTCAAAGTATAATCATTGTTTTCCCATGTAAGCACAGCAGATGCAACACCTACTCTTTCACCAAATTCCAAAACTCCAAACACTCCTCCCAGTAAAATAGCACTTTTTTCACAGTAGCGTAGAATAATGATTGCTCATAATGTGGCATCTTCTAAATTAGGCAATTTAAATTGGTACCCACTTTGCTTAATCAATAACTGTGACCCTGAACATCCATTTGAGCTGTCATTTAAATTCTTTGCCCCAAATCCCATTCTGGGCTCACTATCCTTGGCCTACAACAGTTCAAATGAAACTCAATGGAGGCTTGAGGAACAGTAACATCATATTTTGATTTACAAGTTCCAGACTCAGAGATCACAATTTTAGGTTAAAGCCTTAGCTCCCATTTTTTCATACAGCATTTGTCAGCCGTGATTCTGCTATGATTTACAGTTGTCGTCTATCAATTGTTTGTTTCTTTACTTGTCTTGTCACCTGTTTTGCCTTGACACTATCCATTTCCTCATTTAATCACTCCTTTCACTGGTGTTTTGGGTTCTTCATTTCTCCCTTCCCATGTCTCTTTCTTAAGGCCTGTTAAGGAACTGAAACATTAATGATTTCACTGTCCATAAATGTTGCCTGAAATTCTGAATAATTCCAGTATTTTTTGTTCAGATGAATAAACCAAGACAATCAGTTCAAAATTGATTTAATACTACACAGGGAAGCAGATTGGCAAGAATTTGTTTTACTAAATTGCTTTTTGTTCACTTGATGGTATTTTTATATTGCATTTTTGATTTATAGACATTATTTCCAGTGTCTTTAGTCAACTTCTTGGTGTTCAAGTCTTTCAGAAGTTTGTTTCTTAGAGTTTTATAGGTCAGTGTCATTATAATTGAGAGGTCATTGTTAAGTAATTTATGGTCAGGATCTCAGTGATTGGAGGTCATTGGATTGATTATCATGGCAGGCCACCAGGGACCAATGATTTGCATGATGTTCCTCATGGAAACTCGGGAACTCTTGATGCATTTTGGATAACTATATGGGCAAGAAATGCCATCAGTTGTTCAGCTCAAGTTCCCAATTTCAGAGCTACGTCGAGAAGTCTGATATTTTCGTAAAAGGTACATTCCAGAGGTGATCATTCCTACAGCTGCTTTAATGTAACAGTGACCACCAGAGAGGGTAGGAGGAAGTTACAGGCAGGAATTACCCCAAATCAGCTAACTCAGTTTTCACTTGTGAGAACCAGAGAGGGTGGCAACTCCTTGCAGGAATGCAGTTCAAGCCAAACCCTACCTCCATGGGAGATTTGACCATGTGGTTCAGAAACAGCTTCTTTCCGGTCGTTATCAGATTGAACTCTAGCCTCAAACAATGTAACTTGCAATGTAGCCTCTAAGTCTTCTTGATATGTACGTCCTTTGCTTGCTGTGATCTTCCTGTACAACTCGTAAACAAAGCTTTTCACTGTATTTTGGTACATGTGACATTAAAATCAATCAATCAGGATAACAAGTAGTAATGGCATGACGTATTTGATAATTGAGGGTACAAATAAGCATCTCCGTAATCATAAATTGAGTCCTGAGTGATATGTTTTCCACCATCTCAACCAGTTACCAGGTTAAAAGACAACCCAGTTGGTCACATCTTGAAAGTGGATGGGAAACTATCCAGATGAAAATGGTCAGTTTTAGGATCAATGACAGAGGTGTTCAACGTAGTAAGAACAGAGGAGAAAAAAGCGTCAACAAAGAAGTATCAACAACAATAAAGTTAGAAATATCCCCAAAACTGACTAGATCAGCATAAATGTCAAAATCTCCCCTTAGCTCTATTTATTCCAAGGAATACAAGTCCATTATATACAATCTCTCTCCATAATTTAATCCTTCTAGCTGTGAAAACAATCTGTTTAGCACTTCTTCCAAGGTCAATTTATTCTTTCCAAATTGCTATGTCCAGAACTATATGCCAGACACCTGATGTTATCAAACCAGGAATTCTTTTGCTGTAGAAAATCTTCGTCACCTTTTAATAGTTCAGCACCTTAAATTCAAAGCCTGGCCTTTGTGATTACTCCTTCCGTATCTGATCACTACATTTTAGTGATTGGTGTATTTGAACACCTAAATTTCTTTGGACTTTCAGTGTTCCTTACCTAATCACAATTTAGAAGCTATCTGCCAGCTTTCCTGCTCATCAATCTATCGACATCTGTTTGTAATTTTATGCTCTCAATCTCTCTTACTTTCATTGTGTCATCAGCAAATTTGGATAAGTAGTTTACTTTCGTGTTAAGTGTATGGCGAATTTACCTTTATTAATTATCAGTACATATGGCTGCTCTCTCATTAGAGAGAAAGGTGACCAGTGGTAGTTTAACCTGAGGGTCACCAAGCATCAGACAAGGGGAGAAGTTGAGAAGGAGAGTCCTTCATGTTAATATCAGCTGGTGCAGGAATTGAACCTATGCTGTTGGTACCACAAAGCAGCCATCAAGCCAACTGACCTAATAAAAGTAAAGTTGCTGTCATCCTTGCAGATTACAGAGCTGCTCTCTCATTAAGAAAAATTGAAAATAGTTGAAGCTTCTGCACCAATCCTTGTGGAACACTAGTAATTTCTTTCCAATTCAAGTACATACCCGTTATTCTGATACTATAGGAAAGATATTGTTAAACTTGAAAAGATTCAGAAAAGATTTACAAGGATGTTGCCAGGATTGGAGGGTTTGAGCTTTAGGGAGAGGCTGAATAGGCTGGGACTTTTTTCCCCTGAAGCATCAGAGGCTGAAGGGTGACCTGATAGATGTTTATTCAAATAATGAAGGGCACGGACAGGGTGAATAGCTAAAGAGCAGGGGAGTCCAAAACTAGAGGGCATAGGTTTAAGGTCAGAGGGGAAAGATTTAAAAGGGACCTAAAGGGCAACTTTTTCATGCAGAGGGTGGTGTGCTTATGGAACAAGGAGGTGGGAAGGTGGGTACAGTTACAACATTTAAAAGGCATATGGATCGGTACGTACATAGGAAGAGTTTAGAAGGATATGGGCCAAATGCTGGCACATCAGACTAGGTCAGATTGGGATGTCTGGTCGGTGTGGATGAGTTGGACCGAAGGGCCTATATCTGTGCTGTATACATCTATGACCTTGCGAATTCCAATCTATGATTTAGTGAGTTTATTTGAACTGTTGGATATATTGCCCTCTTCATCTAGTTTCATGAATCTTCACAATTCTTTGCATTTCTACTGCTGTTTAATTTTATCTTTCACCTCTTTTGTCAACCATGACATTATTTGGTAAAAGAAAGGCTGCGTGTTAATTTTCTGTGAAGCTGAAGATTATATTGAATATCTCCCATCGTTCAAGTGTAATTTTATCTGCACAGTGTTTGAGATGGTTTGTTGTCAGCAATCTCTAACTGCTTTCAATTTTGGTCAATAACGCACTATTTTCCCCTCCTTTACAAGCTATATCTGTCTTTGGCTGAATTATCCCCTGAGCCTCATATTTTTCATAAATCCCCTCTTTCTCTGTCTGTTCCATCCCTTTAATTAACACCATACACCATAAGATATAGAAGCAGAATTAGACCATCAGACCCATTGAATCTGCTCTGCCATTCAATCATGAATGTGTTTCGCAACCCTATTCTCCTGCCATCTCCCCATAACCCTTGATCACCTTACTAATCAAGAACCTATCCATCTCTCTTAAATGTACTCAATGACTTAGCCTCCACAGTTCTCTGCGCCAACAGGTTCCACAAATTCACCACCCTCTGACTGAAGAAATTCCTTTTCATCCTAGTTCTAAAGGGTCATCCTCTCACTCTGAGACTGTGCCTTCAGGTCTTAGTCTCTCTACTAGTGGAAACATCTTCTCCATGTCCACTCTACACAGGCCTCTTAGTATTTTGCACGTTTCAATGAGATATACCTCATCTTTTAAACTCCATCAAGTACAGACCCAGAGTTTCAGCCACACCTCATATGACAAGTCTTCATCCCCTGAATCTTTCTTGTAACTCCTTTGGATCCTTAGATGCAGGGTCCAAAACTGTTCATATAAAATGTTCTAGCAGCTCCAAGCTTGTCCATATTACCAAAGTTTAGTTTTGTTGTTTGCAATCTGCTGGACAAGTTCAAACTAGAATTTGGTAGAATTCCAATATGAATACTTTGGCTTGCTTTTCCCCGTCATCTTTGCCTGACCGGTCGTAACTGAGCAAAAACGCCCTTATTGTTATCTGATATTTAACCAAGCGGCCATTCTACATGTATATCGGTTGGCAATTCAATATTTGGGTTCCTCATGTAAAAGCTGTGGTAAAGGCGAACTTTTCGTCCAACCACTTCATGAATTGAAGGGGCATAAATTTACGTGAAATTTTCTGACCAGAACATTTCAGCCAAGGCTCCCGGTTTTCACTATTGGCTACGCCTAAATTACAAGGGCAGAAAGGCCTAACAATTTAGAATATGCCAAGGGCATCTCAGATTGAACGCTGTTCAGACAATGGAGTGAATTTCAATGTCAGAAAGCGAAACCACACCGGGACTACATTCACTTAAACACCAACAGAGCTCAGAGAAAACGCGAACTCTAGACCATGAGATGCATCAGAAACAAACAGGAAAGAAACATCATCCAGGCGCTGAATATTCCAGAAACCAACATGTGTAACGATTGGGGGAAGGGTGGTGCTGCGGAATGAAACAACACGCACGCAATCGGCCGTTAGAAAGCGGAGGTGGGCGTGATGGTGATGACGCTAATGATTGACAACAAAACGACCCAATTGCAATTGGGGCCTTGGAGACTCCCGAAGTCTATTGGGCTGGATCTGTTCAAAGTTAGTCCAATGGGGAGGCGACATACGGTCAGGGGGCGGGCTGTCCTCTCCCCAGTGACGAGTCCCCGAAAGCCCGTACGTGTCACCCTCCGGAGTGGCCAACGTGCTCCCTCTGGCCAATCAACAGCCTCCAACGCAAGGGCAACCGACCAATCGCGGCGCTCCACGACGGGGAAGTCAGGATTCTATATAAAGGCTGAAGCGGGCGCCTGGACTTGGTTGGAGTCCTTGAAGTAGACCGTGTTGTCGAGGTGCTAGGTTGGCAGCAAGTAGCTGGTAAGGTACTAATCGCAGGTGTTGAATAGACAGATGTTCAATATGATAGAATAATTATGAACGGTCATGTTTGTTGCGAAGAATTAGTGTTGGGAAAAAGTGAAGGTTTTTCAGTCCAGATCCGGTAGAGCGTAGCGGGACCGGCTTCCCCGTGCTAGTCTGTTCCTTGCCGAATCTGAGAACAATAGTCCAGAATCAGTAGAACTATACTCAACAGAAATGAAGAGCCACAAAGTATTTTTATTTTCTCGATCGGTGTACAGTAGGCCTTTGTTAGTCGGCGATTCGGTTGGGATTGAAATGTGTGTTGGCTGACGTAAAATGGCTTCCGGGGCACTGGCTTAATTGACTGTCTTCTTGAATTGATTTTAACGGAATTTATTTGCTATTCACGTTTGTACCGCCCTAAACTTGAAGTTTTTCATTAAGTTTTATGTTGGGAACCGTTGTGCATGTGCAACATGTTCACCAAGTAGTTGATGCTTCTGCACGGTAAAAGATCCATCATGACCGCGCCAGTCAGCAGGTATTCATCAATTCTAATCCCGTTTTTCAGCGCTTGGCCCGTAGCAATGCATGTTATGGCGCTTTAAATGCTCATAATGTACTCATAGTTCCTGCCTCTACCACCCACTAGCCTCTAGATAACTTAACTTATCTTTTCTCTTTTAATCTTCTCTCGAAGTCTTTTGATCCTTGCATTAAAACGGTGTCCGCTAGTTATCAACTTCTGGATTGGGAGGGGGGAGAAGTTTCTCCCTACCTATCACTTTGTGTGTATCACTCGGGTATCCCTTCAGCTTTCCCTGCCCCTAGGAAAATGCCCCCTGCTGATTTTCGTTCTACATAAATGTTTTAGCCTGGACAAGATCTTTGTGACTTTTTTCTTCACAAACTGTAATGATCCCACCCTTGTAGTGTGACCAAAAATGCATATAGGTTGTAGCTGTAACCTAACTAACATTACAGATTTAAATCACTTCCTTAGTCTTGTCAATACCTTGCCTTACTAGTCGATTGGCACCTTTAATCAATTGGCCTTCAAGGGTCAAGGGATATACACATCCCAAGTCCTTTCAGTTCTCTGTACTTCAAGATCTTCCTGTTCAGTGTACTCCCTTGCCTTCCCATTTAATTTTGGGAGACCTAACAAGAGTAACGGAGTAAACTGAACAGGAAGATCTTGAAGTACAGAGGATCGGAAGGACTTGTGATGTGCATATCCACTGACCCTTGAAGGCAGCAGGACACGAACAGCTGAACTGTGGCAAACATCACTTCATTTTGGGAGACCCAATATTTACCATAGTTCAGCTGTTCGTCAGTCTTTATATATAGTCTAAGGCAGACTTTTTTACTATTTGCCACATCATGGATTTTGTATCAGTTTTGAACTTGTAGTATATTAATAGCATTGATATTCCAATATTAAATTTGAAAATTTGGTGTAAAAGTGAGTTTTAATGGTATCACTTGTAGATATGTGGTATTTGTTGACCTGTAATTTTTCTCCCTCTAAGGAGTAGCCATCACTAAGGGCACAAGTCGTGATTCACAATGAGAGGATATTTGCTTCTGCTGCTAATCAGCAGTGTCTTTGCTGATGAGGATGATAAGAGAGAGAGTGTTGGTACTGTGGTTGGGATTGACCTTGGTACTACTTATTCTTGGTAAGTTTGAGATTTGATTTGCCCTCTTTTAAATTTTGAGTTTTGCAGGAACTGGCAAAATCACCTACCTTTTTCTCCCTAGTGTTGGTGTCTACAAAAATGGGCGTGTAGAAATTATTGCCAATGATCAGGGAAACCGAATCACCCCATCGTATGTGGCCTTCACACCTGATGGTGAACGTCTGATAGGTGATGCTGCAAAAAATCAGCTGACCTCTAATCCAGAGAACACTGTTTTTGATGCCAAGCGTCTTATTGGACGAACCTGGAATGACCCAGCAGTACAGCAAGATGTCAAATACTTACCTTTTAAGGTAATAAGATTCTCAAATGAGAAACAAGGGTTTTCATGGACTTGATAACTTTTTTACTGCAGAGTGATTTTAATTTTTAATTTGTGAGCCAAGTTTGCATAAAAAACCTGTAATAAGTGTTTGAGCAGATTTGTTTCTTTTGTTTGTTATTGACCTGAGTGTTAATGTTACATCTTTAAACGTGATGGCTGACCTTCAGTATTTAGTGTCTTCTGATCAATTGCAATTTTTAGAACAAGTAGGTTCTGGTGTTGTAAGTAATGTAGGTCATCTGGTCAGGCCTGCAGTCAAATTTGACTGCAGTCCTTGAGTTTTAAAAGCCAAGTGTTGCACAAATGCACTTACCATGTTCTTTGTTTAGGTGATTGAAAAGAAGAACAAGCCTCATGTCCAACTTGACATTTCTGGTGAGGTCAAGACGTTTGCTCCAGAGGAGATATCTGCCATGGTATTGACTAAGATGAAAGAAACTGCTGAGGCTTACCTTGGCAAGAAGGTAGTTGCAATTGATTCATTTTCTGATCCAAATCTATTGATACTTGTTTAGTTTAATCATGACTAAATTTTATACAAATCTGTCTGTTTCATCTGCATCCTGAAGCAAATCCACTGTTTTGGAGGGTCTTCAATTGACATGCAATTCACAAGCATTCTCCTAGCCTGCTTAGTCATAAAGATGTACAGTATGGAAATGGACCCTTCGGTCCAACTCATCCATGCTGATCACATCCTAGATAAATCTTAAATCTAGGCCCATTTGCTGCAAGTACAGGTGAATTTGCATTTCAAAGCTTGTAGATTCTTGAATGGGCCCAAAAGGTATGGCTCCAATTCTTGTTTGAACTTCAATGAAGATTGGATTATAATTGACATAATACTCTTCTGTTGCACCTTTCCTGTTCTAGGAAATGAGCTTGTCTCTAAGAGTGAGCTAAAATTGTTGCATCTTCAGTGATTGGCCTGTTTTGTGCTGCCTTTCCACTACATGACCAATTGGGATTGTAGTGTAAAAAGTAAAAGTGTAAATCTCTCCCTGTGTAGGATCAAGCATTTTGAATTTCCTTAGTATTTAAAGAATCTACAGGAGAAATTTCACACTGGCTTTAATGTTATTTTCTAAAATATCTCCATTTGATCTTTTGTAGGTTACACATGCTGTGGTAACAGTACCAGCTTACTTCAATGATGCTCAACGTCAGGCTACAAAGGATGCTGGTACTATTGCTGGTTTGAATGTCATGAGGATCATCAATGAGCCGTGAGTATTTTAACTGTTGGTGTTCACTGTAGTAAAATTGGTTAATCTTAAAATAGACTACTTTTAAACTCTCCATCTGTCTATAATGTTAATGGTCTAGTTGGGAATATATAATTTTAAGTGTCCTGTTTGTAAGATTTCAATTTTACTCTTTCCTCTTCAGAACTGCTGCTGCAATTGCCTATGGGCTGGACAAGCGAGAGGGTGAAAAGAACATTCTGGTGTTTGACCTTGGTGGTGGTACTTTTGATGTGTCACTGCTTACTATTGACAATGGTGTTTTCGAAGTAGTTGCTACAAATGGTGACACTCATCTAGGTAAGATTATCAATGTATAAGTTACATTTTAACATCTTATAGCCTGTCAGAATTAATTTTTAAACAAGGAGTTTTAATCAGGTGGTGAAGATTTTGACCAGCGTGTGATGGAACACTTTGTCAAGTTGTACAAGAAGAAAACAGGGAAAGATGTTCGAAAGGATAACAGAGCTGTACAGAAACTCCGCCGTGAAGTTGAAAAAGCCAAACGTGGTTTGTCTTCCCAACATCAAGCTAGAATTGAAATTGAATCTTTCTTTGAGGGTGAGGATTTCTCGGAAACTTTAACACGTGCAAAATTTGAAGAACTGAATATGGTGAGTTAGCTTCAGATTTAGCTCATTTAAAATTGTGCTTGATTGTATTTTAATAAATGTTTTTGTTCCTTGGACAGTGATAATTGTTTACTGTGGTGTTCATCATTTATTAAATTCTAGAAAATATATCACTGGGCATTCTAAATCTGGAACCTTTCATAAACACATCCATGCACAAACCTGGATGGGTTCCTCATTGAAATAGCAAGAACTGCTGATGCTGGAGTCAATAACAAAGTGTTGAGCTGGAGGATCACAGCAGGCCAGGCAGCATCAGAGGAACAAGCAAGCTGACATCTGAAGAAGGGTCTCAACCCAAAATGTCAGTTTTCCATTCCTCCACTGCCTGGTCTGCTGTGTTCTTCCAGCTCAACACTTATCTTGGGTTCCTCATTGAAATGTTGCAAATCTTGTTTGGATTATTGCCCAATGTTTTGGGAGATGAATAAGTCAAACTCTGGCTTTCCAGAAAGTCTAGTCTCCTTTTTATTTAGTGCAGTGTGTCCAAACTTGAGGGCTACTGTACATTTTAGTCTTTGTCCAAAGCTGAAGTGAGCTTCTGGTCAAATGTTGTTTTCACTAACTTCAGACAGAAAAATGTCTGGTTTTTAGTCTAAGGTGGGAAGATTAGATACTATTTTTGCTTTGTCACAATCCAAGATGTGTTTTAACACATTTTGTAGACTGCGCAAGTTCCTTGCCCTAACCAGTTAAATTCTGCCACTGAAAATTGAATGCTGTGCAGCAAAATCAAATTTTGATTTTTGGTTTGCCTGACCTCAACTGGGCATTTGAACAGTGCTACTCTCCCTGAAGAATGAATTAGAGCACTCATTTTGTAGCAGTTTTGATTTAGTTATAACTTTACTGTTAACTTCACAAGCTTGACTTTTTTAATTTTGTTTAAAAATAAGTACAAGGTAATGAAACTAATAAAGGACAAAAGAAAACTTAATTGTCCTTTCTTGCCATCAGGACCTCTTCCGATCAACCATGAAGCCTGTACAGAAAGTGATGGAAGATGCTGATCTGAAGAAAACTGAAATTGATGAAATTGTACTTGTGGGTGGCTCCACTCGCATTCCTAAAATTCAGCAACTGGTGAAGGAGTTTTTCAATGGGAAGGAACCATCTCGTGGAATCAACCCTGATGAGGCTGTGGCATATGGTGCAGCAGTGCAGGCTGGTGTTCTATCAGGAGAGGAAGATACTGGTAAGTGTCAGGAATTGTATGATGATTAGAGTTGATTTTACTGCAGAGTAACTTCACATATGAAATGATTGGTTTTCTAACATGCTGCTTTCTACTTGCCCAAAAAAATATAGGTGATCTTGTTCTTCTGGATGTTTGCCCCTTGACTCTTGGAATTGAAACTGTTGGTGGTGTCATGACCAAGTTAATACCACGTAATACTGTGGTTCCAACTAAAAAGTCTCAGATTTTCTCAACTGCTTCTGACAACCAACCTACTGTAACAATCAAGGTCTATGAAGGTAGGTTGCAATTTAATTTAACCTTTTTCTGTATATTGATAAGAACTTTGCTACAAGGAGATACTGCCATCATGTTCTGTGCTGTTCAGTCCATAATATTGAATGGAATAATGCAGAACTGACTTGCAGCAGGGGGCATCAAGCAGCTAAGTTTTCCTGGATGTAAAAAAGAAAGCTCTTCAACTATCTTTTTTCATAACTGCTCCAGAAACACACTTTCCACTCTGACTTCGACTATGCAGTAATTTTAACTATATTTGACAGCTTCTGGTTGTATAAGCTGCTTCATCTCTTTTGAGAAACCTTTAAAGACAGAGGTCCTAGTATATCATCATGTCAACAGCAGAACCACTTGACTGCATTCATACACTGGCTATTGTCTGAACTGCATATCTTTGTAGCATTCTAAATTGAATTATCATCTGGTAAGGTGAATTGTATTGTGAGGAGCTCTTGGTTTGGGAGAGTATTAAATAAGTGAGTATCCAATCTAATTTCACTTTTCTAAAAAAAAAAATCTATTTTAGTTGCTGTCAATGACTATCTGTCAATTCTTGTGGTAATTGTAAATGTGAAAATGTCACTGCCCTTCCAAACAAAGCCCAGCAGCTGTCCCTGTCCAAGGGATTATTAACTACACTTCTGTCGTTGTCTTCTCAACCACAAAGTAGCAAGATGGGTCTGCAAAAGTTTTTTTCTTTTGAGATCATAGCCTTGACTGTGTACACTGATTTTTGATTCCGCTGCTGTCAAGCAGGGTTGTGTTGCAGAACCTTCAATTGTGTTGTAAATTGCAGAGTACAAAAATCCAAATTTTGCAATAAAATAATTAAATTGGTTCAATTTGCAATTTTGTTCTGCATTATTACTATGGATCTTCAAGACTATGAACTGTCGAGAATTGAAATAATAGATATCAGGTAAAAGACCACTGGTATTTTAACCACTAAGCAGCTTATGGGCAGTGTTATAATACTCTAGTTCAATGTGGACAGATTATAATAACAGCATGATCATTATGTAAACTGAAAGTCACCTATTCCAAGCAAAAACACATCGAGAATGATAGTTTTAGAAGCATTCTATTAAAGCAGGGGGATGGAAATTTTAAAAACCAGAGAAAATAAGCACAGGGACCCAAGTTCAAATCCAGCCTTCTAGAGTTTGCATGTTCTCCCTGTTTGCATGGGTTCCCTCTCGGTGCTCTGATTTCCTCGCACAGTCCAAAGATGTGCAGGTTAGGTTGGCTAGCAATGGGAAGTGTGGGGTGGCTGGGTAGGATGCTCTTCAGAGGGTCAGTGTTGTCTCCAGGCTGAATGGCACCTCTGCACTGCATGATTCTATAATCTTGTCTCGTTGCCACAAGGCTGACATCCATATCATTCTTGTTTCTTGTAGGTGAGCGTCCACTGACCAAAGATAATCACCTGCTTGGTACCTTTGACCTAACTGGTATTCCTCCAGCACCTCGTGGTGTTCCTCAGATTGAAGTCACATTTGAAATAGATGTAAATGGCATCCTACGTGTTACAGCTGAAGACAAAGGTACTGGAAATAAAAACAAGATCACTATTACAAATGACCAGAACCGTCTGACCCCAGAAGAAATTGAGAGAATGGTGAATGATGCAGAGAAATTTGCTGAAGAGGATCAAAAACTCAAAGAACGTATTGATGCCAGAAATGACCTGGAGAGCTATGCCTATTCTCTGAAGAATCAGATTGGTGATAAAGAGAAACTTGGTGGAAAGCTGTCAACAGAGGACAAAGAAGTTATTGAGAAAGCTGTGGAGGAAAAGATTGAGTGGCTTGAAAGTCACCAAGATTCTGACATTGAAGAATTCAAAGCTAAGAAGAAGGAACTTGAAGAAATTGTTCAGCCAATTATAAGTAAGCTGTATGGAAGTGCAGGTGGACCTCCTCCAGAAGAAGAAGAGGAGACTGAAAAGGATGAGTTGTAATCCAAGGACTCTTTAATTTTGTAAATATTGGCGTGTTTGAGAAAGATTTATCTGAATGATAAGGACTTAATTCTTGAATGTATGTGCACAATTTTCACTTGAGTGGACTGAAATTCTCAAGAGGCTCAACTTTCCAATGCAGTTTCAGCATGTTAGCCAGAGGGAGAGCTTGATTGGAAATTTGAGTTGTCAAGGCTGAGTACAATGTTCTCCAGTACCCATTTTTCTATTTATTTGGAATCCCTTTGTTTGGTCTGTCTAAGTGTAGAATGTTTTCTACTGTATTGACCAATAAATGTTATGTTTGATACAAACATTACCTTGTCTGGAGGGTGTAGATGTTTTGGAAAGAAAATACTGAGATTGACAAATGTATCCTGTTCAGGGTCTTTAATTCATAGATGTTACACTCACCCATTTGAAACACCCCTTTTTGTTTTCTGAGCATGTTTATGAATGATATCCCAGCTGCACAAGATTGAATGGCACAAGTCTGCCTGAATGCAACAAGTTATTATGATTGGATACCATACCACCATTTGACTAAATCAGTGGCAAAACTGCTGATTTTAAACACCAGGAAAGTAAGGAAGGTCCTATTTGCAGTGAAAGGCAAAATTGTGCTCAAGTGTCTGGGCCTTGAGTGCATAAAGTAGAATGAACTAACAGCCTGCAGTAATACATGCATACAAATTTGGGTAAAATTGCTCTGATCAACCTAAAGTTTGAGTTTCCCATATCTCAGTATACATAAGGATTTGGATAACAAATTTAAGTTGTATTTCTGCCCTTGGTCAAAAGAAATAATTAAATGCCAATTGCTAAATTGAGACACCTGGCCTAATATTTTAGACTGAAGTTTTGGCAAACTGGAGAAGTAATAGTTCCTTCCACTAGTTGAATTCTGCAGGCTTAGAAATTGTGGACAGATTCACCCTAGAAATTTGGTTTATTAACCCAGACCAACATATTTTTGTTCCATTGACAAACTGTCATGGTAGCTAGTAGATTTAGGACAGCTAAAATTTAGTGTCTGATAACTGTTTCCAACAAGATACTGCAACTAACAAAGTAGATGACAATTGTTTTTGTTGGATTGAGAACTGGTGTTTATGCTTCTAAACAATTCAACTTGGCCTGTTGAGATTAAGTAACAGAGGGGCTTTTTTTTCCAGGCAATTTTTTTTTTTTCCCCTGATTAGTGCTGGAATCAATGTTTTAAATTGTCACACTTGAATCTTGAGGCTTAACTTGAATTCCAGGATAACATTCACTTTTTCCTGAGGAAAGAAATAGAAGAACAAACTTCTCACTCTTGGTATTGAAGTTGACTAATGCCAAATCTATAATCCAATGTTGCTAACTCCCTGGAATGGTATTTGTTCCAGAATGAACAAAGTTTACTGTGGACATTAAAGAGGCACATGAACAAAACTGTAGGATGTACAATTTCAAGCAACTTTTTATACTCCAGGTTTAATTGATTTCAACTTTTTAAAAAGATGTACAATTCTGTAAGGTACAAACATTACAAATTCAATAAAATGTCTATGACCCCCCCACCCGTTAAGACTAATTTTATACCTGCACAATGTCTTGGAGTTTCACATTCAGATAGCACTTCACACTAGTACTACACTGCACTGATTAACAAGTTATTCCCTTGTGATTAAATTTAACTGATCTAGTCCTCTGCTTGCACAAGTGGGTAAGAGTGGATAAAGGTTACAGGCCTTGTGCTGGCCTTCAGGTGTTGCCCTTGTTGGGGTATTGAGGGATGAGCTGCCTGATACTGATCTTCAAAGATCATAGATCAAGTCCAGTTTTATAACATTTTTTAACAACACCCCTGCCTCTTAACTACACTACTTCAGACTTTTAAATTCTAGGCTAAGTTAATTGGCATGACTCAACAATATAGGATATATTTTGTCACAGCATAAACTGTACCATGGTCCTGTTCACTAAGTGTGCTAGTTCCACTATCAGTGGGGCAGAAAATAATTTCAGAACATCTCTAAGTTAAGGAAAAGTTGAGGATTGGAAAACATTACAATATTTAGTATTATAGACTTTTTAAGGAAAGAATGAATTGGTAGAGTTTAAAGAGGCTAGAAATTCTTGCTGGAGAAGTTGGTATTTACCACGTGCTGCCAGTACTGAGCACTTCCAGCATCCACACTACTATTACAAAATCATGTTGGGGGAGTTGTTTTGCAAATGAATGGTAACTATGCTAAGAGTAGGGATACACAATTAATACCCATCAATAAGTGTGACAAAACAGTCATTATAAATTTCTCCCCGAGTGTCCATTCCACCAAAAACCAAGCATAGATTCACAATGTTCTCTGTTTGGTTTTGAACCACTGTACAATTTCTTGGCGCAAGATTTACATCAGTCTTACTTTGCAGGTTAGATTCCTCCTGTTTATTCACCTTTGATGACAGTTCATCAATACTGTTTGCTGCAGGAGTGGAAGTGTCATTTTCCATTCTTATTTTCCAGGGTATCACACACATGGCATGATCCAGCCGTCCTGTTGGGAGGGAGGAACCAAATTCCAAGTGTGTCCAGCAGCTCATTTCTAATGAAAACAAATTAAAGTCTGCAATTTAAAATAAAACTCAAAAACTGAATGTTTAAGTGGCGAACCTAAGTGTTCACTTGCATGATTTTTTTTTAATCTCTATTGTGGCTAGGAAACTGCAAGATGGGGAAAGAAAATTGTATCTTTTAAACACTGACTCTTACTATGGCTGAGATATATATTTGATTTTATTGCCATGTGTAGTCAAGTATCAGAATACAGGAGTACAGTGAAAAGTGTACAAAATTGCCATTCTCTGGTGTGATCATGGTTACAAAAACCAGAATTTAAAAATAAACAGCAGACATAAAAGAACAGCCAAAGGGAAAGAAACACTAGATCTAAAAGAAAGGAAAATGTCCAAATTAACTGGTGATGGAATTTTATAAGTTATCCATTGCATGTAATATGCTGTCCAATGATTGGTAACAAATTAGTGTGAGCAGATGCAAAAACAGAATTTTTTTTTAAGAATCCCTACAGTGTGGAAACAACAAGAAGTCCACACCGACCCTTGGAGCATCCCACCCAGACTCATCCCCTTATAACCCACCTAAGCTACACATCCCTGAACACTACAGGCAATTTAGCATAACCAATCCAGCTTGCCTTCACATCTTTGGACTGTGGGAGGAAACCTTGCTGGAAAAGATCAGTAGGTCTAGGCTGCATCTGTGAGGTGTTTTCAAAAGGGTCACTGGACCCGAAACGTTAACTCCGATTTCTCTCCAGAGATGCTGCCAGATCTGCTGATCTTTTCCAGCAATTTCTGTTTTTGTTTCTGATATCCAACATCCACAGTTCTTTCAGGTTTAATTTTGTCTTGGCAAATGCCAGGAAACCGGCTGTCCCCTGTCCTGTTCGTGATTCGCACATGGAGCGTGGTATTATCAGGGTGGTGGATTTCTTAAAAAATATTGAACAGGGCAGGAAAAGATTTCTAAAAAAATTAAATTGCCCAATAGAAAGTAACCAAAACTATGTGAGTGTAATAACTAAATTATAAAATTCTAGAAAACAGAAGGCTGAGTCAGTTTGGCTTCCCTCATTTTATTATGACTACTGGTAACCATGTCTATTTATCATATGACTAATTAAACTGAAATTGTATTGGATATTTGAACAAAAAGGTTCTCAAAATATTTAACAGAACAACTGCAGAATGCAATTTTCATTTGCCAAGGAGAAGTAACTTATGAAGTTTATTGAAAATCAAATACAGTTCATTCTAACATAACTTACTGGGACTAGTTTGTTGCCAGATGGATTTTCAAATTAATAACTTTATAATCAATTACTGAACCTGAAAATGCAGAGGGATTTGAAAGCACTTACCAACATGATATTTATACATGGTATTCAAAGCTCCTGTGACATCCATACCACCAAAGATGAAGATGTACTTTCCATGATAAATTGCAGAATGAGCTGCACAGCCTCTTGGGATGTCACCCTTCATTTTTACTTTTTTCCATCTCATGTTAACTACAGCTGTACACCAAATGCATTAAAAATGAAAAAGCTTTTCAGAATGTATCTAGATTTTTAACTGATACATTTTTAGAAGTTAAAATTGTTTGCTTTCAGATCGGGCTCAAAACATTAGATTTATAGTAACCTATTTCTGTAATTCCCATCCAGGTTTTTTTCTTCTGTTAATATTTTTAATTCTTTGATGTGGGTAAAACTGATAAGGCTGGCAGTTGTTGCCTAGCCATAATTGTTATTGAAATGAATGGTCATTGAACTCGCCACTTCAAAAGGCAATTAAGAGTTGACTGCATTGTTGTAAGTCTAGGTTCAGATGTCAGCCAGACAAGTTAAGGACAGTAGGTTTCCTTCCCTGAAGGACGTTTGTGAATCAGATAGGTTTTAAGTCAATTGATAATAAATCAATAGTTATATTTCATATTTTATGGTTACTAAGGCAATTTTTATGGTGTGAATATTAAAAAATGCATTTAAATTCCATCAGCTAGGATGGTGGGATTTAAAACCATGTTCCCAGAGAGTTAGCCTGCACTTCTGGATTCATTACCACCTTGCCAAAATCTTCCCCAAAGCTACTGAGTTATCTGCTGCATTTGTTTACAATCTCTTTAACTGTGCCCCCTGGCTTTTGGTTTCCATGCACTGGGACAGATCAGCCTGTGAATCTGCAAAATTTCCAAAATACTTCCAATCAATAATAAGGATTGTTACAAGCTTATTTTTTCATATCTCAAAATAACTGTTTATGTGCAGAACCTACCTGTATCAATTACATACATATCATTAAAGAATTTGTCCCCTGCTAATCCTCCATGGATGAACAATTTGCTACCCACAGCAATCATCACATGGCCATGTCTTGCATCTGGTGGGTTTCCTTCTGTTGATAGCTGTGACCAGCTAAGTGTGGCTAAAGAAATAGATGTATTTGCATTAGTATTTTCATTGGGGAAAAAGTACTGTCAGTTCCTAAACACTGACAATTTATCCAGCATTTGCAATACTCAAATTCTCATATGCCATGATGTAGCAGCATATTTATTATTTATACCTTTATCAAACACGTAGAGTTGTGTATCTGGTACAGGTTCTGCTCCTTTGTCTCCACCACCAAACACATAAAGGCAATCTCCAATAGCTGCAGTAGAACCGTGACATGTCCGGGGTGTTGGTGGAGTGCCATTTACTGCTGGACTTCTCCACAAACCAGTTTCTGATTTAGACAACACACACAGGTGAAAGGAACGATTATTTGTTTTGGTTTTTCTGTTTTGATGCTTTAATAAAAGGCATTAGTCTTCAATTAAAATGAGTAGAACAAACACACAACCTCAGCATGGCACATAGTAAAATTAAGTTTTAAAAATCAGCAAGAACATTTACTACATGTAAGAATGAAATTCCATAGTTTTAAACATTTCCTTTCTAGGATGGAAATGCTAAGGAACATTGTAGGAACATAAATTTCATCAAAAGGGTTGTTTGCCGAACTTTTTGTGGTGAGTTTAATTTGTTTCAAAAGTGCAAATGAAGCAATTTATTGAAATGCACAGATAGTTGATGATGGGCTATCATTTTGCATGGTTTTTTTTTCAGATATTGATTCACCTGATTTGTATTTGCATTCCTCTTAAACATAAGTTATTAGTTTTGGAACCAAGACCATTTTTTCAGTATTTCATTTTCTGTTTAAAAATTATAAATATTTACTTATTGCATTAACAGTATACATAAAGAACATTAAATTCCATGCAGAAATTGCAACTTACACATGAATGTAATTTTTCAACAATATAAAATATTGCGAAGTAAAGTTTAAGGTTTATCACACAATGGTACTATTAAATTTCCTATTACATACGTATTTTTTTACTTGCAGTATGGAATTTTGAGGGAATGTAAGATTTGTAAGTATAATCCTCACTCTGGTGTCATGTTTCTCCAAAATGTTCTCACATATAAATCACAAAAGGATATTGACATTATACAAAAGTCATTAGGATTCTAAGAATCTGGTTGTTTGAAACTGAGTAATAGCAGTACATTCAACATATTAAATATTATGTTACCGAAATTCAAAACTTGAACACAGTTCCTGTTTGAACATTCATTTGCCCCACCAAATAGCCAGAGGTCACCAGGTCTGCTCATTGAAATAAAGCTGGAGTGCTCATATCGTGGAAGTAACCCCTTCCACTCTGGTACATT
This sequence comes from Rhincodon typus, assembly GCF_021869965.1. Taxonomy (NCBI): domain Eukaryota; kingdom Metazoa; phylum Chordata; class Chondrichthyes; order Orectolobiformes; family Rhincodontidae; genus Rhincodon; species Rhincodon typus. The sequence continues at coordinate 24,449,127 of NC_063359.1, read as the reverse complement.
CCACTCATGTTTGCCTATTTATCAGGAACAAAATCAGTGAATGTAGTTATAAGCAATAAAGAGAGATAATCTCAATGAGGAAATTTGGTACAACAGCCATTAAAATGCCGCTACTAAAAACAAACAATGCAAAAGATGACTCAATGAGTTGTAAAAGTGGGGAAATAGAAGAGAATACTCTTCTATATTAATTGACAATGAACAGGTTCCAAGTATTCTTAATTACAGAAGTGGATAAACATTCTGCAGAGGCAATCAAGAGTCTTTTGCACATCACCAAGAAACATTAACTGAACTTTTTGAGGAACTCAGTTGTCTAATGTATGAGAACATTTTTGAAATATAAGCTTAAAGACATTTTGTTGGAAATAAATTCACACTGTATATAATACACAACTTTAATATCTACATGTTGTAACTGATAGTAACCAATAACAATAAAAAGTAAAGTCACCATAGTCCCATGGGAATAGTCTCTCATTAGAGACAGAAATGGCTGGTGGTGAATTTAATCTAGAGTCAACATGCCTCAGGTGACAGAGTGAGCTGAGAAGGTAGTATCTTGATCATGACCTCAGCCAAGAATTGATCCTACGTTGTTGGTGTCATTCTGCATTGCAAACCAGCAATCCGGCCAACCAAGCTAACTGGCTCCCTGATAACAATACAGTATTTACAGTGTTATCCAGTGGCCTTGGTTTTAGGTCCCATGACTTCTAGATTCATCACTGTAATATATTTGGAACCTTTCTACTGTGTCACTTAGTGTTATGTCTTGGATTCTCCCTGACGGGAAGTTAAAATTTCATTTCATTTTAGAATCATTGTGAAATCACAGAGCAGAATTGATTTAAATCCAACAGAACTATTCTATCTCATGAAACTATTAAAGCAGGTAACAAAGGGAAATCCAAATAGCGGTAAAACGTGAATACAATGAGGTCATTTCTTTAATTTTCTAAGGGGTTTCTCATAGGAGAACAGAACAAAAACATAACAGACACTGAAATCACAATGCAAGGAATCATAGTTCTGAGCTTATGTGAAATGGTATTGCTAACATGTTGTTTTCTTAATCAAACTATTACACAGTTAGTAGCAAAAATCTCTGTTGTGTGCAGAGGGAAGGAAAAACAACTTCAGCAAAGTTAATTCTGGAATTGCATATCAATAAAATTTAAATTTTCAATCAACCAAATATTAACAGTTACAAGCAAAACAAAATATTTAAAAATAACAATGTTGTTACCCAGATCTAATATATAGGCATCAGAAAAACTTCCATTAGGATTTGCTCCTCCAACTATAATGACTTTCCCTTCCTCAGAGGTATCTGGTACATATGTGAGAGTGTGACCAACTCGAACATCTGGAGTCTCCCCTTTTGGTACAAGAGCATACCTATAGAATAGGGAGGGGGGTGGAATGTGGGAGGAAATAAACAAACAAACAAACAAACAAACAAACAATCTCAAATATTGCTGTCTGTTTAACCAGGAAATTCAAATTCACTCTCAGTGAAAACAGGCCATTGTCTTTAAGCCCCTCTAATCTGTTCTCTATGAAGAGTGTCATTATTAACCTCCTGTTCTGTTAGATTCTATTATCACATAAAGACCATCATTTATTGAGAAATTTAGCGCAGAATATTTTCACTACAAGATTGCTGTTATTTTACTTTCTCTCCAATTTAGGTCATTCCATAGTATTGAGGTTAGGTCTACTTTGAAATGGAAAAATAGCACATACTGGGTCGCCCAATTATATTGCCATGACTAGATATGGCCCAAACTAAAATGTTCAATAATAAAACTAAATCATGATTTCATTTCATCAAGTTACAGATGGTGTCCTCCTATGACCAAAGGTTACAGAAAGGTCCCAGTCTATTGGTGAATGCCACAAAATCATTCTCCAAGATAACCAGGGCAGACACAAGTCACCAAAAAAGGGAAACTCTCCCCATGGATCACTCATATACAGGATTGTAAACGGGAAACTCATTAGAATGTCCTTCAACTTGTTTGCCCTTATATTAATTGAGTGACTGAACACAACTGATGCAGGAGTAATATGCAAAAATTGAAAAACAGTCCTGTTAAATCATGCATCAAATCCTGTTAGCTTTGGCACTGCAAGTAAAAATGATTTATTACCTTTATCAGGCAACAGAGTAAAAAGGCTCGTCAAGTAAGTTTTATGAAGCGGTAGAGAAAAATGTTTGAATCCACTATACTATTCGATATGCTCCTTTGTACAGTAGAGAATTCTTGATATCAATGCATTTCCATCAGAAATTTCCACCAAGTTTTCCTTTGCTGGCCAGCAGATGTTGCACCAACGAAAAGGATAGGCAGATCAGATAAGATTTCTGCTTATCCTCATATTGTTGTGACTTAGTGATGTCTCATAGTCATCAGATTACTTTTGGGTTGCATCATCATCTCTTTTGTAATTTAGTCTTTGCCCATCTTTCCTTATCCCCATATCTCCTTAGCACTGTTATATGTTTCACATTTCTCGAGTTCTTATTGTGGGTTAATAAATGAAAATATTAACTTCACAAATGCTGCCTAAACTGTCAAATATTTCCAGCATTTTCTGTTTGTTTTTGCAAGATTTCCAGCAATATTTTGCTTCTTTATCATTTGGTTTTAGTTCCTGGTAGTGAGTGTCTCATCTCCATTTTGTCCTTGTCCTTGAGACCACAATCAGAATCAGGAGATTTGTGTGTATGGAAAACAAACAACAATATGTATAATAATGTAAAACACTACTTTGTTAAAATATGTCAGCATTTTCCACCAAAAGTATTCAGTTTCATTTAAAGGAAGCAAAAACATTGTCACACCTGGAAAAGTCTCATTGTTTTAAACTTGCATTAGAAGGTGAAAGGAGTTTCAGACAGTATCTTCCATTCAAGTGTCTACAACTGTGACATATATTGAAGTGCCTTTTCAGAATTCCTCAATAGCTTAGTAAGTGTATGCAAGTAATAAAGAAGAAAGTATTTGCAATTGTATGGCAGGTTTCACAACCTTGAGACATTCCAAATCGCTTTGCAGCAAACAAAGTACTCTTAACGTGTAGCAACTGCTTAATGTAGGAAACAAGTACAGAAGCAAGTCAGAGATGTGGAGGAATTTCTTCTCTCAGAGCACAGTCAATCCGTGGAATTCTTTACAGCAGAGGGCAGTTGAGGCTGGGTCATTAAGTATCTTCATTGCTGAGATAGGCAGATTTTTAATAAGGGAATCTGCTTCTAAATCTCATGGTGAAGCTCCCACAAACAGTAATAGAATGATGATCAGATAATCTGTATTAGTTATATAGTTTTACATTCACCCGAGAAAACAGCCAGCTAGGCAGCAATTTGCAAATATCAGACCAGATTTTGTGCTTGTGACTCTGGAATGTTACCTGAACCTACAAACCTCAGACTAGATGTGAGTGTGTGCTATCAACCAAGTAATAACTGATAACCATTTGATAAATCACACAAACTAAAAAATCCAAGATTTGACTTCCAATCTCTGCTGATTTAATAGCTTGCAGTTGGGATAGTATTGGAGGTATTACAATTACCGCACAATACGTGGCTGTCACAGTGTATGGAATTAATTCATTTTATATTAATTGGTTACTGCTTTAGTGATCAAACAGCGATATTCTAGGTTGAAAGTGTTAATGACTATGGTAGTGTAAACAGTAGTATTTGTTATTTCTAGGTCAGTTGACAGTTGTTAATTTCTTGGATAGTGGCTGAATTGACACAAAGATGGAAAGGTCCTGCATGGATGTGTGAACTTTTTCTAGTGATCCATTCACTTTTCTACATGCCTTTTATTTACTGGAGTTGTAATATGGCTAACTTCACCTCATTGGCTCATGTAAAACATACTAATTTGTTAAAAAATAGCGACTTCAGGCATGCATTCTGTGATAAGAAGAAACATGTTCACGCAAGGATAATACTGATGAGTTAACCATAGTATTCCCAAAACATCTGAGAATGCAAACTCAATCTAAGGCCAGTCAAAAATGAAGGATAAAGGTAGATTAATGTGCTACAAACTTTGATCAAATCACCCATTCATGAACTATTTACAAGCTGGGAAGAGAATTGCTATGAGGAAGAAACTCCCCTTACAGTGATCTAGACACAAGGAAAAAGTAAAAGAAATGGGATTCATGTTTCAGATAAAAATTAAAATCTGGCAATTATGGTTTCTGCCAAAGTTTTTAGTCAAACAATGCTTTGGAAACAGTTCTAGGGATTAAATCGGTCATTTTGATTGTTGATTGCTGGTCAATAAAATAAGGCCATCTTTATAATAAGGAACTTAATGTTGAACCTTTCCTACTCACATCAGAAGGTTCTGTGAAGTTGTGGGGTGCTCTTGAAGATACATGGACTATTTTCAGTAATTGACTGCGTTTATGATTTGAAAGTAAGAAATCAAAATGGAAGTAAGAGATTGTAGGAACTGCAGATGCTGGAGAATCCTATGAACACAGCAGGCCAAGCAGCATCATAGCAGCAGAAAGGCTGATGTTTCGGGCCTAGACCCTTCATCAGACCCTTGTTGTCTTGGAAGTAAGAGATTAATGTATTACACTTAAATCAATGGTTTAAACTTCTAATGACAGATATGGTAGATGAGAAGAAATCTATTCTATGTGAAGGAAAAGATGATTTGAGAAAACAATGAATCCAAAGTGGCAAAGAAAGCAGACTATCACTGAAGCCTGGGTTAGTAGGAACTGCAGATGCTGGAGAATCTGAGATAACAAGGTGTAGAGCTGGATGAACACAGCAGGCCAAGCAGCATCAGAGGAGCAGGAAGGCTGATGTTTTGGGCCTAGACCCTTCTTCAGAAATGGCAGAGGGGAAGAGGGTTCTGAAATAAATAGGGAGAGACGGGGAGGTGGATAGAAGATGGATAGAGGAGAAGATAGGTGGAGAGGAGACAGACAGGTCAAAGAGGCGGGGATGGAGCCAGTAAAGGTGAGTGTAGGTGGGGAGGTAGGGAGGAGATAGGTCAGTCCAGGGAGGACGGACAGGTCAAGGGGGCGGGATGAGGTTAGTAGGTAGGAGATGGGGGTGGGGCTTGAGGTGGGAGGAGGGGATAGCTGGGAGGAAGGACAGGTTAGAGAGGCGGGGACGAGTTGGGCTGGTTTTGGGATGCGGTGGGGGTAGGGGAGATTTTGAAGTTTGTGAAGTTCACATTGAAACCATTGGGCTGCAGGGTTCCCAAGCGGAATAGGAGTTGCTGTTCCTGCAACCTTCGGGTGGCATCGTTGTGGCACTGCAGGAGGCCCAGGATGGACATGTCGTCTGAGGAATGGGAGGGGGAGTTGAAATGGTTCGCGACTGGGAGGTGTAGTTGGTTAGTGTGAACCGAGCGTAGGTGTTCTCCAAAGCGGTCCCCAAGCCTCCGCTTGGTTTCCCCGATGTAGAGGAGGCCACAACGAGAACAGCGGATGCAGTATACCACATTAGCAGATGTGCAGGTGAACATCTGCTTGATGTGGAAAGTCTTCTTGGGGCCTGGGATGGGGGTGAGGGAGGAGGTATGGGGGCAGGTGTAGCACTTCCTGCGGTTGCAGGGAAAAGTGCCGGGTGTGGTGGAGCTGGAGGGGAGTGTGGAGCGGACAAGGGAGTCACGGAGAGAGTGGTCCCTCCGGAAAGCAGATAAGGGTGGGGAGGGAAAAATGTCTTTGGTGGTGGGGTCGGATTGCAGATGGCGGAAGTGTCGGAG
>NC_063359.1:24436586-24442965 GCF_021869965.1 Rhincodon typus | reverse complement strand
GAAATACGAGGACATCTGAGATGTACGGGAGTGGAATGCCTCATCCTGGGAGCAGATGCGGCGGAGGTGAAGGAATTAGGAATAGGGGATGGCATTTTTGCAGGAAGGTGGGTGGGAGGAGGTGTATTCTAGGTAGCTGTGGGAGTCGGTGGGCTTTAAATGGATATCGGTTTCTAGGTGGTTGCCGGAGATGGAGACAGAGAGGTCCAGGAAGGAGAGAGGTATTAGAGATGGTCCAGGTGAACTTAAGGTTGGGGTGGAAGGTGTTGGTGAAGTGGATGAACTGTTCGAGCTCCTTGTGGGAGCGCGAGTTGGCACCGATACAGTCATCAATGTAACAGAGGAAGAGGTGGGGTTGAGGGCCAGTGTAGGTACAGAAGAGGGATTATTCCACGTAACCTACAAAGAGGCAGGCATAGCTTGGGCCCATGCGGTACCCATGGCCACCCCCTTTGTCTGTAGGAAGTGGGAGGAATTGAAAGAGAAGTTGTTGAGTGTGAGGACGAGTTCGGCTAAGCGGATGAGGGTGTCAGTGGAAGGGGACTGGTCGGGCCTGCGGAACAGGAAGAAGCAGAGGGCCTTTAGGTCATCTGTATGGGGAATGCAGGTGTATAGGGACTGGACATCCATGGTAAAGATGAGGTGTTGGGGACCGGGGAATTGGAAGTTCTGGAGGAGGTGGAGGGCATGGGTGGTGTCATGGACGTAGGTAGGGAGTTCCTGGACTAAAGGGGAGAAAATGGAGTCGAGATATGTTTGGTGGAGGCGGAGACAATGGGTCGACCAGGGCAGTCAGGTTTGTGGATTTTGGGAAGGAGATAAAAGTGGGCGGTGCGGGGTTGGGGAACAATGAGGTTGGAGGCTGTGGGTGGGAGGTCACCTGAGGTGATGAGGTTGTGGATGGTTTGGGAGATAACGGTTTGGTGGTCGGGAGTGGGGTCATGATCAAGGAGGCAGTAGGAGGAGGTGTCGGAGAGTTGGCACCTGGCTTCGGCAATGTAGAGGTCAGTGCGCCATACTACAACTGCGCCTCCCTTGTCCGCGGGTTTTATGGTGAAGTTGGGATTGGAGCAGAGGGAGCGGAGGGCTGCACGTTCTGCGGGGGAAGAGGTTGGAGTGGGTGAGAGGGGTGGAGAGGTTGAGGCGGTTGATGTCTCGACGGCAGTTGGAGATGAAGAGGTCGAGGGAGGGTAGGAGGCTTTGGGGTGGTGTCCAGGAGGAGGGGGTGTGTTGAAGGTGGGAGAAGGGGTCGGTGGAGGGAGGGTTAGGCTCATGGTTGAAGAAGTAAGTGCGGAGGCGGAGGAAAAACTGCTCGATGTCCAAACGTGACCGGTATTCGTTGATGTGTGTGTGGAGGGGGACAAAGGTGAGCCCTTGACTGAGGACTGACTGTTCGTCCTCAGTAAGGGGGAGGTCTGGGGGGATGGTGAAGACTCGTCAGGGCTGGGTGTCGCTGTCTCCTCTGGAGCTGCTGGCTGTGGAGGCGGTGGGCGGAGCGACGTCGGTGTCGGCTGTGGGCGGAGTTGCATCGGCAGTGGTGGGCGAAGTTGCGTCGGCGTCAGTGGTGGGTGGAGTTGCGTTGGCGTCGGTGGTGGGTGGAGTTGTGTCGGCTTCGGGCAGAGCGGGGTAGGAGGCGGCAGCAGCGGTGATGGTAGGTGCGTCCTCAGTGTCTATGGTGTTGGCCTCGGAAATGGAGGCGGTGGCATCAGCAGCCATGACGAAGGCGTTTGCTGTCCCGGAAGTGGTGTACCCGGCAGCGGAGGATGTGACGTCATCCGTGGTTGCTCCGACAGTGGCCACATGGCCAATGGCGGCAGGCACATTGTGGGGTAGGGTTGGGGATTTGGGAGGTGGAGGAAGCCCGTTTTGGGTGGTAGGCACCAGTAAGTTTACTGTACTTACAGTTTTTAGTTTCCAATGAAGCTGAGTAGAATTGTGAGTTCAGGTTGTGGATCCTACGAAGAATAAAAAACAGGAGAGGTCCTTTGCAGGTCTGGCAGAGGGAGGCTCTGAGCTGGGGTAGGCTTGACTGTAGTGCCAGGAGATTCCGGCGCATTGCTGCGAGTGTGTGTTTCAGCAGTCGCAGGGAGAAACGCTTCTGAAGGATCTCAATGTTCTGAATGTAGACATTGTCATGGTTGGGGCCAAATTGGGAAGGCCTGAACATGGCCTGTAGTCCATTGGGGATGATCTGGTTCCGTAGGCAGGTACTAATAAAGGTGATGTGACTGTAGTACCTGGTTTGCTTCAGGACGTGGTCGAGCAGTTTCAAGGCCGAAGAGATTATGAGAGAGTTGCTTCACAAGCTTCAAAATCTCCCCTCCCATTTCCGCATCCCAAAACCAGCCCAGCTTGTCCCCGCCTCCCTAACCTGTCCTTCCTCCCACCTATCCCCTCCTCCCACCTCAAGCCCCACCCCCATCTCCTACCTACTAACCTCATCCTGCCCCCTTGACCTGTCCGTCCTCCCTGGACTGACCTATCTCCTCCCTACCTACACTCACATTTACTGGCTCCATCCCCGCCTCTTTGACCTGTCTGTCTCCTCTTCACCTACCTTCTCCTCTATCCATCTTCTATCTGCCTCCCCCTCTCTCCCTATTTATTTCAGAATCCCCTTCCCCTCCCCTCCCCTCCCCTCCCCCATTTCTGAAGAAGGGTCTAGGCCCAAAACGTCAGCCTTCCTGCTCCTCTGATGCTGCCTGCTGTGTTCATCCAGCTCTACACCTTGTTATCACTGAAGCCTGCTACTCGAGGATTGGTATGTATGATTTTATGCTCAAAAAGTCACAGCCTTTACTCTGTAAGCTTATCAACACAGAACGCAACTGTAATTTTTTCTAGCTTGTGCTGTAATCTTGAATACGAAAGATAAATGTTTCATTGTTACTAAGTTAAAGCTAACTACGTTCAACACATTGTGGTGCACTTAAATTACTTTTGGGCTCCTGTTAATATTCTAGGTTGTTTATTAATTGTTAAAGATGAAAATTCTTTAGATACCATCATTAGTACATAAACTTATGTAACTATTAATAAAATTATCAACTTTTTTATTATTTAAAATATTTTTAGATAATGTATCCTTGCAGCCTAAAATTATTTAACACCTTTGCTAGATCAAATTAATTTAGTTTGATTAATATGTTCCTACTGTTATCAATATCTTTTAAACTACAGTACATGAGATAGTTTGGATATTATATAGCAAACCTTGGTCTGGTCATGGGACAGAAGGAACTACGTTTTTGTTTGTGTTGAAGTAACTCCAAGGGGCCGGTATCTGTCACCTTTATTTACACATGAACTTTAGTACTGCCTCATTCAGAGTCAGCTACCACAGTGTCAGCATTTCTGAAATTCCTTTTATGTGTTAGCTAGGGCTACCTGATTGGACAGATTAACATTCCCAATCAGGGAACTCATATTCTATGAGGTCCAGCTGGCTGACCTCATTACAATCACTACATCCCTCCCCCTCTGAGTCAGAGGACATAGGCTAGTCCGTTTTCTTGGGGAACTTCCTGGAGTGTTTTAGCACTGGTTTGGGTTCCTCTAACTGTGTCTGATACAGGTGGTGTGTAATGCATGGGAGCTCACCTCTTGCACCAGGAGCCCCCCAGCAGAATTTTGCTCTCTTCTTCCATGACAAAGGTATTAAGGTCACGTCCATCTTGGATCCTGAGGACTCGAAAATGCTTGATGGCGAGGGTGAACCCTTGGGTTCCCGCAGCCTTTCTGACTGTTCTAAGGCCAGGGCAAGTTTTGCTCTTACACTGGTTGTAAACCCGTGGCTTTCATATTGTCCACCTGCTTGTTCAGGACCATCGCACCTACCCTGAACTTTATACATCACTGGTCCTGACCTTGTGTTGATCATGCCTCTTACCCATGCAAGGCCATTTCTGTGATTCTTACATCAAACCTCGTCCCTTGTATCAAAGCCATCTCTCTCTGAGTATCGTGTCTGGTATTGATGTTGCTGATGTCGTTTCACCCTCCACCCCCAGGTCTGGGAAGATCAGTTAATCTGGTGCAGAATCTTCTACCCATCAGCAACTCTGCCAGTGTGGTATTCCTGTGATTGCACATGGGGTGGTCCTATAATCAAATAAGAACTGTGACAACTTGGCATCTAACAAGGCTGTAGGCCATTAACTTCTTGCTAACATCATCATTTTGAAGACCCCTGGATGGCCCTGGTGGAGTTTAGCCAGTATATAACAGTGACCTTTGCTTGGAGCAATCACTCTGGCTCCCCACAACAATATGCCATCCTCTAATGTGAGCTGGTCTCTCCAGGTCCAAAAAGGCCTCAATTCTAGTTGCGTTGGCCCTTTTGATTCCCTCATTAATATCAGTTGTTTCAGTTTTGGAAGGACTGGATCTTTCTGCATCCAAATTCTGATATTGTCAGCTCTGACTAAGAGCGTGTCTGGGAAATTTACTATCACTAAGCACTCTTCCACTGGGGGTACCACCACTGATGTATCTGCTAATGGGAGGCAGCTCAATGCATCAGCATTCACTATTCGCCCTCTCAGATGGTGTTCTAACTTGTAATTATAAATGCTTTGTTTTAGAGCCCACTGCTGATTGCAGCCCGAAGCTATGGGTGTCACTGCCTTGTTCTCTTTAAGCAAACCAAGCAGGGGTTTGTGGTCTGTGATTATCACAAATTTTCATCTACAAAGTTATCGGTAGAACTTCCTGACTTCAAATATGATCGCCAATTCTTCTTTCTTTATCTAGGTGGGTATTTATGCTCTGCATCAGCCAAAGTCCTGGATGCATATGCTATTGGACGTTCCCCTCCACTGGGCCACCTATGAGCTAATACCAAACTGATGCCGTACAGGGAGGCATCACAGGTCGACACTAGGTCTTTCCTGGGATCATAGTGGGCCAACACCTTACAGGATGACAGCTATTTCTTTACTTCACTTAAACCTAGGGCTTGTCTATGTGACCTTTCCAAGCTGGCTCTTTATTAGAAGCAAGTGGCCAGGATGGAGGCCAAGCTATGTATAAACTTTACATAATAATTTACCAGCCCAAGAAATGACCTAAGCTCCTGGACAGATGTGGGAGCTGAGTCACCTTTGATCACCCTCACTTTATCTTTCAACAGGTGTAACCTGGTCTTGTTGACTCTGTAGCACAAGGAGGTCACCTGGGGAGACTGGGACAAACATTTTTGCTTTCTTAGGTGTATGCGTGCTTTGGAAAAATTCCCTTAGGACAATATCCAAATTCTCTTCATGTTCCTTGTTAATTTTCACTGTTATTAGGAGGTCATCTAAGAAAATACGACCTGAGGTAGACCTTGCAATATGTTCTCCATTGTCTGCTGAAAAATTGAACAGGCCAATGGCAGTCTCGTATATTAGTACAAGCCCTTACAGAGTCATACAGCATGGAAAAGGAGCCTTTCTTTGGTCCAACCAGCCCCGCCGAACATAATCCCAAACTCCTGGCCCATATCTCTCCAAACCTTTCCTATTCACGTACGTATTCAACTGTTTTTTAAACATTGTAGCTGTACCCACATTCACCACTTCCTCAGGAAGTTTATTCCACATGGGTATTAATTGTAGCATACTTCCAGGAATCCTTGTCTAAACGCAACTACAAGTAAGCATGGCTCATGTCCAGTTACGTGAAGGACAGCTCCCCTACCAGCTTTGCGTATAAATCCTCTATGCGAGGGATTATGTATTTATCCAGCTGCAAAAAGGGGTTTACTGTTTGTTTAAAATCCCCACAAAGGCAAACCCACCCGTTGGGCTTCACTAATCGGTACAACTGGTTTTTCCCATTCTGCAAATTGGACAGATTTGATGATTCCATCACTTTCCGGCATCCACTTTTGCCCATAAGGCAAATGGCACTGAGTGGGCCTTGCAGAATCTTGGAATTGCTTCCTGGTCAAAGTGGCCTTGGCTCCTGATAGTCCTAGGTATTCATGGAAGATGTCTGGGTATTTAATTAGGACTTCACTCAGACTGCCATTTTCTAAAGTAAAAATGTTGAGCCAATTTAACTGAATTTCTCGCAACCAACTTCACCCCATCAAGTTTAGTCCAAAGCCTTTTCCAACAATCACTGGTAATTGAACGAGATGCTTTTCGTAAGAGAGCAGAACCGAAGTTGTACCCTTAATTTGTAAAGGCTACCCAGTATAGGTTTTCAGCCTAGCCGAGGTCTTGCGCAAAATTAAGGGCTAGAGTCCAGAGTGAACTTTGTTAAAATCTGGTTCTGCCGCACCTGTATCAACTTTCATTACAACCAGATGACCATTAGCCACTTGTTCATCTTGATTGGTTCTGATTTTGATGTTGCTAAGCAATTTAACTGTTCCGAACCAGATGCAGGTGGA
>NC_063359.1:24411086-24436086 GCF_021869965.1 Rhincodon typus | reverse complement strand
GGTTACTGCCAAACAAGTAATGTTTGCTAGCACTGTCAACAATCCCTGCATTCGCTTCACTGCTGATTGAGAGCAGACTAACTAATTTGGCAGGTTGTATTTGCCCTTCCTTTTGAGGAGGAAGCATAAGAGGACAGTTTTCCACATTATTGGATGTTGTGGCTATACTAGAAAAACTTAAGGGGTGCAGCTAGTTCTGGAACACAGAATCAGCAATGTTGTCAGGGCTTACTGCCTTCAAAGTATCAGTGCTTTCAGGCATTTCTTGATTTCACAGCAAGTCAAATTGCCTGAAGACTGGCACCTATGATGTTACGTATGTCAGGAGGACAACAAGACGGAGCAAGTTTTGTACTCTAATTGTTTTGACTGTTTTAATATATCAATTGAATATTAAGATGCATCTTCCATGTGCAATTTATTACCTCAGTTGTCTTATACTCATTATTTCTAATGTACTGATTTTTATATAGACTTGGCACACATTTTTATGCTGCAGCTGTTTATACTCATTACTTTTAGTTAACTGCTCTTATGCACCAGAGTCATGCATTCACAAATGGTTCTTTTAATTAAAACATATTGATAGGCTTTGCAGTCTTTCAGAACATTTCAGATGGGACACTGGAACTATATTAAATCACTGGGAGTTGACATTACACTCTCTCAAATAGAGAAATTGTTCGTTATGTATCAGTATGTTGGCAAGTTGATACAAAATGGGTGATTGTACTGATTGTCATGTCAAGGACTGAATCAGTAGAAAGTGATGTCACTAAAATGACCTTTACATTTACAAAATCCAATTAGGAATTGGGCATAGATTGTTTAGTCAATTAGAGATTAATCATGTGATATTCATACATTAGGATGGGTCTAGTGACTAGCAAAAGGTTAAATAAGTGGCAATTCTTAGTCATTTGGTGCACAAGAACGGAAGACCAAAGACAGAAAAACTTAAGTCAACAGGAGAGAAGTTTACCCAGTCAATTGGTCATGAACTGGCATCCCAAAGTAGATCAACTGAAAAACTTCTGTTTTTATTAAACATGCTTTTTTCTGTATTTGTTTTAATAAAATGTGAACTTAAGCTTTTAAGAAACTTGTGAAAACATACTTGTAGATGGAATGGGTCTAATCAGGCCTGGTAAATTTTTAGATTGAGTTTGAGAACACCTTACCTATAATTTAATTCTATGGGGCTCTTGTGGTGCAGCGATAGCAACCTCTGAATCAGAAGGCCTGGGCTAAAGTTCCACCCACTCCAGAGGTGTACCACAACATGTGTAAACAGGTTGATTAAAAATATTTATTATTAAATTCCTAAGAGCCAAGTTAATTACAAGATAAAGCGAATCCCAAAATCTTACATTCCTATCAATATTGTCATGGACAGATGCATCTGCAACAGGTAGATTCAAGTTAGTTAAGTAAGTTTTTCCCTATTGTTGACTTCCTGCAATGATCTTAATACTTGACCAGCTTTTGGTCATATTCATTGAAGTCTGCCACCCAGAATATATCCTGTGCCCTTGCACTCACTCTTTCTTCGAAGTGGTGTTCAAGATGGAGGGTACTAGTGGAGTCAATGAGATGTTATGAGGCAGCAAATGATCTGGAGTCAACATTGACAACTCGGAGGCTCCCTTCCAACTGCAAGTCTCTGCACTGTCACCTTCAGTGGATCTGTTCTACCAGCTGAACAGGTATTAATTTATGGTATTGGTGGCATATAAAATATAATCTGTAAGGAATTATTCTGAGATTATGGTGATGTCAGGATGATGTTCATGTGGTCTATAGGGCAGCTCTCCCAGTTTTGGCACAAGCCCTCAGATGTTTATAAAGGAGAACTTCGTAGGATCCACAGCGCTGGGTTTCCAGATTTCATTTCCAGCACCTAGACTGATGCTGGGTTGTCCATTTAGATCAATTCCTTTTAAGAGCTTGCAGTGGTTTGATAGAACTGAGTGACTAGCTAGGCTACTTCAGAGAGCATTTACAAGCTAACCACATTTCTATGGGTCTGGAGTCACAGAGTAGACCAGGTAAATTCAGCAAATTTTCCTCTATGAAAAAAGGACAACAGTGAACATTAGTGACATTTGAAGGTATCTGAATTTTCTCACTTTTCACTGCAGGAAATCTTTCTGACCTCTGCTTCCATCACAAGAGGTGGCATTCACAGTGACTTCTCTGGTCTCCACATGTACACCTACATCCACCCACGTACAATTATCACATTGCAGTATGCAAAAGTACAGAATGCATGACAAACACAAACTTCTCATTTTAATCTATTACTTTAAGTAAAGGAGATCTCAATTTAATTCTGTCTTAATAGAAAGTTCACTGATAGGAAAGCGTTCAAAAAGATGTCCATTTTACCAGTTATGTGATCCATTATATATTCAAATACCAAATGACTCAATAATTGCATTTTAGTTAATCTTCCTCTACAAAAATGAATTCTTCAGTTGTATAACATTAGCATTTCTCCCACTCTGTCTGGACATTAATCATTTCTTCCTTTCAAAACAAAAAGGGCAAAAAAAAAACAAAAATCCAAGCACGTATCTGCCATTCTTGAGTTCAATCTGGCATGAATGTTCCAGACACCATGAAGGAAAGACATCATGCAGCATGTCTACTCATCTACAAAGAATAGAAAGGTCCCAGATTCTACTACTTATCTGTTTTAAGTTGCTAAACTCAGCTGGGGAAACAGGAAGGATCACTGCAATTTTTCAGTGCCAAGCTACACAGGGAGTAAAGTTAAGCACCTTTAGGTTCCTAATTACTATTCTGTAACTCTTGATGGAAACCATTCATTCACTGCAATGCCTGGTGAGGGAGGATCTGGTTCAGTTGTACTGATACCATTCAAAACAATTTACAAGGCTGCTAACACTCACTGAATCCACACTCTGCTTAAGTTACTACATTCAGGGCAAAGTAAGAAAAAAGAAGTAAACAATCAAAAATACTTGTTGTATTGGATTCACTATTGTTCCAATTTACAAGTCATTTGTATCTTCAATCTATTTTGCAGGTTTCCCTGTCTCAAAAGACAACATGCAAGGGTAGCAAAAAGATGTCAAAAATAGCAAGAATAAGTGTTTAACTAAGGAAATACCAGTAGTCTAGACACAGCAGTAAACAAGAACAGAGTAAAAAGAAAATTAAATAATTAACTTGTCATGAGCATCTACCATCCATTGTTCACAACGTTTAGTTTGATCAGCATGAGAAGCAACAAAAACACTAAATATTTCTCTTGCAGGGCAGTGTAACCAACCACCAGAACTCTATGGTGAACTACTTCACTTCTTCCACTTATCTGTATTCCCTGGTGTTAAAGCAGAACTACAAGCAAAGTTTAAATTGTAAATATTTACTTATAAGATAGAATGCATTTCTTTTGACAAGGAATCAATAGCAGTTACAAACAAAAATGTATAAAGTTGCTCTGTGTTACTAACAGTTGGATAATGTCTAAAAATTAATGACATACATGACAATTTAAAGCAATGAGATCAACTACAATCCTACCGAACAGTGGAGTAAGCTCGAAGGGGGCCAAGTGGCCTATTACTGCTCCCAATCTGTATGAGTTGTACTAAATGTTAGCCTGTTAAAAACTTTAGTTTAAAGCTGAAGATACATGCATTCAAAAATTGCAAGAATAAGTATGAAAATGTAGAATTCCAAATTTAAATATGGTGGTTGAATAATAATAATGAAGTACATAATTCTCCACAATTTCTCTATTCAATTAGACCTCAAGAGAATCAGCATCATAGAATCCCTAAGTGTGGAAACTTGCCAATCGGCCCAACAAGTCCACACCACCCCTCCAAAGAGCATCCCACCCAGACCCAACCCCCTACCCTTCTCCTGTAACCCTGCATTTCCTATGGCTAATCCACCTAACTTACACACCCTGGACACTATGGGCAATTTACCATGGCCAATCTACCTAACCTGCACATCTTTGGACTGTGGTAGGAAACCGGAGCACCCAGCGGAAAACCACGCATACACGGGGAGAACATGCAAACTCTGTACAGTCACCCGAGGGTGGTATCGAACCCACACCCCTGGTGCTGTGAGGCAGCAGTGCTAACCACTCCGCCACCGTGCTGACATTTTTTTTGTTTTAAAAAAAAGAGCATCCCACCCATCCCACCCTATCCCTGTAACCCTGCATTCCCCATAGCTAACCCACTTGGCCTGAACATCTCTGGATGCTTTGGGCAATTTAGCATGGCCAATCCACCTAACTTGCACATGTTGGAACTGTGTGAGGAAACCAGAGTAAACCCACACTGACAAAGGGAGAATGTGAAAACTCCACAGTTGCCCGAGGGCAGAATCAAATCTGGGACCCTGGTGCTGGGAGGTTGCAGTGCTAACCACTGAACCACCATGCCACCCAAATCCTTCTCCTATTTTTAAATACCTTTACACAGTCTCAAGTTTGTTTTTACGTCATAATGTTTATACACGTGCTAAAAAACATTACAATCACAATGTGATAAGAAGTAAACAGTGCAGATGCTGGAAATCTAAGATCAAAACACTAAAAATACTTAGCTATATACAAAGAAAAGAACATCCCCACAGAATGTGACTTCTTCAGAAGATAATATATTATAATTGTAAATACCCAGATTCTGATCTCAGTAGCATCTTAACAGAACTAACACTGGTATGATAATAATCAACAATATAGCTTATAAAACCTCAGTCAAAGCTTAGGTACTATCACACAACTGTGGTTCACACCCGAAACTTAAAGGCACCAGTATAAACATCTAAATACATTCAATGCTCATTTTTAACTATTTCACTTGAAGTGAATATTATGAAGCATCCTTTACCAATTTGTTATACACTGTAGTGATTTTATAAGTTAATACACCATATAAACATCTGGTATAAAAAGTGTTAAAAGAAAAGCCAATATTAAGATGTAGATTTTGCAGTGCATGATCAGGAAAGCAGTTCACAGTGAAACATGCAAAAGCATGCTTGTTTATGACTAAAACTGGACGATACCTTCAATGCAGCTGATCAAGGCCTTATTTAAAGAAATTATCATGTTTATCAATTTATATATAAGCACACGATACATCTCCATACCCTGTCTACCCTGTGGCACTAGCTATAGGTACAGAAGACATGAAAGAAATGAAAGGTGGTATTAGAAGAAAGAACAAAAGACAAAGAAAGCTTAATGGTATAATTTATAAAGTGTTACCAGAATAGAAAAACCTAGCAACATGTGTTTATAGATATTTGGAGGCCAATGGGCAAATTAACAAAGCAGTAGATGCAATCCTGGGCTTTAAGTAAAAGACAGAGTACAAAATTCACAGAATTACACTAAACCTACATAAAACACTAGTTTGATCTCAACTGGGAGTATTCTGTTTAATTCCACAAAGAACATGAAAACTTTGGGGGAAAAAAGAAAAATTTATTAGACGGCTCTAAAATGAGAAATTACATTTATGCAAATAGATTTGAGAAATTGGGGGTTTGAATGAGGTATTTGGACACAGTGAATAAATGGCTGAAGCATGAATAATCAGAGGAGACAGATAGAAGGCAGAGGATGTGAAGAAAAGAACTTGGCAATCCAGAATTGACTAATGGCATAACTAATGAATTTATCACTCCTGAATGATAAATAAGAACAGTAACAGAAAGTGTAATTGGCCTTTTAATTTCAAATGGTATTCACACAGTACAATATATTTCAAACTTGATGCATCTTTTGGGAAAATGGCAAACTAAAAAAAAACTGAAATGTATGAGTGTTTCTTTGATCATTAAGTATTTTAACTAATTATGCTTCAGTAACTTAGAAGATGAGTAAAGACACTCACCGAATCCAGCGTTTATATTACAAGAATGTAAACCAAACTAAAAATCATTGGTGCAATTAAATTACATTGCCATTACCGCTTGTTAGGCAACTTCTACTGAACAATACTACATTTCACATCAAGGAATATTCATTACAATCACCATCTCGAACATGTCACCAAAACACTCCATGCATGTTAATCATCTACAGTTTTTGGCTGAGGAATATATTTAATGGCCTACTGGAGCTGATGTCCAGGTAGAAAGGGCAACATACTAGTTTATTGTGATTACGAGAATTATCGACTTAATGCAGGCTGTTCAGACAGCATTTATCTCAACTGGCCTGGATTTCTTTTGGACTTCTTCCAGGAGATTGGATCATAAAGGATTTGATGAATCATGTCCCTGGTTGAGATGGGAAGAGTTGGTCAAGGCAGATATTCAAATTTACCCTCACTAGAAACATTCCCTTTTTGTCAGATTACATTCCTGTGTAACATCTTGGCTTATTTACAACAATAAAAAGCACAACATTCACTTGTGTGGTGCAGCAGTAGCATCCCTAACGCTGGACCAGGAGGTCTAAGTTCAAGTCCCACCTGCTCCAGAGATGTATGCAACATCTCTGAACAGGTTGATTAGAAAAGTAGTTAAATAAAAGAAAATTAAATAGCACAATACAAATACAAACTGCAGTTGATTATGCTGAATGTGAAACTTTTGTTTAAAACAATATTTTATTCTCATTCTATGATTACAGTATAAAAAGACCATTTGTGTTTGTTTCAGTTCATTGTAAGAACGACTCAGCCAGCTCCACTCTTTTTTTTTCCTCATCCATGAGAATTTTATTTCTTCAGATATTTACCCCAAATCTCTTGAAAACCTCGATTGAATCTGCATCAGCGATACAGAGTGTACAAAGCCTGACTGCTTGTTGCATGAAAAGGCTTTTCCAAATTTATACTTGGTTCTTCTGTAATTTGTCTTGTATCAGCAGCCTTTGGTTCTCAACTCAGAACAAAACAGTTTTGCTCCATTTCTTCTGCCTAGGGCCCTCATGATTTAATAGACCTAGATAGAGACTCTACTCAAATTTCTTCTGTCTGAGAACAACCCAGCTGCTCTGATACACAAGTCAACCATTCTTGTAAATCTTTTTCCCCCCAAAGTCTTCACATTCTCCCCCACAACTTGGTCTCCAGAATTAAAATAAAAGTGAATAGAATCCCTACAGCATGGAAACAGGCAATTCAGCCCAACAAGTCCACACCGACTCGGCAAAGAGCATCCCACCCAGACTCAGCCTGATACCATACCCCTTTAACCCTGGATTTCCCATTGCTAACCTAACCTAACCTAACCTACACATCCTTGGACACTATGGGCAATTTAGCATAGCCAATCCACCTAAACTGCACATCTTTCGACTGAGGAAGGAAACCGGAGCACCCAGAGGAAACCCAAGCAGACATGTGTAAACTCCACATTAGACAGTCACCCAAGGCTGGAATTGAACTAGGTCTCTGGCGCCGAGGCAGCAGCGGGCCACCGTGCCACCCCAATTGGGAACAAGAGTGTGTAGTAGAAGCTGAATCAGTGTCTTAAATAAAGAGCTTCTTTGTTTTTCTTCTCTATCCACGTATTAATACAGAGCAGGATCCTGTAAGCCTTAATCACCACTTCTGCAACCTGCTCTGGCATATTCAACAGTATCTAAACAGATATACACCCCCAACCCCTGGCTATCTGTTTCCACATCCCTTTCAGATTGTCCCCTTTATTTTATAACATCTGTCTTTGTTCTTACTATTTAAATGAATCACTTCACACTTCTGCACATTAAATTTTATTTCACCATTCCACCAGCCTATCACCTTCTCAGAGTTCACAATACTTCCAAATTGTGTCATCTGCAATTGTTCTCTGTAAACTTGTTTAGTCTACAAATAAATATTCCAAAAAAACAGTGGCTCCAGTACCAATTTCTGGGAAACCACACTACAACTTCAAGTCCAAGAAATAACCATTGGAACCACTGTTCCTGTCACAGAACCAACATTATATCCACGGCATCATTGTACAATTTACATGGGCTTCAACTTTGCTGAGAAGCTTATTATTGAATGCTTTATCAAACCCTTTTTGGAAATCCAAATACACTACAAAGAGCCTATTACTGTTATTAAATGCCTCTATTACCTCATCAAAAACTCCATCCGGTTTTAAGCAGATGTGTGATTTGCAATCATCCAGTCTTCTGGTAGCATCTCTCTACATGAAAAGGTTATGGCCAGTACCTTCACAATTTGAATGCTTGTTACTCTTAGTATCCTCAGATGCATCTCATTGAAAGTAACATTTCTTTATCAATCTTTAGCCTCTCTAGCATCACAACTAACTACTCTCTCACTTGAGCCATTTGAATCAATACTCATTAGCATTTGAACAATCTGCATAACAGTTTAGCATTAAGAACTAAACCTCTCCACAACTCAACTCTGAAAGTTTTCCACTCCTGTTACAGTCAACATTAAAACTACAGCTTCTCTTTAGATTCAATCTGGAGTGAAATCTGCCTACTTCGACCTAATTCAAACAAAAAACTTAGTTTTGGATCAGAATTAACCGTGATTAGTCAGTAACAAGTCAAGTTCCTCAACTGAACAAAACTTGAGAATTGTTTTACGAAATGATCCAATCCTTCCGGGACCACTGAGCAGCAAATTCAATTACCTATACCTTCGTTGAAACAAACCACGTTTCACTTCAAGTGTCCTAGTTCAGCAGACAGGGGAGGCTTCTCACCTACTAGTGGTCCCATCTCCGGGAGTGGCGGAGTTAACACTTGTGATGTTTTGATTGCGGTGACATAACACTGTCAACGTAAAGATCCACAGAAAATAGCCCTAAGGAAGTCTACCTGCCACACATTAAATTTATGTCAAAACCCAAAAATAAACAAGTGCCATAGAACTTAGGACACAAGAAGAAAGGCCCCAAAAACATAAGGGTAGAGCCTAAATCTGTAGTCTTGACAGTTCCCATTGCGTCGCTTCAAACATAATCGCCAACTGAAGCGTCAAATAGACTTAGCAATAGACAGACAAAAAATACATACAAAATAAAGTTCAGAAAAAAAAATCAGAAACTGTAAAACATTACCTTTAGGTCATTTTCTGGGAGATATTTACACTGCCGAGCTATCTCCACATACTTATCCAGGTCCAGAGGCGCCATTTTGGGACACGGACTAAGCAGGCCCCAGGCCAATGACGCGCTTCCGGTATCTAAAGCGCCGGCCGCTGGCTAAAGAAACCGGCTTCAAACCTTCATCTTGCTCCGAAACGCGTTCGATCGTTAATGACCGCTTTGTATTTTTTGAAGATTGACCCCATTCCCTAGGTCACACCGAAACTCTTTGTTTAACCCCACAGGCTTTAGGCACCGCCCTCTCCATTGGCCAGCTCGGTGGTAAAGTTGAAAGTTCAAGGGTTGCAGATTCCTTTTCGCAACACCCGAGAAAGAATTTGGGAGGAACGGCAGGTACGAAGCTTTTGAGGCATAGACTTGAGTACAAGATGCTGTAACGGTTAGTCATCGAGGTGCGGAAAATCAGTAAATGGAATTTGGAGGGAAAGGGAACTGGAAAGTGGCTTCTTTCAGTGTTGGCCTTCAAATCGCATTTTGATGCAGCTAGCATTTGATACCTTTGCAGGGACCCCACACTTCTGAGATTTTTTTCATCTTTGTTGTGTTAGTTTGTTGTTTCGCGGAAGCAGGAGTGACACTAAATTAACCATCAAACTTCCCCGTTTGGAGAAGATCGGCGTTTGTTCAAATATTCTCAATGCTCCATTTAAATTTGAAGAACATAAAGAGGCTGCTGTAAAAGCTTGTAAAATGGGGCACAAGTATCCAATATTTAATTTGCTCTTCATTTTTTTAAAAAAATACCCACGAGATTAAATCGATCGTGACAGCGTGCAAACTGATGACGAAGAGACAAAAAAAAAGAGTAGCAGTGAATGTTCAATTATGATACTGACTTGGCGAATCAGGTCATAATCACAATCTGTGCGCATGATAAGAACCTGGAAGCATTGATTGTGATCTCTGAGGAAGACAGTGTCGACCTTCAAAAGGACATGGACATGGTGATAGAATTGGTAGATAAGGGGCAGAAAACCAGACAATACGAAATAAAGAATACAATTCTAAAGAATGCGCAGCCTAGAGAGACGTGAGTGTGCATAAATCAGTGAAGGTAGGACAGATTGAAAGAGTGGCTGTTAAAGCGTACAGTTTCTTAGGCTTTATTGTTAGGAAGGAAGAACAAGCAGATTTTGTTAAACTTGTATAAAAATTGCTTTGGCAATTACATTTCATCCAGTTCTATGCATTGCACTTTAGAGAATGTGGAAAAGATTCACGAGAATAATTTCCAGGATGAGGAACTTCAATTGCTTAGATAGATTAGTGCTGTCATGATTGTTTTTTTTCTGGAAGGCAGGGAGGAGCTTTGTTAGATGCTTTCAAAAGTCATGAGGGATCTGGACAGAATAGAGAAGGGGAAAACAGTGGCCATTTTTGTGGAAGGTTGGAGAACAAAAGGACACAGTTTTTGAGAAATTGGCAAAAGAAGCAATGGTGATATGTGGGGAAAATGTTTTTGAGTGACCCCATTGAGTAACCACATGGAATGTACAGTGAAGGCAGGTTTAATAAAGACATCTAAAAGAAGAATGTGCAGGATTACAGGGAGAATGCAAGAGAATGTCATGAGATAAATTGCTAATTTTGAGATCGACTACAACACAACAGTTTGAATGGCCTTCTGTGGAACTGGAGTGAAGAATACAGCTGTTATCCCTCAACTGCTAATATGTATAGTCTAGGGATATCAGACTGAGACTTTTAGCATTTTTGATTTTTCATCTCCATCCCAAGAATTGGTAGGAAAGCTTGAATGAATGAGAAAACAGATTCAAAATTGCAGACAGCTGTTGACAGGTAGTTTACGACATTTACATGCATCAATCTAAGTCGTAATGCCAATGTCAGATTTTGTAAAGATGTGGAGATGCTGGTGTTGGTCTGGGTGGACAAAATCTGAAGTCACACGACACCAGGTATAGGCCAACAGGTTTGTTTAAAATCACAAGCCTTCAGAGTGCTGCTCCTTCATCAGGTGAAGGCTGATGAAATCTTCATCTGGCGAAGGAGCAATGCTCCAAAAGTTTATGATTTTAAATAAATTTGTTGGACTATAACCTGGTGCCATGTGACTTCAGATTTTGTAAAAGTAATAAATTACCTTATGGTCACATTGAGACTATAATATGCTGTGCTATGGTTTGATTTCATGTTACTATAATTTAATAAATGCAAGTAATTTTTATACATTAACATAACATAAAAGTTTAAATCTTCAATGTCTGACAGTTTTATTCCAGATTTGTCGAAAGGCTATGGAATTGCTGACTGTCTTGGAGCCAGGGGAAACGCCCCAAATAGCAACATGGTAGGCTGTCAAAGCATGTGTACATTTAATCTGACTCTACATTGACAGGAATTGTAACTGTAAAGTGGTACCCTAAAACAGGGATAGTGTCCCCATTTTTTCTTTTGTTTTATTTTGTGCACGTGGTCATCATTTATTTCCCATTCCTGTTGCAGTAGGTCTGTACCACATGTAGGCCAGACCAGCTAAGGATGGCAGTGAACCAGATGAGATTTTTTTGAACAATTGAGTCATTTCATGATCATCATTAGACTCCTAATTCCAGACTCCTAATTCCAGACTTCTATTGGATCCAATTCCATAACTGCCATGGTGGGAGTCAAACCAGTATACCTAGAAAATTACCTGGCTCTCTGGATTAACAGTCGAGTGATAGCACCACTAGGCCATTGTGTTCCTTTCTTCTGCTGTTACAACTATACATGAATAACAAGTTGTGGAAAGACTATGTATAAATCTGTACAGTACTGCTTGCCATGTCACTTAAAAAAGACACTAGGGAATGTGCAGAAATATTTACGGAAATTATAGCAGAAAACCTGTTTACACGGGCGTTCTGCATGGCTTATTGTCGGAACTCTTGCTGTTTGTAATGTAAGTTATAATTTGGACTTAAATGTAGGGATATGATCAAGAATTTCATATATAGTGCAGAAGTTGGTATGGTGGGAAATAGTGGCATAACTGCATGGAGTTTTCAAAGGACCAGTTAATTGGCGGGGCAATGTAGGTTGGATTTCAACCTTGTAAAGCTAATGCACTTGGAGAGGGATTTCAAGGCAAGGGATTATATTATGATTGGTTGGACTCCGAAAAATAGTGAAGATCAGAGGAATCTTGGTGCATATCCTCAGATCCCTTAAGGTAGTAGGGCAAGGTAGGGTAGATAAGGTAGTTAAGAAGGCATATGGGATAACTTGCCTTTATTAGAGGCGTAGAATAAAAGACCAAGGAAGTTATGCTAGAACTGTATAAAATGCTGTTGAAGCCACGATTAGAATAGTGAGGGCAGGTCTGGTCGCCATATTATTGGAAGGATATAACTGTACGAAGAGGGTGCAGTGGAAATTTACCTGGATGTTTTTTGGGCTGGAGGGTCTGAGCTGTACAGAAAGACTGGATAGGCTGGGATTGTTTTCTTTGAGGCAGCAAAAGGTGAGAAGGGGACCTGATGGAAATGTATAAGATTGTGAAGGGCATAGATAGAGTGGATAGGAAGGCATTTTTTTTCCTTTAGTTGAGGAGTCAATAACCAGTGGGTATAGAATTAACACAAGAGGTAAAAAGCTAACAGGACAGTTGAGTTTTTTTTTCTCCAAGAGGGTGGTGGGAGTCTGGAACTCATTATCTGAGTCAGAAACTCTTGTAGCATTTAAACAGTATTTAGCTATTACAGGCAGTCACCAGGTTGTGAATGGGCTCCATTCTTGAATCCATTCACAAGTCAATTTTTACACAAGTGAGTAAGTAAAGCATGACAATATAAAACAGCCTTTCATATGTACAAGGAAACGTCCAAATGTTGGATCTTTAAAATTAATACTAATACACCCCGTATGGGATTGCGTTCGTAAGTATGAGCATTTGTGCATCGAATTTTGATAACTTGGTGATCCCCTGTGATTTACATTGCCATGTCCTCCGTGACTATGGGCCAAGAACTGGAAAACGTTATTCGTTCCATCCAGTCTTTGACTGGTGCAGACACAATGGGCTGAATAACCCCTGTTCTGTAAATGTCCAAGGAAAGACTTGGTGTCTTTTCACTTGAAAAGAGAAGACTGAGGTCTGACCTCATAGAAGTACTAAATTGGGGGAAAGCTAACTACAACAATATTAGGCAGGAACTGAGGAATGTAGAAAGGGCGCAACAATTTCAGGAAATCTTTTAAAGATTAATTGATTCAGGACCAGCATGCTCCTGTGAAAGTGAAGGATAAGGATGGCAAGATTTGGCAACCTTAGATGACGAGAAATTGTGAGTTTAGAAAGAAAAAGGAAGCATAGGTAAAGCTTAGGAAATTGAGGACAGACAGAGGCCTTGAGGAATAAATAGAAAGCAGGAAAGAACTTGAACAAGGAGCAACGATCTTAGCAAATAAGATTAAAGAAAATTCCCAGGCTTTTTATACTTCTGTAGAGAGCAAGATGGTAGATAGGGAAAATGTAGATCCACTCAAGGACAAAAAAGGGAATTTATGCATGGATCTCGAAGATGCGGGTGAGGTCCTTGCATTGGCATTCAAAGTGGAGAAGGACATGGTGGATTCTGAGTCTAGGGAGTGGTATATTGATATTTTAGAACATGTTAATATAAAAATTTAGAAGGTGTTGGGTGTTTTGAAAAGCATTAAGGTAGACAAGTTCCCAGGACCTGATGGGATCTATCCAAAAAACTGAGAGAGGCAAGGAAGGAGGTTGCTGGGGCGTGGTATGAAATTTTTGTATCCTCTTTAGTTACAGACGTGGTCCCAGAGGACCGCAGAATAACCAATGTCGTTCCTTTGTTTAAGAAGAGCAACAGGGGTAATCCAGGAAATTACAGGCTGGTGAGCTGGTAAGATGGATCCTCAACTGGCTTGGTCATCGAAGACAGAGTAGTGGTAGAAGGATAGAGAATAACAAGGTGTAGAGCTGGATGAACACAGCAGGCCAAGCAGCATCTGAGGAGCAGGAAAGCTGATGTTTTGGGTCTTGACCCTTCTTCAGGAGGATGTTTTCCTGCCTGGAGATCTATGACCAATGGTATTCCAGTGCTGGGACCCCTGTTGTTTGTAATCTATACAAATGATTTGGAAGAGAATGTAGGCATTCTGATTAGTAAATTTGTGGACGACACAAAGATGGGGGAGCTGTGGATAGTGAGGAAGATTGCCAGAGGATACAGCAGAATATAGATAGGCTAGAGACTCGGACAGAGAAATGGCAGATGGAATTTAATCTGGACAAAATGTGAGGTGATGCATTTTGGAATGTCTAATGCAGGAGGGAAGTATACGGTAAATGGCAGATCCCTTTGTAGCATTAATATACAGAGGGATTTAGGCTTACAGGTCCACAGTTCCCTCAAAGTGGCAACGCAAATGGATAAGGTAGTCAAGAAGGCATGTAGCATGCTTGCCTTCATTGGTCAAGGTATAGAGCATAAAAATTGGCAAGTCATGTGCAGCCGTAAAATACTTGAGTAAGGCCACATTTGGAATATAGCATACGGTTCTACGTGCTACGAGAAGGATGTGGAGGCTTTGGAGAGGGTACAGAAAACGTTTACCAGGATGTTGCTGAGTTTGGGGGTATCAGCTATGAGGAGAGATTGAAAAAAGCCAGTTTGTTTTCATTTAAATGTCATAGGCTGAGAGGTGACCTGATAGGGGTTTACAAAATTATGAGAGGCGTGGATTGAATGGATAGTTGGAATCTTTTTCCCAAGCTAGAAATGTCAATTATGAGGGGACATAAGTTTAAGGTAAAAGGGGGTAAGTTTAAAGGAGATGTGAGAGTCAAGTTGTTTTAACAGAGGGTCGTAAGTGGTTAGAAAGCGCTGCCACAGGAGGTGGTAGAAGCAGATACAATAGCAATGTTTAAGAAGCATCTTGACAGATACATGAATAGTCAGGGAATAGAGGGATACAGACCATGTGGAGGCAAAAGATTTTTAGTTTAGAAAGGCATGTGTTAGTGCAGGCTTTGTGTGCCGAAGGACGTGTTCCTGTGCTGTACTGTTCTTTGTTCTTTATTTCTTGAAGCGCAGTAGCATGATGTATATAGGCATAGAAAGTCAGTGTTGAATGATGTTCACTTCCTTTTCAATCCAACATATATAAATTAATCAATTTGCCATCTTGCTACTCTGCTCCTATAAACTGTACCTGACTCGTTCTGAATGAAGTCAAAACCATCTTGCACGACCATTCTGGTACATGGTTGTACATGGCCAAGTGACATTATCTACAAGCATGGAAAGCTTAAAATGCTTGATGTAGTATGAATATTACAAAAAGGCCAGAACAGTTTAAAACTCAAGCTACTCTTTCCCTTTATATGCACACTAACTTACAAAATTAAAAGTCTGGAACACTTGTAACAGGGTTTAAATGCTTTCGGGTTCATAACAAGTTATTAAGCTAAGGCAAATGTATAATTTGATCATTATCTTCGTTACAATATGCCTCCTTCTTGGCAGGGGGCTTTTTTGCAGTATTCACCTTGCCTTTGACGCAATAATCAGCAACATGCTTATCATATTTCTCCCTCAGTTTATAAACTTTGCAAATGAATGGCTTTTTCTCTTCTTCACTGCGTGCATTCCACAGCTCAATAAGCTTTTTTTGGCACATCTCCATCATATTGCACATCTCCTTTTAAACTGTTTCCCTCTCACCTTAAATCTATGCCTGCTAGTATTTGACATTTCCATCCTGGTAAAAAGACTCCCGACTATCCACCCTATCCATTCCTCTCCTAATTTTATATACTTCTGTCAGGTCATCCCTCAGCCTCCAGTGCTGTAGCAAAGCCTTCTTTGGACTCATGTATGGTATCAAGTATTAGACCACACGCACACATGACCGTTGCCTGCTGGGTTTTGGTGAGTTGGAGAAGGAGAGTCGTGAAGCGATAATTGATACTAACAGGGAGCTCCAAGAGTTGGTTGATAAATCCATTCTTGATGGCGAATCTAATTCCATACATGTTGGGCTGATCTTAACGCTTTCCTTTCCAGAAGAAGGTATAACCACAACCTTCTTCCCTCAGCAGCCCTTTGTGTTCTGCGAATCTCCTTCAGATATCAACATTGAAGTGCCTGAGTTCAGGCAACTCTTCTCTCCGGACAATTGCTTTGCTCGTAATCTGTGAGGGTTTGTATATTCCAGGTTCCGAGATTGAGTTTGATTTCGGTTTTCAGACTGCAGGTAGAGGAGCCCGCTGAATGTGGTTTTCCAACCAAATTGGAGACAGAACAGGGCACATTTTTAGGGCATCTTTTCTAGCCCATTCCCCATGTGGGGTGAGCAAAGTGGATCCTGAAAAGGGCTGCTCAGTCGTCAAGAAAGCTGCTGAGTTGCTGTCTTGTTCCTGTTCCAAGAACAAAACGCCTGAGTCAAACACGAACGCCTATGTATGTTCCAATGCCAGGAACTTCCAGAGCCCTCAATCCTGACCCCATCACTTCTCACCAAATGCTTCAGGGATGTGCATGTGTGTTGCATCCCTTTGGGTGGACA
Source organism: Rhincodon typus (assembly GCF_021869965.1). NCBI lineage: Eukaryota > Metazoa > Chordata > Chondrichthyes > Orectolobiformes > Rhincodontidae > Rhincodon > Rhincodon typus. Next base: position 24,419,460 of record NC_063359.1, on the reverse strand, counting down.
CTTTTTAACGTGGAAATGCTGTTTCGCATCAGCAGACAGCGGGTCCTCCGCAGAGGTACGTCATACAGTCATACAGCATGAAAACAGACCCTTCAATCCAACTTTCCCACCTATGGGGGGCAAGAATTTTACAGAGTGGTAGGAGTGTGGAATGCGCTGCCAGGGCTGGTGGTGGAGGTAGGTACAATAGGGGCATTTAAGGGGCTTTTGGATAAGCAGATGAATATGCAAGGAACGGCGGTTTATGGACCAAGGGCAGGCAAAAGGGATTAGTTTAATTTGGTGCGATGTTCGGCACAACATTGTGGACTATGTTCTATGTGCGTTTCACTCATATCCCTTCAAGCCTTTCCTATTGATGAACTTATCCAAATGTCTTTTAAACGTTGTAACTGTACCTGCATCCACCACTTCCTCTAGCAGTTCAGTCCACACACTAACCACGCTGTGTATAAAAAAAAAAGTTGCCCCCATGTCCTTTTTAAAACTTTCTCCTCTCACCTTAAAAATATGCCCCCTAGTTTTGAACTCCCCCGTCAAAGGGAAAAGACCCTTGCTTTCACCTTGTCTATGCCCCTCATGATTTTATAAATCTCTGAGATTATTCCTTAACCTCCTATGCTCCAGTGAAAAACTTCAAGACTATCCAGCCTATTTTTATAACTCAGACCCATAATTCCTGGCAACATCCTGGTAAATCTTTTCTGAACCCTCTCCAGTTTAACAGGATCCTTCCTATAGCAGGGCAACCAGAATTGCACACAGTACTCCAGAAGAGGCCTCACCAATGTCCTGTATAACCTCAACATTTTTTCTTAATTCATTTGTGGGATGTGGGCATTGCTATCTGCCCAGCATTTATTACCTGTCCCTAGTTGCCATTGAGGAGGTGGTGGTGAGAGGCCTTCTTGAACCGCTGCAGTCCACCTGCTGTGGGTTGATCCACAATGTCATTAGCAAGGGAATTCCAGGATTTTGACCCAGCGACCGTGAAAGAATGGCGATATATTTCTGAATGAGGATGGTGAGTGGCTTGGAGGGGAACTCGATGGTGTTCGCATATATCTGCTGCTGTTGTCCTTCTAGATGGAAGTGGCCATGGGTTTGGAAGGTGTTGTCTGAGGATCTTTGGTGAATTTCTACAGTTCATCTTTTAGATAGTACACACTGCTGTGACTGAGCGTCGGTGGTGGAGAGAGGGGATGCTTGTGAGTGTGGTGCCAATCAAGCAGGCTGCTTTGTCCTGGATGATGTCGAGCTTCTTGAGTGTTGTTGGAGCTGCATTCACCCAGGCAAGCGGGGAGTATTCCATCACACTCCTGACTTATGCCTTCTAGATGATGGACAGGCTTTGGGGAGTCCGGAGATGAGTTACTCACCACGGTATTCCTAGCCCCTCTGACTTGCTTCTGTAGCCACTGTGTTTATGTGGTGAGTCCAGTGGAGTTTATGATATGACGTCCCAATGCCAGTACTCAAAGGTGTGAACAATGAAGGGAAGCATGCTAAATGCCTTCTTAACTACCCGGTCTACTTGTCCAGTTCTAATGGCAAGGAAATCCACGATGGTAAGGTCTGAGGAGAGGAACCAGACAAAACACAATCCAAAACAAATCCTCAGTGGAGATCCAGACAGAAGATACTCATGTGATATCAATGACTACAACATAGGGAAACCCCCAATCGTCGAGGTTTCCTTGCCACTGGAGCTAATCTGGTACCTGACATCAGCAAGAATGGAGGAAGGATGACTGGATTTAGAGAAATGTTATGTGGTCCAATCAAATAGAATTTGTGGTCCTCTCTGATTTAGCCATGTATCAAAGCATGAAGAATGCCAATTAACACAGTTTTTACAGAGTCAGAGTCATACAGCCCAGCAACAGACCCTTCGGTCCAACCAACCCATGCTAGACATAATCCCAAACTAAACTCATCCTACCTGCCTGCTCCTGGCCCATATCCTTCCAAACCTTTCCTCTTCATATAGCCATCCAAATGTACCCTCATCCACCTCTTCATCAAGAAGTTCATTCCACAAGTGAACTACCATCTGTGTAACAAATTTGTCTCTTATGTCTTTTTTAAATCTCTCTCCTCTCGCCTTAAAAATGTGCCCGCTTGTCTTGAAATTCCCCAGCTTAGGGAAAAGACAACTACCGTCAACTCTATTTGTACTTCTAATTATTTTATAAACTTCTATCAGGTCACCTCTCAACTTCCTACGCTTCACTGAAAAAGTCCCAGCCTATCCAGCCTTTCCTTATAATGCAAACCTTCTATACCTGGCAACATCCTGGTAAATCACTTCTGAACACTCTCCAGCTTGATAATATCTTTCCTATAACTGGCGACCAGAACTAGAAGCAGGATTCCAGAAGAGGCCTCACCAATGTCCTGTACAACCTCAACATAACATCCCAACTCCTATACTCAATGAAGGCAAGCATGCCAAATGCCTTTTTTTAATCATCCTGTCTATATGTGACGCAAACTTCAAAGAATGATGTGCCTGTACCCCGAGGGCCCTCTGTTATATGACACTACCCAAGGCCCTACCATTAATTGTATAAGCCCTACTCTTGTTTGTTGGACCAAAATGCAATACCTCGCATTTATCCAGAATGAACTCCATCTGCCAATTTTCAGCCCATTGACCCATTTGATCAAGATCCCTTTGTAATCTCAGAAAACCTTCTTCACTGTCTACAATACCACCAATTTTGGTGTCATCCACAAACTTACTCATTATGCCTTCTATATTCTCATCCAAACCATTTATATAAATGACAAAGAAAAGAGGACCCAGAGCCGATCCCTGTGGATCACTGCTGGTCACAGGCCTCCAGTCCGAAAAGCAACCCTCCACCATTACTCTCTGTCTCCTGCCATTAAATTAATTGTGTATCCAATTGGCAAGCTCACCCTGAATCCCATGTGACCTAACTTTAATTAATCTACCATGTGGAACCTTGCCAAAGGCTTTATTAAAATCCAAATAAACAATGTCTACTGCTCTGCTATCATCAACCTTTTTGGTAACTTCCTCAAAAACTCAATCAAGTTTGTGAGACATGATTTTGCACAAAACTATACTGTCTATCCCTAATCAATTTTTGCCTCTCTAAATATCCATAAATCCTATCTTTTATAATCACCTCAAACAATTTACCCACAACTCAAATCTGACTCATGGGTCTATAGTTCCCTGGATTTTCCTTATAACCTCGCTTAAACAAAGGTACAACATTAGCAACTTCCAGTCATCGGGCACCTCACCCATAGTTATAGATGATGTAAATATTTCTGCAGAGGGTCTCATAATTTCCTCCCTTACTTCCCACAAGGATTTATCCATCCTTAAAATCTCTCAGACCTCCTGAACTTCTCTTCTGTAATGTGAACTGTTTTTAAAACAACAACGTTTGTTTCTCTTCATTCTCTCGACTCCATTTCTTTCTCCATAGTAAAAACTGACGCGAAAAAATCATTTAGTATCTCTCCCATCTCCTGGGGTTCAACAGGAAGATGACCTCCTCGATCTTTAAGAGGCCCAACCGCGTCTCTAGTTACTCTCTTGCTCTTAACGAATTGGTAGAATTGCTTTGGATTATCCTTAACCTTATCTGCCAACGCTATCTCATATCCCCTCTTAGCCTTCCTGATTTCTCTCCTAAAAATGCCCCAACACTCTTTATATTGATTAAGAGATTCAATTAAACCAAGTTGTCTTTATCTAAAAGAAGATTCTCTTTTATTCTTGACTAGAAGCTCAATATCTTTATTCGTCCATTGTTCCTTAATCTTACTCGCCTTACCCTTTACTCGAACAGGAACAAAATGCCTCAAAATATCATCATCACACTCTTGAACGCCTCCCACTTGTCAGACATCCTTTTACCTGTGAACAGTCTACTCCAATCAACTTTTGAAAGTTCTTGTCTGATACCTAAAATTTGCCTTGCTCCAATTAAAATCTTTAACTCTTATCCTTTTCCATAACCACTTTGAAACTAATAAAATTATGATGGCTAGACCCAAAGTGTTCCCTCACTTTTACTTCAGTCACCTGCCCTGACTTATTGCCCAAAAGAAGGTCTAGTTTTGCTTCTTTTCTAGTAGGAGCATCCACATATTGCTAAAATTTTCTTGAGCACATTTGACAAAATCTGCACCATCCAAACCCTTCACATTATGCTAGTCCCAGTCAATGTTTGGATAATTAAAATTATTACATTATTGCAACCTTACTACGCTTACATATATCTGAGATCTGCCTACATATTTGTTTCTCAATTTCTGTCTCACTACTGGGGGCCTTTAGTACAATCGCATCAAAGTAATCTTTCCTTTCTTATTTGTAATTTCTACCCATATACTTTCGCTGGACGATTTTTCAGAAATACCTTCCCTAGTTACAGCAGTAATGTTTTCCTTAATCAAAAATGCCACCCTCCCCTTCTTTCTTGCCTCCTTTTCTATCCTTCCTATAGCATCTAAAACCGGGAACATTGAGCAGCCAGTCTTGTCCATCTCTCAGCCAAGTTTCTGTAATAGCTATGAAGTCCCAGTCCCATGTTCTTAAACGTACCAAGTTCATCAGCTTTACCTATAAGACCCCTTGCATTGAAATAAATGCAGTTTAGTTCTTCAGAGTTACTACGTACTCTGACTCTCTCTTGTCTTTCTTTTCCAACCGATGTGCTCTCCTCACATTCAGAACTTACCCCAACAATCCTTCCTTTTACAATGGTACTCAGAATTCCTCCACTCACCTTCTCTATCAGTATAAAATCTCCCTTAATAGAATGAGCAAATCTCCTTGCTAAGATAGTGTTCCCTTTCCAATTTAGGTTAAACCCATTGTTTTTGGACAGGTGTTTTCTATCCCAAAAGACATTCCAATTGTCCAAAAGCCTGAATTCTTGAACAATACACCAGCTCTTCAGCCATTGATTTATTTCTTTTAACCTTTTGTTCCTTCCCTCATTTGAGTTTGGCACTGGGAGTAAACCAGAAATTACTACTTTAAAGATTTTATTTCTTAATCTTGTACCTAACCTCTTAAATTCGCACTGTAATCCTATAATCTTTGCCCTAAAAATGTCATTCCTACCAATGTGTACAATAATTTCTGGCTTCTCAATCTCACCTTTAAAAATATGCTTGAAAGGTTTAGAAACATGCTTAATCTTAGCACCAAGAAAGCAACAAACCATCCAAAATTTGCATTCACTGCCACAGAAACACTTGTCTGTGCCCCTGACAGGAGAGCCCCTTATACCAATCACTTTATTAACTCTTGTCAAACGCTGCCTAACATAAGAATCGTTCCAAGTATCCAATAACTGACTGGCCCTTCCATTTTCCTTAGAGAGACTATCCTGTTCAACTGTTCCAAAAACTGAATATCTACTTGATAGAGAAATAGCCACCAGAGACTTTTGAATTACCTTCTCACCCTTCCTGACAGTCACCCATCTATCTGACTGATCCTGCTGGGTAATAACTTTTCTAAATCTATTAGCCACCTCACTCTGTACCTTGTATATGGCCTTAATAACATGAAACCTAAAAAAAAGTTTCAATAACAGCTTATATTTAAATACATGATTACCTACAGAAAATAATGTTAAAATGGAAAAAAATTTTAAAAATGTATGTCAAACATATAAAAATTAAATTAAAATTAACTACTTAGCTGATTAACTGAATAAAAACTATTCCTCTTCAATAAATTCCTTGCAGAAAAAGAAACTTCACCGGAGCTGACCACGTGTAGGACTCTCCAGAACGAATGCACAACTTATTTTTTAAAAAACTGTTTGATTTTTTTTCAAAACAAAGACCTTTGCAATGTTAACAAAGAACTCTAAAACGCATATAGACTTTTTTACTTTCTGAATTAATAATAAAAAAGCTCAGCTGTCCACTGTAGACCCTTAAAAAATACCGTTCCAAAAAAAGTCAGTTTGAAAAAAATTTTTTGTTTGGTTTTTGTCTTTTTTAATGTTAATAAACAAAATTTTAAAAACTGATTAGTAAATTATAATGACTATAGTTACTGTAAAACTGTAAAAAAGAACTAGAATGAAACTTTAACTAAGCCTGCAATCCCAGGAGCAGCTGCAAGATCCACATAGCTCACTTTTATGTTTTGTAAGATTCAATAATCAAGACCAGCAGAAACCCCAAACTGTAGTTGAATGGTTTTAATATGCTTAATTTTTCAGTACAAGTATTTCTGCTATAACACATGTTTCGTCAACACGAATTGGCTGTAACGTGTTTGATGAATAATGGATGCTGTTTGGATAATGCGAACTTTCTGCTGTACAGTACAACGATTTCCCTATAATGCAATTTTCTATGATGATTTTCTACAGCCCAAGGTCACACAAGAACTCAACTATTGCGTTTACAGGAGAAATACCTTCACATTAAATTGAGATATAACTTCACCGTTTAGTCAACAAGCAAATTATCTTCCCCCTCCCCCTTTTGAAAGCTATTGACCTGTTGCAGAAGTTGCTTTCCTGTTTGTTCGGCAATGTTTTGTGATGGGAAAGAGATGTTTTTCATTCAATATTTTAAGATGGCTAAAATTATATTTTTCAATCTTAAGGAATTGACATATTTAGATAAACATGGCATATCCATATGAAACACAACATTTCCTCCAAAATAATCTATAATTTTTTTTTCCTTTATTCATTCACGGGATGAGGGCATCACTTTTAGGCAGCATTTATTGCTCATCCCCGTTGTCCAGAGGGCAGTTGAGAGTCAACCACATTGCTGTGGGTCTGGAGTCACATGTAAGCCAGACCAGGTAAGGACATGGGTGAACCAGATGAATTTTTCCAACAATTAACTACAGAGTCATGGTTATCACTAGATTCTTAATTCCAAAACGTTATCTTGGTCTCTGGATTAACAGTCCGCCAATAATACCACTAGGCCATTGCCTCCCCTCAAAGCCAGTTGTAGTGCCTGTTTGAAGTCCAGTTGGGCTTCAGCATGTAGCCATTTTTGCATAGTTATATCATTAATTCCACATATCAAACAGTCATTAAGGGCTAAACCAAAGTCACAGTCTTCAGCCAGTCATCTTAACCTAGTCAAAAATCCTGATACATATTCCCCTGGTTCTCGAATTGCCAAGTAAAAATGATAAGGTCTCAGAATTAGAGGAGGCTTCGGGTCACAATATTCCTTAACTGTAGCTACAGTTGTTGGCATTGATTTGTGAACATTATTAAGAAGCAGTAAATTTGAGCTGTGGTTGCCAAATAGATGTCATAGAATATGAGCTCCCTGATTTGGGCTGTTAATCTGGTCTGATCAGGGAGCCCTGGCTGACGTATAAAACAGGGAGTGTCAGAGATTCTGACGCTTTGATAGCTGACTCTGAATGAGATAGTACTAAAGTCAAGGATGGTTCATGTGTAAGTAAAGGGTGACTTGGTGCCTGACACCAGCCTCTGTGAGTTATTTCAGTGGCGACCGGAGTAAAACACGATCCTGAGGAAACTCAATCATAATAGTCATCTTTGAGTTGGGGTAAGCATTTCTTAAATCATGCCTTTGATTGGCAAGTTTGAGTCGTTTGACCCCTGCATCAAGGACTGGGTCAAGTATGTGGAAAGAATGTTATTTTTTCTGAGCAAATGACATGTGACAGACAGAAAGCAACAAGCAGTTCTCCTGACAGCATGTGGAGGTGCACCTTTTTCAGCTATTAGAAACCTAACTTTCCTTGAGGTGCCAAATACCAAAACTTTTCAAGAATTGACGGACACAGTTAAGGAATACCATGACCCCAAGCCTTCTCTAATTCTGAGACCTTATCGTTTTACTTGGCAATTTGGAACCAGGGAAATTGGTAGCAGGATTTTTGACTAGATTAAGACGACTGGCAGAAGACTGTGACGTTGGTTTAACCCTTAATGATTGTCTGTCTGGTACGTGGAATTAATGATGTAAGTATGCAAAAACAGCTACTCGCTGAAGCCCAACTGGACTTCAAACAGGCACGACAACTGGCTTTATCAGTGAAAAATGTGGCCAGTGGAACATATGAATTGCAGGGTATTTCGATGAAAATGGACACCCTTGGCAGTCCAACTGAGCTTGGGGAACACCACTTGAGTGCAGGCAATTGCATAGCCTCACTCAAGATATATCCTGTTTGGAGGGACTCTAGGTAGGCCCACAGCAAAACTATCTCTCAAACCTTGCCCAATCGGTTAAAATTTTCATGGGGATCCTGATTAATAAGCCATTGTAGTTACTGTTAGTAAGTGGACTCAAGACCTAAATTGAGTGAAATAACTCATAGGCTGGTATCCAGGAGAGTGCACACCCTAGAAAG
>NC_063359.1:24373693-24410586 GCF_021869965.1 Rhincodon typus | reverse complement strand
TGATCACTGCTCATTTTGCACTTTCCTAGGACCATTTACTCCTGATCTCCTTACAGCCTTGCTCAAAATGTACAGAAGAGCTGAATTCCAGAGCTGACAGTCGCAATCTTTGATAGCGCGGCAGCATTTGAATAAATATGGTATCAATGGGCCTTAGCAAAGCAAGAGTCAGTGAGAATTTGAGGGAGGGAGGAAGGAAGAGAGAGAAATTTCCCTTGGTTGAGTGACAGCCAGCACAAAGCAAGTCTGCAGGAGTTGAAGATCGTAACTCTATCGCAGGGCAGACATTTTCTAATCGACCTATTCAGGGATGTTATTACACATGTCTGGAGCTAGTGGGACTTGAACCCAGGCCTTCTGGTCCAGAGAAGATGACACTGCCACTGTATCACGAGCCCCTGAGTTCCTCATGGTAGTGTCTCAAGCATAACCATTTTTCAGCTGCTTCATTAATGACCTTCCCTCTGTCATAAGGTTGGAAGCGGAGGTTTGTAGCTGATCGCACAATGTTCAGCACCACTTACAACACCTCCGGTTCATGAGGTCATGTCCATATTCTGCATTCCAAGACAACGTCCAGGCTTGGACTGTTAATTGGCATCTTTATCACTGTCCACCTGCACTCCCTCATCTTGAACGTAGTGGCAGCAGTGTGTACTACCCTCCAAAACTCGCTGCAGCAACTCATCAAGGCTTCCTCGATAGCTCCTTCCAAACCGTGGTCTCTACCCATCTGAGAAGGGCATCAGGTGGAGGTGGTGTTCTCATGGAGCAACCCTCCAGGCCACACACCATTCTGATATGGAACCACATTGTTGTTGTTTTTCAGTTTTGCTGGGTCAATCTCATTGAACTCCTTTCCTGGTCTTTGGAGCAACACCCAAGGACTTCAGTTCAAGAAGGCAGCTCGCCATCACCTTTTCAACGTCACTTAGGAGCTGACCCTAAATGCTGGTCCAACTGCTGATGCCCACATTCGTGAATCAATTTTTTTTTTTTTTAAGTGGCTTAATGTTTTCTAAGTGGATGTTGGTAATTTCTTGTCAGGGTAGTTGGAGCACAAGTGACACCACAGTTTGCTCATTTATTTGCAGATATTATAGTAAATCAAAGAATGGTTTTAATATTTACTTTTGTTAAATAGTTAGTAACACAATTGTCATTAAGAGTGAAGAGTTGTACTGTTCTGAGGCTAATGTATTCTGGCTTTGTAACTTTTATCTACAAGTAGAAGCCCTGATGTGAATGGGCAGACTTTTGGATTTAACTTTAGAAGTGACTCCAGCACAGTGGTGTTATCCATTAAATTATAATGAAGATTATAAGGAGATGACTGACCTGTTTTCAAAACTCTGTATTACTGAACTTTTGTTAGAAATTTGGTTTTAATTTCGGTCAAAATATCTTATATTTTAGCGACTCTGTGACTATGTTTGCGACTTACTTTTGGAAGAGTCTAATGTTCAGCCAGTGTCCACACCAGTTACTGTTTGTGGGGACATACATGGACAGGTGAGTTCAATTTCCATTGATTTGAGATTTATTCTTTTGTATCTTGAAGGGCAGCTCCTCCAGGGTGACGACACATGATTTAAAAAATGTAAAGCTGTTTAACCATGAATCTGCTTTTTGTATGTGAATTTAGAATTCTAATCTGTAGGCTAATTTAGAAAGAACTGCAAATGGATTCAATTATATTAATGGCAAATATTTGGTGCAAATTAGTACGAATTTCTTTAAGTTGATTTTTGTTTTGTTTTGTATAAATTAGACATGTTTATAAATCTGTGATATTTTGTGTTCATCAAGGTGGATATATTAGTGCTTGAGAATGAAACCTTATCTATTCTTAGGTAATGCATATTCCAGAAGACATCAACTATAACATCAGCTTGACATTCATCCTCAACGTCCATTCGTTCGATATGAGTGGGGTTTTGTTCCACACCTTTCACCCTTATTAAAATTTAATCAGTCTCAATTAGTTTGGGTATGAATACTGGATGTTGTGGTTGGTTGGCTTGCCGAGCTGGTTCGTTGTTCCGCAGATGTTTCATTACCCTGCTGGGTAACGTCATCACTGTGGCCTCCAAATGAAGCGCCGTTGATAAAAACCAGGCAGGAAAACACAACAGTGCTTCATTTGGAGGCCGCGGTGATGATGTTACCCAGCAGGGTAATGAAACATCTGCAGAACAACGAACCAGCTCGGCAAGCCAACCACCACAACCCGAGCTACAAATCTATTCTAAAACCTTATGGATACTGGAGTTTAGTACATAACACACAATTAAAGCAATTATCCCAATAAAAATGACATTCTTATTACAGTACACCACAGCAAAATATTTGCTTGATCTATTTACTCTAGTGTTTTGACAGAAATGCATCTTATTTTCAGCCATTGAGATTACTGCTGAAAGACTAACATCTTTGCTAACAGTTAAGTAATTTGGGTTTGGGACAGGCAGGCCGTGTATGTTTTAAGCAATAGGAATATTCAAATCAAATGTTTACTATACAATTAATGGTTTCTTCCATCTTTGCAATAGATTTCATGGTTGCACTGCACAAGTTCATATTAACAGACAAGTTTTAAATGCTTTTACAGTTTTATGACTTGGGTGAGCTGTTTAGAACCGGAGGTCCAGTTCCTGATACAAATTATATCTTTATGGTAAGTAGTTATTTGAAATTCATTTTTTTAACTTTTAAAACCAATTTTGAGTTCAGTTGTGGAATTTTTAAAAATGATTATTTGATCTTGGTGCAGTAGTTGGTGTTTCTTTTATGTCTCAAATTGAACAAAACTGATAACTTCATGACTTTACGAAAATAAGAGAACTAGTTGTGCCATATTTTAAACAAGGCGCTGTTAAGCATGCATCTGAATCATCAAAATGAATGTTAGAACTACATATTATTTTAAAGTTTTTAAATTGTGTTTTACTCTATAAAGATTGCACAGAATCAAAAAAGGCTGCTTCCCACGATCATGCATATCATATTTTTAAAAACTTTTCCTCTCATTCACTTGCATATTCTTTTAAATTGCTTGTAATACTAATGTAATTTGCTACTTTAACAGGGTGACTTTGTGGATAGAGGGTATTATAGTCTTGAAACTTTCACCTACCTCCTTGCATTGAAGGCAAAATGGCCTGATCGCATTACACTCCTCCGAGGAAATCATGAAAGCAGACAAATCACCCAAGTCTATGGGTTCTATGGTAATTCACAAATTTTATGAAACTAGATTGTCTCCTGGGAAATGGAACAGCATTTCTAAATCATGTTTGTCAAATTCCAGTATTTTGAATGTTCAGAAAAACTAAATACATTCTACTTTAACAGATGAATGCCAAACAAAGTATGGAAATGCCAATGCTTGGCGGTATTGTACCAAAGTCTTCGACATGCTCACAGTAGCAGCTGTAAGTATCAATGTTTATTTTGAAAAACTTTTTTGTGGTGTACCAGGGTTACATTCTATTCAAATTGGATGTTAGGTGATCAATAAACATTTTATAGAAAAGAATTGTTAATGTCAGGAGGCATGCTGCACAGTATTGAAATTGAACTGAGCTCATCGTATAATAAGACTAACCTTAGCTGTTTTGATCTGGTCATGAAATATTCTTTCTGTTGATGGGATTAACTTGTCTATCAATTGCCTGTGGTCAGAAGAAAGTATCTTGGGTAAAGCTCAGAGTCCCCTTTAACGAATGGAGAATACCTGCTAGCTGCTATAGAAGCAACAAATGCAATTTTCACTTGTCACTGATGCATTTTCAAGGGTCAGTGATCAGAGCAAATGTTGAATACAGAACTACAACATTCCACAATATCACCTAATAACTGCAACATTTATTGAGAGATTTTTCAGATCCAAAGACATTTTAAGTGGGGCAGTATACTTTGATCACTGTGTCAAAGTCTCTGTTTGCCAGTTTTTCAGATAAAATGTAGACTTGCTAAAATTAATGATCAGCATCTCGTACAGTCATTTTTGAGTATTCAGTCATAAAAGATACATTTTTGACTTTTAAAGTGAAGTTGATGTGCTGATATTAATTAAAGGGTTGTCAGAGGAAGATTCGTTGCTAAGTCAGTCACTTTTCAAACCATTTGGACTTCTGTTCAATTCCAGAATAATATGAAAAACCTCATTACAGAATAACCATTCAGACGCCAACTGCAAGAAATGACATAAGGAATTACTCCATGCTTTGTTCCAAATGTGTCACAAGTAATGTGTTTGAGAAAAGATCCTGAAAATTAGGATAGTTTATGTTGCATGAAGAAGAAAGTAAATATTTTGTGGAATGGAAGAATAGACAAATGTAGATTTTGTCCGTCTAAAACTATAATGTAATTGATTTTTCTTCTTTTCAGTATATTATATTTTTATGTCATTGCTTCTATTTTTGATATAGAGCCCAGATGGATGAAATGGGCCACGATGGTCAGTTTCAGCTTGTCGTAGATTGGGATGCTACTGGTTCCATTCTAATTTACTTGGCTTAGACGTGGAAATAGTAACATTTTTTTTGAAAATTTGCGTACAGCATATGAATCTGCTCTATGTTTTGTTACTGTATTTAATGTAGCACAACATGCTGAGGCACTTAACAAAAGGGGCCAGGGAAGAAGGAGAAGAACAGGCAGGAGTTTGCAATAGTTAGTGGCTGAAACAATGTTATGAGTTCTTTTGGCTTCTTGGGGTGAAAGGAGGAATAGCAAAGTGAAGGCATTTTTGGTAAGAATTCTGGAGTACATATTAAAATATTTGGAAGTTCTGACACACAATGTGGAACAGGAAATGGGATGAATGCATATCAAAATTGCAGAAGTGCAAGACAGAAAATTATAGCTTAAATTGCAAAATTTACCATGTGCAAACTGGAACAATTACTGACCTAGGTCAATGTGGTCCTCAAGCTAGATAGAAATTGTTGACCAGCTACAAGTGTGGTAATGTGACATCGTTATTCATATGCGTTAAAATAAATATCTTCCAATGCTTGCGTAATTCACGTAAATGTACTTAAAAGATGTATACTTAACTCACACATGCCATCATTCTATATTTGAGGAAGTGAAGCATTTCTAAAAATTATACTTGCATACTGGGCTTTAAACTTACCACTTTACCAGAAAACACACGAAATGATTGGCATATACGTTTGTGTGATAGAAATGTGTATACCTATAATGGTATCTATTACCCTCTTCCAATTTTGTTTATTCATGGCTGTCTTTCCTGAGGCAGTTCCTTGGTTCATTATCAGACAATGCTTCTTCCTGAGACCTTTTTTCCTGGCAATGGTGACTTGTCATTACTTTCCAATCACAAGAATAGGACAAAGAGGCAGTTCATGAACCTTGCCTCATCTTTATTCTATACCATGCTCCAGCCATCTAACCAACTGAAATAACAATTTTTATTTAGTGAAAAATGCTCCTGGATTTTCAATTACCTACATTTGGCTAATGGCAAAGGGACTGGATAATACTTAGTCAGAATAAGGATTCTGCATGGCTGTTTTAATACAGTGATAATGTCACTACTCAAGTGGAGAAAATGCTTTCATAAAGAAGTGGTTCAATTCGCCAGTTTGTTTTAAAAGATTTATCTTGCCAATGAATTGTCTGTTCTGTATTGTCCTACTTCCAAAACATGGTGCTAATAAATCTGAATAAAACTTGTATGCACTCATATATAATTACTACTATTGATCTCGATGCGTTTTTTTAACAGGAAAAAACAGCTGAGACATAGTTTGAGACTGTGGACTCTGGGAAGCAGAAAATGCTCTTGTCCACACTGATTTGGCTTTTGATCCTCCAGAATCTCCAAATTTTAGTATGTTATTTGCCTTGGCTTACTGGAGAATCTGTCTTTTGCTCTGCCTTCTCTAAGCCACAGCCCCCCAACACCCTAAAAAAAAACAATGGTCTGCTCTTTATCTACTTGTGCGTTATCTATCCCCCATGCTTTCATCACACGATTCGTCATTGTGGCCCATGCTCTGGATTTCCTGCTGTACACCTTCATGTCCCTCCCTCCTTTTAAATATCCTCCTCTGTAACAAAATATAGCTCCAAATTAGGCACAATATCACTTTCTCTCCTTGGTCTTTTAAATGTCTTGAAACATTTTCGTCCATCAACGATTTTGCAAAAATGCATTTTCCTTTTGACGATACTTGAGGCTATCATGAATAAACATAAGAAATATGGAGTAGATCATTTAACCTCTTGAACCTGTCCCACCATTCAACAAGGCCACGGCTGATCATCACTTGTCATGGGTGACTTCAACCTCCATTTAGACTGGGTAAACCAACTTAGCACAAAAGTTATGGAATGGTTTCTGGGGTTTTTAGGGATGGTTTTCTAGAGCAGCATTGCCAATTAGAGGACAGGTTATTTTGGATCCAGTATTATGTAATGAAAAAGAGATAATTGATAATCTTATTGTCAGAGAGCCTTTAAGGATGAGTGACCACAATACAGAATAGTTTTACATTTCTGTATGGAAGTGCTGTGGTTCAATCTCGATCAATGCAGTTATGGAAGTATGAGGCACAGTTTGGCTGAGCTGGAATAGGAAAATACATTTAAAAGGCATGACCAGGGGTTCTTGTGGCTCAGTGGTTCTGTCCCTGCAGCTGGACTAAGAGACCCAGGTTCAAATCCCACCTGCTTCAGATGTGACTGAATATCATAATGCAAAAGTGGGGAATTTTGCAGCTACAAAGAATTTTATTTTATGTTTTTGGGAACAGAAACCATCTAGTGAGATGGGCTGACAAGGTGACTAAAAACATTAATGTATTTTAGGAGGGAAGCTAGGAATGGGATGATACACTTATTGGAAAAGAAACTAAAGGATGAAGATGGATTTGAGGGGGAATTATTTGTCCAAATTTTGAAAATGCAGGTAGATGAAAGCTACTTTAGGAAAAAAATACATTGGATCGAATTTTGCGTCAGCAGCAAATTGCTGATGCTCACTGCTTTCCTTTTGGGCGGAGAAAGAACTGCTATCCAAGATCTAGCAATCTCTGTTGCTATCATCTAGGTCTTGCTGCATTTAGACATGGACTACACAGTATCCGAGGAGTCGTGAATGGTGTGAACGTTGTTCAATCATCAGCGAACTTCCCTCTTCTGACCTCCTGATGGAGGGAAGGTCATTGATGAAGCAACTGAAGATAGTTGGGTCTAGGACACCACCCTGACAAATTGCTGCAGAGGGGTCCTGGGGCTGAGATGACTGGTCTCCAGCAACCACACCACTTTCCTTTGTGCCCAGTATGACTTCAACCAGTGGCGAGATTTCCCCCTGATTTCCATTGACTCCAATTTTTCTAGGGCTCCTAATGCCACACTTGGTTAAATGTAAGCTTGAAGTCAAGAGCAGCCACTATCACCTCTCAGTGCATGGTGTGGATTAGCAAGGAGTGGCAGACACAATAGGTTGAATGGCTTTTTTTGTCTTGTCAATTTATGTTCAAATATATGCATGAACATTAATTTTGGCCCATAATATTTTTATAGGGCATTTAATTACAAACATAATTAATTAGCACTTTTCTACATCAGTTGATAGATGAACAGATCTTGTGCGTGCATGGTGGACTTTCTCCTGATATCAAAACTCTTGATCAAATCCGAACCATTGAGCGTAACCAAGAGATCCCACACAAAGGAGCGTTCTGTGATCTAGTATGGTCAGATCCGGAGGATGTAGATACGTGGGCCATCAGTCCTCGTGGAGCAGGCTGGCTCTTTGGAGCAAAGGTTACAAATGAGGTGAGCTCGCAATTATAGACTCTCTGTCGAGCACATCTGTGTATTTGAAGGTATTTTAATGCTGGGAAGGATAGGTGTTTTTTTTAAAAAAAAAAGTCGTCCGTGTTCAGTACTTGTGCTTTACCTCTGAAAATTAGAATATCTAGTCCAATCATAGTTCCTTTCTTACTGTTGTGTACTGTTTTTCACAATTTACTCGCTATTTCTACCCTTGCAAATTGTATAGAGCTTTGAAACAGACTAAACCCAATTAGTTCATATTCATATTCTTTTTTTTTTTATGCTCTACCTGATCCTCCTCAATCTGAATTTGCTATCGAAACCCTTTTGTCCCACCTGTATCATTCTTGTCGAGCTTTCTCCGGTACATCTGTACTATTCTCCATTCTACTCCCTGTGGTAGCATGTTTCATCTCACCACTCTTGGGAGCTTCAGAAGAAGTCTGTTTATCCAAGTGGATATCTTGGTAATTATATTTCTTATATTGATGGCCTCTAGTTATGCGTTTCCACAGTTGTGGAAATGTTATTGCTGTATCTGTTCTGTCAAAACTTTTCATAATTTAAAAGGCCCTTGTTAAATCACTCCTCAGCCATTTGTTTTCTAACAGAAAAGAGACCGAGCCTGTCAAAATTTTGCTGAATGTATATGTGCATGCATTTATGAAAAGGATTACAGAAATCTTCTTTGCAGATTTAGTCAGGTCCTTCTGTAACTTGTTGCAGTCTTCTGTCAATTACACCTCCGATTCTCCCTTATCTGATATAGTTCAAAAAATGTTTTTCTGAAATCTGAAGCGGTTTTGTGACTCGGGTTTGAATTAAATTGGGAGACATGATCATTTAAGGCTGTCTTGCAAAAGTATTTTGAGTTGAATGACAAAAGGATCTCAAGTATCCATAATCCCTTTTGATAAAGGGAGCCACTTGGAATGATCTTGGACGGTTTTTTCTCTTTTCTGTGCTTCTTTCCTTCCTCTCTTTGCAAAATTAGGAACCCAGAAATAAATTCTTTTATTACTGTCCCAGCTAAGGGAGGTTGACTCTGCACAAGCTGGAGATTTGACTTTGATTTCTTTGTGTGTTGACTAATTTTTTTTTGTAAATTGACTTTACTTATTTATGAATTTATTTATTGATTTGTATTCAAACTGAGTTAGTACAATACGCATCAAGAATCTGGTAGCAAGACTGTACAGTCCTCATGGTTGACAATTTGTCAAACTTTCCTTAATTCACTAAGTGGCTCTCTCCTCAGCTTTTGTATTTTAACTAAATATAATAAAGTTCAGCCACAGACATATCCTTTTCTACATTAAAAATCATTTTAAAAAATGTTTTTCTTTTACAGTTTGTTCACATCAACAACCTGAAACTAATCTGCCGAGCGCATCAGTTAGTTCATGAAGGATATAAATTCATGTTTGATGAAAAGTTGGTGACTGTGTGGTCTGCTCCTAACTACTGTTACCGTTGTGGAAATATTGCATCAATCATGGTCTTCAACAATGTAAACTCAAGGGAGCCAAAGCTATTTCGTGCAGTTCCAGATTCAGAGCGTGTAATTCCACCAAGAACAACAACGCCCTATTTTCTTTAAAATATATTTTGTTCTTGGTTAAAAACAATCTTAAAATATAGTGTGCACAATGGACTGTAAACATGCATTGTGTTGCGTAGTCAAGATTCGAGATGTAGAATTTCAGCCATTCTATCAAATATATTTTAAATGCTAAATTGAATAAAGTGGTCTAAAGGGCTGCCTTTTTCTTTGTTTTTAATGCTAGCAGATATTGAGAAACTGATTTATGTGCTCCAGTAATTAAAACTTTGTACATTAAAATAATTGTATTGATCAGTTTTCAAATTTCATTGTATTTTAATATCGTAATATGGTGACAACAACCCTCATAGGTTAAACTATTGAAAATAAACTGCTTTATTATTAACTCAAATGTTTATTGCCCTTTCTGATTTAAATCAGTGAATTTTAAATTGGGAATTATTTCATTCTTACAGTTCTGCATCAGTTATGTATATGTTGAAACATGAAGTCTTGTATGTAGTTTGGCTATCAACAGTCTAAGCATTTAATGCTGCAAGTTATTTACAACAATTTCCAATGAATAGAACATTTTATATTTAGACTCTTTTTAATATAATTTTTGCTTTTCGTATTTAAACATTTTGAAGTTTCAAAGCCAACTAACTTTTAAAATTGTTGGGTAGTTAACTAACCTTGTTTGACTGGAGTTGGACGCCATCCTGTTGTTATTCAAGCCAGTCTTGTGGAAGTTCTTGCTTTTTTTCCTGAATCATTTGCTGCTGATTTTAGCCTGGATTATTGCTCTATGTTTACTGAAAAGCAAAATACTGGATGATCAAGTAGCCATTGTCCTGGATCTGGCTATGGCAATAATGGCAAAACTCAGCATTCAATGTCACTACTCTTCTGAAATTGCCAACAGCTCCTGGAGTCCACACGTATGCAATTGAATGCAGATATCCAGATGGTGCTGTCAAGATTATATGCTTCCCATAGAATGCAATGTTGAAGTTCCCATATGTCACAAAATATTAGTATTCACTCAATTGACAAATAAATTCCACCTTTTGATGCTGTTTGTTTCCTCATAAAAATCTTTGGAAAAGTTGCATATTGTTGAATGAGGTTTCTAGTTTATTTTACATTGGGCTACATTAACATCTCCCTGGCCCTGAAACTAACTATTTATTAAATTCTAGATTTAGTGTTTTTTTTTTTGGAAAAGCTAAATATTTTAGCATCTATCTTAATCCCATGAGTTTGTTGCAATCTTTATTCTGATGCTCCGCGAAAAAAAAAAAGTAATTTTAGTTCCTTGTTTGTCTGAAAACAGTTCAGTGTGGTTGGCTGCTTACCCTACTTGACGACCTCCATTTCAGGAAGCAATGGAGTTCTTTTTGACATGGCACCAGACTCGAATTAAGATTGGGCAAGATGAAACCTGCACGAGAGATTGCTAGGTAGTTGTGGGCATCCTTTTTCGAGGTTAGCCATGGTCTTCAACATCTGGTCATTATTAAGTGTTGACTTTGAATGTACTGCCAAGTTATTCAACCTTGAGAATGTGCCATCCAATTCAGTTGATACTTGATGAGCATGGCCAAACATTTTGAAGTAGTATTGGGGTAAATAAGAGTTTTTTTTTCTCTATTTTGGAGTTAAGAATATTGTGTGTTTCAAAAGGCTGAATTGCTCTGATTTTTAAAATTCTTAGAAATGTGCTTTATATATTGAAAAATTAAAGATGTTGCACTTGTAAACTTTGCTCACTGGTGCTCTTCGTTTTAAGTTGCAAAATGGTCAAGTCAAACTCCAGTTCTGAGCTTGAGCATACTGTCTAGGCTGACATTTCAGTGCAGGACTGAGATAAGGCACCTTAGTTTAGATGAAAAATTAAACAAAGTTCCTGTTGATGGGCTTAGATGCTATGGTTATACACCTGCCCATTACATTAAATTTTTATTTCAACCAACACCATGGAAAATGGGTTAGTCATTGAACCGATTAGGTTGGGAAACAATTTAGTTGCAAATCTGTAGGAATAAAGCTGGAGCAGGCTCAGCTATTATTCCTCTCTCAGAAGCATGACGTGACACTTTCTGTCAAACCTTACCTAAAAGAAATGATTGAGAGTTTAAGAGCTGCATGACTAGAAAACTATGGCCTTGGTACACAACCCAGTAGAAGTGAGAAACCTTGGTGGGTGGATTGGGGAGCAGGGAAGGAAAAGAAGAGAGAAAGAAAGAAATCTTCCCAAAGAAGACTCGCTAAATTAAAAGATATCGATTCCTATATCTGGACTTCAGACAAGTATGCTGTCTCTAGTCTACGTTTGAATATGTTGCTCCAAACCATGGATAATAGAGACAGATTCAGCACCATGTTAATCTCGTCTTGATATGGATATGATAGTTTTAGCAAACAAAGCAGTTTTAACATTTTTTGGATAACTGTTCTATTTGTAATTTTCTACTGTAACCAGGAGTTCAGTTATGTAACATTGTAAATCATTGAGTCGACCACAAGTTAACATTTTCTAAAAAAGACTAATTTTGCATTGTTTTGGATTTGCATGATTGTTAAAGATCAAGTCAAATTGTTTGGCATAACCATTTTAATTGTATACATTTGTAACTTGTGACTGCAAAACTGATATAGTTTGCCAGAAGTTGACTTTTATTTGTTTTTTTTTTATATATAAAGATGGATAGTAAAGTCCACAGGTTACTGCAAATATGAGCCTTCTTACTCTATAGAATTAAAGCATTATATTTCTTAAGATATATAAAGAATCTAGATTTGACAGGTATCTCTACAATTTTGAACTCCCATTGGGGAACTTGGCTTGCAAAGAGTTTGAGAATTGGGTGTTGCAGGAATGATGCTTTTGTGAACAGGTTTCTATTCAGGAGGAGCGGTTAGTTCAATTTGGTTGGGTGTCTGGTTTATGATGAAGAGTGATGCCAACAGCTTGGGTTCAATTCCTGCAACAGCTGAGGTTGCCATTGAAGGATCCTTCTTAACCTCCCTCCTCGCCTGAGGTGTAGTGATGCTCAGCTTAAACCACCACCAGTCATCCTTCTCAAATGAGAGAACAGCCCTTTATCCAGCAGGATTATGGCAACTTTACCTAACCACGCAGGAGCATGCAGTTGCACACTTAATCCTTAGCATCTCTCACAAATATTTATTGTGCTCATACTAACATAAACTGTGGTGTGTTCCTGGTCTATCTCTTGACTATTTTCAGTACTATTTCAATTAGGCAGAAAAGAACAAATATTGATTTTTAAATAAAGAAAACCAGCATGATTTGTTTTATGCAAATAGCATTTTCAAGAAAAATAATTTAGAATCCCTACAGTGTGGAAACAGGCTCTTAGGCCCAACAAGTCTACACTGACCCTCCCATCCAGACCCATCCCTCTGTAACCCACCTAATCTACATATCCCTGAACAGTACAGGCAATTTAGCATGGCCAATCCACCTATCTTGCACATCTTTGGGAGGAAACTGGAGTACCCAGAGGAAACCCACACAGATACTGGGAGAATGTGCAAACTCCACACAGATAGTCACCCAAGGGTGGAATCGAACCCAGGTTACTGGTGCTGTGAGGCAGCAGTGCTAACCACTGAGCCACTGTGCCTAGTTCAAGATAAACATGCAGAATTGATAAGGATAATCCAGTTGATAATGATGAACGTGTTTTCTGAGAGGTTTTAGAAATCCATATTTGGATTAGAATCTCAGTATTGACAACAAGTTAGTTGTGACAGAAAAAGGAGTACTTGTGAATGTTTTTTTTTTGTGGGCTGGAGAAAAGTATATGTCAGTATTGGGACTGTTGTTTTACCTCCATCTGTGTTAATAGCCTAGACTAAATGTGTGTGGGAAATTTAAAATTTGCACATGGCACAAAATGGAAGCATTGTGAACTAAGGTGGGTGATAGACTTTGGAAGGTATTGGCTTGAGATTTTGGTGCTATAGGTCTGCCTACAGCACATTGACTGCAGTTATTGAAGGCAACAGCTCACCACCACCTTCTTAAGGGCAAGTAGGAATGAACAATAAATGCTGGTCCAGCCAGTGACATCTGCATCCCATGAATGAAATGAATAGAAAAAAATCAACACGTCGCATATTAAATTTAATGCGGAGAAATATGAAGTGATGCACTTTAGTAGGAAGATCAAGTTAAGGCTGTATAAATTGAAAGATTCATTTAGAATTGTATTGCAAGAGCAGAGGGAATTTGGCAGTGTTCAAATTGTTGAAGGTGACCGAACAAGTTGAGTATGTAGTATTGTAAGTCTTGGGGGATTGTAGCCATTATAAATAAGCAAGTTGAAGTAATCCTGGTGAACCATTTATAAAATGCTGGCTTGTCCTTATCTGGAGTATCCAAACCCTATTCCATGCATCCATATTCTACTCCTCTGCTGAAACCTAAATTCTAGCCTTTATTACCTACACCTGTGATTTTCCAAATGGTAGCTTAAATTACAATTCATTCCAAATACTGTCATTCACTTTTATGACTTTTTTTTCATGTTCTTTCTGCAGCGTCCTTACAATCTATCAGCAATATCCTCTACCTATACTGCGCAGATATAAAACCGACTCCTGTTGACACTAGGGACAACTCTTGGCTACTTTGCTCCCATGTTGGTGGCTGACTCCTCACCACCAATGCTCCTTTCTTCTAAAATGACAATCCATTCTGAAACCTTCAAGCTTCTCCTCTCACTCCTCAACTTTTATTTATTTCACTTTTTCCTCTTGCTCAGCACTTTTTGTGATGGTCCTTTGTTTTATATGGCATATAGAACTGTACGTCCCTTTCCATCAACTGCATTTT
Organism: Rhincodon typus; assembly: GCF_021869965.1. Classification (NCBI taxonomy): domain Eukaryota; kingdom Metazoa; phylum Chordata; class Chondrichthyes; order Orectolobiformes; family Rhincodontidae; genus Rhincodon; species Rhincodon typus. The sequence continues at coordinate 24,396,355 of NC_063359.1, read as the reverse complement.
GATAACCACTGTGCAACTGATCTCAATTATTAAATTTAGTTTAGACTTTAAAAATAGTGATTTTTGTTTTGGTCTGCTTCAGACCATAATTGCATGCTGTGGAAAAATTATATTAGTCGTGGGCTTGAACAAGTGAGACTGTCTTGTGTATTCTCAGAAGGTGAATAATTCTATCCAACTCAGGTACAATTCAGCCTACATTGAATATTCCATTCAAGATATGGATTTACAGTATTTTCATTCCAAAAATACTGTAAGATAAAATGGGATATAGAAATCTAGTATCAAGACTAGATATCTTAATTCAGTTACTTACTGTAAAAACTAATAAGCAAATATCCACAAGCCCGTGAAGTAAAAGTCCTTTTTCAATTTTCTTCACAAAGTGTATACCATTTATAACATTATGTGATCTAAATTTGATAGAGTGAATGATTTATAACTTTGTTTTAATGAGTTATGTGTAGTTTAATAACTGTTGTGATGCATAGCATGTTTCACTTCTAATAAAAACATTTTTAAATTTAGCCATAGTTGATACTTTATTAAACATAATAGTGAGAATCTTGTTACAATTTGAACTTCCTCAAAAAACTGAGCTTATATTTTATGAACAGGAGTTATTTCCACTATGAATATCTACAACACAAACAAGCTATCCAGTCCAATAGGTCCATGCAGGTGTTTATATTCCACATGAGCTTCATCTTAACAAATTTATTTGCCAACTATAGCCCCATTCTGCAAGTTGGTACAGTTTGCTACAGTCACCCTGTATTTTCACTCTGATCCTTCTCTGTATTACCTATAGCCATCATGACCAATTCGCAGATTTTGTCCCCAACTCCATATTGCCTTACCTTAGTCATGAGTCATTGGGTATGAGAAAGGCTTTTTGGCCATCCAAATATGTACACTGACTTAGCCATATAGGCTACTTTTGCTACTTCAAAAATTCAAGAATGCTTTTCAATTATAGTCTCGCCTTTAGCAGACCTACGTTAACTTGGAACTAATACAACATATATATCTTGAATATATAGCATACTACGTCAATAGCATTTACCCTTTTATCATGGTTTTAGATCAGAGACCATGTGGGCTGCTCAGCATGTTCTCCTATCCACTCTGAAAGTTGATAAATATAAATTGTTAGTACCATTCAGGCTAAAGTTAATGACAGTTATTTCTGACTGGATAGCTAAACAGCCTCTTGTTGCACCATACGTTTTCTTCGGTTTCTATACAATAGGCATATACTTGATCTCTTTGAAAAATATAGTCCAAAATCTTTGGTGCGATTTCCAAATCTTTTAACTGAGATTTTAATGGAATATCATGTCAGCAATTAACGTAGAAAACCTTTCTTCATTACGTCCACCTGGAAGTAGATCACAAACATGGCACGATAATCCTGAAGTAAGACCTCACCATTTAGACCATTTTCTGAGATTTCAAAATCAATTTTAGGCACCCAGATCTAAAACGTTTTGAAAGTGCTTGCTGGATACACTAATCAGGAATTTACCATATCTGTCAACGCCTAAATCAATTCAATTTTGTTTCAAATTACATTTTATTGATAGTTTTACCATTGATGATTATGAGATATACCTTCTCCTTCGGTCTGCAAAACTGATTGCGTTATCAGTTCCAAATAACATTTAGGAAAATTGATAATTTCTGATTAAATTAACTTCTGAACAGACGTGATGACCTAACTCGAAGTAGCTTGGTTGTTGGGTTCAATTACCTTTACAGATGTTTCTCTGGACTGTTTTATATGGACTATTTTTATCTAATAACATTTAGACGAAATGTCTCTCCTCCTCAAATTTCACTCCTCATCCAGAAATTTGTATCTGGCAATAATATGAATTCCCTTTCTGACATTGATGGTCAATATCATCCCCTTGGCACTCAAGGTAGAAATGGAACAGGAAATCCAACAACCCTGGGTCTTGTAGGTAACCAGAAACACCCCAAGACACAATTAGCTATCACTCCCACTCCCCCACTACCTATTGAGACAAATGATGGAGCCACAATCCTCCAATCCTCACCTCTGTTGAGCCAAATTCCTCTTGATATGTTCCATTTTTGTTCCTTTGTTTGTTCAATGAGCCTCTCACCTGGTTGGGGGAACAGGTTCTCTCCCCAACCTTTCTCAGCATACTTTACCATTCAGTCTCCATTTGACTCTTTTCTATTCTAGCCTCAGCCTTTCTATCTTCACTATTCTCGTATCTTTTTCATTCTCATTTCCTCCTGTACCCTCACCACTTCCTCACCTCATTCAATTTATCTTAACTGCTTTCTCCAACTCTTCTTATCTCTCCATGTTTCATTTCCCCTCCCATTACTTCCTTCTACTCCCCGATCTGTCCTTCCCACACCCTCTCTTCTGCCTTTGTAGCCTTGCACTGTTTTCTCATCTCCCATGTTTAGTTCAATTAGTTTGTTGCTTTCTAATTATTCATGCACTGAATGCACAATACATCTTCATTCTAAATGTAGTTATTCTTCACCTCCAAGTATGTTGAAAAGGTTGTATTTTTCTACCATGAGCTATTGTTGTGCACTGTTGTTTGTTATAATAGTAGGGATTTTGTTAGCTCAGTTGGCTGGATGGGTGGTTTGCAGTGAGATGCCAACAGTGTGGGTTCAGTTCAACTGTTTTTCTTAATCTCTCTTTTTGCCTAAGGCATGGTGACCCTCGGGTTAAACCACCACAACTCATTTCTCTCGAATGAGAGCGTAGCCCTATGGCAATTTTATGGGCATCAATTGTAATCAACCATGCAAAGTGTTATATTTTGTTTGATGAGGATGAGTAGTGTGTTTCTCAACTGCAGTGAATCATCGGTAAATTGTCTCCTGGAGGACATAACAAAAATGAAATGTGAATCACCCACACAATAAATGATGCACTATTGAAAATGTGATTCTGGTGTTCCTTTTGTAAAAGCCGGACAATGTAAATAGATACATGATTCCACTAGTTTTAATTGATATATCATTTTACTTCCCTAATCATTAGTCATTGAATTCAAATGAAAATTACCACAAAAGGTTTGTTTTCAATAAATACCTTTGTTAGTTTTGAGTTTCCTCCTTAAAATTTAGTACAAGCCATATTAGGGAAGAACAAGGAAATAAGAATATGCAGGAAAGAAAAGACATTCAGTAAATCCATCCCCGTCCTCAATTAGTTATTAAATGTTTAAGGTCTATACAGATTAATTTGTGTCTTTTTGATTTGCTATAATCCATTTTAATTTTGCTTTATTTCTATCATTTACTATGTGAGCTGTCTTTTATGGAGTAATGTTCAAAACCTTTCCCTTTTACAAAAATGTATATGCAGTTTGACACTTAAAGAAATGAAGGGAATTGCATGTAAATATGTTTTACTACCTCAGGACATCTAGAAGCAGTTTGTAACCAATGAAGTACTTTTGAAGAGAGGGCACTTATAATCTAGAGAAAACTGCAGCTCTCACAAAGTAGAATGTGATAATCATCAGATATTCTATATTTTAGAATTGTTGGCTGTGTTGGGAGCAACCCATAGAAAAACCTATTTTCAATCATTTACACTTCTCATTAGTACCCTACCCAGCACTTTTATCTTCCTTGACTTATCGTTAGCAACCTTTTTGTTTGCCTATCCCTATCCCTTTTCCCTTTCTCTCTCTCTCTCTTTCTCCCTCTGAACACCATCTCCATGTACTCCATTTGTTCTTGCCCCCAACTGTTATACCATTCTTTCCCAGCTATTTTCAGTTCCGACAAAAGGTCACTGGACATGAAACAACCTGCTGAGTTTCTCCAGCACTTGCTGTTTTTCTTTCAGATTTCCAGTATCCACAGTTTTTTTTGTTTTAATTTAAGCATTGAGGAGAATTAGTGAGAATTAGCTTGTCTTGTGTTTAGAAAAATCAGGGTTTCTTTTTCTTCATGGGGAAAACCATAGCTTGGAAAGCTTTTTTTATTTTCCAGAAGTCCTAGTTGAAATTAGATGTATGAAACTGTTTCTCCTAGAGAAAGGAGATAATTCAGGTAAATTAATAAATAGGTTATCTCAGTGTGTGGAATTGAGTTTTAAGTTCCAAACCAGAAGTGTTTGGTTAGAACCTCAGTGGATTATTTGAAGTAAGAGAGTTTAAGCTCGTGTGTGACTAATCAAGATAAAGGGCTATCAAACTCTCAACTGGGAATGAAAACAAACTGTTAAATTAAACCAGCAGGTGTGAGAGAAAAACAAACTTTCACTGGTGTTTGAATACTGTAAAGTGATGGTGTTGGGATAGATGGGATTGCATTTTTCAAAATCTTTCAAATTGTTTTATATGTAAAGAGTTTGGTTTACTCTTATTTTCATTTCTTTCACATTAAATTTTTAGTGTGAAAATTAAACTTACAGAATTACATGCTTATGTTTCAGTGAAAGACCACCTTGTGAAATAAAAACAAAATAAATTATGTTCTATAAAGCTAAACTCCAGGAACTGACTTGTACAGTAATAAGAACAGCTGGGATCTTAACATCTGTGCTATACTTTGTGATCTTGCATTGCTGATGATAATATCATTTCATGGGTCCAGCAGCACTCTTGTCTCTCAGTTAACAGAATGAAGCCTGATTATCTGGCTTTGATCACATTGGAGAACTTACTATGTGTAATCGGCTGCTGTGTTTCCTCCATAATGAGGGACGTCGAGAAGATTTTCAACAAAATAGCAGAGGCAAGGTATCGTGTTTGGGAAGACATAATCAAAGAATGCAGGCAAGGTATTAATATGGGGAATAATAAACAGAATGCCACAGGAAGGGATACAGAGTACAAATCTGTGAACAAATCAATACATAAGGCTAGAAGTTCCAAAAGTAATAAAAGGATAAAACTGAAGATTCTGTGCCTGAGTCAATGTAGCATTCAAATCAAAACAGATGAATTAATAGCATCAATAGAAATATGATCGTACGATGACATAGATTGGGACCTAAATGTTGAAAGGTGCGTGACAGTTAAGGAGTGACTGGAATTGTGATGGTATGAACACCATTGGGATGATTGAAGTTCAGGAAACCGAGGATATCGGAGTGGTTAGGTTGGAGATGAGAAATGTTAAAGGCAAGGAGTCACCGTAGGAGTGGTGTACAAACTCTCTTAATAGTAGCCACATACAGTTGGTTCTGCTGTAACTATCATACCGTATAACTATAACATTGCTATAGAAATAACAGGGCCTATGGGACAAGTGGGGTTAGGGGCAAACCACCAAAAAATATCACTCAAAATTGCTCAAGAATCACTCAAAAGCCTAACACAAAGGATAGCACCATTTGAATAAATGTTTAATTCATTTCTAATAATGAAATGAAAGTAAATTTAACACCTTACCTTGAAAAAACATTGAGATGACTTGATGGGGGAGGATGTTTTGAGGTTGCTCTGCTGTTAATACAGGGGCTGAGGGTTGTCATTGTAATCATCATCATCATCACTTTCAGTGCACTTGTGGTTGCAGAGATAGGACAAAAAATAGTTCATCCAGAAGTGGATGACTGTGGTTCATTGTCTTCTGACAATGTTTTTTGGGGAGTTGGCTTTAAAAAGGCATCCAGATTTTGCTGCTTTGCCCTTTTTCTTCTTTTTTTTCTCTTTATTCATTCACAGGATGAGTGTGTCACTGGCCAGGCAGCACTTGTTGCCCAACCCAGTTGCCCAAAGGGCAGTTAAGAGTCAATCACATTGCTGTGGGTCTGGAGTCACATGTAGGCCAGACCAGGTAAGGATGGCAGTTTCCTTCCCCAAAGGGCATTTCCTGATGATCAACAATGCATTAATGGTCATCATTAGATTCTTAATTCCTGATATTTATTGAAATCAAATTCCATCATCTGTTGTGGTGGGATTTGAACCTGGGTCCAGAGAGCATTATCTGAGTCTCTGGATTAACAATCCAGCAATAATACTACTAGGCCATTGCCTCCCCCCGTGAAACTGTTCATAGAGTGTCAAGTAAGATCTTATTCCACAAACTGCTACCCTGCTGCATTCTGCATTGTAATCATTATCCTCTAAGAGCTGCAACTGCTTCTTAATTTCCCTTAGGATAGAAGACAAAACAGAAGTAGAAAGCTCTCGTGGTGCTGCATTCTGGACTTCCTCTTCTTCATCCCCAGCTTCCACTTCCCCCTCAGTGACAAATTATTGTAGGTCAGCTATAGGGAGGTCTTCACAGTGGGATTCAAGCAGCTCTTCAACCTCCTCACTCTCCTTCAAATCCAATTTGCTTTGCAAGATCAACATAATGTTCTTTGATTCTTGGAAGCTCCTCTGGCTGATCAAAACCTTTAAAATCTTGAAAAAAATCTGGGAGAAGCTTCCGAGAATTGTGTTATAGCCAACAAAAGGTCATGTTTTAGAAACAGCATTCCCTATTCGTGTTATAGCCAATTTACGTTACCGGAATAAGCATTATAGCAGAACTGACTGTAGTGGTATGGAGTACAAATGAAGAAATAATGTGAACTTGTCAGAATGATATGGTGTTAATCATAGGGATTTAAATTCATATGGACTGGAAAACTCAGATGTGCAAATGAAGCCGATGTGACAAGTTTATAGAATGTTTACAGGATAGTTTCTTAAAGCAGCACGTTTTGGAGTTATAAGAATGCAGCAATACTAGTAATTTAATTTTTCACAATAAATTTATTGTGACACTACATCAAATGCTTTCTGGAAATCTAAGTACAGTAGATCCACTGTTTTCCTTTTATTAACAGTGCATGTTACTTCTTCAAAGAATTACAATAAAATGGTTAAATAACATTTCCCTTTCACAAAACTATGTTGATTCTGCCTGACAACTCTAAGCTTTTCTAAGAGTCCTTAGAGTCATAGGGCTGTACAGCATGGAAACAGACTCTTTGGTCCAGCTCGTCCATGCTGACCAGATACCCTAAATTAATTTTGTCCCATTTGCCAGCATTTGGCCCATACCCCTCTCAACTCTTCCTATTCATATACCCATCCAGATGCCTCTTAAATGTTGTAATTGTACCAGCCTCCACCAATTCCTCTGGCAGCTCATTCCATACATGAACCACCCTCTGTGTGAAAAAGTTGTCCCTTATGTCCCCTTTAAATCTTTCCCCTCTCACCTTAAACCTTTTTTGGACTCCATTCCCTGGTGAAAAGACTTTGGCTATTCACTCTATCTATGCCGCTCATGATTTTATAAACCTCCATAAGGTCACCCCTCTGCCTCCAACAGTCTACCAAAGATAGCCCCAGCCTATTCAGCCTCTCCCAATAGCTCAAACCCTCCAACCCTGCCAACATCCTTGTAAATCTTTTCAGAACCCTTTCAAGTTTCACAACATCCTTCCTATAGCAGGGAGATGTGAATTGCACACAGTATTCCAAAAGTGGCCTGACCAATGTCCTCTCAACATGACCTCCCAACTCCTATACTCAATGCCCTGACCAATAAAGGCAAGCATACCAAACACCTTCTTCACTATCCTGTCTACCTGAATCTCTTCTTTCAAGGAACTGTGAACTTGCACTACAAGGTCTCTTTGTTCATTAAGCACGTAAGTCCTGCTCTGATTTGACTTTCAAAAATGCAGCACCTCACATTTATCTAAATTAAACTCCACCTGACATTCCTAAGCCCACTGGTCCATCTGATCAAGGTCCCGTTGTACTCTGAGCTAATCTTCTTGGCTGACCACTACACTAATCTTGGTGTCATCTACAGAATTACTAACCATACCTCCAATGTTCACATCCAAATCATTTATATAAATGACAAAAAGCAGTGGACCCAGCCCCGATCCCTGTTGCACACTGTTGGTCACAGACCTCCAGTCTGAAAAGCAACCCTCCACCACCACCTTCTGTTTCCTACTTTCGAGCCAGTTCTGTGTTCAAATGGATAGTTCTCTGATGTATTCCATGTGCTCTAAACTTGCTAACCAGTCTACCATGCGGAACCTTGTCGAACGCCTTACTGAATTTCATATGGATCACGTCCACTGCTCTGCCTTCATCAATCCTCTTCGATACTTCTTCACAAAACTCAGTTAAGTTTGTGAGACATGATTTTCCACGTACAAAGCTATGTTGACTATCCCTAATCAGTCCTTTCCTTTCCAAATATATATAAATCCTGTCCCTCAGGATCCCTTCCAACAGCTTGCCCACTACTGATGTCGGATTCACCGGCCTATAGTTCCCTGGTTTTTCCTTACCACCTTTCTTAAATAATGGCACCACATCAGTCAACCTTCAGTCTTCTGTCATCTCGCCTATGGCTATTGATGATACAAATATCTCAACAAGGCCCCAGCAGTCACTTTGTTAGCTTGCCACCAAGTTCTAGGATATGTCTGATCAGATCCCAGAGAATAATCCACCTTTATGCACTTTAAGATGTCCAGCACCTCCTCCTGTGTAATATAGACATTTTCAAGATGCTGCTATTTATTTCCCCAAGTTCTCTATCTTCCACATCCTTCTTCACGGTAAACACTGATGCAAAATACTCATTAGCTCCCTTATCTCCTGCAGTTCCACATATAGGAGACCTTGCTGATCTTCAAGAGGGCCTATTTTCTTCCCAGTTACACTTTTGTCCTTAATGGATTCTTTGGATTCTTCTTAACCCTATTTGCCAAAGCTATCTTATGTCCCGTTTGTCCTCCTGCTTTCCATCTTAAGTATACTTCTACTGCTTTCATACACTTCCAGGGATTCATTTGATCCCTGCTATCTATACCTGACATATGCTTCCTTCTTTTTGTTAACCAAAACCTCAATTTCTCCAGGCATCCAGCATTCCCTACACCTACCAGCCTTGCTGGTCACCCTAACATGAACATACTGTCTATGGACTCTCGTTATCTCATCTTTGAAGGCTTCCCACTTACCAGCCGTCCCTTTACCTGCGAATATCTGCTCCCAAGCAACTTTTGAAAGTTCTTGCCTAATACTGTCAAAATTGGCCTTCCTCCAATTTAGGGCTTGAACTTTTGAATCTGGTCTATCCTTTTCCATCACTATTTTGAAACTAATAGAATTATGATTGCTGGCCCAAAAGTCATCTGCCCTGTCTTATTTCCCATGAGTAGGTCAAGTTTTGCACCAAATCTAGTATGTACATCCACATACTGAATGAGAAAATTTTCTTGTATACACTTAACAAATTCCTCTCCATCCAAGCCCTGAACACTATGGCAGTCCCAATCTATGTTTGGAAATTTAAAATCCCCGACGATAACCACTGTAATATTTTTACAGATAACTGATCGCTTCTTACAAATTTGCTTCTCAATTTCACACTGACTATTAGAGAGTGTATAGTAAAATTCCAATAAGGTGATCATCCCTTTCTTATTTCTCAGTTCCACCCAAGTAGCTCCCCTAGGTGTACTCCCAGGAATACTCTCCCTAAGTACAGCCATAATGTTATCCCTAATCAAAAATCTTTAACAATATTCTCTAACACCTACTGCTGATAATGTACAATATGCTAGAATAATTATAAATCTCATAATGATCTCATATTTTAGAATACACAAAGTAGAAACATTCCACAGAGAAAGGAAAAAAAAATGGAGAGAATGACGACTGGATAATCTTCTCAACAATGTTAATTGGGAGATAGATGTTGGCCAGGATGACGGGGATAATACCGCTGCTTCCTTTGCAGCAATGTTGTTGGGTCTTTTACCTGAGAGTGCATTTTAATACCTGATCCAAAAGACAGCAACATGGGTAAGAGCACCGGCTGAACAATGAACTGAAGTCTTAACCCAGATGTACGTGCTTCAATCTGTGGACTGAAGTGAGATTATGACAACTCAGCCATAGCCGACACAAACGAAAGGACTAAGATCCTTGTGAATGTGATCAGAATTATGTCTTTCCCTTGTTTTTGTTAGGAAAATGGAAACTTGGAAACGTGCCAGTTTTTTTCTGCGCTAACAGTGTTCTGTTGGAGAGAACAGGGTATTTCAGGTTTGGTGTAGACTTGGCCGGGGGCGGGGAAGTTGTTCATTCATCCATGATGATGGATACAAATACTTTCTGGGCTCGTTACATAGCAACTCCAGAGTCTTCGAGTGGGAGAAAGCATAAAATTTTGTGTCAATCCTTTCATGTACTTACGCAACGAAAAAAATATCGTGAGGGCAATATATAACTAGGAGCCTGTTTTAACATTTTATGAACGACACAAAAACGAAACTGGTGGCGCTGCCAGCTGCCGCCGATTGGCTGATGGTTCTCAAGCGTCCCGCACCCGAGCCGTAAACCGGAGGCAACCAAACTTGATGCGCCTCGGCCCGCCTATCCCTGTGTGAGATCACATAACTGAAGCTGGTAGAGCCCAATAGAGGAGGAGGCTATTGGTGAGTAGACGGGGCTTGCTGGTGGGCCATGACTAATGGCTGTGGCACAAACTCCGAGAGGAGGAGGGGCCTGACGCGGCGCCTCGATGTTCGTGTGAGGCGCGCGTAGTAAAAGGCGTAGCGGGCTGCGTTTGACTCGGTGACAGTTGGTCTCAGGTGCGGCAGCTGATGGCGGTGAGGATCGGGGCAGAGTAAACGGCTGTGAGGTAAGGGGGTCGGACAGGATCAAAGAAACGCAGTAGTAGGATCGAGCAGCTTCATTGCGTCAGAGCGAGAGGGGTTGGTGTGTGAAGATAACGGCTATCGGCTCGAGAAGCTTCCTGTTTTCAAAGCCTGGCTACCCTCCTTTTAGGCCGTGCCTCCCGGAGGATTGAAACGAGAAGGGAGTCCGAACAGGTAAGACGGACGATGGTGATGGCGGCGGGACGGAGGTTTGGCATGGATGTGATCGGGGTACGAGCCCCACGGGTTGACAGCAGGTGGACATGTTGTGTTACCTCTGTACCTCCAACAGAGCAGCTTCCAGACCAGGGTATAACCGCCGCTTCCAGACCTGCAGTTATCCCATTGTATTTTTTGTGCTTTATGTGTAGAACGTCTAATCTAAATGTCCGAGAGCTCAAAGAACAAATTATGACGGCAAGTTCATATAACAAAGGAGACGGGGGGTGGGGGTGGTCGGTCGTGGTGTGGAATGTTGTCTTTGAAATGCTTCAGCAATTTTTTGCTATCTGTAGCAGTCACAATTGGGCAGATCGTTCGCCTGCGACCAAAAAAGACGGATCACAATTTGGGATTTCTTGTGGCGCCTCGTTTTCTTTTTAATCGGTCACAAAGATTGGCGATTCACGTATTCACAAGTGACCTGTTTGCGTGTTGTCGAGAGTCACCTTAGACTGTTGGTTATTATCATTGTCAAGAAAAGCATTGCATTTATATATTATTTTTCTTAACCAAGAAGGTTCAAAGCGTTTTGCAGCCGGTATGTTTTTAGAGTTAACATCACTGCTGTAATGCAGTGAAATGCAGCAGCTAATTTCTGCATTACGAAGTCCCACGTGTGATAAAAGACATTTGTGTTGATCTTAGTTGAAGTTTTAAAATGGGCATCAGGCGAGGACCTGAGGCACATCTTCAAGAACTATCATAGTATTCCCGCTACCTCAGCAAATAGATGAACCGTGGTTAAGGGGGTCATCTGGGAGTTTAATAACAGGTTCTGGAATATTTGTGCATGTCCCTGAAGCGTGTCTTGAATTAATGACCTTGTGATATTGTTACCACGTTCTCCTCTGCATACTCTTCCTCTGTAAGGTTCTTCTTTTAAAGCCTACCTTTGACCATACTTTTTGGTCAGTGGTCTTCCTATCTCCTATGGCTCTTTCAGATTTTGATAATTGATTTGGAAAATTTGGAAATTTTTACTGTGTTAAATGTACAATGGAAATACAAGTTGTTGTGTACATGTATTCTCTTTCCCTCAATGATCAATTGCTGCTGGGAGAAATGGTGGTATGTAATTAATTGTCTGTGATGAGAGAGATGTAGACCTGTGAAGTGAGATGAAAAGGATGAAGGGTTTCCTTTTAAGACCCTGGTGAGTGTAAATTATCTGCTATTTGATTGCAAGGAAAAACGGACAGCAAAATTTTTGAGAATTTATGTCCTGTCCTCTAGTTTACAATAATTTATTAGTATTTTCAGTTTTAGAAAATAGTAACAGCTGATAACTGAACTCATTATAGAAGTTCATGAGAAATTATGACTCAGTTGGTAACACTGTCACCTCCAAAGGTGCAATATTGTGAGTTAAAGTCACATTGCAAAAGCTAAAGCTGATGTTCCAGTGAAGGCAAAATGCTGTGGATGATGGAAATCTGAAACAAATGCAGAGTGTTGGAGAATTCAGCAGTACTGGTAGTACCTGTGGAGAACTGTGAAGAAGTCTGAATGTTAATCTCAGTGCTGAACTAGTGAGGGCTGACTGTTGGAGGTGCCATGTTTCGGATGAGATGTTAAACTGAAAAAATCCTGTCTGCATTCTCAAATGTACATAAAATAGTCATTGTAGTTTATTTTTGGAAAGGATGTTTTTCCCTCATGTATCTGGAATACTTATTCTTCAAGTTACATCACAAACAAATCCTTTGGTTATTAAACACACAAATCACACTTTCTGAAATACTTGGTATAGATTCAACAATGGTCATATGTTTGCTTTAGGTAACAGAACCTTATAATGGAGAGATATGGATCATCTTGCTAAGAGCCATTCAACTCTTCTCCACAACCTTGTGTTTCTTTTCCCTTTTTGACATCCATATCCATTTCTGATTTGAAAAAAATATTGAATTTACTTTCATTGTCCTTTCAGGTCATGTAACCCAGATCGCATTTTTAAAAAAAGAAATCCCACATTCTCCCTCCTGGCTCTTGAGTAATTTAGCTTAAATACATACCTTTTATTTATGACTTAATAGTGGACAATATTCCTTCTCAGTGAAATTCAGTTTAAGTTCCTGTCCTCATTGCTATGTGGGAACTGTTTATACTGATTTTTGATGGATCTGAGCTGTTTTGATTCCAGTGGTCAAGTAGACTGCTACTGAGGTGAGAGAACATGAGGAAACTGTAACTTACCATGATCTGAGATAACAAGGTGTAGAGCTGGGTGAACACAGCAGGCCAAGCAGCATCAGAGGAACAGGAAAGCTGACGTTTCAGGCCTAGACTCTTCTTCAGAAATGGGGAAGGGGAAGGGGTTTCTGAAATAAATAGGGAGAGAGGGGGAGGTGGATAGAGGAGAAGATAGGTGGAGAGAAGACAGACAGGACAAAGAGGCGGGAATGGAGCCAGTAAAGGTGAGTGTAGGTGGGGAGTTAGGGAGGGGATAGGTCGGTCCAGGGAGGACTGACAGGTCAAGGGGGCGGGATGAGGCTGGTAGGTAGGAGATGGGGGTGGGGCTTGAGGTGGGAGGAGGGGATAGGTGGGAGGAAGGACAGGTTAGGGAGGTGGGGACAAGCTTGGCTGGTTTTGGGATGCGGTAGGGGGAGGGGAGATTTTGAAGCTTATGAAGTCCACGTTGATGCCATGGGGCTGTAGGGTTCCCAAGCGGAATATGAGGTGCTGTTCCTGCAAACTTCGGGTGGCATCGTTGTGGCACTGCAGGAGGCACAGGATGGACATGTCGTCTGAGGAATGGGAGGGGGAGTTGAAATGGTTCGCGATTAGGAGATGCAGTTGTTTAGTGCGAACCGAGTGTAGGTGTTCCGCAAAGCGGTCCCCAAGCCTCTGCTTGGCCTGCTGTGTTCATCCAGCTCTACAGCTTGTTATCTCAGATTCTCCAGCATCTGCAGTTCCTACCATCTCTTTACCATGATCTGTAGTCTTTCTGAGGCAGAATGGGTAAGAGAGACTGTGTTGTGTTGTGTTTTGTAAAAAGGAGAAGTTCAAAAAGCCTAAATGGCTGCATTAGGTGTGAAATGTGCATTGTGTTTCTTTTATACAGAGTTCCCAGTCACTACTGTGCATGTAATTGCAAGGATTGCACAAATGGAGGGCTGCTATTCAGTTGAATGGAGTGGAAAAGTTGAAAGACAAGTAGTTTGGGTGTTTCTTATGTTTTAATGGCAAATCATGGAACAGGATTGGAGTAAGCTAATCACAACTAATGGCCAGGAAGGTGGGTGTAAACAAAACCTAGCATGGAAGAAAGAACAGTGGAATTGGGTGTAAACAATAATCACATTTAGGGTATTTATGTCACATTTTAAGATTTTAAAAATATATCTAAATTGATGTTGACCATGCATTATTATAATTGGAATAAGAGTAATAAACAGTGTTTAATGTTAACTGTCAATGGACAATATGTTTTTCAATTATACATTTGCACTCAACATTACCTCAGCATTCAGAACTTTCAAGTTTTGTACGTGTTTACTAAATAAACAGAAATTAAATGCTTCTCTGTCACTAAATCAACAATGTCTGTCTAGTAGGGTTGCAGTGGCTTTGATTCGTACACTGGTAAGGAGTGATCTACATTGCAGAAATTAGATTGAAACAGTTACTTTCTATTTTCTTGTTAAGAGTTGGGGCATCATTCTCTTCTTTCAAATATTGCTGTTGCAGGTGTGTTCCAGATAGGCCATTATTGTTATGAAGATCTTTTCTGACTTTTGAATGATGGCTACTACAAGAGGAATTCTTTTTTTTTATTTAGATGTAATCAAAATATCTGAAGGCAATGCCATACGATCTCAGTGGCTATTTAGTGTCATGCTCTTGTTGGTTGATTTGTAGCTGAAACATTGCTGTTTTTGTGCATGGCTTTTATGACTGACTCTCAGCTATAGTTGTATCGGTACAGATTTTGGCCCAGTAGTTGCCTGCAGAAAGTGTGGAGAGTTGTTTAGTCAACTTTATTAGTTTTCAAAATTAGAATTCACAGCAAGAGTTAGAAATTTTGGTTCGCTGTTTTAAAATGCTTTCACATTGATCATACTCACCTTTTTGTTTTTTTTTGTATAACCATTTTACAGGTTTAAAAGATAGTGTTTTTAAAATAAAAACACTTCTACTTCCTGTCTTTTTTCTTCGAAAGTATCAGAACATTTTATAGAGAGTTGAGTGAGCCAGTGTATTATGCAATTTCTAATGTGGTGTGGGCAATTTTAGTGTGCATTTTAGTTTTATCTACAAATTGTCCATAAACCTTTGAAATTAGTTAGTAAACAAAGAGAATTTCAGAGTAATTCGTAAAATAAAATTCAGTAACTATGGCTAGTATTGTCTTTTATCTATTCATGGAGTCATAGAGTCATACAGCATGGAAGCAGACTCTTTGGTTCAACCAATCTATGCCGAACATAATCCTAAACTAACCTAGTCCCACCTGCCTGCTCTTGGCCCATATCCCTCCAAACCTTTCCTATTTATGTATCTATCCAAATGTCTTTTAAATGTTGTAATTGTACCTGCATCCACCACTTCCTCAAGAAGTTCACTCTATGCGCGAACCACCCTCTTTGTAAAAGATTTGCCTCTTGCGTCTTTTTTAAATCTCTCTCCTCTCACACTTAAAAATGTGTTCCCTCGTCTTGAAATCCCCCATCCTAGGGAAAAGGCAACTGCTATTAACTGTATCAGGTTGCTTCTCAACCTCCTATGCTCCAGTGAAAAAATTCCCATTCTATCCTGCCTTTCTTTATAACGCAAACCTATTACATTTCAACAGATCAGTTGAGTTTTTGACACAAGTATACTTATTTTTAGTTTAACATTTGTATTGAAAATAAGTCAAAACCAAGCAAAACAGGTTATATTGCTGTTTGGGTAGAGAATATAAGTGTTGCATATCATGGTGGTGTTGGAAAGCTGAATTAATGTCATGTCAATGTTTGATGTCTAAGGAATGTATGACCTCCATTTGCTTCTTGATTGACCTTGAGGGAATGTGGACGCTGCTTATGTCAATGTTTAAGATTTAATGTAACAGGTATGAGGGAAACAAATATGAACAACATTCTAAGAAAAGAATAGATAATCATGCCATTGCATATTATATTCTTCTTCACCTCAGATTTTTGAGTAGCCTGTTAAATGGTTCCTGCTTTGTTTTATTTTGTTTCTTCTAATGTAAATACAATTGTGCTTTACAATTTTATCCTCCATGTGCATAACTTTAGTTACAGACTTAGCATTGGGATTTATTTCAAGGGATCTTTCTACAAATGTTTAAAATAGATTGGCCATTTAAGATAGCTAATTAATCTTAAAATAGCCAGTATTTAAAGTTCTATATAATAGAAATAAATTTTTGATTCACTCTTGTTCAAAAATTCAGTAGAATCTCAGCCTTTAACATGTTATGAGGTGAGCTGTAACTGATGTCAGTAATTAGTGGATTAGTGCCTTGAGGGTTGAAAAATGTAACAAGAATCTACCAGCATTCCTGTTCCAGAGTGTGTTCATGTTGGGTGAAAAGTAATTTGACCAGGGTCACAGATAAACATTGGGTAATGGATGATCGGTGGAATCTGTGTACTTCACCATAGCAAGAGTCCTCACCTTTGAGCAATAAAAGATAAAACAAAATTTTAAAATCAAATGAAGACTGAATAGATGATTTTTGTAAAACATAATTTTCACAACAGTAAATTCTAATACAATAGAAAAACAGTAAATTGCATTACTCTAAAGGCTTAAAAGTTGAAAAATGTGCAGTTTGTGCCTTTTCTATTCAATTACTGAAATGTGCAAAGCTGAGCTTGTGTTGCCGTGTTAAATCAGACAGTAAGTTTTTTTGGCTAACATGCTGATGTTGAAGCTGTATCAATGCAGATAACATGCACATGATTTAATACAACTATCCCCTATTTATAGTGTTCTATGAGAACATTTTTATTTCAGTGCAGTTACTGCATATATTGATTGTTTTTTTAAAAAACGAACTGCCACCATGACTTTTGTCTAAATCTAAATGTTTCCCATTTACCTCTCCTGAGTCCTTGCTGTGAGAGAGTGAATGGAGGAACAGGAAAAGTTTGGGAGAGGGAATCAGAAAACATGAGGTCAGCAAGAGTTGGGGAGAGGAATTTTGGGCTAGTTAGATTGTGGCATCTTCATTTTCTTACTGACCACAAGATTTCACTAACTTTTTTCAGGTTTGTGTTTTTTTTCCCTTAGCTCGTTTGCTGTTGTAATTTCACCTTGTTAGAAAAGTGATGCACTTAATGTCTGGAGGGAATTTTACTGACGCTTTCATTTGATCTTTAGGCAGGTGTTCATGAATGTGAGTTAAATTTGCTTATGCAACAGCACTAAATACAATTGGAGTGTCCAAAATTTAGTTTGAATGTTCTAGTGATTTGAAGGTTAATGAACTGATCGGAAACAATTTTAAAACAAATAGTTTTCAATGCAACTTCTAGATTTTTGTATATAACAGGAACAAGACTTGAGGATATGTGAACCTTGTCTCTTATTGGACCTACATGATATGTATAGTTGATAAAATTAATCAAAATAGATAACCATTGAGAGGAATTTTTAAAAATAAGTATGAACAGTTTTATGATGTTTGCTAGTGATAAGTTCTAAAATGAATGAAATGAATCCAGCAGTGTAATCTTTCCTCTGGCATGTGTACTATAAATGGAAAAATATGGTAAAAATGAGTATCTGATGTGCACATATGTTGGCGGGTTGTGAGAGGGATGCAACCAGTTTACAAAGAGATAATTATAGGTTAAGTAAATAGGCAAATGGAGTATAATGTGAGAAAATGTGAAGTTCATTTTAGAAGGGAGAACAAAAGAACAGTGTTATTTAAAAAGAGAAAAACTGCAGAAAGCTGCAACATGAAGGCACTTGGGGCTTCTTACTGCATGAAACACAGAAAGCCAGCACATGTGCAGCAGGTAATGAGGAATGCTGATGGAATTTTAGCCATTATTTTAATGGGGTTGAAGTATGTTATAAAGTGGAGATTGACCCCCCCCCCCTCAGTTCTCCCTGCCACCTCGAGACCTAACATTGGAACACCTAAAGAAAAAGGATCTTGCCCTATAATCTGTGAAAGGAGTGTGAAAAATGGTATAACCTGCCTTCAGCAACTTCTAGTGGTTAAGTAAAGTAAATCCCTGACACTCACTTAAATTGTTATTTGTTGACTTCTAATCAAACTCAAACAGTGAACAAATTAACTAAACTGTTAACAAACCTAATAAATCCCTTCTAACTCCTAACTATTACCGAATAAAGCAAGATTCTAATAGTATGCTGTTCCAATAAATACAAGTACCACCTATATAAGAAAAATAGAATTTAGTCACTTGAAATTACAGCCAGATTACGTGTCTTCCGGAAAGTTTTGTGCCTTCTCTGTCGATTCTTCTGTCGTGAATAACTTCTCTGTTGACTTATTTTTTTCTCTCTGTCAGGAATATTAACTAGTTGCACCATTGGTACCATTGGTACCATTGGTATTTAGATGATGCTTTCTCTAAGACATAAAGAAGGCTGTGAGAGCCAGCGATACCCTCTTAAAAGCTGAGAGCTGTTCGGTTTGGTGGATAGCAGCTAGTTCTGGGGCTTTGTCCAACTGCCCCCTTCTTTTTACACCCCTGATTACACATCAATATTTCTTACAATAGGATTGGTCCTATGTTGTCAAAACCATCAGATTTAAATTTTAATATGTTTTTAGTATCTAAGTGCCTGGTTCAAATTCATTGGCGAAATTCAAAAGCTTCTTGTCTTTGTACAAAACTTCTGCTTGGCCTGCTAACTGTATGGCCTTTCAATACAATGTTTCAATTCAGGTGCTCTCTGTGTACTTGCAAACTTTCAAGCTACTGCTCACGGCCATCCATTTTAAATCTCTAAGCACAGAAAAAGCACATAAACTTTTAAAGGGACCATGCAATGCTTTCCCCCCAGCATTTTACAAACACCAAATTCTAACTTCCTGCCTCCCAATCTACATGTACTCTATCCAACTTGGCAAAACCCTCCCCCCGCCTTAAGGAAAAAAAAAAACCATCAAACGAACACTGTCTCTGTCTGTCTCTTTGTCTGTGATAGTAGGAACTGCCGATGCTGGAGAACCTGAGATAACAAGATGATGAGCTGGATAAACAGCAGGCCAAGCAGCATCAGAGGAGCAGGAAAGCTGATGTTTTGGGTCTGGACCCGAGTCTGTCCGTGTGTGTGTCTCTCCTCTCCCGTCCTCCTTCTCTCAAAGAACAAAGAAAATTACAGCACAGGAACAGGCCCTTCGGCCCTCCAAGCCTGCGCTGATCCAGATCCTCTATCTAAACCTGTCGCCTATTTTCCAAGGATCAGTATCCCTCTGCTCCCTGCCCATTCATGTATCTGTCTAGATACGTCTTAAATGACGCTGTCGTGCCTGCCTCTACTACCTCCGCTGGCAACGCATTCCAGGCACCCACCACCCTCTGCGTAAAGAACTTTCCACGCATATCTCCGTTAAACTTTTCCCCTCTCACCTTGAAATGGTGACCTCTAGTAATTTGAGGCCCCCACTCTCGGGGGCTAAAGCTTCTTGCTATCCACCCTGTCTATACCTCTCATGATTTTGTAGACCTCAATCAGGTCCACCCTCAACCTCCGTCTTTCTAATGTAAATAATCCTAATTTACTCAACCTCTCTTCATAGCTAGCTCCCTCCATACCAGGCAACATCCTGGTGAACCTCCTCTGCACCCTCTCCAAAGCATCCACATCCTTTTGGTAATGTGGCAACCAGAACTGTATGCAGTATTCCAAATGTGGTCAAACTAAAGTCCTATACAACTGTAACATGACCTACCAACTCTTGTACTCAATACCCCGTCTGATGAATGAAAGCATGCCGTATGCCACCTTGACCACTCTATCCACCTGCGTTGCCACCTTCAGGGTACAATGGACCTGAACACCCAGATCTCTCTGTGCATCAATTTTCCCCAGGACTTTTCCATTTAACGTATAGTTTGCTCTTGAATTGGATCTTCCAAAATGCATCACCTCGCATTTGACTGGATTGATCTCCATCTGCCATTTCTCCGCCCAACTCTCCGATCTATCTATAATCTGCTGCATTCTCCGACAGCCCCCTTCACTATCTGCTACTCCACCAATCTTAGTGTCATCTGCAAACTTGCTAATCAGACCATCTATACCTTCCTCCAGATCATTTACGTATATCACAAACAACAGTGGTCCCAACACTGTTCCCTGCGGAACACCACTGGTCACAGTTCTCCGTTTTGAGAAACTCGCTTCCACTACAACTCTCTGTCTCCTGTTGCCCAGCCAGTTTTCTATTCATCTAGCTAGTACACCCTGGACCCCATGCGACTTCACTTTCTCCATCAGCCTACCATGGGGAACCTTATCAAACGCTTTACCGAAGTCCATGAATATGACGTCTACAGCCCTTCCCTCATCTATCAACTTTGTCACTTCCTCAAAGAATTCTATCAAGGTGGTAAGACATGACCTTCCCTGCACAAAACCATGCTGCCTATCACTAATAAACCCATTTTCTTCCAAATGTAAATAGATCCTATCCCTCAGTATCTTCTCCAGCAGCCTCCCCACCACTGACGTCAGGCTCACCGGTCTATAATTTCTTGGATTATCCTTGCTGACCTTCTTAAACAAGGGGACAACATTAGCAATTCTCCAGTCCTCCGGGACCTCGCCTGTGCTCAAGGATGCTGCAAAGATATCTGTTAAGGCCCCAGCTATTTCTTGTCTTGCTTCCCTCAGTAACCTGGGATACATCCCATCCGGACCTGGGGACTTGTCCACCCTAATGCCTTTTAGAATACCCAACACTTCCCCCCTCCTTATGCTGACTTGACCTAGAGTAATCAAACATCTATCCCTAACCTCAACATCCGTCATGTCCCTCTCCTCAGTGAATACCGACGCAAAGTACTCATTAAGAATCTCACTCATTTTCTCTGACTCCTCACATAACTTCCCTCCTTTGTCCTTGAGTGGGCCAATCCTTTCTCTAGTTACCCTCTTGCTCCTTGTGTATGAATAAAAGGCTTTGGGATTTTCCTTAACCCTGTTTGCTAAAGATATTTCATGACCCCTTTTAGCCCTCATAATTCCTCGTTTCAGATTAGTCCAACTTTCCCGATATTCTTCCAAAGTTTCCTCTGTTTTCAGTTGCCTAGACCTTATGTATGCTTCCTTTTTCCTCTTTGCCAGTCTCACAATTCCACCTGTCATCCATGGTTCCCTAATCTTGCCCTTTCTATCCCTCATTTTCACAGGGACACGTCTGTCCTGCACTCTAATCAACCTCTCTTTAAAAGCCTTCCACATATCAAATGTGAATTTACCCTCAAACAGCTGCTCTCAATCCACGTGCCCGAGCTCCTGTCGAATTTTGCTATAGTTGGCCTTCCCCCAATTCAGCACTCTTCCTTTAGGACCACTCTCGTCTTTGTCCATCAGTATTCTAAAACTTACGGAATTGTGATCACTATTCCCAAAGTAATCCCCTACTGAAACTTCAACCACCTGGTCGGGCTCATTCCCCAACACCAGATCCCGTATGGCCCCTTCCCAAGTTGGACTATTTACATACTGCTCTAGAAAACCCTCCTGGATGCTCCTTACAAATTCTGCTCCATCTAAACCCCTAACATTAAGTGAATCCCAGTCAATGTTGGGAAAATTAAAATCTCCCATCATCACCACCCTGTTACTCCTACATCTTTCCATAATCTGTCTACATATTTGTGCCTCTATCTCACACTCACTGTTGGGAGGCCTGAAGTACAGCCCCAACATTGTTACCACACCCTTCCTATTTCTGAACTCTGCCCATATTGCCTCACTGCTCGAGTTCTCCATAGTGCCCTCCTTCAGCACAGCTGTGATATCCTCTTTGACCAGTAATACAACTCCTCCACCCCTTTTACCTCCCTCTCTATCTCGCCTGAAGCATCTATATCCTGGGATATTTAGTTGCCAGTCTTGCCCTTCCCTCAACCAAGTCTCAGTAATAGCAATAACATCGTACTCCCAGGTACGAATCCAAGCCCTAAGTTCATCTGCCTTACCTGCTACACTTCTCGCATTAAAACAAATGCACCTCAGATCACCTGTCCCTCTGCGTTCATCGTCTGCTCTCTGTCTACTCTTCCCCTCAGTCACACTGACTTCATTATCTAGTTCCTTACAGGCTTTAGTTACTACCTCCTTACTGTCCACTAACCTCCTCATTTGGTTCCCATCCCCTTGCCACATGAGTTAAACCCCTCCCCAACAGCGTTAGCAAAAGCAGCCCCTGGGACATTTGGTTCCAGTCCTGCCCAGGTGTAGACCGTCTGATTTTTGTAATAGTCCCACCTCCCCCAGAACTGGTCCCAATGAAGCAAAAATCTGAGCCCCTCCCTCCTGCACCATCTCTGAAGCCACTCATTTATTCTGCCTATTCTTTCATTTCTACTCTGACTAGCACATGGCACTGGTAGCAATCCTGAGATTACTACCTCTGAGGTCCTATTTTTTTAAACTTGGCTCCTAACTCCCTAAATTCTGCTTGTAGGACCTCCATCCCGTTTTTTACCTATATTATTGGTGCCTATATGCACCACGACAGCTGGCTGTTCACCCTCCCCCTTCAGAATGTCCTGCAGTCGGTCTTTCTCTTTCTCTCTCTCTCTCTCGTGTGTGTTCTCTCTCTCTCTCTCTCT
>NC_063359.1:24269237-24333693 GCF_021869965.1 Rhincodon typus | reverse complement strand
TCTCTCTCTCGTGTGTGTTCTCTCTCTCGTGTGTGTTCTCTCTCTCGCGCTGTCTCTTTCTCTCGCGCTTTCTCTTTCTCTCGCGCGTGTTCTCTCTCTCTCTCTCGCGCGTGTTCTCTCTCTCTCTCGTGTGTGTTCTCTCTCTCTCTCGTGTGTGTTCTCTCTCTCTCTCGTGTGTGTTCTCTCTCTCTCCCTTTCGTGTGTGTTCTCTCTCTCTCGTGTGTGTTCTCTCTCTCGCGCTCTCTCTCTTTCTCTCGTGTGTGTTCTCTCTCTCGCGCTCTCCCTCTTTCTCTCGTGTGTGTTCTCTCGCACTCTCTCTCTCGTGTGTGTTTTCTCGCGCTCTCTCTCTCGTGTGTGTTCTTTCTCTCATGCGTTCTCTCTCTCGCGCACGCCCTCTGCAAATTCTGAAATTAGCATCAGTCGTCAGAGTGATTACACATGTACGTGGGTAAGTACTGGACCAGGGGAGAAAAGGACTGAGTCAAGATAGGAAGAGATGAGTCTATGGTGCAGAAGCAGGCTGAAACAATGGGTCTGCCCATGCACTCCTATTTGTGGATTTTTGGAATGCAGTGGAAGTGAGCTGTGTGGGATTGGGGTGCTGTCATCTTGGGCCTCTGAGGGTGGGGGGATATCACCAGATGAAATGAGGTCAGTTACTGTAGTTGATGCAAAGGCCTGATATGCCATGGTGGGGTCATGGCCCAGATGAAGATAGGAATAGGTATCTGAGAGCTGGCGATCAGCCTCTGCAATGTAGAGATCAACATGTCAGATTACCACCACTCTTAGCGGCAAGCTTAATAACAAAGTCAGGGTTGGATCTAAGCACACGGAGTGCAGTCAGTTAGGAGGGAGATAGGTAGGATTGATTCCCTGCTCCTGTCCCACAGAATTCATCTTTTTCTACCTAGATTCAGTCTTTTCTCCCCTGGTTCAGTCCCTGCCCATGTACATCTGTGATTATTCTGATACTTTATGCTGGTTTCAGAATTTCCAGTTTGCAATCTCTAGCCGCCTTGTCTTTACCATGTACGTGCAATCCTTTTATGCGTTAATCCCCCACCAGGATGGTGTCAGGGCTCTCCTTCCTGGAGCAAAGGCCTGAACCAGCCTCACCCACCACCACCTTCCTCAGCTTAGCTGCACATGTCCTCACCCTCAACAACGTATCTTTTAACTCCTCTTATTTTATTCAGGTCACAGGGGTGGCTGTGAGTACCCGCATGGGTCCCAGTTATCCCTGTCTCTTTGTGGGCTATGTGGAACATTCCTTGTTCCAGTCCTATTCCAGCTCCCACCCACAATACTTTTACCGATATAGCGATGATATCATCGGTGCTGCTTCTCTCTCTTGTCCAGAATTGGAAAAGTTCATGGATGTTCCCTTCTAGTTTTCACCCTGCCCTCACTTTCACCTGGTCTGTCTCTGACTCCTCCCTTCCCTTCCTCAATATCTTTGTTTGTTTCTATTTCTGGGGATAGACTGGCCATTAATATACACTATAAACCTACCAACTCCCACAGCTACCTGGACTCTACATCCTTGCATCTTCTTTCTTGTAAAGACTCCATTCTATTCACTCAGTTCCTCTGTCTCCATCACATATGTTCTGATGAGGCCAACTTCGACAAGGGAGCCTCCAAAATGTCAACCTTCTTCTGCAACCAAGGATTCCCCAGCACCATTGTTGACGGAGCCCTCAACCAGGTCTGACCCATCTCCTGCAGTTCTGCCCTCAGCCCCTTTCTCCTTCCCGCATCAGCGATAGGATTCCCCTTGTCCTTACCTGTCATCCCGCCAGCATCCACATCCAGAAGATCATCAGCCGCCATTTCCGCCACCTCCAGAGAGATGCCACCACCAGACACACATTCCCGTCCCCTCCCTTGTCCACCTTCCGCAGGGACTGTTCCCCCGAGACACCCTGGTCTACTCTTCCTTCACTTTCCAATTCACCCCCCAACCTACAACAGCCCCACGACACCTTCCACTGTAACTGCCGAAGGTATAACACCTACTTATTTACCTCCTCCCCCCTCAGTATCCAAGGGCCCACAGGTACCTTCTACGTGAAGCAGCACTTTATCTGCACTTCCCACAATCTAGTCTACTGCATTTGCTGCTCACAATGTGGTCTCCTCTACATTGGGGAAGTGAACCATAGACTGGGTAACTGCTTTGCAGAACATAAGTGTTCTGCATGCAAAAAAGACCTGTACTTCCATAGTGTGGAGCTGGAGGAACACAGCAGGCCAGGCAGCATGAGAGGAGCAGGAAAGCTGATGTTTTGGTTTGGGACCCTTCTTCAGAAATGTTGGTTTACATGCAGAAGATAGGGTGGAGACCTGAAATGTCAGCTTTCCTGCTCCTCTCATGCTGCCTGGCCTGCTGTGTTCCTCCAGCTCCACACTGTTATGTCAGACTCCAGCATCGGCAGTTCTTACTATCCCTGTACTTCCGGTTGCCTGCCACTTTTACACACCACCCTGTCCTCTGATGCTGCTTGGTCTGCTGTGTTCATCCAGCTCTACACCTTGTTATCTCTGTCTCTGGCTTCTGCAGTTTTCTAGCGAAGCTCAACACAAGCTGGAAGAACAGACCTCCTTTTGCACTTGGGGATCCTGCAGTCCTTTGGACTTAATACCGAATTCAATAATTTTAGGGCCTGAACTTTCACATATCCTAGTCCCCTACCCCACACACCAGGCCTTGTTATCACATCCTCTGCCATTGCACACTACCTAATGTTATCCGCTAACGGTTTCCATTAACAGCTATTCACCCTCCTAGCCAGATCGTTATCAACTCCTTTGTCCAACTGTTCTTCTCTCTATTCGGGCTCTATTCCACCTATTGTTTACCTCTTACCCCCTCCCTCCACCCTATCTTCTGCATGTAAACCAGCATTTTCATATTAACCATCAGTTCTGAGGAAGAGTCACAGGATCTGAAATATTAGCTCTGATTTCTCTTCACTGATGCTGCCAGACCTGCTGAGCTTTTCCACTGAGCTTTTTTCTGTTTTTGTTCCTGTTTTCCTTTTTTTGACTTTCTATACTTTTTTCTATCCTACTATCTTGATACCACTAGCGGTATCTAAGTTTCAAACATGGTGGGAATAATACATACACTTCTCGCTTTCTTATTTTCAGTTCTGACCTGTTCAAATCAGATTGCCAGGATACTTGCATGTAATTTGACATTGGCAAAATGGTGCAGTGTCAAAGAAATTTTGAGTGACTGTTCCAGGATGTGCATGTTAAGGAGATTCTAGCCCCACGTTTCTGTATATCTGACTTGATACAGCCCTGAAATAGTGTTGATGCTATAGAGCATGGACGATGCAGCCATCTGCTCTAAGTGGAAAATGAAAATGAGCCTGAGGTGCTATTGTGACTGAGTACCGAACCAGAGATTTAAATCAGATTGCCTACTGAAATCTGTTATATTTCTCCATTTGGCTTCTTGAGAGACCATTGAATGTTTAGCCAAACTATAGGTGTGATTACAAGATTGGTTGGTTGGTTGGTTTTTCTGAATAAAAATTGATTTTAATGGAGGACCTAAAGTGATTGGCTGAATGTTGCATAATTCAGCCCATGTTTTTCAGTTTAAGTCGTTGAAGTTTTTGTAGACCTGAAGTTAATCTTTCTGTAAGAAAAATAGAGATCGGGCTTTATTTTGAAGGATAGTTGACAGGAAACTTTGGGAGTAGCACAGAGGAATAACAAAGTTCAAATGCAATGTGAAATATTAAACAATGGGTACTTCGCAAAATACCGTTATGTCTTTTAAAATAGATCAGTTTTATTTGGTAAATATTTATTTGTTGTGTTTCTATTAGTGGTTCCAGAATTTCTGACTCTGAAACTATTAATACGCTATGCGCACTGCTCCAAAGCTGTGACAGATTTGTGCAGCAACCCGCTATGCCAACAATATCCCTTACTTGTAATTTGCTTATCCTTCTTGTACCTTGTGAACTGTTCCCTGCTTCTAGCTGGGGAGAATGCTGCAACAGCAATTTTCTAAAGCATTTTGCACTTTTCGAACTTGAAGCCATGTGAGCTTCTCATGGTCCTATTAAAATTTCTGTTAACAGGCCATACATTTTTGTTCTGTTTATTCCCTGTGTCAGCAGTAGCTTTTTAACATAGCTGTGTAATTTTATTTTGTGTGTTTCTTGAGTGTAGAATCCTATTAAAGTATTGTCGATTCTTGAATAAAACTTGTGATAGTGCCAGTTCTTAAACCTGTGCTAAGAGCATCATCAAAGATCAGTGAAATGGACCATATTGACAGTTGGAGTCAGCATCTGTCACAAAACAGCTTGAATTGAATGAAATCTCTCCATGAATATGTAACTTTACAACAAGAAGATTGCAGGCATTAGGAAATGATTACGGAAGTAATCTAAAAATTAGTTTCAAATGATGAGTTATCTTTATCTATAACATCTTAAACTCAGATCATAAAGCATAAGACTTAATGAAAAAGGTTGGCAGATTGGGGGCTCTGTGGTAAGGTGATAGTTCCCCTACCTTTTTGAGCCAGCACGCTTGGGTTCAAGTCTCACCTGCTCCAGAGACGTACACTAAAATCCCTTTGTACAGGTTGATATAGAAAATATATATAAAGGTGGGAGACGATCATGGCATTGAATGGCAAGAGGTACTTTGGAAAGTGGTTCATTCGTGGTTCCTATCTCCTTGGCTTTGGGGACAGAGACAGTGAATCATGATGGTTGGTATGACTAAACCATATATCTGGGGCTCTGTAAAGTGAGGAGATAAGTAGTTAAATTGGTTGTTAGGAATGTGAAGAGGATCAAAGCTGATGGGATTGACAGGGAGGGAAGGTACAAAGATTTGTAGGGAGAGCGGTCACTTAGATTATGAGGGTGAGCCTGTGACTCCTTCTGTGACGTATGACTTATATTACCTTCCATTCTCATCTAAACTTGAAATGGGTGGCGTTGCTTTTGTCCTATGCAAGACCTTTCCAAAGGCAATGGCATTTAACTGGTACCCACACAAAGGGTGAAAGACATCTGTTGCTGAAATGGACAGATTTTTCTAATCTGAGGGTTAAGAGTCGAGGGTTGTAGGAAAAAGGTAAGAAAGTGGGTTTGAGGATTAACGGATTGGTCATGATCTCATTGAATGATGGGGCAGCCATGATGGGCTGAATGGCCTACTTCCCCTGTATCTGTGATTTAGCTGAATGTGAACCTTTGTGCATTAACCTACTGCATTTACCTAAACCCCTGGCCCCATGCACACTTGACCATGTCATTCAATGTCATGTCCTCTCAGCCATTGGAAGGATTGATTTGTAATGTCTTTTGGGCCAGAAAGATTCACCCTAGTTGTCAAAGTAGCAGTTGCCTTCCAAGGTTGGCAGGAGCTGTGCACTTCACACCTTCCGCCATAAATTGTTCACACTATTATCTTGGGTACTGTTGGGGATGGGTGAGAAGTCCTCATTTTGTTGCACTAAATGCAACAGAAGTCTTGGGCAGCAGAGGTCACGAGTCTGGCAATGATGTCCAACATCAGTGAACAGGCATCCTGCTGGCCTCCTTTTTGGGGGCCTCTATGATTGGCCTCCATGTCCTTTTATAAGCTCATTGAACCAACTTAATGGATCCAGGCACAGAAACTGTGGTCATCCCCATGTCCGCTGCTGCACTAAGGTCTGCTCTGAATGGATGGGAAACACGTGTCTGGACATGTGTCCACGTTCTCAGATGTGGAGTTGACCCCTACTCTGGAGTTTGTAGCCATAGGTACCATCATGATGGAATGAAGATGCACAAAGACTACAGTTCCTCACTTATTCTATGGAATGCTATGTAGATGAGAGAGGGGCAGTGGCACTATAATTTGACCAGCGATGGAAGTCAGAATGCCATTTCATGCTGTCCAGCTTATCTGTAATGCGACACTTTCTGTCACCGAGGGCCATAGGCTTGCCCTTCCACATCTGGTTTCCATGAAGGTCAGGCCTGGTGCTTCAGACCAATACTATCTAGCTGGCAGAGGCTGCATAATCCTCAGAATCTCTGCTCCAGACTTGAAGATGCTCAAGTACTATGGGATTGATGATTAGGATCTGAGAGAGTCACAGCATTGTGCTGAGTAAGAATATGAGTATGTTCTTCAGAGGGAAGAATATCTGCAGTACAGAAGTCTCAGTCAAAGCAACACAGGCAGAACCTTTTTGTGAATCTCATTCAATGGAACTGAGTTGCATGAAGTTCTCTTTCACTGACTCAGTGTTTTGATGCTGCTGAGGGCAGCATCCCCTGTATAATCATAATGCAAGTGCAACTGAATGGTTTGATTTAAAAAAAAAATTGGTTGCATACAATAATGAGAGGTGGTAGACTGGTAGTTTTAGTAGGACATAGTTACAGTAGCAGAGTTAGTGTGAGGTAGCAGAAAGAATATGGTGGTATTTACCCTGTGCAGAGTGCAGAAGGTTATTAATAATCTTCCTGCATTGCTGGGCATGCCTCTGGATGTGGACAGTGTACTGACCTGGGTGGCAACTTCAGACCTAGCTGATGAGGTTATAGAGTCACAGATGCCTACAGCGCAGGAAAAGACTTTCCCAGTTCATTGGGTCTGCATCAGTCTGGTAGCACAGTCCCTTCTTTCAGTCCTGATGAATCAGGTGAACCATCCTCCACCAGGACCTCCACATCTCTTCTGGTGAAGCTGGGTGCCAACTCGCCTCACTGGGATAATTCTTTGGACACAAGATCTGTGAAGTACAGCTCATATCTGCCACTTGACCTGGTGCACAGGGTGTACACCTGTGTTTTTGATATGGCATAAGGAATCCTGAGAGGTCCCATAGCGGTGAAGTGCTTCACCACTAGTGAGCTGCACAATAGTGCTGTGCCAGAGGCATGGTGCATGCAAAATGGGATAAGATGTGAAGAATTGTATGAGCGAGTTTGCTACAGCTCACTGATTAAAAACCTTCTTTGAAACTCCCCAAAATTTGAACTTGCTGATTTTTTTTTGGTAAAGTTCACCCCTTTGTGTTTTTGGTTCTAGTGTTGTTATCAAATGCCTGGGTGAGATATAGTGTAAAATTCCCTCTACCATTACAGTTTTTCAGTCCTGAGTGCATCATCGAACAGCAATGATGTTTTCCATTTGTCACAACAGTCATGCCCAGAGGATAACTATAGAATTCAATGTGCTCTTGATTTATGTCATATTGTCAATCTAACACAATGCTACACAGGAACATTAAATAGCTATCCTGCTTGGTGCAAGTTACATGCTTAAGGAGCCCCTTTAAACCCAGGTTGAAAATGCTGAATAACAGATCATGTCATATTATTTGTGAGGAGTCTCTGCCCAATGTTCCTGTTCTATTTATGATGTCACAGTAGTGCATTTCCATCAGCATGTGGTATCCTGGATACAGTAATAAATTGTGATGGAGTTTGGTAAAAGATCATCATTACTGATTCTCATCATGTGAAATAATCTACACTTCAAAAAAATTGTCAACAATCCCCTGCATTTATAATTGATCCTTTGTTAGAAAACTTCCCAAGGTACTTCTCAGGCGAGTAATCAGACTAAAAAAATTATGCTGAGGTAAAGAAGTTCTGGCGACCCAAAGCTTGTTTAAGAAGGTAGGTTCTAAGAAAGGTCTTAAAAGATGAGGATGACGTGAAGGTAGAGAAAAATGTTATTTTTTTTTAAGAAAACCAACAAAACTGATTAAATTCTTGTTTCTTAACTTCTGTTTTTCTGTAGGAAAGAAATCAACTTGTTTGATTTCACAGTTCAGATTGAGTTGTGAATCACTGGTTATTTTTCTTAGAAAATTTGAATTTGATTTAGAGATGGCTAAATATGCAAGAATGTATAATTTGAACCAAATGAAGTGATTATTGTGTGACAAAACCAGATGTGTCCACAGCGTGATCAGTGAACTTTGAAATTATCTCACTCATTTACTTTCCTTTTGTACGATCCAAGTTAAAGGAAATCAGGAATTGAGCTTTTGTTTTAACATGGTAAATGTTAGTTTTGTAGTGGTAAATTATTTACACTTTATGGCACATTTGCACACAGGCTACAGCTGGATGTTCGATAAGAATACCAACACTAAATCAAATACAGATAAGACACCATGTCTAATGAGAAAGCCCAGTAATGTCTCTGGGTACTGTTAGGCCATTGATTGAGTCTTATCTGTTGAAATAAGGGAAGGTGGTTAACCTTTTTGAAGTCAGATGCAGCAGCTGTGATGACTTACATTTGTAGATGTTGTGTTGTATAGATAGACTTATTAAATAGAGCATGCTTTGAGATGGAAAGCAGATGTCCTGTATCTTGCAAGTTCTGCAGCATCCGAATGATGATTTATTGTCAATTGTCTTCTACAATGAACAACACAGTAAAATACAGTGAAAGGCTTCAACTGTTGCCACAATCCAGCGCCATTTGAATATTTTAAGAATAAAAAGAATAAAAAGTTAAAGCTGAAAGAAAATCTTCCTTCCATGCCTCCACCATGAGTCCTGAGCCCTGAGCTGGCTGACCACGAACACCCGCACTGCCTGTGCCAGAGCCACCAACATCGGAATTGCCAGTATTCAGGCAGCATCTGTTTGTCACTGGGCCCACCTCACCTGAAGGGTGCCGATGCCGTGTCCCTGTGCCGGACCCCCCACACTCTCCCCGCAACCAGGAGACCCTGTCTGTGCTGCCACCTTAAGGGAGCAATGAACATACACACCAAGGTCCCTCTGATCCTACGTGCTTCCCAGCGTCCTACTGTTCATGTAATTCCTTGCCTCATTTGTCCTGCCCACGTGCATCACCTCACACTTTTATCTAGATTGAATTCCATTTGCCACTGAACAAGCAGTCTCTATCCCTAGGCAATCTAAGGCTATCCCCCTCACTACTTACCATCCCACCAATTTTCATATCATCTGCAAACTTACTGATCCACCCTCCTGCATTTAAGAGTAAATTGTTTATATTTAGCACAACAGCAGTGGCCCCAACACTGATCCCTGCAGAACTCCACTGGACGTTCTCTTGCACATTCTGTACTCCTCCTGAGGTTTTTGCTGTTTTGAGCCCTTGGTATCTGCTGTAACCCCTCTTTTTTTCTCCTTATTCAATCCTGCATATCCCTTGATATCCAAGGTGCACAGGATTTATTAGTCCAACCTTTTGGCTTTATTGGAACATGTTGGCCCTGTACTACCCCTACTTTCCTCCTTGAATGCCTCCCACTGCACTGACAGATTTAACTAGAAGTACCAGTTCCCTGTCCACTATAACTAAATCATATCTGATCTTATTAGAATTGGCCTTCCCCTAGTTTAGAACTTTGATTTCTAGCCCATCCTTGTCCTTTTCCATAATGATCTTAAATTTAATAGAGTAATGGTTACTGTCTGCAAAATGCTACCCCACTGATGCTTCAACTATTTACCGAGCTTCTTTACCTAAAATTAAGTCCCAGGACCGCCCCTCTCATGCAGGGCCTTCTAGATACTTTTTTAAAAAGCTCTTCTGGATGCTTTTCAGAATTATCTCTCTCTCTAAGCCCTTTCACACTGACCTCCCCGGTTAATGTTGGGAAAGTTGAAATCCCCTGTTATCACTACCCTATTACTTTTATACTTCTCTGAAATTTGCCTAAATGTCTGCTGTTCCTATTATCTCAGACTGTGTTAGGAGGGCTATAGTATGCACCCAGCAGGGTGATTTGCTTCTTTTGAGTTTCTAAGTTGTTTCTGAAGGTTTTTGAACAGCTTTGTAGCTCGGGTTGTGGATGTTGTGGTTGGTTGGCTCGCCTAGCTGGTTCATTGTTCTACAGGTCTTTCAGTACCCTGTTGGGTAACATCATCAGTGCAGCATCTAATGAAGTGCTGTTGTGTTTTCCTGCCTGTTATTTAAGTTCTGGTGTCCGTTGAGCTGGGTTACCTCACTTCCGGGTTTCCTTCGCGGTGGAGTATATGTAGGGTCTAGCTGTATGTGTTTGTTGACGGCCTTCTTTAGTGGAGAACCAGGCCTCTAGGAATTCCCATGCTTGTCTCTGCTTGGTCTGTCCCAGGATCCTAGTATTGTCCCAATCAAACTGGTGGTTTTCCTTATCCACATGGATGGAGATGAGTGAGTATTGGTTGCTAGTTGATGTTCGTGTACTCTGGCTAATTTTCCTCCTGCCTGTCCAATGTAATGTTTGTTGCAGTCTTTGCAGCGGATCTTGTATATTACGTTGGTCCTGTGGTCAGCGGGTCTTTGGTTCGGGTTAGCAGTTGGTGTAGGACACAAACCCACATCAACCCTACACCAACTAGAGGCCTGGTTCTCCACTAAGAAGGCCATCAGCAAACACCATAGGGCTAGACCCTATATATACTGCACTGTGAAGGAAAACTAGAAGTGAGGTAACCCAGGTCAACGGACACCAGAGTTTAAATAATAGGTGGGAAAGCACAACGGTGCTTCACCAGAGGCTGCACTGATGATGTTACCCAGCAGGGTAATGAAACGTCTGCAGAACAACGAACCAGCTTGGCGAGCCAACCAACCACAGTAAGTTGTATCCATACGGCTTCATCTGAAGATCCTATGAAGATGTTATCCCTCCTTACTATTGTAATTGATTCCCTGATCAAAATTGCGACACTCCCTTCTGTTTTACCTCCTTTCCTGTATCGCTTGAAGGCTGTATATCCTGGAATATTAAGCTGCCAATCCTGAGCTTCTCTCAACCATGCCTCAATGATGGCAATGCCCCCATGTTTTAATTTGTGCCCTCTACTCATCTGCCTTGTTCGTTAGACTCCTTGCATTAAAATAAATGCCATCCAATCTTACCAAACTCCCTTGTAACTGGCATACAATTCCTATGCCTTCTTGATGCTCTTGCTATCTCTTCTAATTTTGACCAACCATCACTCCCCCGCCCCATTGGACCACATCTCTGGATCCCACCCCTTGCCAAGTTAGTTTAAACCATCCCCAATAGCACTAGCAAACCTCCCTGCAAGAATGGGACGAGCATCCTGGTTCAGGTGCATCTGTTTGCCCTTGTATAGGTTCCACTGCCTCTAAAATGGTCCTAATGTCCCAGAAATCAAAAGCCCAGCTTCCTGCACAAACTCTCCAGTCGCCGTTTGATTAATGTTCCATTTCCATATTCACTTGCAGGTGGCACCAGAAGTAATCCAGAGATGACGACTATTTGGGTCCTGTTCTTCAATCTACTTCCTAGTTCCCTAAATTCTACTTGCAGGACCTCATCCTTTTTCTTTCTATGTTGTTGATACCATGATCTGTCTGTTTGCCGTCCCATTTCAGAATGCCCTGCAGCTGTTCAGTGACATCCCTGACCTTGGCACCAGCAAGGCACCTTAGCATCCCGGAGTCTCTTCTGTGCCTGCAGAAATGCCTGTTGGCAATGAATGCATCATTAGTGATACTGCAGTGTTGTGTAGACTGTAACAGGAACTATGTTTTGTTATTTACGCTGATCAATTTAGATTTTCTGGGGGGGGGGTTAGTGATTTGATCAAACTGTTATTGCTAGCTTGCTGTCATAGCAGAAACCACTCTTGAACATGTTCCTGCACTTACTTGAGATTAGTGTGATGGAAAAAAGAAATAAACAATGGGATGTGAGCAGGATATAAAGTGATAAAGGTTATGATTGTACGTACAATGTAGAAATTCTATGCAGGGAG
This sequence comes from Rhincodon typus, assembly GCF_021869965.1. Lineage (NCBI taxonomy): Eukaryota > Metazoa > Chordata > Chondrichthyes > Orectolobiformes > Rhincodontidae > Rhincodon > Rhincodon typus. The sequence continues at coordinate 24,321,946 of NC_063359.1, read as the reverse complement.
TACTCCTACAAAAAAAAGGGCATTCGAGATGACCCATAATGTTTAGGTGAAATGTGATGAATCCCTTTCTGATATTTTTAAGTCTGTCAACCCAGCATTTGTACTATTTTGTTTGGTTTCTGGCTTTTTTTTTATTCACTCGTGGGATGTGGGTGTTTGCTGGCTGGCCAGCATTTATTACCTATCCCTAAGTTACCCTTGAGAAGGTGATTGTGAGTTGCTTTCTTGATCCACTGCAGTCCATGTGCTGTCAATTGACCCACAATGCCCTTAGGAAGGGAATTCTAAGATTTTGACCCTGTGACAGTGAAGGAATGGCGATATATTTCCAGGTTAGTATAGTGACTGGTTTGGATGAGAGCTTGCAAATGGTAGTGTTGCCGAATGTCTGTTGCCTTTGTCCTTCTAGATGGAAGTGGCCTTGTGTTTGGAAGGTGCTGTCTAAAGATCTTTGAATCTCTGCAGCAAACACTGCTACTGAGCATCGGTGGTAGAGGGAGTGAATGCTTGTGGATGTGGTGCCAATCAACAGGCTGCTTTGTCCTGGATGCTGTCAAGCTTCTTGAGTGTTGTTGTTGCTGCACCCATCCTAGGCAAGTGGGGCATATTCCTTCACAATTCCCAACTTGTGCTTTGTAGGTGGTGGCTAGGCTTTTGGGAATCAGGAGGTGAGTTAGCCACCTCAGTATTCCTAGCATCTGACCCGCTTTTGTAGACACAGTATGCTTATGTAGTGAGTCCAGTTGAGTTTCTGGTCAGTGGTAGCCCCGTTTGGTTAGTGGCGGATTCAGTGATGGTCATTGAATCCATTTAATGTCAAGGAGCGTTGGTTAGATTGTCTCTTATTGGAAATGGTTATTGCTTGGCATTTGTGTGTCACTTGTCAGCCCAAGCCTGGATATTGTCCAGACCTTGCATTTGAACATGGACTGCTTCGGTACCTGAAAAGTTGCAAATGGTGCTGAATATCGTGTAATCATTGGTGAACATCCCCACTTCTCTCCTTATGATGGAGGGAAGGTCATTTATGAAGCAGCTGTAGATGGTTGGACCTAGGACACTACCCTGAAGAACTCCTGCAGAGGTGTCCTGGAGCTGAGGTGACTGACCTCCAACATGCAAAACCATCCTCCTATGTGCTCGGTATGACTCCAACCAGCGGAGAATTTTTCCCCAATACCCTTTGATTCCAGTTTTGCTAGGGCTCATTAATGCCACATTCAGTTGAATGCAGCTTTGATGTCAAGGGTTGTCACTCTCCCCTCACTCCTGGCATTCCGTTCTTTTGTTCTGTGTTTTGAATCAAGGCTGTAATGAGGTCCAGAGCTGAGTTGGTCTTGGCTGAACCCAAACTAGGCATCACTGAGCAGGTTATTGCAGACCAGGTGCTGTTTGATACTACTATTGATGGCAGCTTCCACTGCTTTACTGATGGTTGTGAGTAAACTGATGGGGTGGTGAATTTTAATCAGCTGCTTGCACCTGTATCCCTCTTTTTGTAAATTATATAATATTGTTCCTTACTTGCCATCTATTTTGACCTAAAGTAGGTAGTGAAAACTTGTGAAGCTGAAAGTTCCTCTCTTACCTGTCACAACATTAAAAATGAACTTGCACCTCAGGGAAAGTGTGATTACAATAAAGCATAACATTAGTTTGCGTTATGCATGTCAAATATAATGAAAAACATCTGTTGAAAACTTGTGCTAATCTCTCTTAAAATCATTCTTCATTCCTGTATGCAGAAGACAGAGTCTTTAGTATTTTGAGCATTCTAAATACACTAGGTTTCTTCTAATTTTGAAACCTTGGTTATAAGTAAGCTGTAGCATTTTAATTTATTGAATTTTTAATTAAGATGCAAATTGTGCAACCATATCTATAAAACATCTCCAAGCATTTTACAAATAATTTACTTTTTAAATGCTAACTTTGCAGTACAAGCAATGTTATGCAAACAGCTGTAACAGTCAACAGCGGATGAGTGACCAGATAATCTGATTTTAATTTTATCAATTGACAGCGAGCGTCCTTGCTTCCAAATAGTGTTGGAGGCTCTCTTCCACACTGGAACCTTGGTTTAATACATTATTTAAAGGAATTTTGCACAAATTATATACACCAGTCCATAGTAGGATTTTGAGCCCACGTCTTCTGATTCAAAAGTGGAAGAGTGATAATTTAGCCAGGCTGTATGTTCCATGCAGTTTAGCAATCAATGAAATTGCAGTTAGTTAATGTGCCCATTATTCCAAGTTATCAACAAAGTGAAGCTTCTGTGAAAGAATGTGATGGTTCTTTGTCCCAATTATTATTTTGAATTTTTGTAATCAGAATGGTCAGCATGGTCAGCCTGCAAAATTTGTCCCAGGCAGCATTTTGGTTCTAGTGGTCAATATAAATGAATAGTGAAATGGGGAACATTTATCTCCCTAACTGTGGTGTGACATTCACAGACAATTGAAAAGTATAATTAATTAAACATTTCTTTAAAGCAGAAGTTTAACTCAAAATGACTGATTTGGCATTTGGTTTCCAGCTACAACTTTGGGAAGTTACAAAGAGAAAGTGATGTGGTACAGGTACAAAATATTACTAAATTGAAAGATCATTTTGAGTGTTCTGGGTGTCTCCTTTTGGCTTGATAGTAAGATTTGCTCATGTCTGATCAGAAAGTTGTAGGTTCGAGTCCTGGTTCTGACTGAGGACATAGAGCATGCATAGAACTGTACAGAACAGGAACAGGCTCTTCAGCTTATTATGTCTACCAACCATGATGCCCTTCTAAACTAGTCCCACCTGCTTGCACATTCTATGTATCTCTCTATTCCCTGCCTGCTCGCGTGTCTGTATAAATGCCTCTTAAACGTTGCTGTCGTATCAGCTTCTGCCACCCCCACCCCAGTAGCGTATTCTGTGCAATACAAAAACCTTTTCTTGTACATCTCCTTCAACTCCCCCTCCCCCCCACCTTAAACCTATGCCCCCTCATATTTGACATTTTCGAAAGACTATGATTATCCACCCTCTCTGTACCTATCATAATTTCATATACTTCTGTCAGGTTACCCCTCAGCCTTTGACACTCTTGTGAAAACAATCTAAGTTTGTTCAACTTCTTTTTATAGCTACTACACTTCAATCCAGGCAATGTCCTGGTAAACCTCTTTTGTACCCTCCTCAAAGCCTCCATACCCTTCCTATAATGTGATCGGAACTGCACACTACTCCAAATATGACCTAACTAAAGTCAAATACCGCTACAGCATGACTTGCCTCAATTCCCTGACTGATGAATGTCATACATGTTCTTTACCACTTTATCCACTTGTGTTTCCATTTTCAGGAACTATGGATTCCGAGATCCCTTTGTATGCCAATGCTCCCAAGGGCTCTCCCATTTACTGTGTTTTGCTCCTGCATTTGCCCTTATCTGGCTTAAACTCCATCTGCCATTTCTTTGCTCAACTTTTCAATTGATCTATATTCTGTGTACTCTTTGATAACCTGCCTCACTATTCACAGCTCCACCAATTGATGTGTGATCTGCAAACTAACTCATCAGACCACCTACATTTTCATTCAAATCCAGGGGTAGGCGATGGCCTAGTGGTATTAATCTATTCATCTATTAGACTATTAATCCAGAAATTCAGCTAATGTTTTGGGGACCCGGGTTTGAATCCTGCCACACCAGATGGTGGAATTTTGAATTCGAAAAACAAACAAAAGAAACCTGGAATTAAGAATCTACTGATGACCAGGAAATCATTTGTTGATGGTCAGAAAAACTCATCTGGTTCACCTAATGTCCTGCAGGGAAGGAAATCTGTCATCCTCACCTGGTTTGGCCTACATATGACTCCAGACCCACAGCAATGTGCCTGACTCTCCATTGCCCTCTGAAATGGCCTAACAAGCCATTCAGTTGTACCAATTGCTACAAAGAAATGAAACCAGGCGCATCACCTGCCATTGACCTAGGCACCGGAAAAGACCATGACAGTATCGAGAAGAGTGTCCACCGCATGGTCCTTGTGGAGATGAACTCCAGCCTTCATTTGACAATTTGTGTTGTTTGGCACTATGACTGTGCTAAATGGGACAGATTTTGAACAGATCTAGCAACTCAAGACTGGGCATCCATGAGGTGCTGTGGGCCATCAACAGCAGCAGAATTGTACTTCAGCACAATCTGTAACCTCTTGGTCCAACATATCCCCCACTCAACCATTTACAGCCAGGGGATCAACCCTAGTTCAATGGGGAGTGCAAGAGGGCATGCCAGGAGCAGCAGCAGGCATATACCTGAAGATGAGGTGTCAACCTGAGTAAGCCACCAAACAGGACCACTTGCATGCCAAACAGCATAAGCAGCATGTCATAGAGCTAAATGATCCCACAACCGATGGATCAGATCTAAGGTCTGCAGTCTTGCCACATCCAGTCGTGAATGGTGGTGGACAGTTAAACAACTCACTGGAGAAAGTGGCTCCACAAATATCCCCATCCTCAATGATGCAAGAGCCCAGCACATCAGTGCAAAAAATAAAGCTGAAGTTTTCACAGCAATCTTCAGCCAGAAGTGCCGAGTGGATGATCCATTTTGGCCTGCTTTAGTGATCTCCAGCGTTACAGATACCAGTCTTCAACCAATTTGATTCATTTCACGTGATATCAAGAAACAGTTGGAGGCACTGGAAACTGCAAAGGTTAAGGTCCCTGACAACATTCGAGCAATATCACTGAAGACTTGTGGTCCAGAACTTGCAGCTCCCCTAGCCAAGCAGTTCCAGTACAGTTACAACACTGACATCTACCTGACCATGTGGGATGTTCTGTACATAAGAAGCAGGACAAATCAAACCCAGCCAGTTACCACCCTATCATTCTGCTTTTCAGTCATCAGTAAAATGATGGAAGGTGCTATCAAGCAGCTCCTGGTCAGCAATAACCTGCTCCGTGATGCCCAGTTTGGGTTCTGCCAGAACCACTCAGCTCTGAACCTCATTACAGGCTTGGTTCAAACATGGGCGAAAGAGCTGAATTCCAGAGGTGAGGTGAGAGTGACAGCCCTTGACATCAAAACTGCATGTGTCTGTGTGGCATCCAGGAGTCCTAGCAAAACTGAATTCAATGGGTATCGGGGGAAATCTCTTCTGACAAGTAGGAAGATGGTTGTGATTGTTGGATGTCAATCACCTCCGCTCCAAGACATCTCTGTATGAGTTCCTCAGGATAGTGTCCTAGGCCCAACCACATTCAGCTGTGTCAATTACCTTCCCCCTGTCATTGGGTCAGAGTGGGGATGTTCACTGATGATTGATGTTGAACATTGTGCATTCGTGACTCCTCAGATACTGAAGCAGTCCATGCTCAAATGCAACAAGATCTGGGCAATATCCAGGCTTGGGATGACAAGTGGCAAGTAATATTTGCGCCACACAAATGCCAGGCTATGACCATTATGAATTAGAGACAATCTAACCACTGTCATTTGGAACTCAACAGTGTTACAATGACTGAATCCCTCATTATCAACATCCTGGGGGTTATCCTTGACCAGAAACTCAATTGGACTCACCACATAAACAAATGGCTACCAAGAGCAGGTCAGAAGCTAGGAATGCTGTGGGGAGTAACTCACTTCCTGACTCCTCAAAGCCTATCCACCATCTACAAGGCACAAGTCAGGAGTGTGATAGAATACTCCCCACTTGCCTGGATGAGTGCAGCCCCAACAACACTCCAGAAGCTTGACAGCATCCAGGACAAAGCAGCCCGTTTGATTGGTACTCCAACCACTCCCTTCACCACCGATGCTCAGTAGCGGCAGTGTGTACTGTCTCCAAGTTGCACAGTCAAAATTCACCCAAGATCCTCAAACAGCACCTTCCACACCGATGACCCACTTGCACCTAGAAGGACAAGGACAGCAGATATATGGGAACTCCACTTTCAAGTTCTCCTCCAAGCCACTCACCATCCTGACTTGGAAATATATCACTGTTCCTTCACTGTTGCCGGGTTAGAATCCTGGAATTCCCTCCCTAATGGCATTGTGGGTTAGCCCACCACAGGCAGACTGCAGCCGTTCAAGAAGGCAGCTCACCACCTTCTCAAGGGCAACGAGGGACGGGCAATAAATGCTGGCCAGCCAGTGATGACCACGTCGCACAAATGAATAATAAAACAAAAATATCAGTAACAACAGAGGTCCCACCACTGATCCTTGTGGAACACCAGGTGACAGACCTCCATGCAGATACAACTGCTTTCTGTTTTCTATGACCAAGCCAATTTTGTATCCAGTTTTGTAACAATTCAAGCTGAGATTTCATTCTAATGATGCAGAATTCTTTCACTATTGCAACCTTAAGGCACACATCAAAAAGACTCCATCACTAATACATGTGGTACTATTTGAAGAAAAGCAGCAAGGATTCCATATGTTCCAGATATATTTGTCTCTCAATTAACATCATTAAAACCTATCCATTTGGCCATGTATCTTCTTTATTGTTTCTAGGACTTGGTGTATGCAAAATTAGCAGCATTTTTTTTAGTTACCTGTATTATAATTGCAATTGAACTTTAAAAGTGCACAATTTGTTGTAGTTTCCTTTTGAAGATATTTGGTGGTCGTGGTGAGCACCATACAAAGGCAAGTTTTTGTTTTGTTTGACGTGTAGGACTTTTTTTCTGAATGGTGAAAATGTAGAACTTAGTTCCATGTGAGAGGTTGTGGCAAATAGCAGAGATACAACAAGATCATGTGTCTGAATATTGTTTGGTTACATCTCAAAAAAATACAATACCGATAAACTTAAAGATGTAGCTCCATGCCAAAGGAAATGTTAGAAAGCTTGGCCAGAGGTGGATTTTAGTGAGACTTAAATGGAGATCGGGGAGCTTAAACAGGAAACTTCCAGCATGCAGATTCTAGGCAGCTGAGGAATAGCTGCCAATGAAGCGATGAAGGCCATTGGAACAATTAGCCGGCGGAGTTATGGTTGCCAGGCTGGAGAAAGTTGGAGATTAGGAGAGGTGAGCCTATAAAGGGAGTTAACGTTTTTCAAAACTTTTACAATTGGAGATTTTCAACTGGGAATCTTTTGTAGTTCAATAAGAAAAGAATGAGGTTGGTTAGCTCTGTTGGCTGGACGCTAGTTTGCAATGTAGACTGATGCCAACAAAGTGGGTTCCATTTCTGCACTGGCTGAGATTACCCATAAAGATCCTGCCTTCTCCACCTCACCTGAAATGTGGTGACCCTTGGGTTCGACTCACCACCAGTCGTCTCTCTCTAATGAGAGAGCGGCCCTGTTGTCGTCTGGGACTATGGTAACTTTTTAAAAATCATTATTAGTCATTTGAAAAGGCTAAAGCTGCATAGCACTTTAAATGTACTTTGACCTAACTCAGACAAACTTACTATTGTATTTCTAGCTCTTTATTGAGCTATTCCAACAAAATACTCTTAAATACCTTCATTTTGGTATAGTGACATTGGTTGTGGACCTTTTTTTTTTAAAATTGATTTTTTGCATTATAGTGCCTAGGTACCTCTCCTGCTCTTGCCTCCTAATGTGCTAAACCCAAATACATCCCTTCAAATCTGAAGAAGATCTGACACACGCTCACAAGAGCCCCCAAAGCTCAATTCTCTTCTTCCTCCCCACTAGCCTGCACAATGCCCATTGTATAAAGAGCACATTTTGGCATCTTGGTGCTAGGTATTCCATGGGAAAATGCAACTTTTTTCAAAGATCACACTTTGTCTTGCCAAAGTTGTATGCATTAAATACTGCGTTCGTAATGGTCAGCTACTAATTGTTTCAAAACAAAGTGCAGACTATGTTGTATTTTTAATTTTTGTAGTTCTCTCCTCCTCAACGATTTTCATTCTTTGTTATCTAAAAGTTTTAGTTAGCTGCTGGGCTATTGCTGCCTAGTGTTAATTGCCTTTAAGTATTTCATCCAAGTGGCTATTAGTTACTTGATAGTCAAAGCAACACAATTGAGGATGATCCTGTGATTGCTGGAAATTTTCAGAGTTTTTTGCAATCGTGGCTGACTATCAGTGTCCCTTGGAAGTGATATGGTAAACCTCTAAATTGTGAGTATACCATTCCCCTACCTGAAGGTAAGGTTAAGTTGCCGTAGTCTTAACAAACCATAGAATAGCTCTCTCAGAGAGAGATAACTGGTGGTGTTTTAACCTTCGGGTTGTCTCAAGCAAGGAGAGAGTTTGAGAAGGAGAATCCTTCATGGTAACCCCATCCAGTGTATGAATTGAATCCATACTGTTGACATCACTCTGCATCGCAAACCAGCCAACTGAGCCAAACTGAGCCCCATCCCCTACATTGACTTGAGTGTTTCAAGAAGGTGGTTCACCATCATCTTTGCAACTAAAAATGAACATTCACCGCGAATACATTTTTTCTGATTTTAAGAAAATGAGATTTTATATTAACGTTTTGTAAAAATGGTGGCTTTCAGCCTTAATTTGATTATAGTCCACATTGAGAATTGAAGCTTTTATTCCTGTTTCTGTTGTCTGTTGCTAATAAAGTTTTTACGTAAAATCACAGTCCTGATGCAGTCCTAATTTTGACACATGCAGATGCAATAGGACATTAAGGTTGAGCAGAGGAAGTATTCACATGCATCTGACCATGCTGCCCTGATTTTGAGGCTGGATTCCTCAAACAAAAAAGTTTTTCATTCCTCACTTTCATTCCTCACTTACAGAAGCTAATGGTTGCCCTACAGTGGGATAGAAAATAAGTCAAAAAATAATGAGGGCATGCATAAAAGGCAGTCCATTCATTATGGGTGACCTTTTTAATCTTCATGTAGGTTGTGAAAGTCACATTGGCAGAGGTGGCCATGAGGAAGAAATCAGTGCACAGGGGATAGTTTTCTTGAACAATATATTGAGGATCCAGCCAAGAATCAGTTTGTTTCTGAATCTAGCGATGACCATAACATGGCAAAATTTAGTATTCTGTTTGAATGGGAAGAACTTGTGTTGGAAGAACTGTGCTAAACTTACTGAGGGTAATTTTTGCCCCCTTATCTGGGATTTGCAGGCATTAGAGGCTGTCCAAAAATAGTTCATTGTACTGATCCTGGGTGTTGGGGCACTGTCTTGAGGAGAGGATGGGTAGATTGCGCCTGCGCTCATTGGAGTTTGGAGGAATGAGAGGCAACCTTATTGAAACATGCAAGATGTTTACGGAACTTGACAAAATGGTCGGGAAGGGTTGTTTTCCCACTTGTGGGAGGGTATGGGGTCAGAGGGTATAGTCTGAGTTCGGATGGGTTTGAACATTTGGGACCAGGATGAGGAGGAATTTCTTCTGAGAGTGGTGGATCTGTGGAATTCTTTGGGTGGGAATGTGGAGGCTGGGTTTTTTTGGGGTATATTCATGAATGAGAGAGATGGATGTTTGGTTGGTGTGGGAGTTGAGAGTTGTGGGGAGCGGGCGTGAGAGTGGAATTGAGAATTATGAGGTCAGCCATGATCTCATTGAAAAGTGAGATGGGCTGAATGGCCTACTTCTGCTTCCACATCTTATGCTATAACCTTACAGGAAAAGATTGGTGCCTGATTTTCAACTTGAAGCCTTATTTAACTAATTTTCTTGAAAAATACTCTTTAATCACTTTTTGTCAGAATAGAAAATAAATGAGCAAAAGCTCAATAAGTTAGTGTAGGAGATTTATTAATTTGTTTATGTAAGTACCAAGCTTAGGTTTACCATTGGTATCCAATTGCTTTCGGGATCAGAAATTGCTTCGAGAAGGACTCCAGGCTTTGTTATTCCTATCCTTCAAATGTAAGCATTGAGGTAACTTCTGTATATCTGGTGATCATGATTAAATATTTTGGAGCTAGACAAAGATATAATGCTATAAGATGTGGGAGCAGGAATGGGCCATTCAGCCTATTGAGACTGCTCTGCCATTCGATTGTGACTGATGTATTTCTCAGTCCCATTGTCCTACCATTTTCCTGTAGCACTTGATCACCTAGCTGATAGACAGGTTGCCTATCTCTGTCTTAAATACACTTAATGACTTGGCATCCGCATCTTCCTGCGATCGTGAGTTCCATGGATTAACCACTCTCTGGATGAAGAAATTCCTCCTCATCTCTGTTGTCCTTTTGATTATGAGGCTGCGCCTCGTGTCCTGGTCTGTCCTACTCGTAGAAATGTCTTCTCCATACCCACTCTATACAGGGCTCTCCATATTCTGTATGTTTCAATGAGATTTCCCCCCACCTTCCTTCTAAGCTCCATTGAGTACAGACCCTGAATCCTTAACCTCTCCTGATATGATGACCCCTGCCTCCTTGGGATCATTCTCATAAACCTTCTCCGGTTCCCCTCCAGGGCCAACACATCCTTCCTTAGATACAGGGCCCAAAACTGTTCAAAATATTCCAAATGTGGTCTGACCAGAGCCTTAGAGAGCCTCAGCTGTACATCCCTGCATTTGTATTCAAGCTCTCTCGAAATGAATGCTAACAATGCATTTGCCTTTCTAACTGCCAACTGAACCTGCATGTTAACCTTAAGGCAACCCTGAACTAGGATTCCCAAGTCCCTTTGTGCTTCAGATTTCCGAAGCCTTTCCATATTTAGAAAATAGTCTACACCTCTATTCTAATCAAAGTGCATAACCGCACACTTTTTCCCCACATTATGTCCCATCTGCCACTTTTTTACCCATACTCTTACCCTGTCCAAGTCTTTCTGCAGCCTGCCTACTTCCTCAACACCATTTGTCCCTTCATCTATTTTTGTCATCTGCAAACTCAGCAATACTGTCATCAGTTTCTTCTTCCAGATCGTTAATGTATAACATGAGTAGTTCTGGACCCAACACACACCCTTGCGGAACTCCACTAGTTACTAGCTGCCATTCTGAGAAAAGATTCCTTTATCCCTACTCTCTACCTTCTGCCAGTCAGCCACTCCTCTGTTCATGCCACTACATTGCTCCTAGTGGCATGGGCTGTTATCTCCTATAACAGCCTCCTGTGCAGTACCTTGTCAAAGGTCTTCTGGAAATCCAAATAGATCACATCCACTGGCTCTCCTTTGTCTAACTTATTGTTACCTTCTCAAAAAATTCCACCAGATTTTTCGGATATGACCTCCCATTAACCAAGCTGTGCTGACTCAGCCCTATTTTACCATGCAATTCCAACTCTGCAGTCACATATTTAATAACGGGCACTCCAATCTTACGAACAACCGAGATCAGGTTAACTGGCACACAGTTTCCTGTCTCCTGCCACGTTAAACAGGAGTGTTTCTTTAACCAATCCTCTGGGATTTCAGTATTCCCTTTAGAATGGGGAAATTCTAGAAACTATCATTAACATAAGGAGGCAGTGCTGGGCAAGCTAATGGGGCTAGTGCTGGGCAAGCTAATGGGGCTAAAGGTAGACAAGTCTCCCGGCCCTGATGAAATGCATCCCAGGGTACTAAAAGAGGTGATGGGGGAAATAGCAAATGCACTAGTAATTATTTACCAAAATTCACTGGACTCTGAGATGGTTCCCGCAGATTGGAAAACAGCCAATGTGACACCACTGTTTAAAAAAGGAAGTAGACAAAAAGCAGGTAACTATAGGCCAGAGATAGTAGGAACTGCAGATGCTGGAGAATCCGAGACAACAAGGTGCAGGGCTGGATGAACACAGCAGGCCAAGCAGCATCATAGGAGCAGAGAGGCTGACGTTTCGGGCCTAGACCCTTCATCAGAAAAGGGGGAGGGGAAGGGGGTTTTGAAATAAATAGGGAGAGAGTGGGAGGCGGATAGAAGAGGGATAGAGGAGAGGATAGGTGGAGAGGAAACAAACAGGTCGAAGAGGCGGGGATGGGGCCAGGAAAGGTGAGTGTAGGTAGGGAGTTAGGAAGGGGATAGGTCAGTCCAGGGAGGACGGACAGGTCAAGGGGGCGGGATGAGGTTGGTCGGTAGGAGATGGAGGTGCGGCTTGAGGTGGGAGGAGGGGATAGGTGGGAGGAAGAACAGGTTAGGGAGGCAGGGACGAGTTGGACTGGTTTTGGGATGCGGTGGGGGGAGGGGAGATTTTGAAACTTGTGAAATCCACATTGATACCATTGGGCTGCAGGGTTCCCAAGCGGAATATGAGTTGCTGTTCCTGCAACCTTCGGGTGGCATCGTTGTGGCACTGCAGGAGGCCCAGGATGGACATGTCGTCTGAGGAATGGGAGGGGGAGTTGAAATGGTTTGCGACTGGGAGGTGCAGTTGTTTGTTGCGAACCGAGCGTAGGTGTTCTGCAAAGCGGTCCCCGAGTCTCCGCTTGGTTTCCCCGATGTAGAGGAAGCCACACCGGGTACAGCGGATGCAGTATACCACATTGGCAGATGTGCAGGTGAACATCTGCTTGATGTGGAAAGTCTTCTTGGGGCCTGGGATGGGGGTGAGGGAGGAGGTATGGGGGCAGGTGTAGCACTTCCTGCGGTTGCAGGGAAAAGTGCCGGGTGTGGTGGAGCTGGAGGGGAGTGTGGAGCGGACAAGGGAGTCACGGAGAGAGTTGTCCCTCCGGAAAGCAGATAAAGGTGGGGAGGGAAAGATGTCTTTGGTGGTGGGGTCGGATTGCAGATGGCGGAAGTGTCGGAGGATGATGCGTTGGATCCGGAGGTTGGTGGGGTGGTACGTGAGGACGAGGGGGATTCTTTTTTGGTTTTTATTGCGTGGACGGGGTGTGAGGGATGAGGTGCGGGAGATGTGGGAGACACGGTTGAGGGCGTTCTCGACCACCGAGGAGGGGAAGTTACGGTCCTTGAAAAACGAGGACAACTGAGATGTACGGGAGTGGAATGCCTCATCCTGGGAGCAGATGCGGTGGAGGCGAAGGAATTGGGAATAGGGGATAGCATTTTTGCAGGAAGGTGGGTGGGAGGAGGAGTATTCTAGGTAGCTGTGGGAGTCGGTGGGCTTGAAATGAATATCGGTTTCGAGGTGGTTGCCCGATATGGAGACAGAGAGGTCCAGGAAGGGGAGAGAGGTGTTAGAGATGGTCCAGGTAAATTTAAGGTTGGGGTGGAAGGTGTTAGTGAAGTGTATGAACTGTTCGAGCTCCTCGTGGGAGCACGAGGCGGCGCCAAAACAGTCATCAATGTAACGGAGGAAGAGGTGGGGTTTAGGGCCGGTGTCGGTACGGAAGAGGGATTGTTCTTTTCCAGTCGGGCTTCCCAAGTTATCACATAGACGATGAGACTAGAGAGTTTCGGACAGACTCGCCTTTCAACAAACTCAATAAGACCATGATAGGGAAATATTGGAAATGCCACTGTTTGGGAAAATGGAACTTTATGATGCAGGTGCAGAGAATTGACCAGAGTATATCAAAAGAATTATATACTTTTTGCAGGCAAACAGGATGGAAGATCATTGCCAAAAAAAAATCAATCATTCTCCTGACCACTTGTGGGGTCCCAACTTTCAGCATTACAAAGAGTTTAACCCACCTGGCCACACCAAATTCAAAATCATTTGATGAACTGATAGATACAGTAAGCAGATCACTATAACCTCAAACTATCTGTTGAATTGCAGTGTTACAGGTTTAGCAAGGCAAGTAGACTCCTGGGGAATCAGTTACCAGATTTTTGATGAGACTTTGGAAACGAGCGGAACAGTAAGTACGGGTCAGCACTTCGGGAAATGTTAAGGGATCGCTTAATGTGTGGAATTAATAATATTGCGACCCAAAGGAAGCTACTGACCAAACCAGATCTGGACTTCAAGAAAGCTACAGAACAGGCCCTGTCCAATGAAAATGTCAAAAAGGGGCTCAGGACCTTCAGGGGTTCATACTATCCTCCATCTTGGGTTGCACCCATACCACTCTGCCATGTTCCCAGTGGACAATATTTGCAGCTCTCGTTGATTTCCTAGGAACAGCAATTGGAGTCAAAGGCTACAATGTTCCAGAACTGGACAAGAAGTTTCTCCACAATACAGCAAGGAACAACAATGTCCATGCCGCACTTGTAGGCGTAGGGTATGACCTAAACAAGGCTACCGAAACAGGCATCACGCATACCACCCAGCCAAAGAGCAAAGTCATCTCAAGACAGGACATTGCAAATAAATCAACCAGAGGATGAAGAGTTGATGCAGCTAAATTGCACCACAGCTTCCAAAGCAGCACCATTAAGATAAAACTCCAGATAAATGGTCACCTCCTAAACGTGGAGGTAAACAAAAGGTACCATTGTATCTATTGTAGGGGAACAAACCTTTAGGAAACTCCAATGAGGCCTGTTGCTTTTAAGCCTGTGAGACACCAAGGCTAAAATTGACCACATGCGCTGGGGAGCCCTTACGTGCCATTGGGACTACTGTAATCCTAGTTACGCACAGGCAATAAATAGTCTGACTACCCTTAATTGCAGTACAATGGCCTTGTCCCAATCTTTTACAAAAGGACTGGCTACAGAAAATCTGCCTGGATTGACAACAGATCTTTAAAATGGGTACTGGCGATCTTTAATAAAGTCATTGGGAAGTGTCCTGAAGTGTTCCAAGAGGGCCTCAGGAAGATAAGATCCCAGGGCCAAAATCTATGTTGCTCCAGAGGTCCAACCAAAATAGGTCAAGGCACCACCAGTCACTTATGCCCTACATGCCAAAGTAGAGGCCAAATTGGAAAGTCCAGAGGAACCGGGCATTATACACCCACTACAATTTTTGGAATTGACCATGTCAGTAGTCCCAGTTTACAAAACATGGCAATCCGGTACATCTCTGTAGGGATAATGAGTTGAAAATCACCAGAGTTTTCCACTTGGACAAATACCCTATGTAACACATAGAATGATGAAAAGCTGGCTGGAGGTCACATACTTTCAAAATTGAATATTAGCCACACCTATCTTCAACTGGAGCTTGAACCTACAGAAATAGAACACAAAGGACTCAGAGTACACTCAGAGATAGTAGGAACTGCAGATGCTGGAGAATCTGAGATAACAAGGTGTAGAGCTGGATGAACACAGCAGGCCAAGCAGCATCAGAGGAGCAGGACAGCTGACGTTTCGGGTCTAGTCCCTTCTTCAGAAATGGGGGAGGGAAAGGGGATTCTGAAATAAATAGGAGAGAGGGAGAGGCGGATAGAAGATGGATAAAGGAGAATATAGGTGGAGAAGAGACAGACAGGTCAAAGAGGCGGGGGTGGAGCCAGTAAAGGTGAGTGTAGGTGGGGAGTTAGGGAGGGGATAGGTCAGTCTAGGGAGGACGGACAGGTCAAGGGGGCGGGATGAGGTGAGTAGGTAGGAGATGCGGTGGGGCTTGAGGTGGGAGGAGGGGATAGGTGGGGAGGAAGGACAGGTTAGGGAGGCGGAGACAAGCTTGACTGGTTTTGGGATGCAGTTGGGGGAGGGTAGATTTTGAAGTCCACATTGATACCATTGGGCTGCAGGGTTCCCAAGTGAAATATGAGATGCTGTTCCTGCAACCTTCGGGTGGCGTCGTTGTGGCACTGCAGGAGGCCCAGGATGGACATGTCATCCAAGGAGTGGGAGGGCGAGTTGAAATGGTTCGCAACTGGGAGGTGCAGTTGTTTGTTGCGAACCGAGCATAGGCGTTCCGAGCTGAGGAGGCTTGGGGACCGCTTCAAAATCTCCCCTCCCCCTACCGCATCCCAAAACCAGCCAGCTCGTCCCCGCCTCCCTAACCTGTCCTTCCTCCCACCTATCCCCTCCTCCCACCTCAAGCCCCACCCCCATCTCCTACCTACCAGCCTCATCCCGCCCCCTTGACCTGTCCGTCCTCCCTGGATTGACCTATCCCCCTCTGACTCCCCACCTACACTCACCTTTATTGGCTCCACCCCCGCCTCTTTGACCTGTCTGTCTCCTCTCCACCTATCTTCTCCTTTATCCATCTTCTATCCGCCTCCCCCGCTCTCCCTATTTATTTCAGAATCCCCTTCCCCTCCCCCATTTCTGAAGAAGGGTCTAGACCCAAAACGTCAGCTTTTCTGTTCCTCTGATGCTGCTTGGCCTGCTGTGTTCATCCAGCTCTACACCTTGTTATCTCAGAGTACACTCATGTGCCCTTTGGGGTATATTTGCCTTCAAAGGGTAATGGAGAACATCCTCCAAGCGGTGCCCAGAGTGGCAGTCTATCTGGATTACATATTAATCACAGAAGCTACTGCAAGAAACATAGAGTTTGGATGAAGTCATGCAGCATTTTTCTCGGTTAGCATTCAGCTTAAACAAGGGAAAAATGTGCTTTCCACGTAAACAAGGTATTACACCTCGGGTACAGAAGTGACAAGGACAAATTATAACATGTTGAAGAATAGGTAAAAGCCATAAAAAGGGACTTCAACTCCAAGGAAAACAAAAGAGTTGAAGATTTTCCTGGGTCCCAGAAATTACGAGGGGGAGATACAGTCCACAAAAGGAACATCGATGATGGCTCTCCAGGTATCCTAGGAGTTATCCTTAAAAAGGGACCAGTATCATACGTGGTCAAAACCAAAGAGGTCACGAGAAAAAGGTCAACCACCTCCAACAGGAACCCTTCAAAAAGATGACTGTTTCGATGGACACACCGTCAAGGATGAGCCCCCTGCAGTGAACTCTTCAACAGTCTTCACAGAACAGACATTAACCTTATGACTTTTCATGCACCCCTCGACCAGACGTGGAAAGCAACAGTAATGGGGCCATGGGCAAAACAGGAGTGAGGCAGAAACTTCTGACTCAGAGAGAGAGGGATGTGATAAACTCGTTAAGACCCATGGGAAATCACTAAGCTCCCAAAAGGAGTTTGTTGAATGAGTTCCCTTGATAACAGTGGCCTGCCCAGCTGGAACTCCTCACCTGAGTTGTAGAGTCCCTGTCTCCGGATTGGGAGGCGTGGGTTCAAGTCTCAACTGCTCCAGAGGTGTGTAATAACTGGGGTGGGCATTGAGAGGGATACAGTGCTTTATTTCCTCATCCAATTCTACTTTGACTTAGCCTCCTCCCTTTCTCCCTACCACCCCCCACCCTTCACTGTTGATGGTTTGCATTGCCTTTAACAAGCTTTGCATGTAAATATTTAACTGACTCATGGGTGATTACTGATGGTGGTTGATAGTTTACAAAACAAATCAAAAAACAAAAAACACACAGACATAGTGATTTGGGTGGTAGGAAGATCAGTTGTGCGTAATAGTTCAGAGTATAAAAGAGAGAAAAAAATAAAGCAGACCCACCCACTTTTGATGGTTTGTATTTCCCATAACAGGCTTTGTATGTCGCCAATTCAATACTTACATGGGTGTTTTAAATGGTGGTGGATAGTAATTTTTAAAAAAAAAAGTAAAAAGTGTCACAGGTGATTTGGTAGCAGGAAAGCCACTCATGTGTGTGTTAATACCTCTGGATATAAAAGACCCAGGCGGGGGATATAGTGCTCTATTTTCCCATCCAAATCCACTTTGATTTAGCCTCTACTGTCTCTTCCTACCTCCTTCCCACTTTTGCATTACCCTTAACAGGCTTTGCAAGTAAATATTTAATTGATTACTGGCAGTTAAAAAGTGGGGTGGGGAAAAAAAGGCAAAAAAAAATCATAATGTAATTTTTGGCGGTGGGGAAGTCACTCGGTTGTGCACGATAGCACTTCTGGGTAAAGATACAATAATTTTAAAAAACAGACCCAGTATATATTGGTTATGGGCTTTTGCGCACACTTTTTAGTTATTTGAAAAATCTTTTGTTGTGTTTTTGGTTGCACTTCAGCCCTATGTTCCTGAGGTTTGGACATCCAGTATAGAGGGGTGTGGGCAGATTGGAGGATCTCCTGGGCCCGGCCAGGCTGGCTATAAACAGGTCCAGGCAGCAGACTGTGAAGGGGGTCATATCTGCTAACTGTCTGCCCCTCTTTCGCTGTTATGCTTGTGCCTGGATGTCCTCGTACAGGGAGTACACAGTGGCCATCAATGCTCTCCATGGTTTTAGACAGAGGCGGGAACCGTGGGAAAACAATGCTTTGTTTCCCCCTCCAATTTCATTTTGGTTTAGCCCCTTCCCACTCTCCGTTTCGAGGCAGTCACCAGAGATGGAGACAGAGAGGTCCAGAAAGGAGAGAGAGGTATTAGAGATGGTCCAGGTGAACTTAAGGTTGGGATGAAAGGTGTTAGTAAAGTTGATGAACTGTTCAAGCTCCTCATGGGAGCATGAGGCAGCGCTGATACAGTGTAGAGGAGGAAGAGGTGGGGGATAGTGCCAGTGAGGTATCTCTCTCCTTCCTGGACCTCTCTGGTGACTGCCTCGAAACCGATATCTATTTCAAGCCCACTGACTCCCACAGCTACCTAGACTACAACTCCGCTCATCCACCTTCCTGTAAAAATGCGATCCCCTACTCCCAAATCCTCCTCCTCCGGCTCCGCCGCGTCTGCTCCGAAGATGGGGCGTTCCACTCCCGAACATTCCAGATGTTCTCTTATTTCAAGGACCACACTTCCACCCCTTCAGTGGTCGAAAATGCTCTCGCATTTCCCGCACCTCTGCCCTCATA
This sequence comes from Rhincodon typus, assembly GCF_021869965.1. NCBI lineage: Eukaryota > Metazoa > Chordata > Chondrichthyes > Orectolobiformes > Rhincodontidae > Rhincodon > Rhincodon typus. Next base: position 24,303,369 of record NC_063359.1, on the reverse strand, counting down.
TCCCCTTCCTGCAACTAAAACAAAGACAGAATCCCCCTTGTCCTCACAAATCACCCCACTATTCAATGTATCATTCTCTGCCACATCCGCCACCTACAATCCGACCCCACAACCAAAGATAGGATTCCCTCCCCACCCCTATCTGCTTTCCATAGGGACACTCTCTCCGCGACTCCCTCATCCACTCCAAACTCCCCACTAGCCCTACCACGCCCGGCACCTTTTCCTGCAACTGCAGGAAGTGCTACATCTGCCCCTACACCTCCTCCCTCACCTCCATCCAAGGCTCCAAACAAACCTTTCACATCAGACAGAAGTTCACCTGCACATCTGTCAACGTGGTCTACTGTATCCACTGCTCCCGATGTGGCCTCCTCTACATCGTGAGACGAAGCGGAGGCTCGGAGTCTGCTTTGTAGAGCACCTGTGCTCTGTTCACAACAAACGACAACACCATCCAGTCGCGAGCCATTTCAACTCCCCCTCCCACTCCCTGGGCAACATGTCCATCCTGGGCCTCCTCCAGTGTCACAATGACGCCACCCGGAAACTGGAGGAGCAGCAGCTCATAATCCGCCGTGGGAGCCTACAACTCAATGGCCTAAATGTGGACTTTACCAGTTTCAAAATCTCCCCACCCCCAACCTCATCCATGACCAAAGCTCCCTCTCATCCCCACCTCCTTGACCTGACACAACCTGTCCATCTTCTCTCCCACCTATCTGCTCCTCCCATCTCACTGACCAATCCCCACCACTCCCTACCTGTACTCACCTATCACCATCCCACCTACCTTTCCCAGCCCCACCCCTTCTCTATTTATTTCGGAGCTCCTTTCCACCTCCCTCATTTCTGAACAAGGGTCTTGACCCAAAACTTCAACTTTCCTGCTCCACTGATGCTGCCTGGCCTGATGTGCTCCTCCAGCTTCACACTGTTATCTCTGACTCCGGCATTGGCAGTTCTTACTATCTCTGAGTGAGCATTAACAGAACAGAATTATTCATCATCCCTGACAAAAAAAAACTTTTAAAATTAAAGCTACATTAAAAGAACCTATATTTATAAATCACACACCTTTCACAACTATAGGATGACTTTCCAGCCAATGAAACATCTCTCTTAAGTGTGGCGACTGTTATTGAACATGCAGCAGCTGATTTTAACACAGGATGGTCCCACAAGAAGTTATTTGACTATATGTTTCTTAATATTTGGAGCTGGCATTGAATGAGGAATAAATCTTTCTCAAAGCACTGGCAAAAAATCTCTGGTCTTTGTTTTGAATACTGCAATGCAATCTTTTACCAAATGGGAAAAGAAGGCTTTCATTTAGTGAATGACAGTCATTTGAATGACAGCAACTCCAACAGTGTTACACTGAAATCAGTCTGAATTATGTGCTCAAGTCTCTGAAGGAGTGTTTCAAAAGAATAGTGTTGTCTTTAAGCCAGATCTGACATGTTAATACGTAAAGGCAAGTATAAATAAGTTGCAGTATGATAAAAATAAAAAAGTTAAGATTTTGAAAAGTAACAAGGTACAGATGACCAAGAGGCATATTAAAAATAACTATGCAAAAAAAAACATAAGTTCAACTGTAGATTAGGCTCCATGGAGTGAAATGGCACACATTCAAAATTGTGCTCTTCGAAGGAGGTAACATACAAAAATTGCAGGGGCTGTGTGATAGTAGAACATGAACTCCACTTTCAGCATTCTGATTTGCTCATTATGACTGATGCAGTTGTATTGAAGCATGTTCTCAGAGTAAATTGGAGCACACAATTAAAGATTCTCACTTTGTTGAGCACCTGCCTTGGAGAGGACTGAATAACATTAAAACAACATTCGTAAAGCATGTAACTGATTCAAACACTGAGCACAAATCTCTGATTGCATGAAGATGATATTCTCCCCAAGGGTCTGTTGATCTTGTAAGTGCTTTCATTGAATCATACAGTACGTAATAGGCCCTTCAGCCTTCAAACTTGTAAAACTAATTCTTGCCACCCACATACAATTAAGAACAATGCTCATTGCACACAAAAATATGAAGCCTATCTTTTTATATGTGAAATGATCAATCACTGATTAGATAATTCAGCATATCAGTCAAACACAACTCGAAGCATATCCAAATGAGACAGGCAGTCAGGACATTGCTTAATATTTGTTTCAGAATTTGGATGACACTGATAAACTGAGTCTGTGCATCCCGAGTTGACAAGTGGCAATCATTTTCCATTTTTCTTTTACTTTCCTATAATTACAAATTGGCAGCATGCTGAACCATTTCAGAGAGCACTAAAAACCAGCTAATGTGAAACTGGAGTCATGAATAAATCAGACCTGATATGGATGACAAGTTCCTTTCAAAGAAGGACAGCTGCATACAAATTGAAATTTATGTGCAACTGGCAGATTTAAGCCATTTTCTTCTAACTGCAGCCCAAAAACTACAGCATTTATTGATCATGTTTTCACAACATTTGCTCCAATATGAACTCTGGATTCAGTCATGCAATACCTACAGTGTGGAAGCAGGCCACTCGGCCCTTCGTGTCCACTCTGACCCTCCGAAGAGCATCCCACCCAGACCCATTCCCCTACCCTATCCCTGTAACCTGCATTTCCCTATACCTAACCTACACATCCCTTAGCACTATGGGCAATTTAGCATGGCCAATCCACCTAACTTGCACATCTTTGGACTGTGGGAGGAAACCGGACCACCCAGAAGAAACGCCCGCCCCACCGATACAGACACAGGGAGAACATGCAAACTCCACATAGACAGTTGCCCGAGGTTGGGATCGAACCTGGGTCCCTGGCTCTGTGAGGCAGCAGTGCTCACCAGTGGACCACTGTGTTGCCCGCATTCCTTGAACATTATACTTCCGATAAAATTAGAATCACACATAGACAGAAAGCCTATATTAATTAGCTTGCCCTGCACTTATTGAAATTTTCCAGTCAAGACTAGCTTTTCAGAAGTAGAAAAGATGTGGGATAAGAACATAAGAACTAGGAGCAGCAGTAGGCCATCTGGCCCCTCGAGCCTGCCCCGCCATTTAATAAGATCATGGCTGATCTTTTTGAGACTCAGCTCCACTTACCCGCCCACTCACCATAACCCTTAATTGCTTTACTGTTCAAAAATTTATCTAGCCTTGCCTTAAAAACATTCAGAGAGGTAGCTTCAACCGCTTCACTGGGCAGGGAATTCCACAGATTCACAACCCTTTGGGTGAAGAAGTTCCTCCTGACCTCAGTCCTTCATCTGCTTTCCTTTACTTTGAGCCGATGCCCTCTCGTCCTAGTTTCACCTGCTAGTGGAAACAACCTCCCTGCCTCCACTTTATCTATTCCCTTCATAATCTCTTATGTTGCTATAAGATCTCCCCTCATTCTTCTGAATTCCAATGAGTATAATCCCAGTCTACTCAGTCTCTCCTCATAATCCAACCCTCTCAACTCTGGAATCAACCAAGTGAATCTCCTCTGCACCCCCTCCAGTGCTAGTATATCACTTCTCAAGTAAGGAGACCAAAACTGCACATAGTACTCCAGGTGTGGCCTCACCAGGACCCTATACAGCTGCAGCATAGCCTCCCTGTTTTTAAACTCCATCCCTTGAGCAATGACAGACAAAATTCCATTCGCCTTTTTAATTACCTGCTGCACCTGCAATCCCACTTTCAGCGATTCATGCACAAGGACACCCAAATCCCTCTGCACAGCAGCGTGCTGCAATTTTTTACCATTTAAAACATAGTCCATTTTGTTGTTTTTCCTACCAAAATGGATGACCTCACACTCATCAACATTGTACTCCATCTGCCAGACCTTTGCCCACTCACTGAGACTATCTATCCCTCTGCAGACTTTCAGTGTCTTCTGCACACTTTGCTCTATCAATCACCTTAGTGTCATCTGCAATTTTTGACACACACACTTAGTCCCCAACTCCAAATCATCTATGTAAATTGTAAACAATTGCGGTCCCAACACTGATCCCTGAGGCACATCACTAGTCACTGACCGCCAACCAGAAAAACACCCATTTATCCCTACTTTTTGCTTTCTACTGGTCAACCAATCCTCTATCCATGCCAATACATTACCACTTTATCTTACATAGCAGCCTTTGGTGTGGCACCTTGTCAAATGCCTTCTGGAAATCCAGATACACCACATCCACAGGTTCCCCATTGTCCCCAATGTCCTCAAAGAATTCCACCAAATTAGTTAAACATGACCTACCCTTCATGAACCCATGCTGGGTGTTCCCAATGGGACAATTTATATCCAGATGTCTTGCTATTTCTTCCTTAATGATAGATTCAAGCATTTTCCCTACTACCGAAGTTAAGCTAATTGGCCTATAGTCAAAGGGGGTAGCCATGGGTACCCGCATGGGCCCAAGCTACGCCTGCCTCTTTGTAGGTTACGTGGAACAATCCCTCTTCCGTACCTACACCGGCCCTAAACCCCACCTCTTCCTCCGTTACATTGATGACTGTATCGGCGCCGCCTCGTGCTCCCACGAGGAGCTCGAACAGTTCATACACTTCACTAACACCTTCCACCCCAACCTTAAATTTACCTGGACCATCTCTAACACCTCTCTCCCCTTCCTGGACCTCTCTGTCTCCATATCGGGCAACCACCTAGAAACCGATATTCATTTCAAGCCCACCGACTCCCACAGCTACCTAGAATACTCCTCCTCCCACCCACCTTCCTGCAAAAATGCTATCCCCTATTCCCAATTCCTTCGCCTCCACCGCATCTGCTCCCAGGATGAGGCATTCCACTCCCGTACATCTCAGTTGTCCTCGTTTTTCAAGGACCGTAACTTCCCCTCCTCGGTGGTCGAGAACGCCCTCAACCGTGTCTCCCACATCTCCCGCACCTCATCCCTCACACCCCGTCCACGCAATAAAAACCAAAAAAGAATCCCCCTCGTCCTCACGTACCACCCCACCAACCTCCGGATCCAACGCATCATCCTCCGACACTTCCGCCATCTGCAATCTGACCCCACCACCAAAGACATCTTTCCCTCCCCACCCTTATCTGCTTTCCGGAGGGACAACTCTCTCCGTGACTCCCTTGTCCGCTCCACACTCCCCTCCAGCTCCACCACACCCGGCACTTTTCCCTGCAACCGCAGGAAGTGCTACACCTGCCCCCATACCTCCTCCCTCACCCCCATCCCAGGCCCCAAGAAGACTTTCCACATCAAGCAGATGTTCACCTGCACATCTGCCAATGTGGTATACTGCATCCGCTGTACCCGGTGTGGCTTCCTCTACATCGGGGAAACCAAGCGGAGACTCGGGGACCGCTTTGCAGAACACCTACGCTCGGTTCGCAACAAACAACTGCACCTCCCAGTCGCAAACCATTTCAACTCCCCCTCCCATTCCTCAGACGACATGTCCATCCTGGGCCTCCTGCAGTGCCACAACGATGCCACCCGAAGGTTGCAGGAACAGCAACTCATATTCCGCTTGGGAACCCTGCAGCCCAATGGTATCAATGTGGATTTCACAAGTTTCAAAATCTCCCCTCCCCCCACCGCATCCCAAAACCAGTCCAACTCGTCCCTGCCTCCCTAACCTGTTCTTCCTCCCACCTATCCCCTCCTCCCACCTCAAGCCGCACCTCCATCTCCTACCGACCAACCTCATCCCGCCCCCTTGACCTGTCCGTCCTCCCTGGACTGACCTATCCCCTTCCTAACTCCCTACCTACACTCACCTTTCCTGGCCCCATCCCCGCCTCTTCGACCTGTTTGTTTCCTCTCCACCTATCCTCTCCTCTATCCCTCTTCTATCCGCCTCCCACTCTCTCCCTATTTATTTCAAAACCCCCTTCCCCTCCCCCTTTTCTGATGAAGGGTCTAGGCCCGAAACGTCAGCCTCTCTGCTCCTATGATGCTGCTTGGCCTGCTGTGTTCATCCAGCCCTGCACCTTGTTGTCTCGGATTCTCCAGCATCTGCAGTTCCTACTGTCTCCGACTGGAAAAGAACATCATTTTATTGTTGAACATCAAAATAGAGCCGCTACTTGTAATGTACTTAGGCTGGGTCCCATAATTCTGAATCCCATCCCTGGGTCTGCTTTATAAATGAGTGATAAGTTTCCTTGATAATAGGCAATGGCCAATGAGCTCTATAAGGAGATTAATTAGTGATTGCCCATGAACCTTAAAAGGGTTATCATGGGTCCCTTGTGAAATAACTCCAGAGGCCAGTATCTTGTCACCAAGTCAACCTTTCTTTGCATGTGAAAAGTCATTGACTCTGATCCAGCTCCCTCAGAGCCGTCTCCGAGTGTGAAGATATCTGACACTCTTGATTTTATCTATCAGCCAGGGTTGTCTGATTGGGGCTGTTAATCTGGAACTCCTATTCTGAGAGGTCCACCTGGCTAACGTCGTCACAATCACCTCATCCCTCTCCCTCTGAGTCCAAGGACTTAGGCCGGTTCTTTTCTTTTTGTAGCTCATCTTGGGGTGTTTTAGCAGCGGGTCAGATTCCTCCAATTCTGTGTTGGATACGAGCGGTGTGTAGCACACAGTAGTTTGCCTTTTGCGTCTTGGAAAAAATTAATTCTCTTCAGGTGACGAAGGTGTCGAGGTGATGACATCTGCCATGTCCATCTCAGATTCAGAGGTCTCTTCAACACTTGATGGAGAGGGAGAACCCACTGGTTCTGCCAGCCTTTCTGACTGTTCTGAAGAGCCAGGTACATTTTGCTCCCATCCCATTTTCGACTTTGTAGCTTTCATATGGTCCATGTGCTTGTTCAGGACTGTCACACCTACCTAAACTTTTTATGTCACTGGATCTGACCTAGCGTTGACCATGCATCTTACTCAAGCAGGCCATTCCTGTGGTCTATACACCAAATTTCGTCCCTTGAAGTAAACTGCCTCTCTCGCTTAGCAGAGTCTTGTGTTTGGCATTGGCATTCCTGATGCCATCACCCCCCCCCCCCCACCATCGCATGTTTGAGAAGATCAGATTTAACCTGGTGTGGAGCCTTTTCCCCAGTAGCAAGTCAGCTGGAGCTATCCCTGTAGTGGCATGAGGGGTGGTCTTACGATCAAATAGGAACCAAGACAGTTTGGTACTTTTGGGCTGTTTCTGCCTTGAATTTGGTGTTGCTGTTTTGGATGGTATGGAGTTGTCCTTAGATGACCAATGCCATTCGACTTTAGGAAATATTTGAATCCATGCTGGTAAATGATGGCCCATTATCTGCGACCAACAGTTCTGGGAATCTGTGTATTGCCATAGTGTCCAAGATGGTGGCGGAGTAGGACACTTCAGACAGAGCTCATCTGCTCCGTCCATTTCCTTTTTTCTTTTTTTCCTCTTTCTTTGTATTTTTATGCTTTTTTTTTCCTTCTCTCTTCTTTCTTCTCCAGGCATCTGACTCCATGCAGAGTCGATGAGGAGGCCTCTTGGCCTGCCGGGCCGACCTTCCAGCCTGGCTTGATATGAGCATGGACTTCTGGTCTCGAGGTGATTACTTGAATTGCAGTCACATTGTGGCTAAGCACTTAAAGACTGTAATGTTTGAACTTCCAACTTTTATTTCTTTATTTTCCTACTTAAAACTAAGAGGGTGTCACTGTACTATAATTATTGCAATGTTTAACTTTGAACTTAGTTATTTCTTCCTACCTTGTTCTTAAGATTCTGTACCTAAATACTTGTACCTAAAATGGTGCCTTGTGTACACTTTTCTCAGTACTCCTGTACTTTTGTACTTTGAGTACAAGTGACAATAAAATCAAATGAAAGCAGTTTTTCTATCATTGCCCCCATGTTTGACAAATGATCTCTTTGCCTCTCTAGTTACTTTGAGTGGGCATCCATATGCCCAAGAAGATTAGGCCTATGAAAGGACATGTAACTGAGTCCAAGGTTTACCTGGCCATTCCTGTGACTGTGGGAGAGCTGCTGGTGGTAATCTTTGTTCTTGTTAGCAGTCTGGGCACTGCCCCACCAATGCGGCTATGTCAGCATCTAGTCTTGGCCACCAGACATAAGTTCTCGCCAGCATCATCTTTTTGGAAACCCCTGGATGACCCTGTTGGAATTCAGCTAGTGTCTGGTGGCTACCTCTGCTCGGGACCATCACTCTTGCTCCCCGTAATAACATGCTGTCCTCTATTGTGTTCTGGTCTCTCTGGGTCCAGAAAGGTTTCAATTCTGGTTGTGATGGCATTTGGTTTCCCCTATCACCATCAACTGTTTTGCCAATGCCAGATCTTCCTGCATCCAAAGTCTGATATTTTCAGCTGTGACTGGAAGTGAGTCTGGAAAATTTAAAACCATTATGGACTCTTCCGGTAGCAGTACCATCTGTTGTGCGCTGCCAGTGGAAGGCAGCTCAATGCATCTGCATTTGCTACTTAGTCTCCCGGACAATGTTCCAACCTGTAATTATATGCACTTGCTATTAGGGCGCACTGCTGAATTTGGCCTGAAGCTATGGACAACACTGTTTTGTCCCCTTTAAGTAGACCCAGCAGGCATTTTATGGCCTGTTACTATTGATAATTTACATCCATAAAGGTATTGGTAGAACTTCCTGACTCCAAATATGACTGCCAAACCTCCTTTTTCTATCTGGGTATATTTACTCTCTGCATTAGCCAAAGTCTTGGATGTATACGCTATTGGAGCTTTCCTCTCCATTAGGCCACCTATGAGCTAATACTACCCTGATTGCTGTACAGAGAGGCATCACATGTCAATACCAGGTCATGCTTGGGATCATAGTGCACCAACACCTTTTGAGGATGATGGGTGTTTCTTCACTCTCCCGAAGGCTATAGCTTGACGACATGACCATTTCCGAGGCTGACCCTTTTTTTAAGAGTGGATGCGAAGGTGCCAGGATGGAGACCAAATTAAGTACGAACTTCCTGTACTAATTCACCAGACCAAGAAAAGACCGTAGCTCCAGTGTAGATGTGACATCCTCCCCTTATCTTCCAACTGGTGTAACCCAACCTTGTCGACTCTGTAGCCCAAGGAGGTTACTTGAGGTGCCTGGAATATATTTTTCCTGCCTGGGAGAACCATCTAAGTTTCCTTGTTGGTCTTTCCTGTTATTAACGTGTCATCTAGATAATTGGCGACCTGGGATAGATGTTGTAAAATGTTCTCCATTGTTTGCTGAAAAATTGCACAGGCTGATGATATCCCAAATGACAGTCTTGTATATTGGTACAAACCCTTATAGGTATTAATTGTAGCATACTTCTGGGTATCCTCATCCAACTGCAGTTGCAAATATGTATGATGCATGTTCAGCTTTGTGAAAGACACCCCACCCACCCAACCCCCAACCCCCGCAAGCTTCGCATATACATCCTCTATGCGAGTGATTGGGTATTTATCCAGCCGCAAAAATAGCAGTTTACCGTTTGTTTGAAATCCCCACATATATGAACCAACCCATCGGGCTTCACAATGGGTATGACCGGTGCTGCCCATTTCGCAAACTGGTGATGATTGCTTCATTTTCCAGCCTTCTTCAAGAGCATGCTTTACTCTTGTTGCCACTGAAACAACTCCAACAAGGCCAGTGTCCTGTCACCAAGTCACCCTTTATTTACACATGGAATATCCTTGAAGTTGATCCAACTCCCTCAGCCAGTTGTCAGAGTGTGGGGATGTCTGACACTTATGTTTTACTTTCTGTAAGCCAGGGATTCTTGATTGGACCAGAGCTAATAGCCCCAGTCAGGGAACTCCTCTTCTGTCAGACCAACTTACTGCAGATGCTGGAAGCTGTCCTGAAAACAACGTTTTCGGTAGACAACCTACAGAGAGCAACAGAGATAGTAGAAACTGCCGATGCTGGAGAATCTGAGAAAACAAGGTGTAGAGCTGGATGAACACAGCGGGCCAAGCAGCATCAGAGGAACAGGAAAGGTGACGTTTCGGGTCTGGACCCTTCTTCAGAAATGGGGGAGGGGAAGGAGATTCTGAAATAAATAGAGAGGCGGGGAGGCGGACGGAAGGTGAATAAAGGAGCAGATAGGTGGAGAGGAGCCGGACAGGTCAAGGAGGTGGCGGTGGAGCCAGTAAAGGTCAGTGTAGGTGGGGAGTTAGGATTGGGGTTGGTCAGTCAAGGGAAGACGAACAGGTCAAGGAGGCGGGGATGAGGCTGGTAGGTAGGAGGTAGGGTTGGGGGTTAGTCCGTGAGGTGGGAGGAGCGGATAGGTGGGAGAAAAGACGGACAGGTCAAGGACTCAATCTCCCCACCCCTGACCTCATCCCAAAACCAGCCCAGCTCATCCCCGTCTCCTTGACATGTCCATCTTTTCTCCCACCTATCCGCTCCTCCCACCTCATGGACCAACCCCACACCCCCACCTCCTACCTACCAGACTCATCCTTGCCTCCTTGACCTGTCCGTCTTCCCTTGACTGACCAACCCCCATCCTAACTCCCCACCTACACTGACCTTTACTGGCTCCACCCCCACCTCCTTGACCTGTCTGTCTCCTCTCCACCTATCTGCTCCTTTATCCACCTTCCATGCACCTGCCCCTCTCTATTTATTCCAGAGTCCCCTTCCCCTCCCCCGTTTCTGAAGAAGGATCCAGTACAGAGAGCAACGTTAGTTTGCTGACTCTCCATGGATACTGCCTGACCTGCTGTGATTTCCAGCATTTGTTGTTTTCAACTCATTTTCTGTGACGTCCACCTGGCTAACCTCATTACAATCACTGCACGTTGGGTACCAATACTTTACTTCATAGAATCATAGAATCCCTATAATTTGGAAGCAGGCCATTTGGCCCATCAAGTCACTCCAACTCTCTGAAGAGCATCCCACCCAGACCCACCCCATTCCTGTAACCCTGCATTTCCTATGGCTAATCCCTGTACACTGTGGGCAATTTAGCATGGCCAGTCCACCTAACCTGCACATCTTTTGGTTTGTGGGAGGAAACCCACGCAGACACAGGGAGAATGTGCAAACTCCACGCAGACAGTCAGTCGCCCAAGGCTGGAGTCAAACCTTGGTCCCAGGCACTGAAAAGCAGTAGTGCTCACCACTGAGCCACCGCGCCACCTTGATTGGGCATATTCAATGCAGATTTTAGTGTTTGATATATCTATTTTGAGATTTTTGAAGCATAAAGGGGAACCAGTGAACACATTTGGATTTTCAGAAAGCTTTCCTTAAGATATCCCACAAAGGTTTTTGCACACAGTTTGTGCTCCTGAGACTGGAAAATAAATGTTATGGATTAAGGATCAGTTAACTGACAGTAGGAATAAACAAGCCACTTTCATAACAACTGGGTATAATTTATAAGTGGGCTGCCACAAGGGTTGTGCTTGAATCTCAGCTATTTGTAATCCAAATCAAATGATTTAAATGAGGAGATAGAACGGAAGAGGGATAAAAAGGCAGAAAATAGTAGTTTCTTTTGTTTTCCCCTTCCACAATTTTCCTACTTTCCCTTTGTTCTTTCTTTGCTGCCATCCTTGCTCCATGCCAATTCTTAGGAATCACCAAGAGGCATCAATTTGATTTCACAGAAACCACCAAGATGCTTTGCCCAATAGAAAGATAACAAACCTTTTCTGAAAAGGTTGATGGGTGATATTGAATTAATCGCCCATTATAAACCTCCTGAATTTTATAACCATCGGTTCAATCATGATGCACCAGATATGCTGATTTTTTTTTTGTTTAAATCAGTATTTGTGTATCCTGTCTTCTATTTAATGTCTCAAAAAAAGGCATATAATCACTATTACGATGCAACAGTTCTTATGAGATGTTTAGCGCACAAGGACAACTGTGGCCAAAATGGGTAATGTCTGTGTCCTTCTGCATTGAAAACTATTATTATCACACAAACCATTTATTTTAAACAGAGAAATGACAAAACTCTCAATACCAAGTGTTTTAAAATAACATAAATTTTGTAATGTATGGAAAATATCACTTCCTTGATAACAGGAAAAGAATATAATTGCATGGATAACTTCTTGCTTACAATGATTGAAAGAAGTTAGTCACAAGGAGTGGGCACGGTTATGCTGAAGCAATAAAATCCAAATTCTTTTAGTCGCCTAGTTATTGACATGCACGAAAATCCCACATGCCTAAAGATCTCCTATTCAAGTTACTGAGAAACCCATCACAATCTAAAAGTTGTGACTGAGACTAGATACAGGAGCATGTGATCTCACGTTATGCCTCTGATGAACACCACCTATCTAAAATGCTCCTTCTTTAAATTCTAAATATGAAAGCTTGCAATTACTTGTCAAAGTTCAACATAAGTTATGAAAAAAATTCTATTACAGCATTGTCTAAAATCTGTGGTCAAAAATTTACATCACTACAAATTTTTTAAAGTACCTAGGATCTTGGTGCTTTCCTTATACCACTAACCTACCAAAATTAAATAGCACTTTATAAAAGAGATCACTTAATATATTTGCATACTTTAGAACTGTGCAAACAATTGCAACGCACAAAATCTGCAATATGCCATAGACACTATTTCCCAGCTTTCATCACCAAAAGCCTTTTTGACTGAATTCTGATTATTTAAGCACTTGCCCTGTCAGAACTGAAAAAAAAACAAAATGACGCTCAGAATTCCAGTTCTGATGATATTGCACACCTTCAATGTATACTTCTTACTTCTGATTCTCCTCCCTTCTACCTACAATGAGCTTAAATGATAGGAGATTTACACACATTTGGAAAGGCAAGGACAGATTAGAGATAGTCAACATGGCTTTGTGCATGGGAAATCATGTCTCACTAACTTGATTGAGTTTTTGAAGAAGTGACGAAGAGGATTGATGAGGACAGAGCAGTGGACATGATCTGTACGGACTTCAGTAAAGCGTTCGACATTGTCCCTCATGGTACATTAGCAAGGTTAAATCACAAGAAATACTGGGACAAGTGGCTTGAAGGTAGAAGACAGAGGCTGGTGGTGGACAGTTGCTTTTCAGACCGGAGGCCTGTGACCAATGGTGCATCATAAGGATCGGTGCTGGGTCTGCTGCTTTTCATCATTTATATAAATGATTTGGATGTGAAAATAGGAGATATGGTTAGTAAGTTTGCGGATGTTGGATGTGAAAATAGGAGATATGGTTAGTAAGTTTGCGGATGATACCAAAATTGGTGGTGTAGTGGACAGCGAAGAAGGTTATCTCAGAGTACAACAAGATCTTGATCAGATGGGTCAATAGGCCGAGGAGTGGCAGTTGGAGTTTAATTTAGAAACATGTGAGTTGCTGCATTTTGGAAATGCAAAACAGAGCAGGACTTATACACTTAATGATAAGGTCCTAGGGAGTGTTACTGAACAAAGAGACTTTAGAGTGCAGGTTGATACTTCCTTGAAAGTGGAGTCGCAGGTAAATAGAATAGTGAAGAAGACGTTTGGAATGCTTGCCTTTATTGGTCAGTGCATTGAGTGTAGGAGTTGGGAGGTAATGTTGCAGCTGTACAGGACATTGACTTGGCCACTACTGGAATACTGCATGCAATTCTGGCCTTTTTGCTATAGGAAGGATGTTATGAAACTTGAAAGGGTTCAGAAAAGATTTACACGGAAGTTGCCAAGGTTGGGGGTTGGAGCTATAGGGAGAGGCTGAATAGACTGGGTCTATTTGCCTTGGTGCATCAGAGGCTGAGGGGTGACCATATTGAGGTTTATAAAATTGAGGTGCATGGATAGGGTAAGCAGGCAGGGTCTTTTCTCTGGGGTGCGGAGTCCAAAACTAGAGGGCATAGGTTTAACATGAGAAGGGAAGATTTAAAAAGGACCTGAGGAGCAACTTGTTTACGCAGAGGGTGGTGCGTGTATGGAATGAGCTGCCAGGAGAAGTGGTGGAGGCTGGTACAATTAGAACATTTAACAGGCATTTGGATGGGTGTATGAGTATGAAGGATTTAGAGGGATATGGGCCAAATGCTGGCAAATGGGACTAGATTTATTCAGGATATCTGGTTGGCATGGATGAATTGGACAAAGGGTCTGTTTCCATGCTGTATATTTCTATGAATCTGAGTTGTTTACTTACTGGTGGTTGTATTTTTTCCTTGAAACTGAAATCTTCAATGTTCCTAGAGTTGGCTTTCAGTTACCTTACATTACACTAGCAATAATTTCAAATATGAATGGAGTGGAACAAGATTTTGCTTTTTTAATATCTTGATTTGCTTTTGCCAGCAGCTGCCAAGGATCTAGTTAACAAATGCTAGGAGCATCCATAATACCAAAATATCACAAAAACCATTCACTTTCATTGAAATGCACATTGATCAACTACAAAACACATGGTACAAAATAGACAGTAATTTATGGTTAAGACTACATTCCTAAAACTTACATTTAAAAGCACTGAATTCTATTTATTATTACAGATACTATTGAAAGGGTGTATCGTGTTCAAAACAGTGTGGAAAATTGATATGTTAGTATGATATTCCCATTCAAAATCTTCTGTGAACCAGAGATTTCAAGTTTAAGCTAAAGAAACAAATCAGGTGAAATTAAAACTTTTTTTTCGTTCTTAGTGTTTCTCATTTTACTTGGGGTTACCATAGTACTGGTTGGTTGCCCTTCTCATCTCCTCCTAACTGTCACCCATTCATTTTCCAATGCCACTGCATATAAATATCTCACCACTACATCCTTCCATTGCATCTTAGGCCACCTTCTGCTTCTTCTTGCAGTCTCATTCTACCACTCATCTCAACACATGTTCTCTGTCACTGCAATACATGCCTATAAAATTTCAATTGCTTCTCAGCTACTTTCTTTACTGCATTTACAATCTTCACCTCATTTATTGATTCCTGATCTGGTCGTTTCTTGTGACTCCATGCATCCGCGTCTCTAGTATCCAGCAGTTACTCCTGTAGCTTTGATATTGCTCCAATTTAAACACTAAATAAAATGGCTGGCCTCACAGCTTTCTTGTAAGTATACACTTCTACTACATACCACTCCATTATATTCCAGTTACTCCAACTGCAGCTAATCCATTGCTTAATTTATATTCACTAATTTCTCTGGGTACTTTTACATTTTCTCCGGGTCTTAACACATATATTCTTTACACCTTCATTATGATTTTCTTCCCTATGCTCAAAACAACAATCCAGAAATTGGGTCTTTGGTCTACTGATCTTCATATCCTTATCTTCCACTGTTCTGTCTCCAGTTCTCCAGATACTCAGTCTTGTTCTCATCGTACTCACCACGTAGCTCAATGTCAAATGCAATCACCATTGATCATGGCACTTCCCAACTCATTTACTCAGTTAGAACAATCAGAAAGGAGACCAATGCTGGTGCTTGGTCCAGTCCAACTTGGTTCTTATCAGTATCATCCATCAATTTAAGATACTTCAGGATAGACCATAAAATGCTGCAGTGCCCCAGAAGTTGGTATTATGCCTTGCATCCAGCACCTCTATTTCAAAGGATGCACAAGGAGCAGGCACTGTTATATGATGACAAAAAAGGCAAATTAATTTTTTCTAAAAGCAACAACTCCTTTGGTTAGCACCTTCTGGATAACAGCCAGTTGACTTCCTCTGCACAACAGAAGGCGGCCCTGGACCAAGCAAATATAGAGATCAAGTGACTGATGTGTACATGGGCTCTTGTTAGATCTCCACTTGGGAGCTAAATCTGAAGTGGGAAAGAGGTTAATGTGATGGATTTCTAATTCATTATGCCCTGCAGGCATTGGTTCAAATCCCATCCTTGTTGATAATTTAGGACTCTTGCCCGATGTTCGTATCCCTGTCTCTGGTTTAGAATTTTGAGGTTCAAGTTATCCCTACCATAACCTGTATGAGCAGTTGATTAAAAATAAATGAGAGTGTTACATTGTCAGGTGGAATATGCTTTGGAGGAAGCAAAATAGGAGGTAAAACTTCAACCTGATTTCAGCTAACACAATTTTTGAAATTCCCTGATCATATCACTCTGCATGTCAAACCACTGTATCACCTCTTTAATTAGAAGTTTTTGAAAAAAATGAACTCTAGCTTCTGTTCCTTGTTGTAGGAAGAGAAACAGTCTAGTACCAAAAATGTACAGGATGAAAACAGGACTATAAAAATGCAATTTTCAATGCATGAGAAATAATTGATGCTTTGATGTTTAATTGTTCTCATTATGAAAAAATTAAAAACGCTTACAACCAGTAGATTAAGTACCTTAACTACGACATTATTTGGAAGAAAAATAATGGAAAGAATGTGTAGAACCTTTTTTTTGTCCAAGAGGCTTCCAGATAAACTAATAAACATACCCAATTGTGATCAGTGATAGCCATACTGTGCATAATGAAACCTGTACTAACTCACTCTTCTAGTTAATGCAGCAGATATCATTGTATTGCTCGTAGTGAGCTGGCAGATATATCGTGTTACAATACAAACGACACTTTTATGCTGTAATATCTGGGGCACTAACATACGTAATTTTATTTAAATCCCATTTTCAAAGTACAACTGACTTAACTGTTTTTAAATTAAAATGACACTGTCTCTCTATCCAATTCACTCCCTCTGTCACATAGCCATATTTCACTCATTAAAATTCAAATGAAAACCTGCTCCAACATATGGAGATATGCTTGCTGAACCATAGGACTTACTTTAAATGGTGTACAATAGGTAAATAATGCAGACAAATCTATGTTCCAAACTTTCTTCCTCAGATTTGGCAAACAATTGAATAGACTTTGTAAGAGACTAAAAGCGATGCATTCCATTATAGATACAATTCAACTTAAATGCTACTGATACCTGAGAATTTTTCACATCACATTTGACCAGAGTTAGAGGGGTTCTTCTATTCACATAACCAGCTTGCTTGGGAAAGAGTAAAAAAAAAACTTCACGGCTCATCAATTTGGGAAGAAGCGGACACTTGCAAGTAGAAAGTTTAATTAAACGTATTAAAAGGCAAAGAATAATGGCAAAGTTTAATCATAGAATCAGCACAGAAGAAGGTCAGTTGGCCAAATATGTTTGCACCAGTTCTCCAGATGAGCATTATGAATTTGCACCATCCTCCTACCTCTTTTCCTTATTCTAGTACTAATGTCATTGTGAAATTTGAAATGTTAAGTGATTAGTTAAATTATTGATTGCAAAATACTTATTTTGAT
This sequence comes from Rhincodon typus, assembly GCF_021869965.1. Taxonomy (NCBI): domain Eukaryota; kingdom Metazoa; phylum Chordata; class Chondrichthyes; order Orectolobiformes; family Rhincodontidae; genus Rhincodon; species Rhincodon typus. Next base: position 24,286,147 of record NC_063359.1, on the reverse strand, counting down.
TTTCCTATTATCAACTATTTGCATTGAGTTTTCCATTGAAATTGCTGCCAAATGGGTCTTCAATTATAAAATATAACACAGGAAATAGGTTTAGTATGGATTCCATAAAACCTACCGTATAAAAAGGCAATTTGATCCAATTAGTATTTTGGAAGTGAATAAAATAGTTTTACTTTAAAAAAAAAGAAATATACAGCTAGACTTGAAATGTTAATATTTACCACTGGATTGATTATTGAGTTGATCCTGTTCAGAACACCGTTGAGCCCTATCCTCATCAATCACAACGCAGATCTCTGCAACCTCACAGCCGTTTCAGTAGATATTGTGATCTTTGGGTTCATCTTGCCACAATTCAGCATGCGCTTCACTGTCATCACCTCTATTTTCAGTCTTTTTTGCTGCATGAAGGGAACTCATTGTGTTGGCCTTTATTCAGTACTTCTTAAAATTTTGGGCAGAATCAGGCTGTTCAGTTTCTGTTAGGGGACAAATTTATATTTACCTTTCTGACTAATTTTATGTTTTAGTGGGAAGAATAGATGACTACAGTAATGCTTTTAAAAATGAAGTGTTTGTTTTGGTCTAGTTGGAAAGCTATAGAATTCTTCAAATGTTCAGGTTGTTTTTCATCTTCATTTTGAGCGAGACAGTGCATTTCTTTCAGGAATATTATTGCTGTATGTCTGTTATACGGATTGTAGTGGTAGTTACTAGTTACCATTAGTGACTTTTCAGAATCATTTCAGTGTACGTTCCTTCATACCTGCTGAGATGTGAAGAGAATTTGATCAAGATACATAATATTCTACTTTAGGGGCTTGATTACAAAATGTAGACCAAGTTTTACTCCACTCCTGCTTTATGGGGAGGTACCTTCTGTTGGTTGGGGCATTAAAAAGCAACCTCCTCCCTCCTTTCAGGTAGATGTACAGGATCCTGAGCATTATTTTAGAGAAGAGCAGGGAGGCTTACCTTCATACCTTGTCTAAATTATACCTCAATCAACGTTGTTAAAACAGGTGACCTTGCAATTACTATTTATGGCAGCCACTTGGGTACAAATTGATCATTATAATGTAGGATGATAAGGATGATCACAGCTTGGAAGGAACATTATTGCATATTAAATACTTTCGAACAGCCTGAAGTAACAAAAAGGTCCCAAAAGAAAGAGCTTGCATTTACTTTCAACTTTTAGCGCACATCACTCCTTCAAAAACTCGAAGCAACAATTTGCCTATTTGATTACATCTAGGCCTTCACAAAGAGAGCATATATAAGGAAAAGGAGTTTGCTTTTACAGATATTTTCTAATCAATCTGTTCTGAGATATTATTACCTTATTCTGGAGCAGGAAGTGTCTTCCCTCAGGGTATTTCAAGGCATCAGCAGTCATTGCTGCAGCTAATTTACGCACTGCAATAAATAGTTATTTGATGAAGGACCATATAAATTAATTTCAGTGAGGGTAAATGTTAGCTAGGACATCGGGAGAACTCTTCTGCTGTTCAAGTGCCATGGGATGTTTTATATCCATCTGAGAGAGACTAGATGGAGTTTCAACTGGATGTCTCAAAAGACAGTATTTCTCATAGCACTCTCTCAGTATTTCACTGAAGTGTCAGGTGAACTCCATGGTCTTGTAATGTGGAGGTGCAGGTTGTACCTCTGATTTAAGACACAAAGTGCCCTAACTTTAATGTCCTGATTATCAGTCTCACCTTTATAAGCAAATCTAATGTTTTGAAGAAACAATCTATTTGAATCCATTCAGACACAACGTTGTTTTCTCTAAACCTTAATAGATCAGAGAAGGATAAAGCTCAACTTATGTGATTGTAGGCAAGTTTTCATAGGTTCAAAAGTGCAACATGTAGCCCATTCCAACATGCATTTTATTCAGTTAGGCACAAATGCAAACACGTTCAGCAAAAAATGCAGAAAAATGCTGTTCAACAGCTTACAGTAGAGGGCAGTTTAGAACAGTAGAACACTCATCAGCTCGGGTTGGCTGTTCAAGGCAACAGCTTTTCATGTGACTCCCAAGTAAATATTCTCACTTTTTCAAATCAAAGTTCACAGCTGTTCACCGTAGACCCATGAAGGAAAAGCAATAAAGCACTGCTGGGGGTAGAGTAAAAAGCTTTACACTGAGTTTATTATGTATATTTGCCAGACAATTGTTTTAATGAAGTCAACGGATTAAATAGGGTCAAGTTTTCATCAAGTAAAATATGAAATGACCATACTGTCGTATCCACAAATGATAGTTTCCTTCCTACACTTATGAAACTAGTGATCATTGTTGGATTGTAAAGCTATTGATGTCTAATAGGAAATAAATTATCTTGGTAGTAAGTCTTTTATAAATATATCTTGAATATTAACATATAAGCATGTAAACTTTGGACAAATTTTTGTGCTTCTTGAAAGAGCAAAACTTTGAAGGACACTATTTTATTAATGGTGCCTTCGGCTAATTCAAATTTAATCATGATTTTTCTTGTGAAATTAGTCATAATCCATCTTTAAATGAGTTGTGGAACATAAACAGAAGTTGCTGGAAAAGCTTAGCAGGACTGGCAGCATCTGCGAAGAAAAATCAGAGCCAACACCTCAGGTCTGGTGACCATTCCTTAAAACGGACCCGAAACGTTAACTGTGACCTCTCTTCATAGACGCTGCCAGATCTGCTGAACTTTTCCAGCAACTTCTGTTTTTGTTCCTGATTTACAGCATCTGCAATTCTTCCAGATTTTATTCAAATGAGTTGTATTTTTCTTGGACAAATTCTCAACAAAAGCTGGTGAAAACTTATGAAACGACTTAATTTTTCACACATCACTTACTGCTTAGGCCAGGAGCCTTCAGTTACAATCATTTCTGTTAACCTTGATGGGATTTTAACAGACCATTTGGTGATGGATGGATATTATGCGAAAAGTCCTTCTGCTTAAATAATAGCATTCATATTTATTTATTGTGGTTATGAGATTTCTTAAGTGCCAAATGCAAAGAACTGCTTGAAGTACAGTATTAATCAAGCAAAACTGGTGAAATAAAATCCCCAGATGTACCTTGAAACAGTTTATGACCCTTCACTATGCAATGACTGATATTTTGTGTCTCATGATTGAAGTGTCCCAATCTTTTCAAGAACAATGCCAATATACTTTATTTGTGACTATTCTTGATTGTGGTATTTATTATTCTGTGTGAATTTTTTTTGGCTTGTATAGAGTCTGTATTCAAAATATGCAAGGTAAAACTTGGAGTTGAAGATACTAATATAAAGCTTATTCTTAGTTTCCAGCATTGAATCTGGAAGGAGCCATGACAGCAGGTGGAGGAACTGATGATGATATTCCATTAGGAGAGAGGAAAACAGTTACTGATTTTTGCTACTTATTAGATAAATCCAAACAGCTCTTCAATGGTTTAAGGTCAGTGTTTTAAATCAACTGGGTTCTCCTTTTAACTTTTAGCGACAGTTAATTCAAAATATTTTCTTTAACAATTTTCTTGGGGCAGTTCTATTTCGTAAGGTACTGTACATCATATATTTGTCTTCCATTAATGCACATGTAAGTTGGATTTTTTTTGAAGCTGTTCAAAAAGCTCAAATGGTTTTCACCTTTTATTGCACTTGTGAAAGCAATACCTCTGTCAGTTGGTGTTTTATTCTAACTATCAAATAATTTGTACAAGAGATCCAGGACTAAAATGCTCTTTGAGAAAGTGTTTTGAAGTCTGGAGGGTGAATTCAATGGCCTGTTTTATTGCCCTATTAAGAAAATATTAAATGATTTTATTCAAGAAATAATTTGTTGCGAATCAGTGGAGTGGACATGCTAATCTTTTCCTTGGAACTGTGATATTATTCTGAAAGGTGCAACATGAACCCAAATGATATGGGACTGGTATGTGAGCTGCAAATGAATTGTTGAAGCTCAAGCTGCAGATGCTTCATTCAGACAGGCTGTAAATCAGGAGTACAGCTCTTGATGTTGATCACTTTAATTGGCACTGTTTGTGCTAATTGTGCTCGCTGCTGCCCAACTGTGCAAAAAGCCTGATCTACTCTGAAGAGAATGTTGTTGCAATTTATGTTTTACAGGAGAGGAAAGGTAGTTTAAAGTTGTCAAAAAGTGATATTCGTAAAAGCAAATGGAAATATTTTTTGCAAATGTAACATTTTTTTCGGAAAGAAAATGTTTAGTTTGCAGTTTCAGAGGAACTTACAATGTGTTATGCCTTACAATGCCTTAATAAAGAATTAAAATTCATGATGTATATTGTAATAAGGCAACACTCAGAATCAAAGAGTCAAATGTTCAAGTCTGACCCCAGCCTGACTCCCACCACGCATTCCTTCTATTAAGCAGTTTCTGTAATACTTGTGCTAGAAGTTCCCATAGCATGTGCAGCCTGAGGTTGACCTGTCTTGCATGCTTAATAATTTCACTAGACTTGAATTTGAAATACATGAAATGTGTTTGGTGGGGATTCCAAATGTTACAAATAACGGTTTGCTACAATTTCCTTTTCTGATAGAATGCCATTTATATTTGGTGTCTTGTGATTGGTTGGCTCACCAAGCTGGTTCGTTGTTCCGCAGACGTTTCATTACCTTGCTGGGTAACTCATTAGTGCAGCCTCCGATGAAGCGCTGTTGTGTTTTCCCGCCTGTTATTTGAACTCTAGTGTCCATCGGGCTGGATTACCTCACTTCCGGTTTTCCTTCGCAGTGGAGTGTATATAGGGTCGAGCTCTATGTGTTTATTGATGGCTTTCTTAGTGGACTGCCAGGCTTCTAAGAATTCCCGTGCTTGTCTCTGCTTTGCTTGTCCCAGGATCCTGGTGTTGTCCCATTCGAATTGGTGGTTCTTCTTATCCTTATGTGGATAGAGATGAGTGAGTATTGGTCGTGTCTTTTTGCTGCCAGTTGATGTTTGTGTACCCTTGTGGTTAATTTCCTTCCTGTTTGTCCAATGTAGTGTTTGTCACAGTCTCTGCAGGGAATCTTGTATATAACATTGGTCCTGTCCATAGTGGGTAGTGGGTCTTTGGTTCGGGTGAGCAGTTGGTGAAGGGTTGATGTGGGTTTGTGTGCTACTCTCATGTCCAGTGGTCGTAGGAGTCTTATGGTCAGTTTAGATGTGTTCCTGATGTAAGGTAGCGTGACGAGTGTGTCGGGGCGTGTAGTATCTTCCTGGTGTCGTTTGTGTAATAGGCATCTTCTGACCCAGTTTTTCGGGTATCCATTGTCTTGGAATACCTGGAAGAGGTACTCTTCTTCTTCCTGGCGTAGCTCTGTGCTGCAGAAGTGTGTTGTTGCCCATTTAAATAATGTCCTCATGGAACTTCATTTGTGTGTGTTCGGGTGGTTGCTGTCAAAATTCAGTACTTGGTTAGTGTGTGTGGCTTTCCTGTGTACCTTTGTTAGGAGTTTCCCATTTATCCTGCATTCCACCGTGACGGCCAGGAATGGGAGCTGTTTGATCTTCTCCTCTTCTCTGGTGAATCTGGTTCCGGTGAGGGTGTTGTTTATTAGTTGGCGTGTTTCCTCGAATTTGGCCTGTTTAATCATAACGAAGGTGTCATCCATGTAGCATATCCATAGTTTTGGTTGGATTAGCAGGAGGGCCATACTTTCAAGTCTCTGCATCACCGTTTCAGCTGTTAGTCCGGAGACAGGTGATCCCATGGGTGTCCTGTTGATCTGTTTATACATTTGGCCGTTAAAGGTGAAGTGGATGGTGAGGCATAGGTCCAATAGCTTCAGCATGTTGTCTGTGGCGATGGTGTCACTGGGGTCATGTTTTTGTTTTAGTAGTGTTGTCATTGTTTCTCTTGCTAGTGGTATGTCTATCGGTGTAAATAGGGCAGTAACATCAAGTGATACCATGGTCTCGTTGCCATGCCGATGGAGATACCAGATTCAAATAACAGGTGGGAAAACACAACAGCGCTTCATCGGAGGCTGCACTGATGATGACACCCAGCAGGGTAATGAAACGTCTGTGGAGCAACGAACTAGTTCGGCGAGCCAACCACTCACATCATCCACAACGCAAGCTACAAATCTACTCTAAAACCTTAGATATTTGGTAACTTCTGGGGGGTAATTTGGGAGGCACAGCAAAAATTAGTCTCATGGGAGAAGAAGCATACTAAGGGGAGGATGAGGCGATCATGGCTTGCAGAGGAAGTCATGGACAGCAGAAAAGCAAAATAAAACAAAAGTAACAATACAAAGGAGTATTTATTGGATGGCAGATCACTAGGAAGCTCTGAGCAATAGAGGGATTTTGGAATGCTTGTCCACAGATTGCTGAAGGCAGCAGGATAGGTTAGTAGGGTACTTAAGCGTATGGGACACTTGCCTTTATCAGTCATGGCATAGACCATAAGAGCAAAAAAGGAGATTATGTTGGAGCTTTACAAAACTTTGGTTGGACCACAGCTAAAATACTGCATTCAGTTCTGGTCTCCCTACTGTAGGAAAGATGTTGTTAAATAAACTTGAAAGAGTTCAGAAAAGATTAGCAAAGATGTTGCTGGGATTGGAGTGTTTGAGTGATTGGGAGAGGCTGAATATGCTGGGGCTTTTTTTCCTGGAATGTCAGATAATGAGGAATGATCTTTATAAGGTTTTATAAAATCATGAGGGTCATGGATAGGGTGAATAGCCAAGGGCTTTTTCCCTGGCTAGAGTCCAAAACTAGAGGGCATAGGTTTAAGGTGAGAGTGAAAAAGATTTCAAACAGACCAAAGGGACAACTTTTTCATGCGGAGGGTGTACGTGAATGGAACGGGCTGCCAGAGGAAGTGGTGGAGGTGGGTACAATAAGATTTTAAAAGGCATCTGGATGGGTATAGATAGCAAGGTTTAGAGGGATACAGGCCAAATGCTGGCAAAAGGTAACAGGTCGGTTTAGGGTATCTGATCGGCATGAACAAGTTGAACCGAAGAGTCCTTTTCCATGCTGCATAACTCTATGACTTGAAGACAGAACAGCACTGACAGGTTGGAATTTATTGAGAGATTGCGTAGCTTGATAGACTGTTTTTCTGTCTTTGTTTTAACCTTCGGGCTTGCAGTGTTTGATCTTGGTTCTTTTACTGTGCTTGGAATTGTTACGTGCAATCTTAAGAGCAAACACAGCATTGGATTGCACAGGTGCTGTGTTGCTGTGATCCCAGTGTAATGTAAATGGAATCCAGGTGTAAAATAAGCAAATTACTAATTGTTTCATGCAATTAAACCATCAAAGGCATTGCATTCTAGATTCCCATCACTGTCTAGGTGAAATTTTATTTTCCTCAAATCTGCTCTAAACCTCCTACCTTTCACCTTAAAATTGTGCCTCCTTGTAATTGACCCTTCAACTAAAGGGAACAGCTGCTTTCTATCCACCTAGTTCATACCCCTCATAATCTTATATACCTCAATCAAGCCTACTCTCAGCCTTATCTGCTCTAAAGGAAATCGACCTGAGTTTATCCAGCCTCTTTTCACAGCTGAACTGCTCCATCGCAGGCATCCTCCTGGTGAATCTTTCTGCAATCTGCTCTGCTGCAATCATGTCCTTCCTGGAGTGTGGTGACTAGAACTGCACACAGTATTTCAGCTGTGGTCTAATCAAAGTTTTGTAAAGCTCCAACATAATCTCCCTGCTCTTATTGTCTATACCATGACTGATAAAGGCAAGTGGCCCATATGCTAAAATCCATCTGCCACTGATCTGTCATTGCCTTCTTGTAATAATGTTGAAGAATAAGGGACCCAGCACTGATAACTTGTAGCATGGCACTGAATACCAGCCTCCAGTCATACAAACATCCTTTTACCACCACCCTTTGTCTCCAACTACTAAGCCAGATTTGGATCCAACTTGCCAAATTGTCCTAGATTGCATGTGCGTTTAAGGCACATCGTGTAGGCAGTAGCCGCATGCACTCCATGACCACAGACATTTACATCCAACATGATCCAACATTTAAGAACCCTGATGGCACATCTCTGATCCATTTACAGTATGCTTCTGCACATCAATGCTGCCCTTCAGGCTGTATAAGCAACTAGCATTGTAATGCTACAGCAAGGATACTTTATGGTTAGGAGTGCACCCTTAGCTTGTGGCCAAGTTGCATCTCTGGCTCACTGTCGTAGGCTCACAGTGAGTGAGCACTACCTGGATGGCTTACAGCGTCTCTGCCTTGCATTATCTTGTCTAACCTTTTTGTAGTTTCCCCCTCAGCCAAATATGCCAGTATTGCTGTATTGATATATCATTTAGGACAACACAAAGCCAGGAAGCTTGTCATGATCATCAGCAGTTCTCAGTCAAATCAAGGGAGATGGCCTTTGTTCTGAGGGTCCTGACACAGTAAGTTGAGGGCAGTCTTCAAGGCCAGTGGAGGGACTTAGACACAGTCAGTCACTCACTCTGGGGAATTAGTCAGCATGCTCACCACATAAGGGGTGAGGAAATGAATGCCAGGCATCCCATCATCTGATTTGACTCTTTCAGTGGTTTTGTGGGTTGAGTGTGGAATATCTGGGAGAAGAAGGTGACATTTAATATTGACAGAGCGGAGAAGGCCATTCACCACCATCTTACACTGCTGGACATTCTTCCAGATGCTGAGACTGCACTGACTTGGTAGCAACCTTGGACCAGGTTGGCATGGTGTAGTATTATGGCCTCCTCTGTTTGTCCCGTGTCTGTGTCACCCTGTTCAGCTGGACCTTCAGGTTACTGCCTGTAATATGGGGTGCCACCTTGCCCTTCTGTATCATGTTTGTGGCAAATATCCTCTGAAACAGGGTTGACTTGAACCTGGGCCTACGGGCCCAGAGATAAGGGCAGTACAGCTGTGTCACAAGTGTGTCCCATAAAGCAGACATGATGACCCCTACACTTTGAAACCAAAACTGTTGGTGTTTTATATATTGAGTTGGCTGGCCTGCAAATTTGAGATCTATCTTTGTAGTTACTATCTGCTGTGTAATTAATACTTTATCGTGACTTGTCTGTCAATTCATGTTTAGTTTGTGTTGATTTTGGTTTGATTATTAAAGTAAAATCTTACTCATCAGCTTTTCTTTTGGGGTTGTTTGGTAAATTTGGTACTTCTTGATTTGTTGGCCTCCATGGGGATCATAACCCAGTGGGTGAAAAATATTCTAGTTTATGATTTTAAGGGCCCTAAATATTAAATAATCTTAACTTGATTCATGCAGTTCATTCTAAGAATGTGCAAATTAAGCTTTAGTGCATCTGATAATTATAATATAGTTGAAATTGAGGTGAAATCTATAGTAGTTGCATTGAACCTAAAGCAATCTCCGATTTGAAAATAAATAAGCAAAGTTTGAAGCCATATAAAGTAATCCAAGTTTGTACTGAATGTAATTGTCACAATAGTTATTAAAAGGATGAGAAAGATTTGCAACTAAACGTGACAGAAAAGTCATAAACTGCCAAAGTAATGCCAACAAAAGCCAGAAAATGTTGCATAGTTACCTAGGCTCTGTGATTCATGTATATATTATAATGTCACTTACTGTAAGTTTGGGTTTTCAGTTTTTGAGTTAACGTGGGTTTTCTGTGTGTCTGGAGTTAATAATTAATTGAATTGTGAGTATTTCTGTAGCAATGATGATTTCTTTTAAAACAGTTTTTGAGGTTTAGCTTTAGAATTAATTTTTTTTTGTACATCACAAATTGATTTTTGTTTACCGTAACTTGCTGGGTTGTAGAACAATCTAAATAATGGGGCGTCAAACTTTCTTAGAGATTTATGCAACTAGTATTTAAGCTTGAAGGAAACACCAATCGATAAGAGAGGGAGAGTTTATTATTAAAATTAATGAGGTTTGCAGCAGTCTTGTGAAGTCCTTGGATGAAAATGCTGCATAGTCCGGTGCTCCTGAGAAAGGAAGGGAGAATGTGAAACTTGATTACCTTAGAGTGAGGAATTAATGTTAGTCTCGGACTAAGTTTTGCAATAAAATCCTGGAAAGGTTACTTAAAGCTGAGCATTTTTAAGTTCTGGTTTCTAATAGCTCCAGGAAGAAGCTATCTGCAGTTTCAGTCTGTAAGTTAAAGTCAGAAGGGACTTAAACATATAGAGATGTTAAAGACGGGCTATTTTGTGCGAATTGTACGAGTGATTGTTTTTAGGTACTATACAGAAGTTGTTGCTTTACTTGTCAATTTATAAATGCGTATTTTGGGATTAATGTGCTTTTATTTTATATTACTTTGTGTTAGATAGTTCGGTTTATTTTGTCTTGACTTAATTGTTAATAAACATCTGTTTTATCGTTAAAGCAATTGAGAGCTTATGTTTCAGTGTGAGACCACTTTGATAAAACTAAAACATGATCTGTTAAGCAAAGTTCTGGTCTGGGATCTGACTTGTCCAGTGACAACATCAACTGGGATCATAACATTGTTGTCAATCATAAAAAAATTAGCCTTTTTTTAAAGACAGCAAGCTGGAGTGAATGGATCCTTTCCAGTTTCTCCAGTAGAGTGTCATGAGACACAATAGAAATGCGTGAAAATGGCTGGAAGAGGATGCGGTGAGTGAATTCATCATAGAGGCATCCTTGTCTAATGTGAAATGCAAGGTCATCGAGGCTGATGAACTATCATCAGAAAGGATTTAGTTTCATTCCATGGCCCATTAATTTCCCATCTTTGCAGACACTAATAATGCTCTTATGATCTATGCAGTTACAGATCAAGCCAATAACTTTTTTTAAAAATTAAGAAACTAGGTCAGTTGCATTATTTACATCAGTCAATTAACATTCTTTCTTTTAGTAATGGCAATACACTATATGAGAAGGCAGATAATTGATTCTTCTTCTCCGCACATAAGCTTGCATTGTGCAATTTGTTTTCAAAGCTATTTGGACATTAACATGTATAGTCATCTTCTATTTTGGTCATATTTCTGGCTCTTTACACATAATGAGGCTTGTTACAAGCTGTTTATACTTTTTTTCCATTTGTATAACAGTGAAAAAAGACTGTTTTAAGTTAAATATCTAAATATTGCACGTGAATATCAATGACAAATTCTCAGACAAATATTGGAAAAGCAGTGGAATGTTGAGTTGTAACCTGACTGTGGATTTGCAAAGTGGTGAAATTTCTTAGTTTCCATTTCAAGTTTCCATAGGTAGATAGACAAGGTGAAGTATCACTGGTGCATGCTCTTATTTGACCCTTACTGGCTGTTTTTGAAAAAAAATTACAAATAGATGTCTTGAGTAAAATCCTTTTCACAAAAGAATAGAGCATAGTGAATCCTGATGAGTCAAAAACTGTTATACATTTCCTTTGGAAAAAGTGTGTAATATTTTAATGCCTTGATTGTTCTGTGAGGTGTTGCATGTCTCAAACTGTGATTGCTTATTTGTTAAATTATGGAGGAATGAGATGAAATAATCCAGGATGGTGCAGCCCACAGCAAGAATAGTAAAAAATGAGGGCAATATTTTGTTTGTAGACCTTTTAAGTAATGCCATTCCTTTTGTGGCTGGAAGTCATACAAGATTTTTCACTACTCTCGTGACATTGCAAAAAGCAGCAAAAATTGCATCTTATTTGTTTTCTCTAGTGAAATCTTAAATGGTGCTCTTGAAACATTTTGATTTTTTCAGAAAAGACCATGCACTGAATTTTCCTAGCCCCAAAATGTGGCAAGATCATAAAAGTGAGTTAGGATAAAAGTCTGATTTTCCCCTCCAAGGTTTGAGTGGTGAGAATTTAACCTCATCAGAGCTAATTTCTGTCCTACTTTATATGCAATTTCATATTCAACCATTCAGTGGTGAGAAACTAGATGTGACAGTTCCTGACATGAATGGCAGAGTGGAAATCTGGCAGCTCCAGCTTGCTGTTTGTTCCACCTTGGCCAGCCATCCCTAATATCTCACCCCCTGTCCACAGAAGTTGGCATTGTCGCGCACCAGCCTCACTACATCATGGTGCATCTCCGATTCATTTTAAAATACAATTCTCCACTTCAGTACCGCACTTTGGAGCACACTGACACTTTTCATTGTAATGTGCTGTCAGGTCACTTTTGTGCACAGATACAGGAAACCATCTCATGGTTTGGAGCAGGATGCCTCTCGGGGGGCCCTTAGCTTGCTTTCTAACTTTGTACCCCCTTGGATGTTCAGAGCTTCACTGCCATTCCATGCCTGCTTTTTTTGCGTTTTGCTGCCTCATTCACAATTTACAATCTTATATTCCTTCTGTCTTGTCTTGCTTTTTAATGCAGGCCAGAGCTAGGCAGCTTGTTATCGTTACAAGCAAGCCAAGGAGGTGCATAAATTGTTATACTGCAACATGCTAACTACACGCCTACAGTTTGTGCCAGCAGCCTATGTGGCACAAACATTGCATGCACTTTAGACTTTAAAATATGGACATTTTATTAATGAGAGTAGTCCTCATCAAGTCTATGGGGACTCCCTTCAGGCCCAGTTCAAACAGGCTGGGGATTAGTGGCAAGCCAGTCAGGGAGTTGCACAGAGACGAATCAGATCAATCAATCAGTTGGGTCCTTCCAAGTTATCTGGGATTTGGGGGGAAGGGTAGCGTGGGTGGAATTGTGAGTCCAGGGGAATTATTCATTGAAAGTCTAAGGGTTTTATGAGGGACCGCTGCTGTGGTGGGGATGCTGGGGGAATTGATTGTGGGAATTGGAGGCAGTCTGTTGGGATGCCAAGGGGATAATAATAGGGAAGGGGAAGCAATACAACACGAGTGGGAGATAAATGATAGAACATGGGAGGACAAGGCGTGCTGCAGGAATTGGAGATCACTGATCCTCACCACCATCCTCGTTTCATTGGACAAACATGCATGACTAAGCTGTATGTCTGATGCTCATGGGGCAAAGTAGGGAGATGAACTGTTAAACAAGTAAGTTGGGTGGGAACATGGGGAAGATCAAATCCAATGGGGTTGACAGAAAGGAATGTAAATGTTTTTGAGGGGGGTAACCTGGACTGAGAAGCTGACCCTGTGACTCACTCAGTGAAGCATTAACTGTTTTGTTGTCCATCCCTATCCACATTGATGTGCATTTGAAATGGAAAATGGCTGCCACCACACTAGATTGGGTGAGTAAGTTGTTATTCTTTTAGGGAAGTAATCCACTTTCATGTGCCATGAAACCATTGCCATGTGAGCTCTAAAGATTCATCTCAGTTGCCAAAGTCACAATCACTATTCAAGGTTCTGTAGCCTACACAAGGTGCAGGACATGCTTGCTTCACATCTTGGACCATGTAATGTTGACACCATTATTCGATATGCAATACTGTATTTCTTGGGTACTGTGGGGGTCAAGTTAGGTGACACTATGTGCACCAAAATCTTGAGCAACAGTTCCTGAATCAGGTCAGTTATGTGAAGTGACAATTAGAGATGTCTCACTGCTTGGAGCAGGCTATTCAAATGCTGGCCTAGCCAGAGATGCTCACATCTCATGAGTGAATTTTAAATAAAAAAATACTGCTGTGTGCTTCAATTGCCTAATAATCACATTACTGAGAAGCTGCCTTGTTTTTGATATTGCCCATTTTAATTGTGTCCGTACAGATTCAGGCACAAAAATCAGCTGTGGTTGTCTCTGTTGCTGTCTCTCTGGCCACTGTGCCAAGAATAGCTACGTGAATAAATGAGAAACACATGCATCCAAAAGCACAGGACCGTTATCAACCATCAGCAGATGTGGAGCCATCTCCTGCCATGGAACCTCCAGCTAGAGGCACCCTCATGATTTGACAGAGATGCTGGAGAGCCACAGGCAATCATCTTCCTTGGAATACCATTCTGATGAGAGAGGAGAACTGGCACCACTCTCTGTCCAGAAATGGCAGTTAAGTTGGACAGCATGATGTTCTTTCTGCAATGCAGCATCTGCTATTGGTGCCAGTGGGGGCCATAGGATGTCCCCTCCACATCAGGTTTCCATTCAGGCTATGTCTAGGGGATCATTCCAGCATTCTGCAGACAGAGGGTGCTGCTTAATCCTTGAGATTTCTGCTGTGGACAGCTGGAAGACAAATATCCATGAGAGCTGCAGCATTGTGCCAAGTCTGATGTACGAGTACCTACAGCATCTTACAGAGCAGAAGCGTGACTAAACACATGGGCAGGATTACTATGAACCTTGTTCTATGCGGCAGAGTTACACAAAAGTATCTTTCACTGACTGTAAATGTTTTGATGCTGCTGAGACCAGTATCGCCTATATAATCTCAACTGTAAGTGCAGTTTAATGGTTTGACTGTTGTACATGTTTCATATTATTTAATGAAAGTTAATGTTACAAATGTATGGAAACTTTCACAACATCTGATGCCAAAGTTTCATGCTGGAATGGGTGCTATGGAAAGTATAGTTATTGTTCAGATGGGATTGGAACATGGCTAAGGATGGGTAGTCTCTTCGCTCTTGAAGTTGCAGCTAAAATGATAGTTGCTCACACAGCTGATGATGAAAAGTGAACATACTTTTCCAAGTGTGATAATGTATTTACAATGAAGTTTCAACTGTGCCACCCATGTGCCCTCAAGGTTTTTTTTCCCTTCATTCCCACTTTATGTCATGGCAGTCCCTGGGTTTGCACCTGGGGTGGAGGCAGCCTGCCCTGTAGTGGAGCCTATTGGTCTTGGTGTTATGGGTAGGTAACCCAAAGGCCAGTTGTAGTTTAGGGTCCCAGATATCCTAAGTGTGTCCTGTCCAGGTACAGGTTCACTGTCTTCAACTCCCGTAGAGTTGGGGATTGCAGGCAAGATGATGGCCTAGGCATCTCTGTAGTGTCCTGAGAGGAGGATCTGTGGGGTTTGTATATGGTTTCTCTTAGTCTGGGTGCCTACTGGCACTACCCTGTCTCCTAATGAAGGGGCACCTGGAATCGCGTCAATGCTCCTTGTTCCCTGTTGCTGTGCAGTTTGTTCTGAGTATCGATGGCTGGAGCACAAGAGTGTAGGTCTGTGCATGTATCTGACAGTGTGCTGGACCTGGTTCTCTTCCATAGTAGGTTGCAACAAGATGCTTGCATGTCAGAGGCAACATTTAGTCAGCTCCCCCATTCTTTGAGTCAGTTTCCTGAGTGTCTTTGACAAATCTGTCTGCTGCTCCTGTTGTCTGTTTGTACATTTGAGTAAAGTTATTAACAATTAACGCTGTGGGGTCCTCTTCTCTTGAGACTAAGGAGGTACCTGATGTTTGGCAGTCCTCTAATTGCCAGCAACCAGGGATGTTTCTTCTTTAGCCACCTGCTGAAATGTGGCAGTGGTGTATTCACTAGGATGTGCTCCTGACTGTACTGCTAGTTCAAGTACCCACCAAGGTGTCAGTATCTGAGCTGGTGAATGGTGCCAGACGCAGCCTTGCTTGTTGTAGCTTCTGGAGTTTAAAGGTCCTTTAGAACTTTGCATGAAGACACCAAGTATATTTTTTTGAAGTTAACTTCCTGTTAGAGAGCAGGAACAACTGTAGAACCCAGAATAAAACATTCTTCACTGCTGCTCCTCTTCTCCCGAACACCCCTTGCAGCAATAGACACTTACAATTCCAGTATCTGTAAACGAACCATGTAGGATAGTTATCAGGTTGACTGTTTCTATCTGTCTGTCTGCCTCTGTGTCTGTTTCTCATGCTCTGTATTAGTTTCTATTTGTGTCTGTGTCTCTGTATGTGTTTGTTTATCTCCCTGTCTGTGTGTTACTATGTGTTTCTGTGTGTTTCTGTGAACCTCTCTGTCCCTCTCTTTGTTTCTCTCTGTCTCTGAGTGTATCGGTGCACTCTCTCTCACTGTTTGTGTGTGTGTCTCTCTCTTTTTTTGTGTAACTGTCTCAGTCTGCCTTTGTGTTTGCGCCTGCGTCTCTCTCTCTCTCACATATACATGTGCTGTCTGTCCGTCGGCCTGTTTGTGTCTGTGTTTCTGTTTCTCTCTGTCTGTCTCTTTGGCTATCTGTCTGTTTATCTCTCCGTCTTGCGCACGTGTGCTCTCTCTCTGCCCATCACAGTTTGTGTCTGTTTCTATGTGTGTTGGAGTGTGTCTGTCTCTGTCTGTTTGTGTAATGTGTGTGAGTCTCTCTGTCTGTTTGTATGAATCTCTCTCTGTATGTTTGTGTGTGTCTCTGTCTGTCTTTTCTCTCTTCTGTCTACTCTTGTGCTCTCTCTCTGTCGCTCTATGTTCATCCCTTCCTTTGTCTATTTGTGTGTATCTCTGTCTCTCCCTCTTGCGTTCTCGCTGTCTTTTGTATCCTCCCTTCTCTCGTGCGCTCTGTCTTTGTTTCTCTCTGTCTCCGTGTGTGTTTGCATGTGTGTGCTCTCTCTCTCTCTCTCTCTCTCTGTGTCTCTCTTTGTCACACTCTGTGTCCGACTCTGTCACTCTCTCTCGCTACCTCACTGCCTCTGTGTTTGTGTGAGCGTGTCTCTGTCTCCTCCCAGTCTATGTAAGTCTTTCTCTGTCAGTCTGTATGTTTGTTTCATTGTGTCTCTTGCTTTCCATTCCTCTTTCTCTGTCTTTCTGTCTTTGAGTGTATGTGCATGTCTCTCTCTGTCTGTGTGTCACCCTCCCTCTCTCTGTCTCTGTCTCTCTGTTTCTGCTTCTTTGTCTCTGTCTATCTCTGTCACGGTCTCCGAGTCTCTCTGTCTGTGTATGTGTCTCTTTTTCTGTTTTTGTGTCTCTCCGTCTCTTCTCTTTGCGAGTCTTTCTCTGTCTGCCTGTGTGTTTGTGTGTCACTGTGTGTCTCTGTCTGGCTTTCAGTCACTCTCTCATCTCCATCCGTCTCTTGTGCTCACTCTCTCACTCTCACTCTCACTCTCACTCTCACTCTCACTCTCACTCTC
>NC_063359.1:24235586-24269227 GCF_021869965.1 Rhincodon typus | reverse complement strand
CACTCTCACTCTCACTCTCACTCTCACTCTCACTCTCACTCTCACTCCCTCTCTCTCTCTCTCTCACTCTCTCTCATTCTCACTCTATGCCTGTTTCTCTGTTTTGTGTCTCTGTTTCTCTCTGTCATTTTGTGTGTGTGTGTGTGTCTTTCTCTCTTTGTCTCCCTTACCCTCTGTCTGTCTCTCTCTGCCTATTCTGTTTGTGTGTCGCTCACTTTCCCTCTCTCTCGAATGCTTTCTCTGTCTATCTGCCTGTGTTGCGCTTTCTCGCTCTGTCTTTTTGTGTTTGTGTGTGTCTCTCTCTTTCCCTGTGTGTGTGTGTGTGTGTGTGTGTGTGTGTGTGTGTGTGTGTGTGTGGTGTGTGTGAGCCTGTCTCTCCACTCTCTCTTTCTGTCTCTTTCGTTCTATCTGTCTTAGTCATGTTCTCATTGTGTGTCTCTCTGTCTGTTCTCCCTCTCTTGCACTCGCTCTCTCATGCTCCCCCCTCTCTCGCTCTCCCCATCTCTTGCTCCTTTGCTCCCTGCCTGCACCCCCCCCATCCCCACCACAGTCTCTCTTCCGCACCCCCACCCCGCTCTCCCTGTGTCTCTTACTCCTTCTCACAACTGAAGTGGAAGACAAAGTAAGAGAAGCAAAGTGAAAGGATGAGAAGACTTTGGCAATTGACATTTGAGAGATTGTACAAGTCTTTTGTATGCGTGTAAGTAGTTAACCGAGAATTAAGCATGATTGTAACCTGCCTCTTGTCCTGTGGTGGAAATTGTGATATCTGTCTCCGCACAGAGAACTAAAAATGATTTCATGACCTTAACTTGTGTAATGCAGAGTTTCAAAATTTGGCAATAGCACAAAGCATTGTCGATATTGTGAGAAATGAATTTGATAAAAATGTGCGAAGTCATAAGGGGCCTGGACAGAGTAGAAAGGGAGACACTTTTCCCTATGGTATAAGAATTTCAAAGCAGTGGGCACCTATTTATGATTGGCAAAAGAAGCAATATTGACATAAGCAAAAGCATAGTCTGCAGTGAGTCGTTCACATCGCAAAGGCACTGCTTGACTCTGTTGTGCAGGCACATTCAAACATGATTTTCAAACGGAATTGGATAATTGTCTGTAGGGAGAAAATGTGCTTAGATACAAGGAAAAGGCAAAGATATGGGAACAGCTGAGTTGCTGTTGAAGAATGCCAGCACAGATATGCTTGGCTGAATAGACTGTTTCTGTGCTGTTCTTTGACTCTAACATAGACAAATTTACTGAACCCGGAAAGGATTAAAGAGATTTTCAAAGAGCATTGGAAAAAAAGTCAAATTGGCAATTTAACTGGCTTTGAAGTTTGTATTTTGAAAAGCTATTAGGGTTATTGCTTTTGCTTTGTTAGAAACAACACGTACTTCGACAAAGTTCAGATTTCAAACCTGACGTGCCAAGTTTGCAGTCTACCATGAAAATGTCAAATTCTCAGAAACTACCTCAGTTAGCCTGGAGTTTTACCTATTAGTGTGCAATTATTTTGAATTGTATGTTAAATTTGATTGAGTTTCAGCCACATTTTATATGATTGCTTTGAAGTCTTGAACAGTTGTTGGCCTGATTAATAAGTAGATGAGGAGATACAAACTGTAGTATATATCTAAAACACTGGACCTGGGATAACAGATGTTAATTTATCAGTGTTATATTAAATGCTAATGAGACAGGCTGAGGAATTTCTTAATTCAGGAATTTTTAAGAAAAATTTCTTAAACATGAAAACTTTGCATACATGCTGTATGCATTTCTGAACGTTTATCTACATTGTAGTTTATTCAATTAAAACTCCAGCATAAAAGACTTGTTGTGCTGTTCTGTAATGGGAAGTATTAATGAATTTGAATAGTCCAAAAGAAACCCTTTTTTAAACAAAAAAAAACTGCACGTTCTGAAGAAGAACACACTGAATGTTGATAACTTGTAGCTACGGTAGTATTCAGAAATAGCATATAATTTCAGGCATTTTAATTATAACATTGTCATCATTGGTATAGAAAGCGTAAGGATAGGTTAGTTATTGGAATGATTCAGCAAGTGGGATTATAATTATATTTGTCTGCAAGGACATTTATTTTCATCATGCAGGCCCTATGATTCACTTTCGAAGTGCACTACGATGCAGTTTACAAGTGATTGAGAAATGCACTGCTATAATGCAGCCAAATAAAATCTGACATTCTGTGGATTGAGTGTGTTGGTTATCTTGAAATTAACTGTGCTAGTTGCTGTTTAAAACAAATCTAACTGAATTAGTTGTGTGATTTATATGCATTGACATAATTTATTTTAATAGTTTGGGTTGAACTAACAATATGTAGATTTTGTTCTTTGTATGAAGGAGTTCAGTTGTTAAATTGTTGGTCTTCTAGGAGTCATCATTTTTAAATAAGTATGTGTCAGCAGGTAGGTGGCTGGGGCATTCCTGGAGTGATAATGTGATTTTTTTTTTTGTATTTTTGAGAGCATTACAAAGTTAAAGACCAAACATTGAAATGGTTTTTAAGCAGGAGCTTGAGTTTGATTTCAGGAAATCAAGAGTTGATTTTTTTTTTGCTTAGGAAGACCCATACATTGGAAAGCTTTTGGTTTCAGTTTGCAGAAGACCTGGCTGGAGTTAGATGTAATAACTCTTCCCTGTAGGGAAGGGAATTAGTTCAGAGCAGTTATGAAATAGGTTACCTCATTGTAAGGAGTTGGAAAATTTTGTACCAGCAGTGTTTAGTTAGAACCATGAAGGGGTTATTTGAAACTCAGAAAGTTTAAGCTCAGTTGTGTGAATAGTTAAGGAAGAGGCCATCAAGCTGTCAAGACTGGGAATTGAAAAAAAAAAGTTAAGCTACACCTATAAATGTGATAGGAAAGGAACCCCCACTGGTATTTGGTTACTTTAACGTGGTGTTGAGAGGAAATGAGATTATATTTTACTGTGTGTTTGAAATCTTCAAATTGTGTTATATGTAAATAGCCTGGTTTGTTTCATTTTTATTTGCTTTTTATTTTGTGTAATAAACTTCTGTATTATTATTAAATCAGCAACATTGTGTGCTTATGCTTCGATGAAAGACCATCATGTTAAATATGAAAAAAACAAATCAAACCATATTTCAGTCCAGGATCTGACCTATCCAGTAATAACATTACCTGGGATGATAACAGTATGGTTGTGTCACAGTTTAATTGCTAATT
This sequence comes from Rhincodon typus, assembly GCF_021869965.1. NCBI lineage: Eukaryota > Metazoa > Chordata > Chondrichthyes > Orectolobiformes > Rhincodontidae > Rhincodon > Rhincodon typus. The sequence continues at coordinate 24,266,005 of NC_063359.1, read as the reverse complement.
TTAGGACTGCATCTGAATATTGAGGAAGGAACTATACTGCTAAAGACTGATAATTAAAGGATGGGAGGGTGGGCCCCAAAGTAAATGACTTAATATGCATAGGAGTATAGAAGTTTAATATCAAGTCCAAACAGAATCTCAACGCTCTGCAACTGACTGATAATGTTTGGGGAGAAATCAGTGTTAAATTGTGGAATTTAATTCTTGAATGGAGCTTCAAATTTGACAATTTGAGTATTCCATGCCTTCTTCATTTTAAAAACTTGATTGCCTTTTAATGCAGTTTCTTCAAGTTAAATAGCCCTAAATATTGGAGCCAATTCTCATCACTGAGGCCTCAAGACTAGGCATCATCTTCACAACGTGAAGGATTCAAGGTGCAAATAAACCAAAGATGTAGTCAGAAAATATATGTTTCATATCTGTGGTCACAGCAATATAAGCTGAAATTGTATTTACTTTGCCTATAAAGCCCGCTGTCATTGCTCTGCCCTGTTGATGAGGTTTGGTTCTTTAACTATTATCTTTTAATGCATGCATGGGGAGGTGATGGCCTAATGGTATTATTGCTAGACTACTAATCCAGAAACTCCACTAATGTTCTGAGGAATGGTTCAAATCCTGCCATGGCAGATGGTGACACTTGAATCCAATAAGTATCTGGAATTGAAGAATTAATGATGACCATGAAACCACTGACAATTATAGGAAAACTCTATCTGGTGCACAAATGTCCTGAAGGGAAGGAAATTTGCCACCTTGACCTGATCTGGCATACATGTGACTCCAGAACCACAACAATGTGGTGGACTGTCAATTGCCCTCTGAAATTGTTACAACTGAATGGCTTGTTAGGCAATCATTTTGAAGCCTGAAAAAAAAAGAAATTAGACTGATGGATCACCTGGCATAACCTAGGCACCAGAAATGACAACATTAAAAACAGCCCTGTAAACTTTGCAAAGTCCTCCATACTAACTTCTGGAGGCCAGTACCAAAATTGGGAGAGCTGTCTCACAGTCTAGTCAAGCAACTGCCTGACCTAGTCCATAACGCATGATTCCATGAGTATGACCGTGTCCCAGACATCACCATCACCATTTATGTTCCCCCTAAGTTGTGTGTGTGAAGCTATTTCAATGGTCAGTGTAGGGCAATTGGCGTTGGCATGCAGTTTGCAGCGTTGACTTCAGATTTTAGAAGTCGCTGCCGCATATGGGCCCCAGAGGCTGACACAGCTGGTAAGAAAATTAGAGGGAATACTGATCACCATCCTTGGATATGTCCTGGCTCACTGGCAGGACAGGCCCAGCAGAGGTGGCGGCACAGTGCTATGCTGTAAAGATGGAGTTGCCTGTGGGTCTTCAACATTGACTCCAGACACCATGATGTCTCATGGTATCAAGTAAAGCACGGGCAAAGAAACCTGCTGATCACCACATACCATCCTCTCTTGGCTGATGAATCACTGCTCCTCCGTATTGAACATCATAAGGAAGAAGCACGGAGTGAAGAAAGCACAGAATGTACTCTGGATGGGTAATTTCAATATCTACCACCAAGAGTGGCTTGGTACCAGTGCTACCGATTGAACTGGTTGAGGCATTGCTGCTAGACCAGGTCTGCGATATTTGGTGAGGGAACTGTTGCCCAAAATGCAGTACTCAATACTTTTACCCAGGCATTCTTCCCTTGTGTGACAGACAAAAGGCAAGGAACTGACCAGAATTTAATTAACAAACCCTTCTTTATTTTAACTTTATAGGTACTAATACTGAAAACAAAACATAAATTCATTGCAATGTCTATTTCTCACTTCATCTAACTTAACTTCAACTTTAACTCACTTTATTTAATTTCATTTTACCTTGCTTTACTTGATCAACATTTAATCCTTGTAAGGATTGTAATGAGGTCAACCAGGTAGATCTCAGAATGAGTTCCCTAACAGGACCAGGACCAGAGAACCCTGGCTGACAGATATAACCAGGAGTGTCAGAGGCTCTGTTCACCTGAGAGCTGCCTATGAGGAAGCTGGGCTAGTGTCATATTACTATGCATCTGGAAATAAAGAGTGACTCGGTGACAGGATATCGGCCTCTCTTGGAGTTATTTCAACCCTAATTCTAACTCTAATAGTTTGGCTTGAATCAAATACTACCCCAATTTGAGTGAAGTGGCCAACTTTGCTCTCCATGCAGGTGTTTCCTCATGGTTCTTTGTCTTATCATAGAATCATAGAATCCCTAACTTCAGGGCAAAGGATTTTCTTCTAAAATCTCTGTTCTGATAACTTTATCTGAAAACGTGCTCCATTCCAGAAAGATCTCTGGCACTGGGTCAATGAATTGATCAAAGCCTGATCACTGTTCAATCCCAGCCAATGGAGTTTACTGGTAAGCAACTCCCAAATGTTTACACCATATCTTAGAAAAGTGACATTCCATATAAGGTAGTATGGAGCTACTGTGTCTAGAGACCACCATGAGACTTACCTTATTTGGTCAACACAGGAAACTACGTCACAGCCGGTCCTGGCTGCAGTTTAACTCTGGTCAGAATTTAAACTAGCTTGACCAAAATTCCCAGCATGCTTGGTTGTAGCTCTTAACCAATCTGGCAGACATTTCTGCTGCTGACCAAAGAACTAACAATAGGGAAAAATATATTTGACCTCCTGTTCATCAGTTTGCCTGCCGCAGAAGCATCTGTCCATGACAGTATCTGTAAGAATATGGAAACTGTTGTCAGGACGAAGTTCACCTTCAGTTTGAGAATGCCATTGTGTTATGTGGCACTATAATCATGCTAAACAGGACTGACTTTGAGCAGATCTAACAACTCAAAACTAGGAATCCATGAGTTGCCATGGACCATCAGCAACACGAATAGTACTCTTAACACAACTTGCAAACTCCCCGTCTGGCATATCCCCCTCTCTACCATTACCATCAAGGCAGGAGATCATCCCTGGTTAAGTGGCAAGTGCAGGAGATCATGCCAGGAGCGGCACAGTGCATACCCAAAAGAAAACTGAGATGTTAACCTGGTGAAGCTTCCAAACAGGTCTACTTGTGTGCGATAGACAGCTAAGCGATCCCACAACCAGCTGATCAGATCTAAGCTCTCCAGTCATGAAGGGTGGTGGATAATTTATTAAAAACTCATTGGAGGAGGCAACTTCACAAGTGTTCCTATCCTCAATGTCAGGAAGATAGTACATCACTGAAAAAGTTGAAGCATTTCCAACAATCTTCAGCCAGAAGTGCTGAGTGGATGATCCACCTTGGCCTCATTTAAGAGGTCTCCAGCAGCACAGATGCTCCAGCCAGGCTTCAGCTAATTCGATTCAGTCCATGAGAGGTCAAGAAAAAGTTGGAGGCAGTGGATATTGCAAAGGCTATGGGTCCTGACAACATTCCAGCAATAGTACTGAAAACTTGTTCTCCAGAACTTGCCACACTCCTGGCCGAGCTGTTTCAGTGTAACTAAAACATTGATATCCACCTGACAATCTCCTGACCTCATTACAGCCTTGATTCAAACATGGACAAAAGAACTGAATTCCAGAGGTGAGGTAAGAGTGACAGCCCTGGACATCAATGGTACATTTGACCAAGTGTGGTATTAAGGAGACCTAGCAAAACTGGAGTCAGTAGGAATTAGGCAAAACTCCACTGGTTGGAGTCATACCTGATTAGGAAGATGATTATGGTTGTTGGAGATCAGTCATCTCACCTCCAGCACATCTCTGCAGGAGTTCTCTGGGATAATGTCCTAAGCCCAACCGTCTTTTAGTTACTTCATGATGAGCATCTTTCCATCATGAGGTCAGAAGTGAGTATGTTTGCTAATGATTGCACCGTGTTTGACATCATTTGTGACTCCTCAGTTACTGAAGCAGATCATATCCAAATGCAGCAAGACCTGAAAATATTCAGGCTTGGGCTGAAAATTGGCAAGTAACATGCATGCCACATAAATGCCAGACAATGACCACCTCCAATAAGAGATAATCTAACCACCATCCCTTGGCATTCAGTGTGTTACCATCACTGAATCCCCCACTATCAATAACTTGAGGGTAACCATTGTCCAGAAACTCAACTAAATGGATTGTAGCAAGGCCTTCAACAAGTTCCTACATGGTAGATTGGTTAGTGAAGTTAGATTTATGTGGGATCCAGGGAGAGAGAGCCAATTGGTTACAAAATTGGTTTGATGCTAGAGGACAGAGGCTGGTGGTTGAGGGTTGTTACTCACACAGGATGCCTGTGAACAGCGATGTGCTGCATGGCTTGATTCTAGGTTCATTATTGTCCGTTATTTGTATCAACAATTTTGGATGAGAAAATGGGAGATATGGCTGGTAGGTTTGCTGATGATACCAAAATTGGTGATAAATAGACTGTGAAGAAGAATATCTAAAGAGTACAACAAGATCTTAATCATATGGGTCAATGGGCCAAGAATTGGCAGATGGAGTCTAATTTAGATAAATGCGTGGTGTTGCACTTCAGTAAGGCAAACCAGGGCAGTACATACACAGTTAATGGTAGGGTCTCAGGTTGAACAGAGGGACCTAGGGGTGCAGGCTCATAATTTCATAAAAGTGGTATTACAAGTGTACAGAGTGGTGAAGAAGGCGTTTGGCATGCTTGCCATCATTGGTCAGAGCATTGAGTATAGGAGTTGGGATGTCATGTTGTGACTGTTCAAGGCAATGGTAGGGTCACTTTTAGAATGCTGAGTACAGTTCTGGTTGCCCTACTATAGGAAGGATGTAGTTAAACTAGAAAGGGTGCAGAAACAATTTACAAGAATTTTCCCAGGACTGGAGTGTTTGAGTTCTAAGGAGAGGCTGGATGGGCTGAGACTTTTTTCCTTTGTGTGTTGGAGGCTGAGTGGTGATCTTATAGAGGTTTATAAAGTCAGGAGAGGCATAGATAAGGTAAGTCGACAAGGCCTTTCCCAAAGGTAGGGGAGTCCAAAACTAAAGGGCGTAGGTTTAAGGTGAGAGGGGAAAGATTTAAAAGGGACCTGAGGGGCAACTCTTTCACACAGGATGGTACATGTATGGAATGATCTGTTAGTGGAAGTGGGTACAATTAGAACATTTAAAAGACATTTGGATATGTACATGAATAGGGAAAGGTTTGGAGGGATATGGGCCAAAATCCTAAATCATGGCATGATGCCAGAAATGCTTACCCTAACCCAAAGATGACTGTTGTGAACGAATCTCTTCAGGGGCATGTTTTCCTCTCGTCACAACTGAAATAACTCCATGAAGGCCGGTATCCCGTCGCCAAGTCACACTTTATTTACATGCACATAGTTCATGACACTGATCCAGCTAGCTCAGAGTTTGTTCCTAGAGTGAACAGAATGCCTGACATTCCTGTTTATATTTGTCAGCCAAGACTTCCTGATTATACCTGATTAACAGCCTCAACCCACATAGACATGGGGAAAATGTGCAAACTCCACACAGACAGTCGCCCGAGGGTGGAATCGAAACCAGGTCCCTGGCGCTGTGAGGCAGCAGTGCTAACCACTGAGCCACCGTGCTGCCCCGTGTGTAATATTTTCCAGGAAAATAACATTAGGGCAGATGAAAAGAACGAGTAATTCTTCTGACAACGTGTGAACCCACAGATTTTTCAGTAATCAGAAGTCCATCTTTCCCTGAGGCACCAGATACTAAAACCTTTCAAGAGTTGACGTACCTAAGGAATATTATGACCCCAAGCCTCCTCTAATTCTGAGACACTATCGGTTTTACTTGGCAGTTCGAGAACCAGGGGAATCTGTATTGGGATTTTTTGTGAGGTTAAGACAACGGCAGAGGCATGTGCTTTTGGGGTTAACCCTAAGTGAGATGCTGAGAGACTGTTTGTTTGGTACGTGGGATTAAAGATGTAACCATGCAAAAATGCCTACTAGCTGAAGCCTAACTGGACTTCAAACAAGCTTTATCATTAGAAAATGCAGCAAGTGGAACGTATGAATTACAGGGTATTCCAATGGAAGTGGACACCTGAGACTGACTGAGCTTGGGAGAAACCATCTGAGTGAAGGAAATTGCATCACCTCACTCAGGACACAGGGATTCTAGGGGAGCCCACAGCAAAACCCCAAAACAAAGCCAATTCTCTGCCAAACCGGTTAACCGGTTCTTGATTGTCAAAGGGATCAAAGGTTACAGGGAGAAGCTGGGAGAATGGGGAGAGAAACTTTTCAGCCATGATCGTATGGCAGAGCAGACTCAATGGGCCGAATGGCCTAACTTGTGCTCTTATGTCTCATGGTCTAACGTTTTCTCAAGCATCTGGGCCGGCAGGCCACTATAGTCCTGGCTGACTAATAATCTTCCCACCTATCCCCTGGCTGCCTTTCCAGCCCCACCTTCTCCCATTCTACCTTCTGACCCTCCATTCCAGCCACCAACCAGATTCATCCCTCCCATGGATCTCACATGGAGAACATTTTACAAAGTCTACCCCGGGTCACCATTTATCTCGATGCCATGCTAATAACCGGGAAGACCAATAAAGAGCATTTAGAGAACTTGGCCGCGGTGTTGAAACGTTTCTCCAAGGCGGATGTTCACGTCAGGAGGGAAAAAGGTGTGTTCCAGGCACACCCCAAGTCACCGACTTGTGCTTCATAGTCAACACGAATGGGTTAAACCCATTGGAAGATAAAGGGAGGGCAATCAAAGGTGCCCCACTGGCCATGTCTGTACCGGAACTCAGGTCTTTCCTCAGGTTGGTAAATGATTATAGAACGTTCATACGTAACATGGTCTCCAGCCTGGAACCCTTACATCTGCTACTGAAAAAGGGTCAGTCTTGGAAATGGTCACATAGCCAAGATGCAGCCTTGAGGGAAGTGAAGAGGCAGCTATCACGTCTAAATTGTTGGCACACTACAATCCCAGGTGAGATATAGTGCTGACATGCAATGCCTCCCATATGGTATTGGGGTAGTGTTGGCTCACTAGTGGCTCAGCAGAGAGGTACACCTAATAGCACATGCTTCCTGGACTTTGGCTAATGCCGAACGAAGATATGCCCAGATAGAGAAGGAAGATTTGGTGTGAGAAAGTTCCACCAATACCTTTATGGAAGTACATTTGTCACAGTAATAGACTACAAACCCCTGCTAGGGCTACTTAACGTAGGCAAGGTGGTCCACCCATAGCTTCAGATCGAATTCAACGGTGGGCTCTTAATGTGAGTACATATAATTACAAGTTGGAACACTGTCCGGGAGGCCAAGTGGCAACTGCAGATGCCTTGAGCCACCTCCCACTGGCAGATATACCACCAGTGGTGCTGCCACTAGACTAGTCTGTTCTAGTTTTAAACTTTCTGGATACCCTTCCGGTCACCACTGACAATATCAGATTGTGGACACAAAAAGATCCCATTCTGTAAAAACTAAAACAGCTGGTGGTGATGGTGGAAACAAAAGGGCCATCACAACCAGAATTGAAATCTCTCTGGACCTGGCAAGACCAAATCACCATAGAGAACAGCATATTATTATGGGCAGCAATAGTGATTGTCCCGAGCAAACATTGCTGCCAGGGTCATCCAGGGGTTGCCAAAATAAAGAGGTTGTTAAGACGTTTTGTCTGGTGGCCAGGACTGGATGCCAACATAGCCATGTTGGTGGCGCAGTGCCCAGAGTGCCACCAAGGACAAAAATTACAGCCAGCAGTTCCGCCACTTTTGTGGGAATGTCCAGGTAAACCCTTGATTTGATTGTATTTGGCTATGCCAGTCTGTTCATGGGCTTTGTGTTTTTAGTAATTGTGGATGTTCATTCAAAGTGGTTGAACATGCAAAGGGTTTAATTGTCAAACATGGGGACAATGATTGAAAAGTTGCAAGCATCTTTTACAATACATTGACTCCCAGAGGTATTGGTCACAGATAGTGGGCTATCACTTACCAGTAGAGAATTTGAGTATTTTCTAATATCAAATGGCATTTGGCATGCAAGGACAACTCCAAACCATCAATTGTCCAGTGGTCTGGTGGAAAACAGCAGTCCAAACTTTGAAAGCAGGCTTAAAGAAACAGCCTACAGCTTCACTCAATACCAAGCTGCCCTGGTTCCTGTTTGATTTTAGGACCACACCTGAAGCAACTATGGGGATAGCTCCAGCAAAACTGCTAGTGGGGAAAAGACTCTGCTCTAAGTTAAACCACATATTCCTGGACCTGGGGTGGTGGGGTGAAACGGCATCGGGAACGCCAATACTGGACACAAGACTCCTGTAAGTGAGAGAGACAGTTCACTTTACCGGAAACAGTTTGATGCCAAAACCACAGGAATGGTCCCGCATGGATAAGAGGTACGGTCGACGCGAGGTCAGGTTCCGTGACGTACAACGTTCGAGTAAGAGAGGCAGTCCTGAACAAGCACATGGACCACATGAAAGCTGCAACCTCACAAAGGGGGCAGAAGCAAAACATACCCAGACCCTCAGAACATCCAGCAAGGCTGCCAGAATTTGTGAATTCTCATCCTCCACCTTGCATTGAAGAAACCTCTTACGACAAGAGACACGGCAGATATCACAGCCTCAACAAGTTACCACCCGCAAAAGATGAATTTCAGCCAAGATGCTCTGCGCACAAGATGCAGGCTATGGTCCAGTACATGCCGCTAGTGTCCGAGTCAGAATCAGAGGAACCAGACCTGGTGTGAAAATGACCCAGGGGAAGCTACAAGAGAAAGAATGGGCCTTTGTCTCAGGGCATACAGGGGAACAGATGGAGTGATTGTATCAAGATCAGCCCGGTGGATGTCATAGAATATGAGCTCCCTGATTGAGGGAATCTGGTCCAACCAGGGAGTTCTGGCTGACAGATATAAACAAGAGTGTCAGGGGTTCTGTTCAGCCTAGGAGCTGGCTTTGAGCTCTGAGCTAGCTGGGTCAGTGTCATGTACCATGTATTTGTAAATAAAAGGTGACGATGATGGGATACTGGCCTTCATGGAGTTATTTCATACCCCATTAATGTTAACAAATATATTGTTAGGCAGTTAGAATTGTGAACCTTCAGGCATGCAGGAGTTTTTAAAAGATTATTCACTGGTGAGGTGTTGGCATTTCTGACCGTGCCAGCATTGGTCGCCCATCCCTAGTCGCACTGGGATGATGGCCGCCTTGAACTGCTGCAATCCATGTGCTGTAGATAGACTCACAATGCCATTAGGGCGGGAACACCAGGATTTTGATCCTGCGACAGTGAAGGAACAGTGATACATTTCCAGGTCAGAATAGGTTTGGTGGGGAACTTGCAGGTGTGTTGTATCACTATACCTGTGGCACTTGCACTTCTAGATGGTAGAGGCCATGGGTTTGAAAGGTATTAAGAATCTTTAGACAATTCCTAACACATCTTCAAGGTTGTAGCAGCAGTGTATACACAGTGTTGGTGGTAGAGTAACTGAATGTTTGTGGATGCGGTGCCAATCAAATGGGCTGCTTTGTCCTGGGTGGTGTCAATTTTCTTGAGTCGTCTTGGAGCTGTAATCACCCAGGCAAGTGGGGAGTATTCCATCACATTCATGACTTGTGCCTTGTAGATGGTGGACGGGCTTTTGTGGAGTCAGGTGATGAGTTATTGGCTGTAGTATTCCTAGCCTCCAACCTGCTCTTGTAGCTACTGTATGCATATAAAGTCAGAATCACAGATCATACATGAAAATAGACCCTTCGGTTCAACTTGTCCATGCCAACTAAGTATCCAAAACTGAAGTGGTCCCATTTGCCTGCATTTGGCCCATATCTAAGGTTTTGGAGTAGATCTGTAGCTCAGGTTGTGGGTGTTGCGGTTGGTTGGCTTGCCAAGCTGGTTTGTTGTTTTGCAGATGTTTCATTACCATGCTTGGTAACATCCTCAGTGCAGCCTCCGATGAAGCGTCGGTGTGTTTTCCCGCCTGGTTTTTAAACTTTGGGGTCCGTTGAGATTGATTGCCTCACTTCCGGTTTTCCTTCATAGTGGAACGTATATGGGGTCGAGTTCAATGTGTTTATTAATAGCATGCTTCGTGGAGTGCCATGCTTCCAGGAATTCTCGTGCTTGTCTCTGCCTAGCCTGTCCCAGGATCTTGGTGTCGTCCCAGTCGAAGTGGTGGTTCTCCTTGTCCATGTGGATTGAGATGAGTGAATGTTGGTCGTGTCTTTTTGTAGCCAGTTGGTGTTCATGTACTCTTGTTGTTAGCTTCCTTCTTGTTTGTCCGATGTAGTGTTTCTCGCAGTCTCTGCAGGGGATTTTGTAGATGGCATTGGTCCTGTCCATGGCGGGGAGTGGGTCTTTGGTTTGGGTGAGCAGTTGTCATAGGGTTGACGTGGGCTTGTGTGCCACTCTGATGCCCAGCGGTCGTAAGAGTCTTGTGGTGAGTTCCAACATGTTCCTGATGTAGGGTAGTGTGATGTGTGTCGGGGTGTGTAGAATCTTTCTGATGCTGTCCGTGTAGGCATCTTCTGACCCAGTTCTTTGGATATCCATTATCCTTGAACACTTGGAAGAGGTATTCTTCATCCTCTTGGCGTAGTTCCATGTTGCTGCAGTGTGATTAACAGCCTCAATCAGGGAACTCATTGTATGAGGTCCACCTGGCTAACCTCGTTCCAATCACTGTGGGCTACTTGCCATACAAGACCCATAAGACCATAAGAAATAGTAACAGGTTTAGGCTATTCGGCTCCTCAAGCCTGCCCTGCCATTCAATAGGACTATGGCTGATCCAACGTTACTCACGTCCGCTTTCCTGCCCCTTTCCCATAACCCTTGATTTCCCTTACTGATCAAAAATCTATTCCAGCCTAAAATATACTCAAAGACTCTGCTCCTATCACTCACTGTGGCAAGGAGTTCCAAAGACACTCGACTCTCTGAGAGAAGAAATTTTAAAAAAGGAAGGCCCTAGAAGGACTGAAAAAAGACAAAAACATCATAATACTACCAGCGGACAAAGGGCGCATGACCGTAATGCTAAACAAACTGGACTCCCTCACTAAAGCACAGACACTACTAGCAGACAAGAACACATACCAAGTGCAAATAGATCCAACACCGCAACTGGTAATAAAGTAATCAACACACTAAAGAGACTCAAACAGACCGGACAAATCAACAAAATGGACTACCTAAAAATGAAACCAGAGGGACAAACCCTCCCCCCGGCGATTCTACGGTCTCCCAAAGATGCACAAGGAAGTGCCCCTCAGATCCATAGTCTCCCTCCCAGGCACACCAACACATAGGTTAGCCAAGGAGTTATAACGAAGACGAAAGCACCTTGTCAGCAAGTCACCCCACTCAATCCACTCAGCCCAGGAGCTCCTCAAATCCCTCAAGGACATAAGAATACACGATGACTCTGATTGTGCCGCAACATTCAGTTATTGACAGCAAGATGAGTTCCATCATCTAGGTCACCTATTACCACCACTCCGTACCTGATTTTCACCACAGCATCTAGATCTGCCCTAGTTTGTCCTTCTGTGACTCAGTGTTGAAATTTGAATTTTGTTTAATAATAATCCTACAAAGCACCTAAGGATGTTTAATCATGTTCGGTGTGCTGTAAAAATTCGAGTTGTTGAAATTAATCTGTACTAGGCTGTAATAATTCTGATTTAGGCGATGTGGATTTTTTTAAGTGTTAACACACAAATTTAACAACATTTGTTGCATTACATGTTTAACGATATGAATATGTAGTTAATGTTTCGACTTTATACTTTGTTAGCTGTCATTTATCCACCAAATCTCAATCCATCGACCTCTGTCTCTTGGTTTGGCCTGAATAAAGCTTGTTTTTACAACTTTACTTCCGGGCTTTAAAGTAAATATTGTTTGTTCTATTTTAACAGGGACTTACCTCAGTATGGTCAGAAACAATGGCAGTCATATTTTGGGCGTACTTTTGATGTTTACACTAAGCTCTGGAAATTCCAACAACAGCACAGGTTGGGAGAGTTTTGTTTTATAGTCTATGCAATGAAATAATATTTTGTTTGCAACAAATTATTCCAAAGTAAAGAAAATGGATACGATTGATACTATCACCTGACATACTTTTTGTTCGGGTTTGGTTGCAGTAAGTGACTCCAGCATAATATACTTGGTTAGATGAAATTAGTAACATTTGTAGGCATCTTTTTTCTCAATACAAGTAACTTCCCTTAAGAGTTAGTTTAGTGAAGTTTATAAAGTTCACTTAATCAGTTTATGTTTCAGTTAAGGATTGAGGTGAGTTCATGAGTAGGCCCTATACAGCTGCCAGAATACAAATACATGTAGTTTCAGTATTGAGGTGAGTGGTCCAACATGCTGCAGGTTTGTTCATAGAAACATAGAAGAAAGAAGCAGGAGGAGGCCATTTGGCCCTTTGAGCCTGCTCCGACATTCATCACAATCATGACTTATTGTCCAACTCAATAGCCTAATCCTATTTTCTCCCCATAATCTTTGATTCCATTCACCCCAAGTACTATATCTAGCCACCTCTTGAATACATTCAATGTTTTAGCATCAACTTCTTCCTGTGGTAATGAATTCCAGAGGCTCGCCACTCTTTGGGTGAAGAAATGTCTCCTCATCTCCGTCCTAAGTGGTCTACTCTGAATCCTCAGACTATGACCCCTGGTTCTGGACACACCCGCTATCAGGAATATCCTACCTGCATCGACCCTGTCTAGTCCTGTTAGAATTTGATAAGTCTCTATGAGATCCCCACCCATTCGTCTGAACTCCAGTGAAAACAATCCTAACCTATTCACTCCCAGTCTCGTCATCCGTGGAATCATCCTGGTAAAACTTTGCTGCACTCCCTCAAGAGCAAGAGCAAGAGCAATCATCAGAAAAGGAGACCAAAACTACATACTGTGACCTTACCAAGCCCTGTATCTCATACTGAAAACCTCTTGCAATGAAGGCCAACACCTGCATGCTTACCTTCAGCAACTGGTGCACAAGGATCACAGGACCTATTGCACGCTCTCCTCTCCCAATTTACAGCCATTCAGGCAGTAATCTGCCTTCTTCTTTTTGCCTACAAAGTGAATAACATCACATTTATCCAAATTATATGGCATCTGCCATTGATTGCCCGCTCACCCAACCTGTCCAGGTCATGTTGATCAGGTTTGACAATGCTGTTCTGATCACCAGGTGAAAGAATTTAATTAGAGCAGGGTCAGTACTTACACCAGTTAAATGCATAAGAAGTGGTATTCACAATGCTCAGTTTTTCAGTCACACAGTCCCACTCCCATTTTGGTGTGAAGGCATTACTGAGATTGCATTTATTTACCTAACTGCTTTACTCAGAAATTATAAGAATGTGGAACTTGCAGTCACTAGAAGTAGTTGAAGCAAATAGCATATATAATTTCTTCGATTGACAGGGTAGCTAGATAACGCGTGAGGTAGAAAGAGAATAGAAAAATGTATTGACACAGATAGATGGAAATGGGAGGAGGCTCATATGGAGCATGGATAAGTTGGGCTGAATGGCTTGTTTCTTTGTATTACAGAGAATTTACAATGTCCAAATCGGCTTTAGGGTGCTAAGTTATATAGTCATGTCAAGAGGAAAATATGCTTCCAACAACTCAACACATCATCTGGCTTTGCTTGATGAAACTGGAGTTGAATTACAGTGATTTGAAGTAATCTGATACATTTTTTTTGTGTACATATGTGCTTAAATTGCTGGAGGGGTGTGGTAAGGACCTCATTCTGTTTAGGTGAGAAAAACAATCATACAGTTTGAAATGTGTTACCATATGATCAATTTTGCCTACATAAGCAATAGGTAATATTTTGCTCTGCATTGCAATATACTCAAATTTTGGTTGAGACTTCAAAATTATTGTAAGTTGCACTTCACTGGCTCTGTAAAACAAATATTCATTGAATACACAAGCACCAAGTTAGAATTTATCCATGCAGTTTCTTTTGAAAGTTTAGTTAATTTGGATAATATATCTTATATGCATGATTGTACTTTACTTTATTATTTGTCCATCATTCATCTTAGGCAAATTCTGGACAATAGGTATGGCCTGAAGAGGTGGCAGATTGGAGAAATTGCTTCAAAGATAGGACAACTCTACTACCATTATTAGTAAGTTAGAATTTTTTGATGTGGTTGAAAGCAAATGAATTACCATGATCACTTTGGAAAATTATTTACTCAAGCACTGAATCTTCCTGATATGCCAACTGAGTGAATTTTATGCAGTCAGTTACCACTTAAGGCGATCTTGTATTTGCAGATGAAAATTAACAGTTAAAGTTGCACTCAGTTGCAGTAGTCCTGTTCTGCCTTGGCTCCTACCTTGTGCTTTGCCTGCTTTGCTTGGGGTTCAAACTTTGTGCAAAAGTGGTGATTAGAAGTAATGTCTGAGGAAACGTCTGCGGGGTGACACTGCTGCCTCACAGTGCCAGGGACGCGGTTCAATTCCATCCTCAGACAATTGTCTGTGTGGAGTTTGCACATTCTCCCAGTGTCTGCGTGGGTTTTCTCTGGGTGCTCCGGTTTCCTCCCACAGTCCAAAGATGTGCAAGCTAGGTGGATTGGCCATGCTAAGTTGCCCATAGTGTTCAGGGATGTGTAGATTAGGTGGGTTATAGGGTGATGGGTCTGGGTGGGATGCTCTGAGGGTCGGTGTGGACTTATTGGGCCAAAGGGCCTGTCTCCGCATTGTAGGGATTCTATGAAATCAGTTTATCTGCTTGTAGTAAGAATTGTAAAATGTGTTACTGATGTCCAATACAAGTAGGATGGGAATTTCTGACTTTTGTAACAGTTTGTCAGGTCAGAAATAGCGTGATGAGAAGTTCATAAAACAGTATTTGGAATGATAATGCACACCACCAAGTATTTCCCCAAATCTTGGTAAACCTTAAAACCTGCTATTCCTGCATCTAAAATTGCATCAAAATGTATTTCACTATGTATTCAGTGGTATGCTTACAATATTCAGGGTTTCTGTCTTCTCTTTTGACGTAGTTACTCAACTTCCTCTTGTAAATGTACTCTGTCTCTCTCTGTGTACTCTCTCTGCCTCTTTGTCTGTCTCTATATCTGTGTGTGTTCTCTCTCTCATGTTCTCTCTCTGTGTGTGTGTGTGTGTTCTCTCTCTCTCTGTCTGTGTGCACACTCTGTGTGTGTGTGCGCGCGCGCGAGCGCTCTCTCTCTCTCTCTCTGTCTGTGTACACACTCTGTGTGTGTGTTCTCTCTCTCTCTCTCTCTCTCTCTCTCTCTCTGTGTGTGTGTTCCCTTTCTCTCTCTCTCTCCTCTCTCTCTCGGTGTACTCCCTCTGTACTTGTTTCCTTTGAATATGAATAGCCTGATAAAACTTGTAAACTATAGTTTTTGAAAAGAATCAAACTTGTAGCCGGCAGCCATTTTTGTAGGTTTTGTTCATCTTTTATAGAATTTTAACATATCTCTCAATGTTTAGCTGCCTTATATTTCTGTTTTTCCTTTCCACACCATCCTAATCTTTAGCTTGCGTACTTCTGAGACCAGTTATCTGAATGAAGCATTTTCCTTCTACTCTGCAATAAGACAAAGGGCTTACTACTCCCAGGTCACTAAGGAAGATAGGTATGCTAACTATTATACATTCATAACTAACTTTTTTGTGTATGTAACTACAAGTATGAACTGGTACAGGCATAACAAATGTTGTATAAAATGTCTTATGTACTAAAATACCCTTATAATATCTGTTTTTATTTCTTTTCATGGACAGTAGTGCTAATGTTTTCATAAAAGGTCTTGACTTAAAAGAGCAAAGTTAGGATAATGATTAAATTATTGTAGAAAATTCAGTTTGTGTTAAATTTTAATTTGTATTAAACTTTTCTTTTACTTTCCTGATTAGTTGGGTCACTCAATGTTTCTTTGCTTTGAATCCATTTGGTTTGCTCACTTTTTGTAGGCCTGAACTTGTAGTTAAAAAGCTACGGTATTATGCACGATACATAGTTGTTTGTCTGCTGCTCAACAAAATGGACCTTGTTGGAGATCTAGTTAAGGTATGGGACTTATTTTGAACTGTGTTTCATATTTATAAAATTTTAGAGATATCTACAATGAAGAAGCATTTGTTTTGGTTTCTTGCATTAACAACTACCTTGCAGTTGATTGAATTCTACAATCTTGGGGAAGCTCAAACAGTATGTGGAAAACTCTGACATCCTGTTAGATCCAGAACTGAGCTAAAATCAGTACTGTTATCAGCAATTTTCATCTCTGTGACATTACCAGCTTCCATCCCTACCTCAACTTTACATGCTGAAAACTATAAATTTTGTTATATAGAAACTGTTTTCCCCAAGTTCTTCTCTGCTGCCTCCTATCCTCAAATATGTCTGTGAGTGTAGGCGGAATGGTTAGTAAGTTTGCAGTTGACTGCATATTGTTGTGGTTTTGTTGTTAGGGAAAATGAAGTAATGATTTTTACTATTTAATATGTTATTCCACTTGGTTTAGTAACAACCCAGGATTATGAAGATGTTGATAGGATATTGAGATAAGAATTGAGATTGAAGGAATGAAAATATATTTTTCCTTACTTTTTTTGCCTTCCTTGAAGGAATAATAGAAGCAGTTCAAGGAGTTACACAAAAACCGAAATTGGAGTATTTCTAATCTCCAATTATTTACTTGTTTGATTCATTTCAATGCATCAACTGAATTTTCAGGTATTCTAATTCATCAGAAATGTACTTTCTGCCATTTTAAAAATCCTGAGGCTTGGAGACTGCTTTGTAGAGCACCTGCGCTCTGTTTGCGACAAACGACAACACCTTCCAGTCGCGAGCCATTTCAACTCCCCCTCCCACTCCCTGGTGACATGTCCATCCTGGGCTCCCTCCAGTGTCACAATGACACCACCTGCAAACTGGACGAGCAGCACCTCATATCATGCCTCGGTAGCCTACAGCCCAATGGCATAAATGTGAATTTTACCAGTTTCAAAATCTCCCCACCCCCTGGCCTCATCCCATGGCCAACCCTCCCTCTCATCCCCACCTCCTTGACCTGACACAACCTGTCCATCTTCTCTCCCACCTATCCGCTCCTCCCGCCTCACTGACCAATCCCCACCACTCCCTACCTGCACTCACCTATCACCATCCCACCTACCTTCCCCAGCCCCACCCCTCCTCTCTATTCATTTCCGAGCTCCCTTCCCCTTCCCCCATTTCTAAAGAAGGATCCCAACCCGAAACGTCAACTTGCCTGCTCCTCTGATGCTGCCTGGCCTGCTGTGTACCTCCAGCTCCATACTGTGTTACCACATATGCAACAGACTGACTATGGTTTTTTCTTCCCCTTTGTCCCTTGAAGGTGTTGTGGCTTTCTAATAAATGATTTTATTTTCTTAATTAATCCTCCATTTTCCAAGTAGTGTGTTTTTTCACAGTTTTAATACTTTTTATTCTTTCTTCGGATGTGAACATCACTGGCAAGATCAGCATTTGTTGACCATCCATTATTGGCCTTGAGAAGATGGTGGTGAGCCACTGCCTTCTTGGAGCTTCAGTCCATTTAGCATCATACATCCACATTATTGTAGTAAGGGTTTTCCAGCAACATAGCACAGAAACGTGGTGTCTGCTGTTAATGCTTATGTGGTTGATTTTTAAAATGTTGAACCATTTATAGCTCCATATTAGGCACTAAACGTAGTTTATAATTTTAACAGGAACTGTCTGATGAAATTGAAGATTATACACATCGGTTCAACACTGAAGATCAGTTAGAATGGAACCTCGTGCTACAGGAGGTGGCAGCATTTGTTGAGGTCTGTTTAATCGTGATCTGGAATTATTGGGACATATTGTAACTAGGAAAATAAGTTCCTCTATTGCCATGTCATTTGTGTTTCAAATTACTTACTACATACTTGTTATTTGGCTATCTTTACAAATTGTTTTCTGTTAATGTTGATGGATATGCATTATTGAAAATTTTAGTTGGTTAAGTTGACTCTTGGTAGATATGACCCTAATGGAAAAGTGATTAGAATCTTTCCAAGTATCAGTGAGATTTGCTATTTGAAATTAGATGGAATTTTATCCATTTTTTGTCAGGCTGTTGGAAGATTTGCTAATTCATAGGACAAGAAGGAAAGAAGTATACTGAACTGCTTCAATAATTGAAATCCACATACTGGCTATCAAGTAACATTGTGCATTATTCATGATTTGATATATGAAGGGGTATGAAATTTTATGTCACCTGAGTTTGACTCATTATGATTTCTGTGTAGTTAAATGATTGGTGGTAGGTGGAGATCAAATGGGGCATGTAAAATAGAATAGAATAAAAACTTTGCCTCATTAAGTTAACATATACCAATTTCCAACCTTGGTTTAAATTCTCTATGATAAGTTATTTTTGTATAAGTCCATTTGAAAACCATTAAGGTTTTAAGAAGTATGAAAGTAATTGACTAGAAATTGGTTATGTCCTAAAAATAGTTTGGATTAGAACTGATTTATCTGTTCCCTGAAGTGTGTGACGTCAAACAGTAATAGATCCATTAACTACTGCTTATCTAAAGTACAAAGATGAAATATTCCAGTGGAACGATTAGCCCTTGTAATATCTTACCCAGATGCCTTCTTGACATTCTTAGAAAATAAATAATCTAATTAAAATCAAGAAGTAATGATTGCACAGTAATCTTGACTATTTTATGCAAATATTTTGGGTAGTATGAATAATTTTCAATGTATTCCACTTTTGATTCTTCAGTATAGTATTTCTGTAACTCACATTGCCAATATAACTTTTATTTATCGATTATGGCTGTACTATTCTCTAAAAGCTTGAGAGTGCCATTTAAAATTGTGAACACCATATCCTTTTACTTTTGTGTTTTTGATTGTGGACTGAAATGGAAAAAGGATTATTTTAAAAACAAAGAATTATAAAAAAAATTACTGCATTTTTAAAAAGCAAGTTATCTATGTGCAGCTTTTTTTAAAAAACAACAGAAGAATATCTGTCATTGTAGTTGTTTTGATCACTATACAAAATGCTCATTGGCAATTTGAAAAAATCTGTTGAGGTCAAAAGGGGGAGTGGGAAGAGGGGGTGCTTCTTGACCCTTCCTTTCATGACTAACCGTATTTGGACTAGGTACTTAAATTGTTGAATTTTGTCGTAAAGGAGTTGGTTTTGTGAATTTTGTCTTTCATTAACTGAGAAGTCATTTAGAAAAATTGATCTTTGAAGGAAAATAATTTTGATCAATTTCGCAGGAGCATCATGTTAATGAACCTAAAATGATGGAATGCTGATTTAAATTGACTGTCTGACTGGGCTAGTGTTTGTACTGCTTTAAACCAAGTTTAAATGTTGTTTGGCCTATTGTTTATAGGCAGATCCTGTGATTGTGTTAAATGATGACAACAGCATTATGGTAACCTCAAATCGCTTGGCAGAGGGAGTAGTCCCACCACTGGAACAAGGCATGGTAGCAGGCCAGCTGGCGCTAGCAGATGCACTAATCGTTGGAAACTGCAGTAGTCAGGTATTTCTTTTTTCTATTGATTTCACAAGTACATTTTCTTGCTGTTATTTTTGTTTTTAAATTTTAGACAGTATCCTGGTAGGTATACATATGTATATATGAAGTTCATGATATTAATAACTACCCTGGGCTGGATTTTACATTTTCCTGTCAGGTTTGAAGGCAGAGGGGGCACACATGGTCCAGTAAGTGACCATCCTGCTCTCTACCCACCCTTAATCTGCCAAATATTTTACGGGAAGCTAAATCAGAACCTGCTGGAAAAATTCAGCAGGTCTGCCAGCATCTGTGGAGCGAAAGCAGAGTTAACATTTTGGGTCCAGTGCCCCTTCTTCAGAAACCAGTTGTGGCTCAGAAAATGTTGGTAGGTAGGCTGAAGATGGGGTATGGGGAGGAGTAAATGATAGGTAGAGATGGAGCCCAGAGAGAGAGAAAAACAGTTGGGCAGACAAAGGAATCGGTAAAGATCATCTTGGGAGAATCAATAGCTGCTAATGGGGACCATTAATAGCTGACAATGTAACAAAAACAAAGTGCTGGAAAAACTCAGCAGGTCTGGCAGCATCTGTGAAGGGAAAAATAGAGTTAACGTTTCGGGTCTGGTGACCCTTCCTTAGTTCTGCCACAAAATGCTGCCAGACCTGCTGAGCTTTTCCTGCAGCTTTGTTTTTGTTCCTGACTTACAGCATCCGCAGTTCTTTCGGTTTTTATTTAGTAGCTGACAATGGGTTGTTTATAATGGTAGCCCATGTGATGACAAGGTCTGGTGCCTGGGGGTTGGGATAAGGACATGAGAAAGTGCTCGGACCCTAAAATCATTAAACTTGATATTGAGCCCAGAAGGCCACAGGGCTCCTAAGTAGAAGATGAGGTGCTGATCTTCCAGCTTGTGCTGAGCTTTTCTGGAGTACTACAGCAAGCTTGAGACAGAGATATTGGCCAGGGAACACAGTGGTATGTTGAAATGGTAGGCAACAGGAAGCTCAGGGTTATTTTTGTGGACAGAATGTAGATGTTTCGCAAAGCAATTACCCATCTGCATTTTGTCTACCTATTGTACAACAGACCACATTGTGAGCAGCGAATACAGTAGACTAGATTGAGTGAAGCACAGGTAAATCACACCTTCACCTGGAATGTATTTCAAGGGCCTTGGATAATGAGGATGAAGGAAGTAAATGGGCAGGTGTTGCACTTTCTGCAATTGCATGGGAAGATGGTGTGTGGAGGTGTTGGGAATGGTGAAGATCAGACCTAGGTGTCAGCCTTCCACAGGAACCGTTCCTTCCAGGACAAGGACTGGGAGGGGAACATATGTCTGATGGTTGCATCCCTCTGGAGGTGGCAGAAATGGCGGCTAATGATCTTTTTGGATATAGATGTTGGTGGAGTGGTAAGTGAGGACCGGGGTACCCTATCACTGATGTGGGAGGTAAGAGAAGGGGTGAGGGCAGAAGTGTGGGAGATGGGTTGGACATAACTGAGGGACTAGTCAACAACAGTAATGAAGAATCCTTGGTTGAGGAAGAAGGTAGACATTTCGGAGGCCCCCTTGTAGAAGCTGGCTTCATCGCAACAGGTGCAATGGAGATGGAGAAACTGGGAAACTGGAGTGGTGTCTTTACAAGAAGCAGGATGTGAGGATGTATAGTCAAGGTAACTGTGGGAGTCAGTGGGTTTGTAGTAGATATTGGTGGCCAGCCTATTCCCAGAAATGGAAACAGATATCAAGAAACTGAAGGGAGGAGTTAGAGATGGACAAGGTGAAGGTGAGAACGTGGTGGAAATTGGAAGCGAAATTGACTAAATTTTCCAATTCCAGATGAGAGAGGGAAGCAGCACCAATGATGTCATCTATGTACCGAGCAAAATTTGCAGATGGGGTCCCAAGTAGAAGGAATAAGGAATGTTCCTCATATCCCACAGTGACAGACTTAACTCGTGTTCCCACCCACAACCATTTGTCCGGTACATCGATGACATCATTGGTGCTGCTTTCTGGGCAGACTGGGTGATGAATTTGCAGAACACCTACGTTCTGCAAAACTGACCCTGAGCTCCCTGTTGCCTGCGACTTCAACACACCACTGTGTTCCCTGGCTAACATCTGTCTCAGGCTTGCTGCAGTATTTCAGCAAAGCTCAGCGCAGGCTGGAAGAACAGCACCTCATTTCCCACTTGGGAACCCTGCAGGCTTCAGGACTCAATATCCAAGTTCATTAATTTTAGGGCCTGAGTACCTTCTCCCATGTCCTTACTCCAACCCCCATACACCAGGCCATGTAATCACATGGGCTGCTACTACAAACAACCCGTTGTCAGCCACTAATGGTCCGCATTAACAGCTGTTGATTT
The DNA here is from genome assembly GCF_021869965.1 of Rhincodon typus. NCBI lineage: Eukaryota > Metazoa > Chordata > Chondrichthyes > Orectolobiformes > Rhincodontidae > Rhincodon > Rhincodon typus. Next base: position 24,244,053 of record NC_063359.1, on the reverse strand, counting down.
TCCCAGGTTGACCTGTAACCATTCCTTTGTCTGTCCAACTGTTTTTTTTCTCTCTCTGGATTCCATCACCACCTATTGTTTACTCCTTCCCCATCTTCAGCATATATACCAACCTTTTCCTAGCCATAGTCAGTTCTGAAGAAGGATCACTGGCCCCAAAATGTTAACTCTGTTTTCTTTCCACAGATGCTGCCAGACCTGCTGAGTTTTCCCAGCAATTTCTATTCCTGTTTCTGATTTCCAGCATCTGAATTCTTTGTTTATTTTTACTAAATATTTTATGGGGTTCAGGGGAAGTGTCAGGCTGACCACCTCTCCTTGGACCTATTGAGGCTCTTAAGTGCCCAATAATTAGTTCATCAGAGCAACATCTTGGCCGAACCATCGTCAGCTGCTTCACCAGATACCTACCTTTTCATCATGAGATCAGAAGTGGAGACTTTGATTGGTTGTACAATGTTCAGGATGAAATATTCTTCAACAACAAAAACAAAGTTGCCGGAAAAGCTCAACAGGTCTGGCAGCATCTGTGAAGAAAAATTCAGAGTTAACGTTTTGAGTCTGGTGACCCTTCCTCAGAACTGAATAATATGTGTTGATGATTAACTTAGAAAGTCAAGAAAATTAAAAGGATAGTTAAAATAAGTGTAGGTGCTCAATACAGGCAGTAGTGGAAATAATAAAAAGATAGTGTAATTGTATTTTATTCTGAAGGAAATGTTATGCAAGCGCTATATTCCATCTAATTTTGTGGTTCCTGTGCAGAACCTCTGCATAGCCTGAGCAGTTTATTCAAACGAGAACATCCATTGAATGGTAGTCATATGGCAGTTTTTTTTTCTCAGTGTGTTCATTAACTAATGAAAATGTACAGTTATTATTTTTCAGTTGCAGGTATTCTACCCACAACAATAAACAAAATTGTTTGTGTGGCACAGAAGTCTGGTGAACTATTTAGTGTTGGCACTGTGCACACCAAGTATAATACACGATCAAAAGATGACACAGATAATTTTTTACTCCTTTTTGTGCCTGTCTGGATCTTTTGCCCTATGACTATATACTATACCCAGATTGGTATTTTGTCCAGATGGAATGTGAGATTTAATTCGCATCAAGTTGTCCAAGTGGTCTATTTCTGGACCTGGATTTAATTCTTTAGTCTAAATCCATACTAAGTCATCACTTGATGCCTGAATTGTTGCACAAATATCCAGAAGAATGTACGTTCTTTGAAACTGGGCGTCTTTCAGGGCCTATTACACCAAATCACTGACTATCTGAATGCAATTTTCCTACAACCATAAATCTGAAATCAGAGTATTGTTCGCATATCCTTTGAGGCCACACTTTTTTTAATAGTTTGGTGTAAGAGTGGAATCTTTTTATTTGTTGCCAAACACATTCTTTACCAAAGTCGTAATCCATTGTCACTCCAGTAACATGACACTCCAGTAATCTTTTTTGGAAGTTTGCTATCGAGATGGTCACATTGCTGTTGAATAAATTGAAGGATTATGGCAGCTGCTGTTCCTTCACTGTTGCTGGCTCAATATCCTCGAATTCCCTCCCTGAGGACATTATGGATCAACCTGTAGCATGTGGACTGCAGCAGTTCAAGAAGGCAACTCACCACCACCTTCAAGGGCGTCTCAGGATGGGCAGTAAATGGTGGCCAAATAGCGATGCCCATATCCCATGAGTGAATAAAAAGTAAGTATCAACTTCACTGTCCAGAGCAGTCAGAAACTTGTTATCTTCATAGGCATTCACCTATAGAGTCTTCAGTTTATCAATCTTGACATTTGTAAATTACATAGCTTTGATTTCTCTGAAAGAATTTGCAGAATGATGCCAATTCACCAAGAATGTTGTTTAGAACTTCCAGTGCGACCTGAGAGCATTTGCAGGCAATATTTCATTGGATTGTTTTACTCACTTGCTCTGAACAAGTAGTTGATCAAGACATTGTATTTTAGCATTAGTGCACTTACTGCAAAGTCTCAGTTCAGGGGTCAAAATGCCAATGCATCACACTCTGTGACTTTGGCAAATACTTCAAATTATCCTTTCTTCATGCTTGACCTGCTGTATTTGCTGTTCTAGTAAGCATTTTGATATCCCTCATATTGAGACCTGCTTCCAAGCATCATGTGTTGTAAGATCTCCTCTGTGAGCAATGCAGTGCTGTTAAGACAAATGCTTGATATCATTTAGCAGCATTCTGCTAATTCATTTTTCTTTCTAAGCATAACAGCAGCTTCATCTGATAGAAAACATCAAACCATCTGTAAATCAAGCTCGCCATTATCATAAAATTACATGATTGCTGTCACAATGGAGATGCTATCACAAGCAGTCAGTTTCAAAATTCTTGCAGAGATAATCCTGTTAGCATGTTTGGATCCTGGTCAAAACTTGATGTACAAAATCAACAATTTTTTCTCCTGAAATGTCTGCTCTTGTCTACAATTAATGAATGAAAATGCATTTTGCAAAATTCACCCAGGAACTGTTTCTGTGAAATGAAGTTACTGCACTCCCACAAATTCGATGGCGCAGTACTTCTTACAGTAGTTCTCAGTAATTGCTGTGTACTTTGCCACATGATCATGAATGTCTTGCATCGAAAGTGTGGACACATTCATCTTTACTGCAAGTATGACAATATCAATTAGAACTTTCACTTTATCGGGATTGATTTTATTGCTCGAGCAATGTATACTCCACCCTCATCTTATAAACTCCTGGTGTTTTGGTAAGCTTACATAAAATTCCACCTTTTTGTGACTTCGTAAACTAATACGGGAATCCACACACACTTTCTGGTTCAAATGCTGCTTTAGGTAGTCCAATTTCCATTCAGACCAATTTTTCCAATGCTGAACTCACCTCCAGTATTTGGTTTAGAGTTGTGAAACTGACCATGTCACATGGACTAAGTGAAGATCTCACTGAGTTATGCCTTTTTATTGTGTTCACGGTGATCCTGGAAAGCCACTCGTCCTTGAAATGTAGCTTAATTAGCCTAAAGACTTTGTTGCTTTTCTTTTGAACATACGTTAAACTTGTCAGGAAGCGTTTAGGGTACTTGTGTTATGTCCTTCTGGAATGACCACCTGCTTTGTTGACCCTGTTCTGCCTGAACTTTCTGATCTCTGCAAACTGTAAACTGAACTCCCTGATCCTAGAACTTTTGAGTTGTGGACATTTTTCCTTTCCCTGAGCCAATCCTCCGCTGCTTCCTCGTTTTGAACTACCGTTGGATTAAAAGCAAGAAACTCGGATGCTGTAGAAGTGGCTGCATGGGCTCATGATTCAGAAGACTTGAGCTTTGTGTCCACAGGGTGCGCAGAGGATCATGGGATGTGTGCAGGTGTGTTTTTGCTCCATTCCATGGCCACACATCTGTGCAGATTACAGGAAATTTTGTACGAGGGATAATGTGGAGAGAAAAAATGCCCATAAATTATCTCAAAAGCAATAATTATCCAGATATCAATGTTCATTCAACAAAAAGTTGAGAATTGATCTCACTAGTATGAAGAAAACCTAGGAAAGAGATTTCTAAACTAAACATAGGTTGACACAAGTAACTAGTTGTCAGAAATCTTAAAAGAGAAATGCTTGTCTCAAAAAAAATTGTTAGATGGTAGAGCATCAAGAGGAAGGCCATCTTGTGTAATGATAAGAATATGGAATATTGTGTTTTAAGAATATTGTCACTTTTTTCCTTGAATTACTTTGTAATTATTTCTACATATGGAAACTTTTTTCTTGTGAAGAACGGGAAATCTGGGAGCTGATTGGGTATTCTAATGTGTGACATAGAAGAGAAAAGCCTGTTTTACTTATTTGTATAGATTTAGATTATTATCATAAGTTCAGAATTTTAAAAAATGAACAATGCCTGATTCGTCACATTTAGGTTTGTTATTGTCTTTATTTAATGTTAAGAAGGAACAGGTAGTTCCTGTTAATTGTCTGAAAACATAGGGAGCATAGTAACACAAGGAGATGGAAGGAGCAGTAAATAGTACATAAATTCTATCCTCAAAGGATAGTATCTTGTTTTTCTGACTTGCTGTTTTGATCCATATTGACAGTTTGATTTTTTTTCAAATTTTAGGTTAAATTCAGTGAGTTAACTATTGACATGTTCAGAATGTTGCAGGCTCTAGAACGGGAGCCCATTAATCTGGCTTCGCAATTAAACAAGACTGGAAATCAGGTGAGTGAAGGTGGCTGAACTTTTAGATCATTGGTTGAACATGGAATCTAGTTCTAAATTGTAAAATAAATTAAACCTGAGCCAAATGAAGCTATTTTCTTAAGATATTGATTTAAACAAGTCATGTTTATTGGGATTCTATAACATCAGTTTCATGCACAGCAAATATAGCTCGTTGATGTTACATGGTTTTGTTTATCCATGCAACATGGTTATAATGGGTGGGATCTTAGGGATCTAGGTGCCGTGAACTATGCTGAGATGTTTGACAGAATCAAGCAGAAAACCTGGTGAAGCCTATCTTGACAGCAGGAGCAACTTGCTCCACCTTTCGTATTTTTCACAAGCAACATATCCCTCTAGGCAGCAGTGGAGATTTATAGATTCACAAATGCCTTGTTGACAGCACAATGCACCTCATTAATATTCAGCTTTATATCTTACTAAACTACCAAGCAGGCACAGTTTGATAGAACTCGATATGGAAACCAGTGGTTATCTGACAGGTTCAGCTTACCACTCATTATGAGCAACCTCGATGTGTGCACAATTGACACTGCATTTTAGGGTAAGATCGATGGCCACCAGCTGCATGCAGCCCTCATTAAAATACAATAGCATATGGTATCCCTCCGATATATGGCCTGTTGCTCCCGAGGCACAAACTTGAATTCCAGGGCATATCAACAGTTAGCATTGAAAGACTGTGGCAAGGATGCTTTCTGCTTTGCATTGCCTTGCCATGCTATATTTGTAAGCATTCAGGCAGTATCAAAAACACTCTGTTGTTTTGAGGTGAACATTTTGGAGACACACAAACAGGCTACTCATCAATCTTGTCAGTAAGGATCTGACTGGTGAGTAGGGGGACATCTTGCTGTATGGCCCATCAAAATGTCATTCTAATACCTATGGCATATGCCAGCTGCCTGCATGGTCAACACACTGCATGGTCATTTGACCAAATGGCCATATCAGAAACTGGATCGGGACTAGTCCTCTGTACTATTAGGATTTTGGAGGGGACATCCCAGTACCGTCAGTCATGGGCATAGTCTGCAGAGACTCCAAGGGCTTTGCTATGTTCAGACCACTTGAGATGCTCATGGTCAGAGTAACTGTCCCAGTACAGCCCAGAAATTGTTAAGCAGCCTGTCCTGTCAGGAGAGCATCAGAAGTCAGGAGAATCGCACACTATCAGTCAGGGAGCTCCAAAAACAGCCATCAGGGTTCTGATCAGTCATGCCCAGGGGCTGTTTGTCACTCAGTCAGAGATCTGGGATGAATGCATACAGTCCTGGGTGTTCATTGATCATTTGAGGACGGGTGAAGGGAGGGGCCCGTATAGGGGCAGCAGAGAATCATTGCCAGAAAGAATAGATAAGTCTAGGCTGGAGGAAATGGAAAACGTAGGCATTTGTAGAGGGTAAGAATGGTGATTAGGAATCTCAAAGTGACTGGGGGATAAGTAGGACAGCGTCGCAGGGCACGGTAGGCTTTGGAAGGAGCGACTGGGGGTCCCTTGGTTAGTGGCAGTGACCACCGCTATAGCCTCCACACTGGGAGTATAGGTTCCAAGGGTGGACATCACTGAGGTGTAATGTCGGGGTTCAAGGGCAGAGAGGATAGTTGTAGGTGAAGTTCAACATGGTAGGACCCCATGTCCAGTGGATACGCGTTCAAATGGGCTCTTGAGGTAGCGTGAGTTACTAGAGGACGTGGAGGCTTTTGGGCATATCTGGCAACCAAGTGGGGCCTGGTGCTGAGGGTGTCTGTCATGTGCTGTGCCCCCTGCCATCACTTTTCATTTTCTATACATGAGGTGTTATAAGAAAATGGCTGGAACAAAAGCCAGGGAGCGCAGTGTGTCATTTTGAATGGCAAAAATGTCGCAACAATGTTTGCTGAGTGCTATGACATTGTAGCAACAGTTGCATGAAGCAGTCATTTTCAAGGCGCAGCTACATTTAATCTGCAATGATCTCATCACTCATTTGCTATGGATGTAGAGTGAGAGTGCTTCAAGGTCAGATGCTGGTCCAAGGTGATTTACTACTCGCCATTGGGATTGCTTATTGAACTTGGGCATCTCAATGGTAGTGAGCAGCAACACATTACAGAAAGGCTGAAGTGGAAGCCCTGTTGATCCAACATCCAAGGGTCCTGAGTTAGCCACACAATAATGCTCCCTCATCTATCACACATGTGTCATGATAGTCTGTAGTGAATGCAATGAAAAGTTGAGCGTTCAATGTGAACCCAGAGTAGGTAGTATTTCAGAGTGTTGTAGACACTCTCTTCTGGATGATATTGGAAATCGCCTTCGAGTTGGTCACATGTTGAGTCTGAATATGGATGGATGATGGGAACATGTCCTTTGTTATCCATGCACAGCACGTCTCACTGTGTGGTGAAGTGCGCTCAGTCCTTATCTGCAAGGCATGCTACTGATTACTGTTCTGTGGCCTAAGAAAATCTTTTGCCCCCAAATTAGGTCCCTTCCACCATGAGTGATGGGTCCTGCCGCTGATAACATGTTGTTTGCTTTGGCTGCCTACCTAAGAAAATGAAGACAGATGCAGGAGGAGCAGGGCTGATGTCAAACCCAGGAGTAGCAGCCGGCCACTGTTAGACTACGAGAAGTCATAAAGTCACAGGGTTATACAGCTTGGAAACAGGCCCTGCAGTCCAACCAATCTATGCCAAACATAATCCCAAACGAAACTAGCCCCACCTGCCTGCTGCTGGCCCATATTCTTCCAAACCTTTCCTATTCATGTACCTATCCAAATATCTTTTAAATGTAATTGTACCTGCATCCACCACTTCCACAGGAAGTTCATTTCACAAGTGAACAGCCCTCTGTGTAAAAAAATATTGCCTCTCATGTCTTTTTTAAATCTCTCTCCTCTCACCTTAAAAATGTGCCCCCTAGTCTTGAAATCCCCCATCTTGGGGAAAAGACAACTATCATTAACTCTATCTTTACCTCTCATTATTTTATAAACTTCTATCAGATTGCCTCTCAACCTCCTACGCTCCAGTGAAAAAAGTCCTAGCCTATCTCGCCTTTCTTTCTAACTCAAACCTTCCATACCTGGCAACATCCTGGAAAATCTCTTCTCCAACCTCTCCAGCTTAATAATATCCTTCCTATAACTGGGCGACCAGCACTGGACACAGTATTCCAGAAGTGGCCTCACCCATGTCCTGTATAAGCTCAACATGACTTCCCAACTCCTATACTCAGAGACTGAGCAATGAAGGCAAGTGTGCCAAATGCCTTTTTTAACCAGTTTGTCTATATGTAACTCAGACTTCGAAGAATTATGTACCTGCTCTCCTAGGTCCCTCTTTTCTATAATACTACCCAGGGCCCTACCCATGTTTGTTGTACCAAAATGCAATACCTCGCATTTATCCAGATTGAACTCCATCTGCCATTTTTCAGCCCGTTGATTCATTTGATCAAGATCCCTTTGTAATCTTAGAAAACCACCTTCACTGTCTACAATGCCACCAATTTTGGTGTCATCAGCAAACTTACTAACCATGGCATCTATATTCTCATCCAAATCATTTATATAAATGACAAAGAAAAGAGGACCCAGAACCTAGCCCTGTTGAACACTGCTGGTCACGGGTCTCCAGTCTGAAAAGCAATCCTCCATCAACACTCTGTCTCCTGCTGTCCAGCGAATTATGTATCCAATTGGCAAGCTCACCCTGAATCCTATGTGACCTAACTTTGCTAATTAGTCTACCATGCGGAACCTTGTCAAAGGCTTTACTAAAATTCAAATAAACAATGTCTACTGCTATGCCATCATCAATCTTTTTGGTAACTTCCTCAAAAAACTCAATCAAGTTTGAGAGACATGATTTTGCTTGCACAAAACCATGCTGTCTATCCCTAATCAATTTTTGCCTCTCCAAATGTCCATAAATCTTTTATAATCACCTCCAACAACACAACTGAAGTCAGACTCACAGGACTATAGTTCCCCAGTTTTTCCTTCCAACCTTTCTTAAACAAAGGTACAACATTAGCCACCCTCCAGTCATAAGGCTCCTCACCTGTAGTTATAGATGATGCAAATATTTCTGCAAGGGGTCTCAGTTTCCTCCCTTATTTCCCACAGCATTCTGGGATGCATTGGATGAGGTCCCAGAGATTTATCCACCTTTATATTCTGTAAGACCTCCTGAACGCCCTCTTATGTAATGTGAACTGTT
>NC_063359.1:24210086-24235086 GCF_021869965.1 Rhincodon typus | reverse complement strand
ATTTATAGCATCTGCAGTTCTTTTGGTTTTTAATTGTTTCATGCTCAATGTGCCTCTGCCATTTTTATTGAGATTTTCCATGGCCGGTCATTGGACACCAAAGGTTTTAAATCTTTTTTCTGGAGTATTGCTCAAAGTAAGCTGGTAATGCCACAGGTAGGAAAACAGTATACTTGGGAGCTGAAAGAAGTAACTACATTCTTACCCAATGAGACTAAAGGATTGGGAAATTAACAGTACTAGGATAGAGAAGGGAAAATTTGAATGGGTGAATTCAATGTCAAAATAGAAGCAAAAAGGACTGCAAGGTTGAGGTATGATTAAGATGAGGCGAAAAACTCACTTAAGGAATGGGATTCCATCCTTATTAATTTTCAGTGCGAGTTCATTTATATTTATCACAGGAGAATGAGAGATAATCTCATTGAAACATTTGAGATCAGAATGGGTTTGACTGGGCAGATACTGAGCTATCCTTTCCACGGGCTGGGGAAACTGGAACAAGGAGGCCCAATTTCAGGATAAAAGACTGATCAGATGTTTTACATAACAGACTGCGAATCATTGGAATTTAAGGCTGGGATACAAAATAAGGAACAGGCAGGAAAGTGAAGTTCAAGGCTGAGGTCAGCCATGATCATTATGAATGGCAGAGCATGCTCAAAGGGTTGGTGGTCTTCTCCTGATGCTATTTATGTTCTTAATGTTCCCCAGACTATCTTTTAACTGAGAGACAATGGCTACATAATTGTCGATGTGATTATCAGCTGTTTAGTTATCATTTTGCTTTGGATCTTGCATTATAGTAATCAAATGGCTGTTGTAAATCACTGAAAAGGTAATGGGCTGCCAAATACTTACATAATGGAAACACCATTCCACTTCCCAACAGTTTAGTATTGAAATAAAATGACATGTCTAGCTCTAATAGAAACATGAAAATGAGTTTATTTGAACATTGATCAAGAAAAAGCCTAGGTGATTGCTAATGGACAAGAAACATGTGCTTTTCATTGGAACAAATTACTAAGTATGTTCAACTGAAATTATCTCTAAAATTCCCATATAAAATTATGATGATAGTGGCTGCCACCAGACTGAGCATCTATAGTGTTTTGCTTTGATACTGTATATGAAGCCTTTTATAGAAGGATACATAATCCTAAGAAGCATAAACAAATCCTTAGTTGGATGTACATCCAAATGTCTGATCCCTCAGTGAAAGACACAATCTGCTGCTGGCAGTAATTAGCTTATCTAAATGTGTATAGAGGTTGAAGCAAAGGATGAATTTTAACAGAAATCAGCTAAATCAATTTTGGCATGTCTCATGGAGTGTTTCTTTCTACAAGGCCTAACAAGTTATCTCACACCATGTTCCCAAACTCGCCTCGTTACCTACGCAACACATCGCTATGGCACTCTACTTGTTGCATTCTCCCACTTGCCATAGGCAAAACACTTGCCTCTGCCAACATTTCCCAGCATTCTTGGCACAGCACCATCTTTGAAGCCTTGCTGTGCATCCAGTCAAACACTAGCAGTCTGGAGTTGCACTTGAAGGGCAATCACAAACTAATGCTTCTCAGGGTACACTGATGGCATAGTTGATACTGCATTGCACATTCTTACAACCATTACTATTTAAGAACCAAGACACACAGCTTACTTGTCCTTCGCTTCCTCACACTTTACAATCCTGCCTAAGTAAGTGCTACTCTTTCCCCAAGGCCCATTGTTGGCCAGTGTCTCCTCATTGAACAATGTGTGACAATCACATACTGGAAAGGCTTCAAACAGTTCAAAATACTCACTTTTGTTCACCAACAGCAAAGGTGAACAAAAAAAAACTGAGCAGAAGCTGCATTTGCCTCTGGGAATGGAAAAGGACTGCTGCTTTGTGAGCACCAACAAATTACAATCTATTATGTGATCATTGCACCCAACTCTCATTTACTGGAAGGTGTCAATTAAATCCTATCTGACTTCTTGTATTTGACCCTGCTGCACTCTATCATGTAGAAGGTGATGCTTCCTGCTACTTAATGACCTCATCTTCCTCTTGGGAAGACTGCTGCCGCTGTCCCAACTCTTCAGCATCTAACACGTTTCCTCTTTCCCTGCTCCAGTTATTTACAGCGAAGCACACTAGGGTAATGCTGCATGTTCGATTCGGAGTGCACTGCAAGGACTCCCCAAACTGAACTCAGCATCGGAACCTCATCCTCAGGAGACCTAACATGTGCTCCACCAACACTCTGGTCGAAGAATGGGCAGCAATGTATGTTCAGCTGAATGCAGAAGGTAGCCATGGTCTCGCAGTAACCATCTCTGTAAGGCAAATGGTCCTTGATATGAACCAGAAGCATGAGAGTTCTCACGGATATAGGAATCACGGTATTGCCGTGGTACTTGGTTCAGACTTCCAAGATGCAGTGCCAGTGATCACAGCTGGCTTGCATGGCTTGGTGGGAAGAAGCCCTTTTCTATTGGTGAACTTGGCTGCATTATATGGTGCTCTCAATGCAAAGGCCGTACAGTCCACTACACCCTGAATCTGGGGAAGCCATTTATGTTGACAAAGTCTGCTGCCTGGGCTGCAGCACTGACCTCATCACAGGGAAACAAGATGAAGCAATGTGATCGGTCAGAAAATGCCTCAGTCACGGGCCTTGATACATTTGTGGGTGGATGATCGAGAGATCCCACACAGCACATCAGTGGCTCCTTGTAACCAGCCAGTTGCATAAAACTTTAGCGCAGCTATCAACTTGACAGCTTCCCCACCAGAATTGGATAGCCAACCATTCTGTGTCACAAGTCCAACTCCAGCAGCTGGCATAGTTCTGCAACAGTGTCCTGAGAACACAGTGCCTCGCTCACCTAGAGGAAATGGCATTGAAAATGATAGACTCTAGTCATCCTATGCATTCTGAGGGGACCTTCAGCTGTGCTGTCTTCATGTGGAAGATATTCAGCATACGTCGGAGGTTGCTGCCGGTCCTGTGTTCACCGGCAGCATTCCTTTTAACTCTGTGGTTGTACATTCCTTCAGCGGTCATGTGCACACCATACATACACCAATGAATTAATGCCGATGCATTAACTTCTGGTTCCAGAAGTCACTTTCGTGCATAGGCCTCAGAGATTAGGGGAAAACATAGCTTGTAGGCACATCTGTTCCAATTCTATCTCTCTGCACTTCGTTGCATTGCAGTAACAGCTATGATAACCATACTATGGCCGGATTCATCAGTCACATTTCCAGTGAATCCGTGAGGAATGTAAGAGAAAACAATAAGGTCCTTAGAATTGTGAACAGTCAGAATTCACATCACACACAAATGAAAGGTTGAGCATAGTTCTCCATACAGTGGGGGATGGACCACTCCAACAAGGAGGGCCATAGAATTCCTCTAAATCAAACTTTGACAGAGGGACCTGATTCCAATGAATGTAGCCAAGTAATATTGCAAAAGACAGTAGGAGATTATAAGTCAATACAGTGTGGAGCTAGAGGAAAACAGCAGGTCAGGCAGTATCAGAAAGCAGGAAAGTCGACGTTTTGGGCCTAGACCCTTCATCAGGCCCGAAACATCGACTTTCCTGTTCCTCTGATGCTGCCTGACCTGCTGTGTTCCTCCAGCTCCAAATTGTATCGACTCTGACTCCAGGATCTGCAGTTCCTGCTACCTCCAGGAGATTATAAGTGCTGCATGAGTGCTGAGATCTTCTTCTCCAGCCCCACATCGCCCAAGAAAGGCATCATTGCATATAGGTGCATATTAGCCAATGTGTACAGTTCAACGTGAGAGAGAATGAGTTCCCTATCTCTATGTAGCCTGTTAGGATGTGCATTATCTTTTGTGCTTTGTGACTGCCGATGGTGCATTTAAGATTGTCTGAGACTATCACGGCTTCGCAGAGATTACTATCTTCAATCTGCAATGGCCAGTGACATGATCATGATAGCTTGTGACATGGTGGCATTTGCACTCCATACAGTTGGGCAATGCAATCAATTCTTATACACAATGTTACAATAATAGATTGCCTGTAACAGTGGAAGTATCTGATGAATCCTGAAGGGCCTCACATCTCTCAGAAGTAGAAGCTGTGTGCTCAGACAGAAAATAAAATTGATTCCACCAAGTCCAGGTGTGGGCACAAGCCATTTTTCATTTGCAGTGCGCATCTTTGAGTTGCATAAGCGTGGAAAGCCATAAGACATAGCAGAAGTAGGCTTTTTGTCCATTGAGTATGCTCCACCATTAAATAAGATCAAGACTGACCTGATAATCCTGACAACACTAGTTGCATTTGGAAGTGAACCTCAGGCTCATCCTGGTCAACAAACTGCGCCCCCATGTTCCTTTGTTCCTTGCATTTCCTAGTCAGCCCATCAGTACTGATCCTCCACACACTCCATACACCAGTTGGAATTATGTCTTTAGCTCTCAACATTACCCCAAACCCTAGCCATATATATTAGTCATGCTCACCATCATACCTCACAGTCAAGGCCAGTGGTTGAGATTGTCAATAACACCTCCCTCCTGTAGTATCCCAATGTCCTCCAATACACCATTGTCTCTTCACCAATATGTCAAATCTCTCCTCTTCACAATTATTGTCCTCTCTGGATCCCAGATTGCTGCTTCCAATCCCCAGAACCTAGTTCCCCAACTTTCCTACCACTGCAATGACCCGTGATAACAACCTCTGACATTCATTGACTTGACTCCTAGGACTGACCAAGTGCCACACTCCCAATCGACTAGCCAACCTTAGAGTGAGGAGTTAATATTAGTCCCAGATCAGGAGTGTTGAGGTTAAATCCTGAAGAGGTTAAAGATGAGTATCTTTAGCACCTGAAGCCCAGGTGCATGATAGATCCAGGAAGGCATTATCTACAGTTCCTGTCTAAAAGTTGAAGTCACAAGTGACTTAAACCTGTCAAGGTGTTCAACACAGAACTCTAGTGTGAGTATTGTATGAGTCATGATTTGGGTACTTTAGAAAAGCTGTTTTGTTTCTTTACAAATTATAAAGGAGAATTTAGGGATTAATGGAATTATACTTTTACTGTGTATTTAAAAACTTTGAATTTGTGTTGTAAGTAGATGGTTTGGTTTATTCTACTTTATCTTTATTTGTTTTGTTAAACTTCTGCTTTATGTTAAAGCAAAATCTGCAGCATTGCATACTTAAGTTTCAGTGACAGACCATTTTGTAAAAACCCAAAGAAAAGGAAAAAAAAACGGAAATGAGGTAGCCAATTCCAACGGACCCCAGAGTTTAAATACCAGGCGGGAAAACACAACAGCGCTTTATTGGAGGCTGCACTGATGATGTTACCCAGCAGGGTAATGAAATATCTGCGAACTAATGAACCGGCTCAGCGAGTGAACCAACCACAGCTTCCACAACCCAAGCTACAAATCTACTCAAGAACCTTACGTGATAATACTGTAGGAAGATTGGAATTCCAAAAGTCATGCTACAATACATCGCAATAGCATTAAAAATGTGCACATTGTTCACAATCAACTGACTTTATTTTGAGCCTGCATACTTGTCTCGACTCAACCTCATCATAGGAGAAGGAAGAGAACAACCTCCCAGAGAACCACTGGACCACAAACAGACAGCTGTCCAAACATTGGTCCAGGAACAAAACATTACTTAACAACCTGTCAAGGGTAATCAGTAGAACATTTCACTGGGTTTCCTACACTCTGGCTAATCCAACCAGAAGACTGAATCAAGTGAGATGACTTTTTTGAAAAAAGAGAGGTGCCTAATACATTGAACATACAGGAAGCCTGAGATTTTTCAGAACTGGTGGAAACATTCAACCCTCTGTCTTGTAAAATGTCAATCAATGCCAGTGACAAATATAGTACTGAGACAGCAGCAATCTTTCATTTGATAAGAGTCTGAAAAAAAATCCAGTTAACCAGTAAAGCAACCACAATAGGAACCTGACAACATCCAGTTTGATCACTAATTTGAGAAAATAAGCCACAGGTACCTCCACTGGAGCCAGATCAACAGGCACAGTTCCAGCACAAATTCAAAATGAAGAAACTGCCTGGTATAAGCATCCAAGATCCTACAAAAAACAGACTACCTAATCAAATTAGAAAGTGGTTACCTGATCCAGAAATCTAGAGTACTACAAAGAAGAAAGTACTTACTTCCTTTAAGAAAAGAAAGTCAGATGATTAAGCGTCCTCTATAATAAGGCAATGGATCGACAACAATGTCTACAAAGCATAATGTCTTCCACAAATTGTATCTGAGAGATGAAAGGTCATCCAGTAGAGATACCATCCACATCAAAATAAAGGTCTACAGTCCTCAAAGCAAGCAAGAGACCTACCACTCTTCCAATTCTGAAGATAATGCATTTTGAGAAAAGTATCACCTGTCCGGACCACCCGTATCTGTGTCGTCAGAAACTTGAAATGCAGCATGGTAAATACAAAATAGTCATACAATGGATTAACTACGTGCGAAAAAGAAGGTTGGAGCGAAAGGTAATGGTTCTGAGGGAGTTAATAATCATAGTACATCGGCTCCACCCATTCTTTTGAAGTCACATAGCCTTTAGGTGAAGACAAAGAAAGCTAGCTTCTGGAGAGAGCAGATGTACCTGCACCCCTAATTTCCAAAGAATCATGTCTGACCAAATGTATTTATACTTTTAGCTATTAAGCAATAAATCTTCTTGTTGTCTTCGGGCAGTGTCTATTCTGTAGACACTCTGCATTACTGTATCCACTACCACTAATCACTAGATGGCCCTAAGACAAAGCAAAGATAAACGAGGATTGGTGACAGTGAACCATCTCAAAGAATCCTTACCCAATATCACATACCAGTAGTAGTGGTAAATACCTCCAGGTGCCAACAGTGGTCAACTGGGAAAATACCACCTGGCTAAGCATAAAATGGTAACACTCTTTCTTTATTCAAAACTAGCTGCAACCCGATTTTAGTGCATTTCCAGTATTTTGCTTCAGGGTTCAAAATGGCTTTGTTTTTACGAAGAAATATATTTTCTACTACTGATAAATGATGTAATAAACTTGGTTTGGTCTAGCCAACAGTATGAGATAATCCAACAAGTTGACACCTCCACATATACGCTCAATGCTGCTCCATGAATAAATGTTTAGGCATCACCTAAGTTGCTGCGATAAACTGTGAAACAGGAAATTCCAACTGGTTATTCTGGAGAACTGGATTATTGTGATTTTGTAGGATAAAGGTGAAAACTCCAACACACGCTTCTGCAGCTTGTCGACAGGACACCAAACACTCAAGCATCTAAAGCTAGGATAAGATTTCAAACTCTGGAATGGAAGAGCTCATTCCTCAGAGAAACAAACTTGTGCAGGGATAAATTCTTGCAGTCAGTTATAGGCATTCAATTATTAATTTTATGGACAAATGTAGTTTCCTGTTCTGCACCCAATCCCAACCACAAGCAATCAATGCAAATCTTCCAGCCAACTATAACCTTTTTGGTATCATAAATGGCAATAAAAACAGTCTCACCACAATCACATATCTCATGAAAAAGTTCTTTATACTCACAATTCTTATCTTGTACAGCATTTTTGCTAAGAGAGGGCAGTTCATAATTGTCTTAAAATCCCAAGTTGCACAAACAAAATTGCAATAACAGAACTCCCACAGCTGAGCACCTCACCCTAATTCCAGTTGGAGCATGTGTTATCTGGAGTTGCTGCAGAATGACCAAACTGAATCAGAGAGTTTTCAATCAAAAAAACCTGAAAACTCTCCTCCTAGTTTGTTTAAAAAACTGGCTCAATAATTAACATAACAGAATGGTACAGGTTCTAGTGGAATCATGTCAAAAGCATCGGTCAGAATGCCTCAGAAGAAAAGTGAAGAATTCTTTTTACATTAAATTCTGAAGGGTGGAGAGCTTGATTGATCAGATCATACAATATTCTTACTAAAACTAATTTGGTTATTTGCTCATGCGTTCATTTCTTCATATGGTGTGGAACATAACTTACCCACAGTCCGTGATTTAGTCAGCAAGTGAGCTATGTCCCTATATATTTTATGAAGGTATTCCTGACATTTATCCCACAGTCCTTTTCTCATACTTGTGAGTCGACACATAAACAGAAATGCCATCAGTGGGTTATACAGAAACAGGGTGAAAAGGCTGCCACGTTGAGTTTGATCTGGAAAGACAGGCACACAATTTAAGATGATTTTGAGAAGGACAATTCTTTCACTAGTAGTTCTCATGAATTCTTAACACAATGCAAAATGAAAACAATATCTTTGACTTGGAACACTTGCAAAATGCTGTTATTAAGATACCATCATTCTCCACTTTAAAGTTTTGTTGGTTTTATTATAATTGCATATTTACCAAAATGTACAACCAATATTTAAACTCGACTATGAATTACACAGCATAAATTTCAGGCAGAAGACATCAAAAGATTATCTACAGTATTCCTTAAATATATTTCAGATAATCTTGAATCCCATTGCTAACAAGAACCTTTCTGAATTCCACAACCGAGGTTTCTTGTTCCACCACCGATGATACAAATCTGTTCTACATATTTATCATTTTACATATGGAATGAAGTTGTCTCAATGTTTTTCATTTCATATATCAAAATCAAATATTAGTCACAATCACTTCAAAATCCACATCAAAATAGTGTTCACATTACTACATAATTACACTGCATCCTTGGATAATATAGAAAATAATAGTTGCATTGCACTGCACAATTTTCAACTAACTGGAATAGTGAGTAGCATACTCATTAATTAATGCTCTACAAACAGTATTTACATACATGCATACCTTGTAAACCTTTGGGATATGCTGTTGGAGAAAGCAGACAGACTAAAGGTTGGCCAAATAAATTGATAAAGTTCTGCAAAGAGAAATAATAATTTTTAACCTTGATGCTTTTAAGAAATAATACAGCTTGGAAATGAAGAGAAATATATTAAACAAGTATAGAAATAAATGTGTTATAAACACCAATACTTATTCTAGCTGTTGGCATTTATTGTTTACAGCTTCTCGTGAATAACGGCTACTGCATAAATCAGTATTTGGAACTTGAAAAACTTCACATTTCTGCCTTTCACAGAAATGTTTTCATATACTAATGACTTTGATATTTAAATGAAAGACCATATAATATGCCAGTACCTTTAAATAAAATCGATGCTAATATCACAGCTTGCCAATCAATAATCAATGTGGAATATGAACAGATATGTCAGTCCAAGTCATGTAGATGGATTAACAATGTGGCACATACACAATTAAAAGGTAGAAATGTAAATGCAACCCTTTCATAAGTTTGCCTACATAAAGGGACCTCACAAAGAGACGTGGCATTTAAATGTATGCAATGGCATGAGGTTGTGGTACTTCGCCACCAAACACCTTGTCTGTTTAAGTGTCTGAACTTCTAATGGTACAGGAAATTTTTAAGAATCCCCTCTCTTGCACCGAAAATAATCTGTTCTAAGTGTGAAGTTCAATTCCTTCAAAAGAACATTATTTTAAAAAAGCTCATTCTTTGTCTCTAACTTATTGTCATAGTCCATTTATTTTGTTATTCATTTATACCTTTGCTTATTTTTTCAAATTGTATTAAAGATTCTACCTTACACTTTCGAGGTAGACCCTGCATGTTTCAATAAGGATTCTTCAGATTGGTTAAAGTAATACACTGTTGCTTGCTGTGTTGCCATTGGGCCCTACATCCCCTGCAGAGTTCTGTGCTGTTTTGGTAATCTAATAGCTACATAGAACAGAGTAAAATCTGGCAGAACATCCACAACAAAGCGCAGTTACAATGTGCGACTGCTACTAGCTACATGTTCAAGCTGATTTTTCCACATCTGATAAGCAATTCACTCAAATGGTCTAAAACTGGGACACATCTCTGATAGAATCATACAGCACAGAAACAGACCCTTCAGTCCAACCAGTCCATGCTAACCATAATCCCAAACTAAACTAGTCCCAGAGATAGTAGGAACTGCAGATGCTGGAGAATCCGAGACAACAAGGTGCAGGGCTGGATGAACACAGCAGGCCAAGCAGCAGAAAGGCTGACGTTTCGGGCCTAGACCCTTCATCAGAAAAGGGGGAGGGGAAGGGGGTTCTGAAATAAATAGGGAGAGAGTGGGAGGCGGATAGAAGATGGATAGAGGAGAGGATAGGTGGAGAGGAAACAAACAGGTCGAAGAGGCAGGGATGGAGCCAGTAAAGGTGAGTGTAGGTGGGGAGTTAGGGAGGGGATAGGTCAGTCCAGGGAGGACGGACAGGTCAAGGGGGTGGGATGAGGTTAGTCGGTAGGAGATGGGGGTGCGGCTTGAGGTCGGAGGAGGGGATGGGTGGCAGGAAGAACAGGTTAGGGAGGCGGGGACGAGCTGGACTGGTTGTGGGATGCGGTAGCGGGAGGAGAGATTTTGAAGCTTGTGAAATCCACATTGATACCATTGGGCTGCAGGGTTCCCAAGCGGAATATGAGTTGCTGTTCCTGCAACCTTCGGGTGGCATTGTTGTGGCACTGTAGGAGGCCCAGGATGGACATGTCGTCTGAGGAATGGGAAGGGGAGTTGAAATGGTTCGCGACTGGGAGGTGCAGTTGTTTATTGCAAACCGAGTGTAGGCGTTCTGCAAAGCGGTCCCCGAGCCTCCGCTTGGTTTCCCCGATGTAGAGGTAGCCACACCGGGTACAGCGGATGCGGTATACCACATTGGCAGATGTGCAGGTGAACATCTGCTTGATGTGGAAAGTCTTCTTGGGGCCTGGGATGGGGGTGAGGGAGGAGGTATGGGGGCAGGTGTAGCACTTCCTGCGGTTGCAGGGAAAAGTGCCAGGTGTGGTGGGGCTGGAGGGGAGTGTGGAGCGGACAAGGGAGTCACGGAGAGAGTGGTCCCTCCGGAAAGCGGATAAGGGTGGGGAGGGAAAGATGTCTTTGGTGGTGGGGTTGGATTGCAGATGGCGGAAGTGTCGGAGGATGATGCGTTGGATCCGGAGGTTGGTGGGGTGGTACGTGAGGACGAGGGGGATTCTTTTTTGGTTCTTATTGCGTGGACGGGGTGTGAGGGATGAGGTGCGGGAGATGTGGGAGACACGGTTGAGGGCGTTCTCGACCACCGAGGAGGGGAAGTTACGGTCCTTGAAAAACGAGGACAACTGAGATGTACGGGAGTGGAATGCCTCATCCTGGGAGCAGATGCGGCGGAGGCGAAGGAATTGGGAATAGGGGATAGCATTTTTGCAGGAGGGTGGGTGGGAGGAGGAGTATTCTAGGTAGCTGTGGGAGTCGGTGGGCTTGAAATGAATATCAGTTTCTAGGTGGTTGCCCAATATGGAGACAGAGAGGTCCAGGAAGGGGAGAGAGGTATTAGAGATGGTCCAGGTAAACTTAAGGTTGGGGTGGAAGGTGTTGGTGAAGTGGATGAACTGTTCGAGCTCCTCGTGGGAGCACGAGGCAGCGCCGATACAGTCATCAATGTAACGGAGGAAGAGGTGGGGTTTAGGGCCGGTGTAGGTACGGAAGAGGGATTGTTCCACGTAACCTACAAAGAGGCAGGCGTAGCTTGGGCCCATGCGGGTACCCATGGCCACCCCTTTTGTCTGTAGAAACTAGTCCCACCTGCCTGCACTTGACCCATATCCCGCTGAACATTTTTTATTCATTTCCTTATCCAAATGTCTTTTAAACGTTGTAACTGCACCCGCATTCACCACTTCATCTAGAAGTTCATTCCGTATGCAAACCATTCTGTGTAAAAAAAACTATCCCTCATATCTTTCTTAAATCTTTCTCCTCTTACCTTAAAAATATGCCCACTTGTCTTTGATTCCCCCGCCCTGTGGAAAAGACATCTGCCATTCACCTTATCTATACCCACCAGGATTTTATAAAACTTTAAGGTAACGCTTCAACCTCCTGTGCTCCAGTGAAAAAAGTCCTAGTTGATCCAGCTTCTCCTTATAACTCAAATGCTCCATTTGGCAATATCCTGGTAAATGGGCAGCACAGGGGCTCAGTGGTTAGCACCGGGTTCAATTCCAGCCTTGGGTGACTGTCTGTGTGGAGTTTCTACATTCTCCCCGTGTCAGCATGGGTTTCATCCAGGTGCTTCAGTTTCTGCCCACAGTCTAAAGATGAACAAGTTAGGTGGATTGGCAATGGAAAAGTGGCCTTAGTGTCCAGGGATGTGCGGGCTTGGTGGATTATCCATGGGAAATGCAGGGTTACAGGGAGGGTGGGGGGTTGGGTCTTGGGGGGATGCTCCTCAGAGGGTCAATGTGGACTCGAAGGGCCAAATGACCTGCTTCCACAAAGTACGGATTCTATGATCCTATAAATCTTTCCTGAACCTTCTCCAGCTAGATAATATCCTTTGTAGAACAGGACGATTAGAAGAAGCCTCACCATGTCCTATACAACCTCAACATAACGTCCCAACTCCTATAGTCAAATGTCTGCGCAATGAAGGCAAGAGTGCAAAACGCCTTCTTAACTACCCTATATGTGATGCAAACTTCAAAGAATTATGTACCTGAATCCGACGTTCTCTCTGTTCTACAATGCTACCCAAGACCCTACTTTTAACTGCCTTGTTTGTTCACATTTATCCAAATTAAACTCCATCTGCCACACTTCAGCCCATTGACCCAATTGATCAAGATCACCTTATAATCTGAGATAACCTTCTTCACTGTCCACTATACCATCAATTTTTTTTTCTAACCATTTGTGGGAAGTGAGTATCACTAGCTGGCCAGCATTTCTTGCCCATCCCTAGTTCCCCCTTGAGATGTTAGTAGTGAGTTCCTTCTTGAATTTTAGTGTCATTGATCTTGGATAAGTGAACAAACGTTTTGAATCATATTCAACAGTTTCTCAATTAATTAATTTGCTACCATCTACTAACACATTGCACGCTTTCATTTAGAAGGTCCAGGTATTATAGTGACTTGCATTCAATACGTGCATTCACAGATAAAAGAAATTTCCTCACTCCAATCAAAAAATGTAGGGTGAGCTACTCCTTGGTTGTGGTTCCCTTTCTTTGTTTTAAAATCCATTTACAAAGAATAAAAACCGAAAATCTGCTGGAAATCCATCCAACAATTATAAGGTACTACTGAGTTGGTCTCCTGACTAAAGGACACAAAGTTTTCTTTGTCCAGATGCATAATTTTACAAAAAGATATTAATCAGATAATCATCAGTATAGAAACAAACTCTTCACCAGAATAAAGAAAGTGAAATTAAGTTTGTTAAAAGGATAAACAATCAAAAAAAGGTTTATTGTTACTCATTCCAAATAGGAATCAGAAAGTAGCAGATAATTAGGATAATTAATTCTGTATAATTAAGTTACAGTCAAATTGAAGTTATGACTGAGAAATTAAGTGCCTTATTGCGATGTTCAAATCAAGTACTCTCTTACTTACTGTTAAAAAATTTACACTAATTACCCTTAAGTGCATTATGTTGAAGACTGTGTGTAACCAAACAATGTGATCCTCAACAGTAACTGCCTCACAGCTTATACTTCAGTTTCATTTGACCAGGAGAGTAACCTTCAATAAATCTGCTTTTGCTGTAGGTCAATTAAGATTAAACATCACATTCTTTTTCAATTGAACAGCCAAAGTTTTCACAGTCTTTCTTTAGAATTAATACTCTCTTGATCAAAACTTTCCATTTTAAGAGCTTCAATAACTCTTAAACTTTTCAACTCCAGCAGGGGGAGAAAAAAGCTTCAAGACCAGGGTATCTTGGCAAGGTGAATCCAAAGTTGACTTAATGATAGGAGACAGAAGGTGGTAGTTAAAGGTTTGTGTGATCAGAAATTGATGTCCAGTGGTGAACCATAGGGATCAATGTTATGATATACATAAACAATATAGAAAAAATCAGATCATAATGAAGGGTGTAAACCCGAAACATCAACTTTACTGCTCCTCTGATGCTGCCTGACCTGCCATGTTCCTCCAGCTCCACACTGTGTTGTCTCTGACTCCAGTATCTGCAGTTCTTGCTATCTCCGAAGTTATGTTGGAGCTGTACAAAACTTTGCTTTGGTCACAGGTGGAATATTGTGCACCATGCTGGTCACTGCACTATGGCAGGGAAGGATGTGATTGCAGTGGAGTGTTGCAGAGGAGATTCACCAGGATGTTGCCTGGATTGGAGCAGTTTAGCTATGAAAAGAGGCTGCATAATTTCAGGTTGTTTTCTTTAGAGCAAAGACTGAGAGTGCATAGGATTTCAAGGGGCATGAACAGGGTGGATAGAAAGCAGATATTCTCCTTAGTTGAACGGTCAGTAAAAAGGGGCATAATTGGAAGGTGAAAGGCAAGTGGCTGAGAGGCGATTTACGGAAAATAAATTTCACCCAAAGGTCATATAATCAGGAATGCACTGCCTGTTAGGGTAGTTGAGGCCAGAAACCTCACAATGTTAAAGTACTTGAATGAACACTTGAAATGCCATAACATTCAATGCTACAGGCCAAATGCAGGAAAGTGGAACCAGTGCAGATTGACAGTAATTTTTATTTGGCACAGACTTGATGAGCCAAAAGGCCTCTTCTGTATTTGATTCTAAGTCCCACCTAAGATTGCACCATTTCCCCAAAGGATGCAATAGCAATAAATTTGAAAACCTTCTCATTTCCTCCTCCCCACTATTTTTATGGCTAATGAAACAAGAGAACTATTTGCTATTTTCTAAGAACTATTTGCGTCTTGAAATTCAGGTTTTCAGGATTTCAAGGATTACAGTATTTACATAAACTGCATGTAATTGTGCTTATCCAATCTTAGAAATTCCAGTCAATAATTTTTTATTGGCTATATAATAGTACAGAAGTTGACTATTGCTGAGAAGGGCATTTTGTTGAAATTTTTTTTATCTTGCACTCATCAAGACATTGTGCAACAAAATCAATACAAAAGAAAGCCAATATGTATGAGAGGAGATAGTAGGAACTGCCGATGCTGGAGTCTGAGATCACAAGGTGTAGAGCTGGATGAACATAGCAGGCCAGGGAGCATCAGAGGAGCAGGAAAGCTGACATTTCGGGTCTGGACGCTTCTTCAGAAATGGGGGAGGGGAAAGGGGCTCTGAAATAAATAGAGAGAGGGGGAGGCAATGGTAGAAGGTGGATAGAGGAGCAGATAGGTGGAGAAAAGACGGACAGGTCAAGGAGGCGGGGATGAAGCCAGTAAAGGTGTGTGTAGATAGGGAGTTGGGATGGGGGTTGGTCAGTGAGGAGGGAGGGGTGGGTAGGTATGAGGGAAGACGGACAGGTCAAGGAGGCGGGGATGAGGCTAGTAGGTAGGAAGTGAGGGTAGGGGTTGGTCAGTATGAGAGAAGAATGCTGATGGGTTGGCAAGTGGACTCTGATAGGTACGCACATTGCCATGGAGAACGCGGCAATTAATGATTATTGATAGTTAACTGCCAGGCTGACTGATAATTCATTTTTCATGGCAAAGCCATGACCAAACCAATGGTTGTCACTATTTTGTTGAATTGAAACAGGCAAAATGTGTCAATGTTCTTCTCATCTGCAAAGAACAGGGCCCTTTGCATTAATATATCAAATAATTGCACAGAGGCCAGTATCCTGTCATCAAGTCACCCTTTATTTACATGTGCACAGTACATTGGCTCTGACCAGGTAGCTCAAAGCCAGTTGCTAGAATGAGAAAATTCTCTGAATCTCCGACTTATATCTGTCAGCCAGGGCTCTCTGAATGGCCCAGGTCAACAACACCAGTTAAGGATCTCATAGTCAATGGATCCACTAGGCCCTCATTCTAATCACTATATTCTTTCAACCCCCAGAGGGTGTTGGCCTGTTCTTTTTCTTGTAGCTTCTCCTGGGCCGTTCTCGTCCCAGGTCCGGTTCCTCAGATTCATACACGGGCGACGCATACCAGACTGTAGCCCGTTTCCTGTGCACAGTGTGTTTTGGGAGAATTTCCTCCTCTTCTTCAGACGGAAACGGTATTGAGGCTGCATCCATCTTGGACTCTGAGGTTTCTTTGGTGCTCGATGGAGGGGCAGAACCTATTGCTTTGGACAGCCTTTCTGGCTGTTCTGAGGAGCCAGGTATGTTTTCCTTCTGTCCCGTTTGCAAGGTAGCAGCTTTCATTGATCCACGTTTGTTCAGGACCACCTCATCTATCCGAACTTCATACATCACGGGACTTGGCCTCACATCAACCTCATCTCATACCCATGAAGGGCCATTCCTGTGGTTTCGACGCCAAACTTCGTCCCCTGAAGTAAACTCTTTCCCACGCTTAGAAGAGGCATGTGGCTGATGTGGCATTCCTGCTGCCATTTCACCCTCCCCCAATCAGGTTTAACCTGGTGCGGAATCTTCTCTCCAACAGCAAGTCTGATGGAGCTATTCCTGTAGTTGTGTGAGGGGTGGTCCTATAATCAAACTGGAACCAGGACAGTTTGTTATTGAGTGAAGCTGTAGGCTGTTTCTTTAAGCCTGTCATCAATGTTTGGACTGCTCTTTCCACTAGACCATTGAAGGACGGACGGTATGGAGCTGTCTGAACATGCCGAATGCTATTCGACTTTAGAAAATACTCGAAATCCCTGGTGGTAAATGACGTCCCATTGTCCATGACCAATACTTCTGGGAGTTGGTGTATCGCGATTGATGCTCACAGTTTTCCAATCGTCATTCCTGAGTTCTCCGAATGAACTCTTATGTATGTCCAACCACTTTGAATGGGCATCCACAGTGACCAAGAACATTGAGCCCATGAAAGGACCGGCATAGTCAACGTGTAACCAAGTCCAGGGTTTATTTGGCCATTCCCACAAATGTGGGGGCTTTGCCAGAGGTAATTTTTGTCTTTGTCAGCATTCTGGGCACTGCCCCACCAACATGGCTATGTCGGCATCCAATCCTGACTACCAGACATAATGTCTTGCCAACTTCTTCATTTTGGAAAGCCCTGGATGACCCTGGTGGAGTTCAGCCAATATCTGGCAGCCACCTTTACTCGGGACAATCACTCTTGCTCCCCGTAGCAATGTGCCAGCCTCTACAGTGATTTGGTCTCATTGGGTCCAGAAAGGTTTCAACCCTGGTTGTGATGGCCTTTTTGTTTCCCCCATCACCACCAACTGTTTTAGTTTTGCCAAGATGGGATATTTTCGTGTCCACAGTCAGTTAGTGCCAGCAGTGACTGTACGGATATCCAGGAAGTTTAAAACCAGAACAGACTCCACCAGAGAAGGTACCACTAGTGCTTTATTAGCCAGTGCAATGTGGCTCAAGGAATCCACATTCGCCACTTGGCCTCCTGGACAGTGCTCCAACTTGTAATTGTATGCACTCAGAACAAGGGCCCACTGCTGAATTCAACCAGAAGCTATGGGTGGCATGGCCTTATCTTCTTTAAGTAGCCCTAGCAGGGGTTTGCGGTCTGTTACTATTACAAATTTACATCTGTAAAGGTATTAATAGGACTTTCTTACATCAAAGGTGACTTCCAAACCTTCTCCATCTAGGTGTATTTGTCTGGGAAGCATTCGCTATAGGGCATTCCTCTCCGTTAGGTCACCTATGAGCCAACACTACCCCAATACTGTTCAGGGAGGCATCGCATGTCAGCACCACCTCTTGCTTGGGATCAGTGTGAGCCAACACCTTAGATGACGATAGCTGCTTTTTCACCCCCGTAAAGGCTACTTCCTGACTACGTGACCATTTCCAAGGCTGACTCTTCTTCAACAGCAGGTGTAAAGGGTGCCAAAATGGAGGCCAAGTTGAATTTTCCATAATAATTCACCAACCCAAGGAAAGATCTAAGCTCCAGTGCAGATGTGGGAGCCACAGCACTTTTGATCACCCTCACTTTATCTTTGAATGAGTGTAATCTTGTCAACTCTGCAGCCTAAGGTGGTCACTTGGGTTGCCTGGAACACACAATTTTCCCTTCTGATGCATATGCCCACCTGGGAGAAACATACAAACGCTATGTCAAATTTCTCCAAGTGCTCTTTATTGGTCTTCCCGATTATTAGCACATCATCCACATAAATGGCAACCTGGGGTAGTCCTTGTAAAATGTTCTCCATGGTCCACTGGAAAAGGGTGCAGGCTGACGATACCCCAAATGGCAGTCTTGTATATTAGTATAAACCCTTATGGGTATTAATTGTGGCATACTTCTGGGACCCCTCATCCGGTTGCAATTGCAGTTACGCATGGCTTATGTCCAGCTTCGTGAAGGACAGCAAGCCCTTCCGCCAGTTTTGCGTTCAAGTACTCTATGCGAGGGATTTATCCAGCTGCGACAAGCAATTCACCGTTTATTTAAAATCACCACAAAGGCGAACTGAGCCATCAGGCATCACAAATCAGTACGGCCAGTGCTGCCCATTCTTCAAACTGGATTGGTTTGATGATTCCTTCACTTTTCATCCTCCTGATTTCTGCTTTTACTTGTGCTTGTAAGGCAAACGGCACCGGACAGGCTCTGCAGAATTGCAGAATTGCTTCCTGGTCAACATGCAAGGTAGCCTTGGCTCCTTTTACAGTCCCTAGATCTTCCTGTAAAACTTCCCAGTATTTAATTTGGACTTCACTCAGGCAGCCATTTTCTGAACGAAAAATGTTGAGCCAATCAAACTGAACCTTTCTCAACCAATTCCGCCCCATCAAGTGGGCCTGAGCCTTTTACTACAATTAGTGGTAAGACCCTAGGACCATAAGACATAGGAGCAGAAATTAGGCCATTCAGCCCATCAAGTCTGCTCCGCCAGTCAATCATGGCTGATAAGTTTCTCAACCCCATTCTCCCGCTTTCTCCCCATAACCCTTGATCCCCCTGACAATCAAGAGCCTATCATCTCCATCTTAACGGACAGATGGGTAACTGCACAAACTGCTTCTCACTGGAGACCAGAACTGATATCGTACCCTTGACCTGTAAATGTTTCCTGGTATACTTTCTGTCTGGCCGAGGTTTTGCACCAACTTAAGGGTTGGAGTCCAGAGCAAATTTTGTTAAAGACTGGTCCTGCAACCACTCACACAGCCACGCTAGTATCAACCTCCATGAGAACGGGTGATCATTTACTTTGATTGGTTCTGATTTGGATGTTGCTAAGCAATTTAACTCTTCCCAGCCACATGTAGATGGACTTCCCAGGGTGTGCACTCTCCTGAACACTGCCTTATGAGTTCTGTTCCTCAAGTCAGGCCTTGTAGGACTCCTTTGCTGTCTCAGGTCTGCATGGCTTGTCAGCCCTGGCTGAAGCTCGGCTTTGTTTTGAGGTTTTGCTGTGGGCTGGTCTAGGTGCCATCTGCTCAGGACATACCATGTGTGAGACTCTGCGATTGCCTACATTCTAGTGGTGTTCCCCAAGCTCAGTTGGACAAGTGAGGGTGTCCACTTTCATTGGGATGCTCTCCATCACATGCTCCACTTGCTGCATTTTCTAATGACAAAGCCAGTTGTAATGCCTGTTTAAAATCTAGTTGGGCTTCAGCTAGTATGCGCCTTTGCATGGTTACGTCATCAATTCCACACGCCAAATGGTCTGTCAGCATCTCATTCACATGCCTCTGTCAGATGTCTTACCCTTGTCAAAAATCCCAATGTAGATTCACCTGGTTCTTGAACAGCCGAATAAAACCGATAGCGGCTCAGAATTAGAGAAGGTTAATAGTCCTTAACTAAATCCATCAACTCTTGAAAGGTTTTAGTATCTGGTTCCTCAGGGAAAGTTAGACTCCTAATAACTAAAAATGCTACGGGTGCACAAACAGTCAGAAGGATGGCCCATTGCTTTTCATCTGTCTGAATGTTGTTTGCCCAGAAAAAATAATACATTCTTTCCACGTACTGGACCCGGTCTTGGATGGCAGGATTGAACAAGTCAAGCTTCCCAAATAAACGCATGTTGCTAGAAATAATTATCCAACTCAAAAGATGACTGTTGCAAGTGAATTTTCTTCAGGATCTTACTATTTTCTCTTGTCACCACTGAAATAACTGCACAGAGGCCTGTATCCTGTCATTAAGTCACCCTTCATTTACATGTGCACAGTACATGGCCTCTGACCAGACAGATCAGAGCCAGTCCCTAGAATGAGGAAACTCTGAATCTGCTGCTTATATCTGTCAGCCAGGGCTCCCTCATTGGGGTTATCAACCTGGGCCTATCAAGGATCTCATAGTCAATTATATCCACCTGGCCCTTGTTTCAATCACTACAATATGTAACTTTTGTTATACGTAACAGCATCATACTGTGAGCTCAACCAAAAATCCTAAATTGGTTGTCAGCTTGATTCCATGCACAAATCAGTTTATCCAGCAAATAATATTCAATTGCCAAGTCACATCTAATGTTAGACACTGTTACGAGACTTGCAAGCGCAGGCTGGTTGGGTGTGGTCAGTACCGCACTTGTTGTAAACAGCCAAGCAGATATGCTGTTTGATATAATGCACCAGTCCTTGGAATGTACAGCCTACATACCTAGAATCACACCAGCATTGAAATTCATACGCGATACCATACATTTATATTATAAGCACAATGTCGTTTTGGTTTGATATTAGCATCCTGTTAGTGGTGAATGCTACATGTGTCACAACTGCATAGTAGCAGTGTGAAATGGCTAACTTCACTTGTTGCTCAAATGTTTGAGATACATTACTCTTAAGCTTTGACAAATGCTTTTAATTATCACAAATTGGGGAACAATATGGCACAATGTATTTATAATCCTATTTTTACTTCTAGGATCAAGACCATACCAATTAAGATTAATGAGTTTAAAGCTTTCACAGTCACTCATTACTGTCCTCTATGAAGTACAGTTATGCAGTCTTCACTAGGTCCTTAGTGGGCGCAGCACTAACATGAAATAATTTAGAAGCAACATTAAAATGGTTCTGAGGAAGGGTCACCGGACCCGAAAAGTTAACTCTGTTTTTTCCTTCACAGATGCTGCCAGACCTGCTGAGCTTTTCCAGCAATTTCTGTTTTGTTTCCATCAAAATGGTTAACCTTGTTTATAGCATATGGTCTGTTGGTGCAACCGTTAAAACTTCAAGATAAGCTCTTCATTTCAGGCCCGGGCTGAAGCATATTTTGTGTTTCTCCCATTCTCACTGCACCATTGTGTTGTGGCTCCTTTCCATCTTGTAAGATGATTGAGTTGATCACCACAGGGCAAAGTGTCTTAGGCAGTGCCCTGTGGGGCATGGGAGCCCCATTTAGCATGGCAGTCTCTGTCACATTTGCTGCAAATTAGGCTGAGAAGGGATACTGTACGCTAGCCCTATTTTTTCTGGGCCCTCGTTTCTACAAGTTGAAGTTTTCTTTTCCCTTGCCTCTTCCAATGTTGTTCCAAATAGTTAGCCTCCAGAGGTCCATACATGACTGTCTTCAAATTTTCAGTGTCAATGTCCACCATCTTTATCTCTCATTTTCAGATGTCCTTAGGGCAGAAGTATATACGCCCAAGAAGTAGCGACCATTTAACTATATATAAGGCCTACAGGTATACAGCCATCATTCATCTAATAAATGTGGCCAAGTGAATGGCAGATATTGTTGGCACGAGTGTTCAATATAGACATTTGGTAGCTAAAATAAAAATGTTGCACTTCCAAGCAATATTTGCACTTTAATTACTAAAATTTGGCAAACAAAGAAATTTTCAGTAAGAATGCTTATGATATTAATGCTTAAACAAATATTCAGAGATAGGCTTCTAATAATAATACATTAATCTGACTGTTCAAAGGTTATCAACACAGTCAAGCACCAGGAGGAGCTAATGTGGGTTAACTACCAAATGAAACAAAATAAAAATGAAATAAGCAATGGATAGCCTTCTAAATGCATCGGGATTTTCGAAACACATCCCTAATTAAAACACCATGACTAATAATATACACAAAGAGCAGTTTTGAAATACATCCACAGTATAGTCAGATGCTAATTTTGCCTTTAAGAAAACATGTTTCTATGCACATCCATTAATGGTTTAATTAATCATTGCTTATTGGATGACTTTTTTTAATTAACCTATTTTCCTAATCAACCTATTAATACACACTTCTGGAACAGGTGGGACTTGAACCTGGGCCTCCTGGTCCAGGGGTAGGGACTACATGAATGTCAGTAGTTCAGTCTCAATCAATGGATGGGAATCAAAGTTTCTCATTCAGATTCGGAGTAAGGCAGGGCTGCCCACTCTCTCCTACCTTGTTTGTATGTTGTATAGAGCCTTTTGCGGGTCCATCAGTAAGGAGGGGGGTGACTATTCCAGGCAGTGGAAGCCTGCAGGTCAAAGCCTCCCTGTACATGGATGACTTCGCCATTTACTGCTCAGATCCGCTGTCAGTGCACAGACACACTAGCATCTGCGACCAGTTTGAACTGGCCTTGGGAGCCAAGTGAAATCAAGGCAAGAGTGAGGCCATGTTGTTTGGGATCTGGGCCAACTGATCCTTTATCACCCTTGCCAACAGATTTTCTGAAGGTGTTGAGAATACGATTCAGAGGGGCTAGGGCCCTTGGATAAAACTTGGGAGGAGCGCATTGTCAAGGTGAGCCAGAAACTGAGCTTTTGGGGGCATTTTTTCCTCTCCATTGCAGGTAAAAACCTGGTCATCAGGTGTGAGACCCTCTCTCTGTTGTCCACAGCGCAGGTCTGGCCCATCCCAGAACCTACACTGCTGCAGTCACCCGAGCCATCTTCCACCTCATCTGGAGGTCTAAGATGGACCATGTCTGCAGGACCACCATGTTCAAAGCTCTGGATGTGGTGGGAGGGGTTCTGTACAAAATCAAACTGCTCTAGTGATTGTGTATGTATATAAAGATTTTTTATAAATAAAGTATATTTTTGAAATAAAAAGAAAAGAGTAGCAAAGTGGAGAGGTCCCAGAAGTAGCCAGACAGTCAGCAGACCTGCTTCAACAAAACTGAAGTGTGATACCACTGGAGACCAGGTAGGTAACTCGTGATTATTTCTCTCTGGAATTTTCTTTCTTATTTTTGTTGGGTGTGGGTGTTGCTGGCTGGCCAGTATTTACTGCCTGTCCCTACATGTCCTTGAGAAGGTAATGCTGAGCTGCCTTCTTGAACCACTGCAGTCCACAATGCCATTAGGGAGGGAATTCCAGGATTTTCACCCAGCGACAGTAAAGGAATGCCAATATATTTCCAAGTCAGGAAGGTGAGTAGCTTGGAGGGGAACATGAAGGTGGTGGTGTTCCCATATATCTGCTGCCCTTGTCCTTCTAGATGGAAGTGGACATGGGTTTGGAAGGTGCTGTCTGAGGACCTTTGGTGAATTTCTGCAGTGCATCTTGTAGATGGTACACACTGCGGCTACTGAGCGTCGGTGGTGGAGGGAGTGGATGTTTGTGGATGCAGTGCCATTCAAGCAGGCTGCTTTGTCCCGGATAGTATCAAGCTTCTTGAGTGTTGTTGGGGGTGCACACTCCTGACTTGTGCCTTGTAGGTGGAGGACAGACTTTGGAGAGTCAGGAAGTGAGTTACTCATCGCAGTATTCCTAGCCTCTGATCTGATCTTGTAGCCCCTGCATTTATCTGGTGAGTCTAGTTGAGTTTCTGATCAATGATAACTCCAAGGATATAGAGAGTGGAGGATTCAGTGATGGTAACATTGAATGTCAAGGGACAGTGATTAGATTGTCTCTTGTTGGTGATGTTCATAGCCTGGCATTTGTGTGGCACGAATGTTACTCACCACTTGTTAGCCCAAGCCTGGATATTGATTAGATCTTATTGCATTTGGACATAGACTGCTTGAAAGAAATTAAGACTTTAGACTATTAACTCTGCTTTCCAAATTTTCCCCATACCTCTGCCTTTCTGTCTCCCAAATGTCTGATTTTCTTGGGCTTGTTTTCTGCAGAGCTGACTAGTGTAGATGTTATTTTCCTTCTTTACAATGAATATTGTGCCCTCTACCTTTGATTCTGCAGCATCTTGATCTCTTACCTCCCATGCCCTGTAGTCTTCCCAGACCATCCCTTCTGTTCCACTTGCTGTTCCCTATTTTTTTCCTCCACAGTATCAAACTTATCAATTTGCCAGTCCTCTCTTCAGTTTCAAAGAAGAGTCATCTTGGACTCAACATTAGTTCTGTTTTCTCTCTCTACAGCTGCCAGGTCTGCTCGGTTTCTCTATTTATTTTGATTTCAGTTCTCCAGCTTCTGTGGTATTTTGCTTTAGTGACAAAATATTCAATACTAAAGGGAATACAGTAACAGAGTGGGCATATGTGCATATGTCACTGAAGGTGATAGGGCAGGTTGAGAAAAAAGGTTAATGTGACATATAGCAACCTGGCTTTTATAAGTAAAAGCATTAAGTACCGAAAGAAAGTTATGATAAACCTGCGTAAAACACTAGTTTGATCTACTGTCTCTAATTCTGGGCACCCCACTTTAGGAAGGTTCTGAAGTCATTAGGAAGGCGGCAGAAAATATTCAAGAGAGTCATTCCAGGTATTAGGAATAAATTTACAGATAAATAGAATCAGAATGGATCTGGATAGACTAGATATGAAGAAACTGTTCCACAGGTGGAAGAATCAAGAATCAAATGGTACCAATTTAAATTGATTGGTGAAAAGAAGCAATGGCAACAAGGAAAGCTTTTGTATACAGCAAATATTTCTGGAATGCACTGCCTGAGATTGTTGTGGAGGCAGATTTGATTGTGGCTTTCAAAGATAATTGGACAATTATATGAAAACAAATAGAAATTGCACAACAGGGCAAACATGGATCAGTGATTTTAGCTTACCTTATATGCTATACTATTTGAAGAGTCCACAATTAGAAATAACGGTTTTCGTGTGAAAGGGAAAAAATCACCAGGATGAAGACTAAAGA
>NC_063359.1:24188379-24209586 GCF_021869965.1 Rhincodon typus | reverse complement strand
GAAAGGAACAAACAGAAGAGTCATACTTCCCTGAAGAGGCAATTTTCCAAAAATTTATTCCTTACATAATTGATAGGCAGTTGTGCAGTTGAAACCACAGGCAGTTAAAGCACAAACATGGCAGAAATAGGCAAAATAAACTTAACTAAATGTAAATGATTTGATAAAGATTAAACTACTTAGTTACTACACCATGTAAATCCAGTTAAGTTTAACTCTGAAGCAAAAAGGGTTAACAAAGCATTACAAACGTGTTTTATACCACAAAATGTTTGCAATGAGGATGACTGTTAATCTACAACTCATCAACTTGCCCCTGGGACAGATCATCAGAAAAGATATATAGTGTTTGAAGTATTGAAACACAGATGATGCTTCTACAAAAATCTTGTTATGACAACTCTTCAGTATTGGGAGCCACCTCAAGAAAATTGAAGAAAAAGATGAAGTTGGGAGAAATAGGTGGCAAGAAATGTTAAATTTTCAATGATTAAATTATGATAGTACGTTAACTGGAAAAACTTGTTGCATTTTTTTTCAAAAATACACTTATGAAGTTGTCACTTGAGTTCCTCTGGTCTAATTCCATATATCCCTGTTATAATAGAACTTTTCTACATTATGTGGATCATTAATACGTTGGACATATCTGCTGTAAGAAGTCTGAAGGGCTTTACTCCTTAATACTTGTACTAAAACTGGACTGACGTACCAATGCATTTCTTTAAACGAATTGTTGCGTTTTTGTAATACTTCCATACTTCCTGCATCACGATTATTGTTGGTCAGCACCCCACCAAAATCATATGGACCTAAACAGGAAAATAAATATTTAAACAAGGTTTCACTTTACCTTCCATCATCCTGTTCCTAACTTAGTTGGATTGGTGAAACCACTCTTCATTGTCATTAAACTGTTTCTTTACCTTTTGATTATCACAACATTTTGAAAAAAAACATGCCTTCTTGATTCATGAGTTTAACGATTATAGAATTCATCACTTACTGTAGGAATACTGAACGATATTAACAAGTTTCAGCAGTTACTTCTCCAAATTGTAACATCCTACAGCCCTCAGATCTCGAGACTCCTCCACATTCCTGACGTTATTTACTTTATGTTGTCAGTTGTGTTTTAAATGTCAAGGTACTAAACTCTGGAATTCCCTTCATAAACCTCTCCAGCTCGCTGCCTCTCTCCTCATCCTTTAAGGAAAGCCTGAAAATATCAGTATCTGACCAAGCCTGTGGTTCTCTGTTCTGATAGCTCTACGTTTGTGAGGGTCAATTTTTTGTTTGATTATACTCTTCTTTAGCAACAGTGGAAAAAGCCTGTTCATTCATTAGAATCATAGAATCATTACAGTGCAGAAGCAGGCTGTTCAGCCCATCGAGTCCAAACCAACCCTTCGAACATGATGTCACCCAGACCCACCCCCATATCCTATCCCTGTATTCCTACATTTCCCATGGCCAATCCATGCACATCTTTGAACTATGGGAGGAAACCGGAACACCCAAAGGAAACCCATGTAGCTATGGGGAGGATGTGCAAACTCCACGCAGACAGTCGCCCTCTGGTCCTGTCAGGCAACAGTGCTAACCATGAATCTGAAATTCACAGCCTGTGAGGGTGGTAGAGATAGAAACCCGCATAAAATTTAAGTAGCATTTAGATGTCCACTTGTGTTGACCAGGGCACACAAGGCTATGGGCCAAAATAAAATAGGATTAGAGTAGAAAAGTTAGGCACTTGTTTGCAACTGGTGCAAACTCAATGGGCTGAAGGGCCTTTTCTGCGCTGTAGACCTCTGACTATTAATCTAAGCATAAACCATGATATTCTTTAAAACGTTTTCAACTATATATTTTATTTATAATCCTTCTATTTCACTGAACTCAGTGGAATTTAGTTTTTTCTAAACATATTTAAAGATAAAGTCACCATAGAGCTGCTCACTCATTAGAGAGAGAAGACTGATGGTGGTTTAACCTGTTGGACACCACGCCTCAGGTGAGGACACAGGTTAAGAAGGCGAGTCCTTCAAGGTGACCCCAGCCAGTGCAAAATTTGGACCCATAATGTTGGCAGCACTCTGCATTACAAACCAACTGACCACTCAACTGAGCTAGCCAAACACACACTAAACATATTAAGGAATTCTTCATTGTGCAGGAAGATGCTATTTTGCTACATAACTCTACTATCAGTTTAATAGTTATGAATAGTAGATATCTCAAAGAAGTACCTCGCCAGCATCACATATTCCTGATTGTAAAATCCAAAATAAGGTTTTCTTTCAGAGATAGTGGGAACTGCCGATGCTGGAGAGTCTGAGATAACAAGGTGTAGAGCTGGATGAACACAGCAGGCCAAGCAGCATCAGAGGAGCAGGAAAGCTGACGTTTAGGTCTACACTCTTCTTCAGAAATGGGGGAGGGGAAGGGGATTCTGAAATAAATAGGGAGCAAGGGGGAGGTGGATAAAAGATGGATAAAGGAGAAGATAGGTGGAGAGGAGACAGACAGGTCAAAGAGGTGGGGATGGAGCCAGTAAAGTTGACTGTAGATAGGGAGTTAAGGAGGGGATAGGTCAGTCCAGGGAGGATGGACAGGTCAAGGAGGCGGGATGAGGCTGGTGGGTAGAAGATGGGGGTGGGGCTTGAGGTGGGAGGAGTGGATAGGTGGGAGGAAGGACAGGTTAGGGAGGTGGGGACGAGCTGGGCTTGTTTTGGGATGCGGTCGGGGGCAGGGAGATTTTGAAGCTTGTGAAGTCCACATTGATACCATTGAGCTGCAGGGTTCCCAAGCGAAATATGAGGTGCTGTTCCTGCAACCTTCGGGTGGCATCGTTGTGGCAGTGGGGGCGGCCCAGAATGGACATGGAGGCGGACAAGGGAGTCACAGAGAGAGAGCGGTCCCTCCGGAAAGCAGATAAGGGTGGGGAGGGAAAAATGTCTTTGGTAGTGGGGTCAGATTGCAGATGGCGAAGTGCTGGAGGATGATGCGTTGGATCTGGAGGTTGGTGGGGTAGTACGTGAGGACGAGGGATATTCTGTTTTGGTTGTTATTGCGGCGAGGGGGTGAGGGATGAGTTGCAGGAAATGCGAGAGACACGGTCGAGGGCGTTTTCGACCACTGTGGAGGGGAAGTTGCGGTTCTTGAAAAACGAGGACATCTGGGACGTCCGGGAGTGGAATGCCTCATCTCGGGAGCAGATGCGGCAGAGGCAAAGGAATTGGGATTAGGGGATGGCATTTTTGCAGGAAGGTGGGTGAGACAAAGTGTATTCTAGGTAGCTGTGGGATTTGGTAGGCTTGAAATGGATATCGGTTTCCAGGTGGTTGCCAGAGATGGAAACAGAGAGGTCCAGGGAGGAGAGAGGTATCGGAGATGGTCCAGGTGAACTTAAGGTTGGAGTGGAAGGTGTTAGTGAAGTGTTCATCCACTTAACTCCCTTGTCTGCTCCACACTCCCCACCACCCTCGGCACTTTTCCCTGCAACCACAGGAAATGCTACACCTGCCTCTACACCTCCCCCCTCACCCCGATCCTAGGCCCTAAGAAGACCTTCCACATCAAAGAGATGTTCACCTGCACATCTACTCATGTGGTATACCATGTCCACTGTTCCCGATGTGGCCTCCTCAACATCGGGGAAACCAAGCGGAGGCTTGGGGACTGCTTTGTGGAACGCCTACGCTCGGTTCGCAACAAACGACTGCACCTCCCAGTCACAAACCATTTTAACTCCCCCTCCCACTCCTTGGCCGACATGTCCATTCTGGGCCTCCTGCAGTGCCGCAACGATGCCACCCGAAGGTTGCAGGAACAGCACCTCATATTTCACTTGGGAACCCTGCAGCCCAATGGTATCAATGTGGACTTCACAAGCTTCAAAATCTCCCTGCCCCCGTCCGCATCCCAAAACAAGCCCAGCTCGTCCCCACCTCCCTAACCTGTCCTTCCTCCCACCTATCCACTCCTCCCACCTCAAGCCCCACCCCCATCTCCTATCTACCAGCCTCATCCCGCCTCCTTGACCTGTCCATCCTCCTTGGACTGACCTATCCCCTCCTTAACTCCCTATCTACACTCACCTTTACTGGCTCCATCCCCGCCTCTTTGACCTGTCTGTCTGTCTCCTCTCCACCTATCTTCTCCTTTATCCATCTTCTATCCGCCTCCCCCTCGCTCCCTATTTATTTCAGAATCCCCTTCCCCTCCCCCATTTCTGAAGAAGGGACTAGACCCAAAACGTCAGCTGTCCTGCTCCTCTGATGCTGCTTGGCCTGCTGTGTTCATCCAGCTCTACACCTTGTTATCTCAGGTTTCCTCTTATTTGGATTTTCAAAACCTGCAGACCTAGGCACACAACTTGAACACTACTCTAAGCCTTACTGCCAATCACCCAATAAAACACTAGTGAATATAACTTTTACTCAAAGTTTCAGACTGTTCATTTGACATTGCTAGCCTATTTGCCAATAATACCACACAAGAAAGTCATGGACCTTTACACGTAGCATTATATCATGGCTATCCAGATCTGCCACCATTGTGAGAATCAACCTGCATTGAGCTAATGAACTCAGCAATTTGAGCTGTTGAGTTCAGTTTTAACAGTGCCATTATGCCCAAATATATCATGCAAACTTAAGAACACACCTTCGGACATATTTTCAATCCTGAAAATTGCCTGGTCAACCTCAGATGAAGGGTAAGATGTCTCAAAGGTTACAGCAACAGGTAAAGTTAAGTGCATCATGTTACAACTATGTAGTAGCAACATGAATGATGCTTGCCACGAAGGTTGTTGCATTTAAGCCAAAGAGACACTCTCCCTACCACATGAACAAGTAATATGGTATATGAAGTTGAGTGCTGGTGTGAAGATAGGTCTGCGGGTCAAACCTTCCAAAGAATAGTGGATACATTTGATAAATAATCCTGATTATGGAGACAATTACTTTGACAACCAATTTTAAATTGTTAGTTGAGCTTGCTGGAAGCTATGTATACAAATACACTTTGCAGATTGAAAGAACATGTGTGCACACTGCATCAGATTCAACTGAATAAAATAGGTGACAGCTTCTGTTTCATTTCTCAGGGCAATGACTTGACCAATTAGACTCCACATGCTGATTTAAAATTTTAAACTAAGCTTGACAATCAACTATTACTGATCATCTGTTACATCTTTTCATGGCAACGCATCTACCTGAGTCAAACTGTTAAAGAACCAGCACTCACTTCTAACAGTATAAATGATGTTTTCCATTTACATTGCTATTTCTTGCAAATTGTCCTAATGAGTACAAGACAAAATATGCCTTTTTCAGCAATATTCAACGTCCTCTTTTTGGACATACCCCTCCACGTCATAAAACTAGCTATGAAACACTAAGAAGGAAAAAAGTCCAAATTAAACATCTTAAACAATTTGGAAGAACTGTTATAATCTATGGGACTATTCAGTCAGCCTAAATTCCTAGCTTGGGATCTTGTGCAACAGTGTTGAGTTTAAAATTCACATAATTGAGTTTTCAATTTAGATGAAAGAGGAAATAGAAAGAAGAATTGTTTCTTTATTTCAGGGGATGTGAGCTTTGCTGGATTGGTCAGCATTTATTGTCTATCGCTAGTTATGCTTGAGAAGGTGGTGATGAGCTGTTTTCTAAAATCACTACAGTCTATTTAGCATATCTACCCCACAATACTGTTAGGATGGCAGTTTTTGGAGAGTCAAGGAAGGGGAATGTAGTTCCACATCAGATGTTGAGTGACTTGGAGGGGGGACTTGCAGAAGGTGGTGTTCCTATGTACCTGCTGCCCTTGTTCTTCTGATGGAAGTGTTCATGAATTTGGAATGTAATGGAGGGACTGAATGCCTTAGGATGTGGTGCCAATCAAGTGGGATGCTTTGTCCTGGATGGTATCAAGCTTTGAGTGTTGTTGGAGCTGTACTCATCCAGGCAACTGGAGAGAATTCCATCACAATCCTGACATGTATCTTGTAGTTGGTAGACAGGCTCCGAGGAGTCAGAAGTTGAGTTACTTGCTGTTTTTCCTAGCCTCTGACCTGCTGTTGTATTTTTATAGGGCTGTGACTATAAGTGAAGCGGGTACAGGAATCCAGGATATCTAACAGGTTTGAGATTCTTGCTCCCGTGTAGACAAGAGTAGGGGCTGTAGGGAGGATGAGCAAACTGACTGTAGCACTGTGGTACAGGGAGACATTCAAGAGGGGTAAGAAAAGAAATGTAGTTGTAACTGGGGATAATCAGGGGAATAACAACCGTTCTATGTGGCCAGAATTGAGAGTCTCAAAGGCAATGTTGTCTGCTTGGTGCCCGGGTTCAGGATATCTCGTCAGTGCTGCAGAGGAACTTGGAATGGGAGGATAAAGATCCAAGTGTTGTGGTCCATGTAGGTACCAACAATATAAGTATAAAGAGGAAAGATGTTCTGCTGAGGGAATATGAGCAGCTAAAGCAAAATTAAAAAGCAGAACTAAAAAGGTAACGATCTCCAGATTATTATCTGAGCTACAAACAATTTGGCAGAGGGTCAACAAGATTCAAGAGGTAAGCACATGGCTCAAAGACCGGTGTAGAAGAAACAGGTTTGAATTCACGGGATATTGGCATCAGTACTTGGGAAGGATGGAGCTGTTCCAACGGGACGGGCTCCACCTGAATCACACTGGGACCAGAGTCCTGGCAAATCGCAAATCTGGCCTGTGGATAGAGCTTTAAACTAAATAGTATGGTTAGTGAGTTTGATTGCATGGAAAATTATGGAAAGAGTTAGAGGGGCAGAATTCAGCAGAGATTATTAAACTTTACAGAACAAGTAATAGGACAGAGACTATGGAAAGGCTCAGGAATTTAACGAGAAGAGGGGCAGTCAATGGAGGACTGAGGATGTTGTAGTTAAATGCACGCAGTATACCAAACAAGGGAAATGAGCCTGTTGTGTAGATTGAAATTGACAGGCTGTGATTACCTCAGAGACGTGGCTACAGGGCTGGGAACTAAATTTATAAGGTATTTTTAGCAGGATAATTGAAGCCCTGGATCAGTGGACAAGCACAAGAGTGATAACACAGTAAACTGCAAGTTCATTGGTTGGTGATAGCTACTAACTTAACTATCTCATAGAGCCATAGAGACATACAGCACAGAAACAGACACTTCAGTCTAACTCATCCAAACCAACCAGATATTCAAAATATATCTAGTTCCATTTCCCAACATTTGGCCCATATCCCTCTAAACCCTTCCTAATCATACACCCATCCAGACACCTTTTAAATACTGTAATTGTACCAGTCTCCTCCATTTCCTCAAGCAACTCATTCCATACACGCACCACCCTCTGTGTGAAAATGTTGCCCCTTAGGTCCCTTTCCCCTCTCAGCTTAAACCTATTGCCCTCTAATTTTGGACTCCCCCACCCCAGGGAAATGATCTTATCTATTTACACTATCCATGGCCCTCATGATTTTATAAGGTCACCCCTCAGCCTCCAACATTCCAGGGAATTAGCCTCAGCCTATTCTGCCTCTCCCTATAGCTCAAACCCTCCAACCCTGGCAACATCCTTATAAATCTTTTCTGAACCCTTTCAAGTTTCACAATATCTTTCCTATAGCGGGGAGACCAGAATTACATGCTGTGTACCAAAAGTGGTCTAACCAATGTCGTGTACAGACATAACATGTCCCAACTGCTATACTCAATGCACTGATCAATACAGACAAGCATACCAATATCTATTATAGGTTACTTTTAGATTGAAGATAAATAGGGTGAAAACTTGTAGACTACAAAGTAAAGGACCAGTACGAAATTTTTAATAATCAAATTAAGAGCTAAGTAATTAAAATTGAGATGCCAGGCAGGCATTGTGTTGTAACTGCATGATGTGGGAGCTGGTGGACCCCATTGTGGTTGATAATGACCACATCTGTAGCAAGTGTTGGGTGCTTCAAGATGTCTGGCTCTGAGTTGATGAGCTCGAGTCTGTGCTTCGAACACTGTAACACGTCAGGGAGGGGGAAGAGTCAACTGGCTGCTGTGTTTCAGGAGGTAGTCACACCCCTTAAATTAACTATGTCAAATTTGGTAAGTGGTCAGGGACAGGAAGCTTTGATTATGAGCAAGGCAGACAGTGAGATCCAGGAGGTTGTGCTGATGGAGCCTCAGCCCTTGAGCTTGTCTAACAGGTTTGAGATTCTTCTTCCTTGTGTGGATGAGAGAGAGGCTTTATGGAGGGTGGGCAAGCTGACCATTTCATTGTGGTACAGTGACCCAATCAGGGGGTGGGGGGGAGCAGAAAAGAGAAAAGTAGTTGTAATTGGGGATAGTATAGTCAGGGGAATTGACACTGTTCTTTCGTGCCGCTAAAAAAAACTTACAACTATAAACTAAAAAGTGCAAATATAATTATAATTTTTTTGGTACTTCACACAAGTGGCCAGTCATCTTGTTTTAGAAGAAGCTCAACAACACACAACTAAACTCAAAATTTTCCTCACTCAAGTTTACAACTGCCACTTTTAAGTAATCCAAAGCAGCAGATCCTGACTTAATGTTCCCTCCTTCACAGTTATGGAGGTAAAGTGTACTAAGGTGGAACTTTATTGAATGGCAGAGCAGGCTTAAATAGCCAAATGGCACACTCCTACCCTGTTTCCACTGTTCTTTATAATTGCCCTGAATGAGACCTGCTCAAGGCAGGCAAAACCAAGCAGCTCACAGATCCATAATGTTCAGTATTGCAGCAGACAGAAAACATTAAATGAAGCCTAAATTTTGGTATTCATAGAATAGAGTTCTTCTTTAGATGGAAAATGAGTTAGCTGATTCTGAGACTAGGGTCCTAAATCTTAAGGGAAACTACAGTGGTATGAGGCATAAGTTGGCTATGATAGACTAGGAAATTTTACTGAAAGGAATTAGTGGAAAGGCAATGGCAAACATTCAAGTAGTGAATGGGTGAACTACAAAAAAAAAAAATTCCTGTTTGGCACAAAAGTGCAAAGAGAACAGTGGCCAAACCATGGCTTATGAGGGAGGTTAAAGATCGCATTTATTGCAAAAAGGAGGCATACAAATTGGTAAGAAAAACCAACAGACCCGAGGATGGAACAGTTCAGACGTCAGCAAAGGACGATTTTGGGATTAATTAAGAACGGGAAAATAGAGCATGAGAGTAAGCTTGTAGGGAACATAACTGACTGTAAAAGTTTCTAAAGGAATTTGAAGAGAAATAGATTGATGAAAACTAATGGATGTCCCTTACAGATAGAAACAGGGGAATTTATATTGAGAAACAAAGAAATGGCCAACAAACTAAATTCATACTTCACTTCAGTCTTCACAAAAGGGGACACGAATATTGCACCAGAAATTATGGGTAACACAGGGTTTTGTGAGAGGAAGGAACTGAAACAAATCTGTATTCGTCAAGAAATGGTGTTGGGGAAAATGATAGGATTAAAGGTCGATAAATTCGCAGGGCCTGATAATCTACATCCTAGAGTACTGACGGAAGTGGCCTAAAAATAGTGATGCACTGGGGGTCATCTTCCAAGATTCCTTAGAATCTGGAACAGTTCCTATTGATTGGGCAGTAGCTAATGTAACCGCACTATTTAAAAATAGAGATAGAGAAAAAAACAGAGCATGATAGACCAGTCAATCTGACGTTGGAACTGGGTAAGATGCCACAGTCAATTAACAAGGATTTTATACGAGAACACTTAGAAAACATTGGTAGAATCAGACACAGTCAGCACAGATTTACAAAACAGAAATCATGCTTGCCAAATCTTCTGCAATTTTTTGAAGATTAACTAGTGGAGTTGAAAGGGGAAGCCAGTGGATGTGGTTTATTTGGACTTTCAGAAGGCTTTCGACAAAGTGCCATCTAAGAGATTAATGTATAAAATTAAAGCATATGGGATTGGGATAGTGTATTGAGTTGGACAGAAAACTGGTTCACAGACAGAAAACAATGGAGTACAAATAAATGGGTCTTTTTCTGAATGGCAGGCACCATCTTGTGGGGTACTTCAGGGATCGGAATGAACTATTCATGGTTTATGTTAATGATTTAGATGAAGTTACTAAACATAATATCACAAAATTTGCCACAAAAATGGGTGGATGAGCCGCAAGGAGGATGCAAAGATGTTGCAGTGTGGTTTGGATAGGCTGAGTGAATGGGAAAATGCAAGGCAAATGCAGGAACAAAAATAGGAAGGCAGATTATTTTTTAATGGCTATAAATTGAGAGGGGAATGTTCAACGAGACTTGGGAGTCCTCACGTGTCAGTCACTGAAATTACGTGTGCAGGTGCAGCAGGCAGTAAAGAAGACAAATTATATGCTGGCCGTCATAGTGAAAGGATTCAAGTACAGAAGCAAGGATGTTTTGCTGTAATTATACAGTGCATTGGTGAGGCCACAACTGAAATAGTGTGTGCAGTTTTGGACTCTTTCTAAGAAAGGATGTTCTTGCTAGGTTTACGAAATTGATTCCTGGGATGGCAGGTCTGGCATACGAAGACAGATTGAAAACAATCTTAACAGACTCATTGGAGTTAAGGAGGGTGGGGAAATCTCACAGAAACTTACAAAAATTCTAAAAAAAACTAGACAAGTTAGATGG
This sequence comes from Rhincodon typus, assembly GCF_021869965.1. Classification (NCBI taxonomy): domain Eukaryota; kingdom Metazoa; phylum Chordata; class Chondrichthyes; order Orectolobiformes; family Rhincodontidae; genus Rhincodon; species Rhincodon typus. Next base: position 24,198,903 of record NC_063359.1, on the reverse strand, counting down.
AGGAAAGGTGCTCCGATTGGTGGGAGAGTGCAGAGTCAGAATTATATTTTAAGGATAAGGGATAAACCTTTCAGGACTGGTATGAGGAGAAATTTCTTCACCCAGAGAGTGGGGACCCTGTGGAATTCACTACCACAGAAAGTGGGTGCGGCCAAAATATTATGCGTTTTCAAAAGGAGGTAGATATAGCTCTTTTGACTAAAGGATCAAAGGACAGAGAGCTAAAGCTAGGGTATCGAGCTCAATGATCAGCCACATTTGTACTGAATGGCAGAGCAGGCTCAAAGGGTCAAATGGCCTACTCCTGCTACAATCTTCTATATTTCTATGCAAAGAGTTTATAACAGTAACTGCTTTTGAGAAATTATCAATATTATCATTAGGAGTTGTGAAACTGAAGTAACTATATTGAAGGTAAAACCAATAGACTTTGCAACTCCTCCTACACCAGCATGAAAGGCAGCCCAAAAATAGTGGTTAGCTGGCAGTGCTAATCTAAAACACATTAAGGGATCTAAACTCACATCTCAAGGCCACTTAGCTTCTCATCAATCACGAAGACCATTCATTTACAGATACAATTATTTTTGTTGGTTTAACATTTAATGAACATTAACATTAGTGACATTTTACAATGTTCAGCATGCTGAGAAAATTTAATTTGCTAGACAGATATTTGAATGACATATAATTTCCTTTCATCAACCAGAATTTGGCTTTAAAATATAACCTAATTTTTTTTTCTTTAGAACTAGTTAACGACTTAGATAATTCCAGATGGTCCTTAGTGAAATAAAATAAATCACAAAAGAATTACTGTTCTTCCAGAAATCTGAGGGAAAAAATCTAGGCTGACATTTCAGTCCAATGCTGTGGTACCACTACGCTGCTTGAGGTGCCATTGTTTGAGACATTTAATCAAGGTCACACCTGCCTTCTTTGAGTCCTTGAAATATTCTTCCCCCAACATCAGTAAAATGGATTATCGAGTTTCACTGCTACTTGTGGAGCCTAGTTGTGCAGAAATTGGCTGCTGGAACACCCAAAATATAATTTCAATTCTATATCATTGCCTGTGAAGCACTTTAGAGCCAAATTTGACAGAAAATAAGCAGCCTTAATACAAACTACAAAGAGTAAGCAGTGACAGATTTTAGATAAAGGCCGCAGCAAAAAATTGTGAAAAGCAATATAGAAGTACTGAATCAACTAAAAACAACACGAATTAGTATACCAGAATGAGAATTTAACTCTAAGGATCATAAGGAATGTTTAAATTTGGTTGGTCAATTTGGTCACCAGCAGCGATCATCATTTAACCTGTTAAAACTGACATTTTGTAGTATAAAGCAGCAAACCTGCATTCTCCTGTGGTTTTGCTATTTGCTTTTATTTATCCAAGTAAGTACACATCTGAGACAATACCTTTGATACTGGCATTACTTCAACAGTTGGACAGCTGACAAAAGCCTCAAGTTAGACACACATTCTCTAGTAACAGATTACTGACAAGAAAACCTCTATTTCCATAGACTAAATTATATTTTTAAAGACACAGCCTTTTACAATTATTCTTTTAAACTAAAAACACTAGCACACGTTAAGCCTTTGTAGGTACTGGATCCTTATCCAATGTTTGTACTCCCCAGGCTAGTTGTATTAGGAAATTACAGCACTGGAACAGGTTAGTAACAGCAATGTTGAAGTACTGGTCACTGAATGACAAGATTCAAAGCTCAAATCTCACTTCTCGACTGCTGGTCACAACAGAAAAAAAAACTTGCAAAATGTCCTGATGAGACATGTCAAAAATAAACTTGAACTAACAATTAAAATTGCAACAAAATAACTGTTAGATTAATGCGAGAATTCTATTCATGTTTCATAAAAGATTATATAGGTTAAATTATGAAAACATGCCAAATTTCAAGAGGGCAGCACAATGAGCGCTGTAAATGGTCACAGTACACTATGATTTAACAGAGGTAAAGCAATCCCAAAATTTCTAATCCAAATATCTATCTAAAGATTACTGATGGAAATAAACACATGAATTTTCGAGTGGGCAGAATCAAGACATAGAGTCATACAGCATGGAAACAGACCCTTCAGTCCAACCTGTCCATGGCGAACATAATCCCAAACTAAACTAGTCACACCTGCCTGCTGCTGGCCCATATCCCTCCAAACCCTTCCTATTCATGTATCTATCCAAATGTCTTTTAAACTTTGGAACTATACCCTCTATTGGTGAAAAACATGACACTGTCAAGATTTATACAGAACAAAGAGCTAACATGAGGCTGAGGGGTGACCTCATAAAGGTTTATAAAATCATGAGGGGCATGGATAGAGTAAATAGACAAGGTCTTTCCCTCAGGTGAGGGAGTCCAAAACTACATTTAAGGTTAGAGGGGCAAGATTTAAAAGGGGCTTAAGGGGCAACTTTTTCATACAGAGGGTGGTGCGTGTATGGAATGAGCTGCCGGAGAAAGTGGCGGAGGCTGGTACAATTACAACATTTAAAAGGCATCTGGATGTGTATATAAATAGGAAGGGTTTAGAAGGGATATGGGCCAAATGCTGGCAAATGGGACTAGAATTATTCCGGATATCTGGTCAGCATGGATGAGTTAGACTGAAGTGTCTGTTTCCATGTTGTACAGTTCTATGACTATGCCACCAGAAAGCCTCTATAACCTGACGAATCAGTGCAAACTAAGAATACAATATCTTCAAGAGACAACGGAAGGAAACCTAATTTAAATTATTATTAATATACTTAAATTCTTCCGTAGCCTTGCCCCTTTCTCTGTAGCATAACTTTCTCCAGCCCTGTAATCTCTGTGATCACTGCACTCCTCCAATTTTGGTCTGATGGACATGCCCAATTTCCTAACTTCTATAATTTGCTTCCTAAATCTGTCCAACTTTCTAGGTCCCTCCTTCAAGGTAATCCTCAAAACAAACCACTTTGAGTACTCTTTTGGTCATATATCCTAATATTGTTTCATGTGGTTCAATGTCAAATTTTGTTTGGAATTACTTCTGTCAAACACCTTGAAATATTTTGTCAAGCACTATATTCATTAGCTCTCTGAAGTATGGCATCAATCCTGACGACTTGAAGAAGGCTCATGTTATACTAAGATAGAAAAAGGCAATCAAGTTAGAAATAGTAAATAATAGGCTGAGTTTGGCCAGTGATACAAGTTGTAGAAAAAACAACAAGGAGTATATGCCAAACAAAAATAGAGATAGCTGGAGAAACTCAGCAGATTTGACAGCATATGTGGAGAGAAAGCAGAGTCAATGTATCAAGTCCAGAGACTTTTCTTCAGCCCCACACAGAACATCAGTCAAGTTCAGAGATAGAGAAGCCTCAGAAAAATTCAGAAGCGTTAAACTGATCTTTTGCAGATTTCCAGTGGCAGTTATTCTGTCCATCATGCCTGCACCAGCTCTAATACCTAATGCTCAGCTCCTGCCTTTTCCCCATTTCCCTGCACACCATCTTTGTCCAAAATCCTCCAATACCCTCTTGAATGCCCTGAATGAATCTGCATTCACATTTCCAGGCAGTGCATTCCATGCCCTAACGACTCGCTGTGTGAAAAAAAAATTCTCATCACCCTTGCTTCATTTGCACATCACTTTAAATCTATGCCCTTTCAATCTTCTCTTTTACGAGCAAGAACAGCTACTCCCTATCTACTCAATGCAGCCCATTCATCATTTTGAAAACCTGTCAAATATCCTCTTAGCCTTTTTCTCTCCAAGGAGATTAGTCCAAACTTCTTTGATCTATCCTCATAATTGAAGTTTATCATTCCTGGAACCATTCTTATAAATCACTTCTGCACTTTCTCAATTTATTCACATCAATGTATTTTATCTTATAAAAAGATTATCTACAATATGGTGGTCAATTCTGTTAATAGTCATGTGGCGTATCTCAGGAGCCCCACTCTGGCAATGACAGCTTCTGCTATATTTACTGCAGGAGAGGTCAGTGGGCTGAGAAGGTAGATCATTGACAAGCTTTGCTTTTTCTGGTCTCTCTTTTCAGCCAGTTAAGCTTTTAGTTTCTGCTCAGCTACTCCAATGCTTTCAACCAGCAGCCTCCAAAGATCACTGTTGCTCATGACTACGTCTGACACCTTCTTATCTCACTTGCAGCTGTCCTTGTGGTAAAGGTATGAACACTTGGGAAGTCGTGACCCAATGGGCAATTTGCTACACAGATGGTGTTTGGGTTTACATACATCATCCATCCAATGAACATGCTGAGCCAACACGGATATCTTTTACTCAGCAATTAATGTATACAGGTGGAACTAGCATACTCCAGTATAGCTGAGTTTGTGGTCTTATCCTGCCAAGAAAAGCAGACAATGCATTTCAATGAAGGTAGCACCTGTGTAGCATATACCGTCCTGGGTTCAACATTGTAAAGGTGTGCTTAATAGACTCGTGGTTTGTGTTCTCAGTCAGGGTATGGTTATTCCGCACTGTCTTGCTCAACTTGGAGATAACAGCTGCAGCTTTTGCTACAAATGTGTTGGTTTTAGTACCAAATATATGATTTTATGATTCTAAATGACAGATAGTTTCAATTATCTAAATCAGCAATCAACAGTCTCCAGCTTTAAACTGCCGAAGATGAAAGATGATGGTCGGGAAACATCCTGGATTATGACATCTGTCTTCCTGATGTGTATGGTCAAACTAAACTCTTTACAGACACAAGAGAATCTGTCCATTTATTCCTGAAGACATTACTCAGGAAGGAATGATTGTATGACAACATCAGGGTAGCGCAATTCTCTGATAAGGAGTTGGTATGCCTTTGTCTTGGATCTCAGGCATGCAAGGGTGAACAGCTTTCCATCAGTTCTGGTATAGAAGAAGACACCCTCTACAACAGGAGGCAAAGATAACAATATGCCGAAGAATATCCATGCAAAATATAACTCTGTTTGACTCCAGTACAGATCTCAAAGTTCCCCATCGTAGCCTGATACTACCAAATACATGGGAAAAAAAGATCACAATGAGCATCTTTGTTGTAGGCCCTGCTGCGGTTGTTTTGAACAGTGACTTATTTGCAAGGATGCTGGTTTTACCTGGTTCAATTGGAGGAACACATGCTAAGCAGCGTTCCCTCTAAAATTCTTGCTACGCACAGGCATCAGAGGCCTGCACAGCCAATATTGATTTAGCCTGCTAATGCCAATTGCCATGCAAGAATATTGGAATGGCTGCACGTGCATGCAAGCCATGCAACTTAGAAGGGAACGCTGCTGCTAAGAACAAATAGAGCTCATTGTGAAACCTATGTGATCACTTGAAGCAGTGACTGAAGGAATATTAAGATTGTAATTCCTGAGGAAGTGGTGTCTGCAAGACTTCAGAGACAGTCATACATTATTAGTGATTTGACCATACATGCCAGAACATTTAAACATCAGTCTCTAAAACTTTATCCTTTTACGTTCAAGAATAACCCATTGGTGAAAACGTATTTTCTTTCAGAAAGCTTCTCTCCGCAGAGAATTTTTTTTACATTTTCCCTAACAAGTGTATATGTGTAGGCATTCATGTCATTAGATTTGCTGAACTCCAACTTAATAAACTGGTTTTCTGTGGCATCTAGAGCTTCCTGGTGACAATGTTATACCTAATGGAAACCTCAAGTTAGTGTCACACCCACTCCAACTATTTACTACAATTGCTGATGACCTTTGTTTCCAAAGCAGCCATTTTCTTTGCGGATGTACCTGTTGTCTGTTTTATCCCTTCACTCATGCCCCTGGCATTCTCTGTGTCAGGGGACATCTGGAGGTTTTGGCAGAGTTGTAACAGTAATCATTGGTGCACCATCTAGTAATTGATAGACTTTATGGTGAGCGGCTCTTAGTATATTCAGAGTTTTGTTGCTCAGATTTGTCGTGGTTAATGAAAACAGATCACTTGGCTTCAATGACAGGTTTTGTTACAATGATGTTAATCTCAAACCAATCAACAATTTTTGCTCTTTCTTTCCATTCGTTGAGAATATGGTATTGTGTATTATGTGTCTTAAATGTCCCATTTTGCTTCTTCACTCTGTATGGAATACTCTAAATGCCAATTCAATCAAGTGACAAAACAATTGTTTTTCATTTGGGCAAACAGAAAAACAGGCATTGATACGAGAGTAGCATTTCTGCTTTCAATGGAAAGAACTTCAAGAGTTGCACTCTCACCCTAGTCCACACAAGTGATCTTCATCATCGTCATGTGTTGAAAATGCTTTTCAATCAGCCTTAACTGATATGGATCAGATTCAGGTGAAACCAATGCCCTGATCCTGAACAGCTCCTGAATGTCTCCTTGTTGCATGTTTGTTCTGAAAGGAGGTACTTGTTACACAGCTCATGGAAGCAGTAAAGCTCACAAAGTCTCTGTCCACACTCATTTTCTTTCACAGACTATGTGTCTTAAGAAAAGGGGGGCCATGACTCAAGGTCCACATCCACTTCTCTGTTGAAGTCCCTCAATAGGTTCAAGATGATTTGGGTAATCTGCTGATATCAAAGTCAAACTCCTCATAGAATTTGATCTTTCACCTATCCAATGAAGCATAGTTATGTATGGAGATTAACTACCCTTACCTGAAGTTGAGATGTAGATGGAAAGAAAACATTCTGAACCACGTGGGGGTTTCTGTCAATAAGAGTGGGGAGTTCCTCATAGTGAAGCTGCACATTTTTCATGGTTTCCTTAGAACTCTTCTCCTGATAGATGAATGGGTAATGTTTTTTTTTTCTTTCAGTGATCCACTGAGCCTGGTTTCTTGTAGGAATGCTATGTCAATGTTCAACCTGGCAAGTTCCACGTCAATCACAGCTGTCTTTTGCACATTACTGACCAACTGCAAGTCACCTGTCATTCCCTTACACATCACCCTGATGTCCAGTTTATTCCACCTGGTTCAAAGAATTCCATCCACTTGCTAAGCAGATTTTTGAAGCACCCACTGAGCAGATGTACCACAGCATGTCAGCACCTTACTAGTCAAAAGCTGCATGACTTGAGGTGCGAGATGGCTAACCAATAAGACATAATTATCTCTCCCAGCAGAGACAGCCTATTCTCTACACTAATCAAGCTGGGCTTATCACTATAATTGTTGTCACCCATGTTATGCTAATGGTTTGCAGTAAAGCTTTTAATGTTCCCTCCATGAGACCTCTCTGGAGGCCCTAGGCTGGCAAAAGGTCAGTATATCCCTCTCGACATTCCCAATTTAGTCCAAAGCACTATATTTGGCACCAGCTTGACTGTTGCAATTGTTTGGAAGATAATATATTTAGATACCAGTCAGCCTTTGCATTCCACCCAGATTTTCTTCCCTCCCTCCAACTCCAAAACAAAGAGAAAGGCTTACCATTGGAGAAACTGTATCAGTCGCAAGAGTCTCCCTCATTTTTCTCCTTTCTCATATTGGTGCTAGCCAGTGGTGACGGCTAAAACTTAGAAAAAAACTAGCACACAAAACTGGAAAGTATGCTAATTCTCTTCACCTCGACAACAGCTGTAACATATCAACCTGCTAACAGTAAAATAATGCTATGTATAAAAAGACTCCACTGCAATGATAGACTCAGGGAGCTCTTACTCTATGAAACAAAAGTCTCAAGGAAGATTCAATTAAGAAAGGACAACAAACGGTGTCTTACAAATACAAAAAGTTCAAGAAAAGGAAAATCTAGAAAATTCAACATGTAAATAAACTTCAACTCAAAAGGGCACAGAAATAAATAAATTACAAATTCCCAACTGTCTCATGGAAAAGGTTATATTCTTGGAATCACTAATGGATAAAGTAGCTTCATCATTTATACAAATCAGGCAATGACCATCTCCAACAGGAGAAAATCTAACAATCTCTTTTAATAGCACTACAGTTGCTGAATCCAACAGCACCAACATCCTGCGGGGTCACTGCTGACCATAAACTGAACTCACCCAGAGATTTAACCACTGTCACTACAAGGCAGGTCAGAGGTTAAGTGTTCTGCAGCGACTAACTTAATTCCTGAAATCTCAAATTGTCCATTATCTACAAGTGTCAAGGAAGGATTGCATGGGATTACTTCCACTCGTCTAGAGGAATGCAGTGCTAACAACTCTGAAGAAGCTCAACAACACTTTTTTACACAGAGAGTGGCTTGTGTGTGGAATGAACTTCCAAAGGAAGTGTGGATGTAGGTACAGTTACAACATTTAAAAGACATTTGGATAAGTATATGAATAGGAAAGGTTTGGAGAGAAATGGACCAAACACAGGAAAGAGAGACTAGTTTAGTTAGGGAACGTGGTCGAAATGGACTAATTGGACCAAAGGGTGTGTTTCCATGCTGTATGACTCCATGAACATCTAGGAAAAAGGAATCTGTTTAAATCAAGGCCTCATTCACCATCTTAAACATTCACTCTATCCACCACTGACATACAGTGGCAGTAGCATGCACCATTTAGAAGATGCGCTCCTGCAACTCACCAAGCCTTTTTCAACAGCATTTTCCAAACCCTTGACTTCTACCATCTTGGTAGATGTTTGGTAATACCATAACCTGTAAGTTCCACACCAAGCCATGCATTACATCACTGGATCAAAGTCCTGAAATGGTTTGCAGCAGTGCAAGAACCTGGCTCAGCACTGTTAGAACCCTTGCTGATTTTTAATTTTTAGCATCTTTAAAAACAAGACGAACACAAACAAACTGTTATTTGTTTTTGAGGCCAGTCCTGGAAGTTAATTGCAGGTTGGTTCTTGTTCAAAGTGCTTTATTGACTTTGGCTCCTCAGAAACTACAGGATTCTATCTCCTGGCACTGCTGTCTTCAGAAACTCAGCAAGATGCGTGCGCCTTTGAAATTACGGATTGTGGAGATTGTCATCTCATTTATTTCTTTGTCATTTTGATTTGTTCCTTAAATGTTTGTCTGTCTATCTTTGAGAGAGTGGTGGCTAGAATTGAACAAGATTAGGGTAAAATCTTGATATCAATGATATTACCACATTGTTAATTTTGTTCTGCTAAAGCTACTGTATTACTAATAAACTGTTAAATCTCTAGCCTAAGTTATAAACCTGTTGTCTGGTATTGGTTATATACAAAGTCTGGTACTGGTTATTCAAGAAGTCTGCTTAAGAATCACAGGGGTCAATTTTGAAGGTCACCGAATGTTTCAAATTTTAATGTGAGAGAGTACAGGGATAGGGAGGCTGATTTGATTTGCCTGTTCGTCTTTGTGTCGTAACAGCACCACCTCCACATGGACAATAATGGATGGACAATAAATGTCAACTTGTCAGCAAAGCCCAAGACCCATGAACAAATAAAAACAAACTTTGAAATTGGACATGAAAAATATTGATTTGAAACAAACCTTCCACAGTTCCTTCCTGCAAACTGGTGAGGCAGATTGTTTTGGACTCAATTCTTGCCTAACAAAAACTGGAAGCATTCTTTTACTATACCTTCATAATCACAACGGCCTGTAGGAAACACACCAGTAGCTGATAGATAGACCAGGAGGACGCTATTTCCAGGCAGCTCCTGAAAATGAAAATAGAAATATCACTGAAATTTCATGCCGTATTATTTTCTTTAGAACTCATTCTTTTCCTTTTTAATAAAAGTACCAATGAAGCTTTAAAAAATTAAAACTAATAGCCTGGCATCTGCTGCTTTTCTGCAGCAGTACACATGCACGTAAGAACTACAAGCAGGAGTAGGCAATTCAGCCCCTCGAGCCTGCTCTGCAATTCAGAATGATCATGGCTGATCCCACCTCACCCTCTACTTTCCTGCCTGTTCCCCATTACCCTTCAATCCATTACTATTTAAAAATCTGTCTATCTCCTCCTTAAATTTATTCAGTGTCCTAGCATCCACTACATTCTGGGGTAGTGAATTCCACAGATCCATGATGCTTTGAGAGAAGTAATCTCTTCTCATCTGAGTAATCTCTTCTTCGTAAGGACAAATCCCTCAACTCTGGAACCTCTGAACTGCATCCAACACCACATCCCTCCTCAAGTACAAACTATTTAAATGGCTATATCCTTAGATTTTAAGAAAAAGACTTGCTTTTCTGAATAATTAATTAACTAGGTGATTTGAATCAGAAGCATTCAAGCTTTTTGCTTTGTGAGCCTCTTGACTGTATTACATGCAACTTCAAGAGCAATAAGGTTACCTTCAAGTTCCCATTAATTTGTATTCCTAAAGTTGATGACATTAGCAGATCTTGGGTGTTGTGATACAGTATTTAATCACCAAAGAGATAACAGTTCTAAGAATAGCTCTTTCTACATCTCCAAGCCCACAAAATCTCAAAAGAACAAATCAACATTTGCAAAATAAACGCAAAGGGGATTGACTTGCCTAAACTTCCATGTTGGATCTATCACTGATGATCTTTCATTTATAACCCCTAGTTCTGGATAACTGAAAATGAAAACATCCCC
>NC_063359.1:24184586-24187979 GCF_021869965.1 Rhincodon typus | reverse complement strand
AGCATCTGCAGTTCTTGTCCTCTTTATCTATCCTAGTAAACCTTTATTAAGCTCAAAGACTACTGACAGAGTTAAGTAGTTTCAGTTAGGAGTATATGTTGTTAGAACAAAATGTAATGAGGCAGCCTAGACTGCACAATTAGCAGGATAAGAGGCACCTGGGATGGATAAAGACCTGGTCTGGACCCTTCTTCAGGACCCATTTCTGAAGAAGGGTCCAGACCCAAAACATCAGCCTTCCTGCTCCTCTGATGCTGCTTGGCCTGCTGTGTTCATCCAGCTCTACATCTTGTTATCTCAGATTCTCCAGCATCGGCAGTTCCTACTATCTTTGTTTCACTAATATCCTTTTCAGGGAGGGAAATCTACCAGCCTTACCTAGTCAGGCCTACATGAGACTTCAGACTGGCAGCAATAACATGGTTTACTTTTAACTGCCCTCTGAAATGGCCTAGCAATCTACTCAGTTCCAGGGCAATTGGAATAGGCAATCAGTGCTTGCCAGCAATACCCACATCCCATGACTGAATTGAAATAAATACATTGGAAAATTAGCAAACCTTAAAAGATGCAGAAAGAAATGTATACAGTTGACTGAAAGTCGGCTTGTACAGCAAATACTTGTGTGGATTTTCTCGTTTTGATGGTTTCTCTGTTGATTCCTGGAGAGAAAAAAAAAGACAATTTACAGAGTTATTTGTTCTTTTGCACATTTTTGGAGATTCCACATTAGGCTATGCACCATTCCTGGTTCAGAACAATCTGTCCTCAGGTCTTTAATCAAAGCTGTTCAAAACCGATTTCAATAAAGAATCACATCTGCCCACTAAACATTAAAAATATTTTATGAACACCAATTCAAAAAAAACAAAACACATTTGTTGAAGTTTAAAAACACAATTTTCTTTAGCTGAAAGGATTGATAAAGGCCACAATGCCAAATTATGGCTCATGTGACTTGAGCCCACTTGCCCTGGGATGAAGGAGAATCATCATTTTTAAGACTTATTGAACAGGCCTCAATGAAACCTGAAGCAGCCACATTGAAACTACCTGCAAACCCTTCTGTACCCCTATTTCTGGCAGCTTCAGATTTTTTAGAGCTATTTTTCCCCTTCTTCAGTTACCCCTTTTGCACATTTCCACAGCATTAATTTGTACTCTGGTACCTCACTGAAATCAGTTCTGTTCTTGTGCAATTTTTGATGGCATGTGCTTTTCAGTTATGGAAGGTAACACAACCGACTTTTATCCTATCATGATCTGGCACTCGCACACATCTAGCAGGAAGCTCAAAGTCAGGAGCATAGATCCTGATTTACTTTCTTCTTCGCATTCCAGGTGAGTTAAAGACAACCGTAATCCTTAAAGCATATCTCAGTAAGAAATGGGGTTCAAACCAGGGATCCTCTGGTCTTCATTGCTCTAAACCAGTTAGTAAGTGTGAAACTCTCAGGGAAACTCAATATTTATCTACATAGTTGGCCAGAAGTATGGCAATTCACAGCTAAAGTGTCTAGTAATTCTGATGAGCAAGTGTATTTAGTAGATATTTGTGATTGAAGAGGGCAAGAATAAAATTAAAAAACTGTCTAGCCCGTCCACAAATATTCATCCTGTTGGTCATCAGTAAGTGCAATTAATCGTGCTGGTAGAAAAATTCCGTGTTGCTTTATAGTCTTGACTTCTCCTTTCAGATTGACTGGCTTGTGGACTCCGATTAGGTGTGAAGAAAAGAGTTAAACCAAATGGCAAAAAACCATTTTACCGTGAGCCGTTTCCAGAACAACTCGCCACTCAGCTGACATCTACCAAAGGACCAGTATCCCTTGTGTCTGTGTCATTTTGAAAGGCTGCTGTGCAACTGGACTAGCACTGGTGGTCTGGACTGCCCCTCACTGGCACCATCATGGAACAGCAGCCTCAAAGAAACACTGCTTATGTCTTATAGCTGACTTGACTGACACTCTCTTGTACATAGAACCCTATTCTCTCTCCCATTCCTTGCTTTCATACATTTCTTGTTCTTAGCCACGTCCTATCTGCTCCACACACATCAGGATAATACAGCACACTGAGCTGACTATGCAAGATAGCCTCCCCAGACTGGTCCAACCAGGAGAACTGCATCCTGAACTACCCTATACTCTGCATCATCACAGCCCTGGTTGAGGCACAAGCAGCACAAAACCTTCACTCCACATCAGAGAGTTGGGCAATGGTGTCAAGAGGCATGATTGCAGTGCACAGCCTTGTTCCTCAGTAACAATCTTGTAAAGCACCTGAACCTTCAAATATATCTAGTACGTGAGTGTGCTCCTGAATACAGAAGTTGTGGCAGCTCTCAGGGGAGCAGTACACAATAAGTGTAATACTGATAACAGATCTCTTGAACGTTAATGAACGGAACCCCTTTCTGTTGAATTTTGCAGTGTTGTGTTACAGCCCCCTTGGTAGCAAGGTGTGTGCGCTTGATGACACTCTGTACCTTGGGGAACCCAGCTATGTTACCAAACACAACCGCGTGGACTGGAGAACTGACCCCACCATTGGAAGAAATGAACAGGTGCAATTTTGCATAGATGGCATCAGTGACAGTCTTGATGCATTTCGAGGTTCACGACAAAGATCCCACACAGATTACCCAACATTCACTGAAAGGAGCCAGTGGCATAGGCATTCCACGGCCAGAGAGAGGATGGCCTCTGACTCCTACAGCCCTCAGGTTCAGCTCCAACATCTCGTACCATTCCATCACAGTGTCCTGGGATAGAAGGAGCCTGCGATGACATTGCACGTTGCTCATCTATAGGAAATGGAGTTAGGGCTGAAAATCTCCGGGCCTCCTGCTCACTCCATGCATCCTGAGGGATGCGGTAGCCGTGATATCTCCCAGAGTTATTTTCTGTTTGCAGGTAAAAAGACATCTGTCAAGTGGGAAGCGTTCAAGAGCGTGATGACAAGAGTTCAGAGGCATTTTGTTCCTGTTAGAGTGAAGGGTAAGGTCTGTAAGATTAAGGAACAATAGATGAATAAAGATATTGTGGTTCTCGTCAAGAATAAGAGAGTGTATCTTATTTTAGAAGACAACTTGGTTCAACTGAATCTCTTAATCAATATAAAGAATGTACAGGCATTCTTTACAAAGAAATCAGGAAGGCAAAGAGGGGATATGAGATAGCATTGGCAGATAAGGTTAAGGATAATCCAAAGAGATTCTACAAATACATTAAAAGCAAGAGGACAACTAGAGAGATGGTATGGCCTCCTAAAGATCAAGGAGGTCATCCTTGTGTTGCACCCCATAGGAGGAGAGAGATACTAAATGAATATTACTGTGGAGAAAGAAATGGAGTCTAGAGAATGCAGAGAAATAAACTTTGATGTTTTAAA
>NC_063359.1:24175553-24184086 GCF_021869965.1 Rhincodon typus | reverse complement strand
TTAAAAATTCTTCTGTACTTGAACAATTTTAGGAACTGCATTCAGGAAAGTTCAAAATCTTAGTAAAGATACAAAGGAATTTACCAGGAAGTTAATGGAGCTGAAAGACTTCAGTTATGAGTACAAGTTTGAAGAGTTAGGACAGCTTTCCTTATATCAGAGAAGATTATGACATGACCCAATGGAAGTTTTAAAGACAGAGGTTTTCAAGATGGAGAAGGGGGTAAAGAAGATACAATCTATGCAATGTAAATCAATAATCAGAGGTCACAGATTTAAAATAATTGGCAAAAGATCTAAGTGAGAGAATCACAAAAAGTCTTTTTCACTCAGATTTGTTAAGTCCAACCTGAAAACGTGGTGGAGGCTGATTGCATAAATAATTTCCAAAGAGACCTGGGGATAAGAAACTTCGGGTTATGCGTAAAATAAACAGAGAGGAGTCTAAGCGTGGCTGTTCTTTCAAGAACGAAGGGCCAAATGCCTTCTTTGATGATGTAAGATTCTGTGATTTATGACTGGATTAAAAGGGATGAATACCAAATCAAATCAAACACAGATAAAAAAAGTTATTTTTTAAAATCAGAAATAAACTGTGAAATGAAATTCAGAAAGTTCACAAGCTTTTTCTGCAGAGCCTACAGTGTTGCTATTTATAATATACTAAATTTGCTACGCCAATTGCACAGGTTCTTTAATTAGGCATCAGAGTTTTCTGCTTGCCACATGAGCAGTTGAATACGTCGATCACTAAACAGACAATCACAATTCTCAGAAGCTGCAGATTCCTATACCTGCAGCATTACTAATGCACTCTGTGGAAACAGAGTTTTGAGTTGATTTGCTGTAGAAATTAAGGAAAACAGCTAGTATGACAATGAGAAAGAAATCCACAGAAGTTTAATTACCATTTTATACTTCATACTGCAGCTTTATTATTAATTGAAACAAACCTTATGCTGCAACTCTGCCCTCTGCTTCCTTGTCTCTTCTAATGCTTTGGCAATTTCAATGCTTATAGTTTCTCTGCTGTTTAATTCTTCCTGCATTCAAACATTTGATGTTTTTTAGTATAATTACGCAATTAAAACTTCAAAACAATCAGATTCAAGTTGCACATTAAATTAATAGTGCCATTAAATTATGGGGGAGTAAATTAACCTAGATGTTACATATGCAAGAGAAGGAGCAAGCTAATAACACTGCTGTGATTAATTGAAAGATTGATGCAACTATTCAAGTTGTGGTGTGAGGGAGTGGTGGACGTGAGAAACTCATGTCATGCACTAGTTTTAAACACTAACAGAAATATTGCTTACTTACATGCAGTTATATCTCTTTGGGCACTTGAAACTTTAGGTCAAACAGAAGCATTCAAATCTGCTCAACTCACTTCATTGTTCAAATGTTTGATTGCCTATGAGATCAGTAGTGCTCAGCATCTCAGATAGTTTGAATACTTCCAATCAATATCAAAATATCACCCGAATGCCTATTCTACTTGATATTAATGAACTTTTAACGGGCTAGTTGATTACTTAAGTTAGATATTTTGAAGAGCTTCTATTCAAGCTAAGCTTTAGGATTTGTGATAGAATAATGAAGTGTTGACAAACTATTTATATTTAATATTAGTAAAAATATCAATTGTACAAAAATAATTTTGATGCATGTTCATCATAGTGAATATTTCCCAATTAGAGCTGCCTATAATACTGCACAATGTTTACAAAATAATTTTGTCAATAAAATGATTGTGACGTGTTTTGAAGAAGGGTCATTAGTTAGAAAACGTTAACTCTGCTTTCTCTCCACATTTTCTGCTAGGCCTGCTGAGATTTTTCAGCGATTCTGTTTTTGTTTGTCAAATGCTGCTGCTGTTTCCAAAGTGGCAGCTTAATTAATAATAACAGTTTTTTCAGGTTTCTTTATTCTATGCTTGCTCTCTGCACCAGATAGAATCACTAGTCTTCGACAGCTTTAATAAGTGCTTCACAGCAGCAGAATATGCTGTTTTACAGTGAGATAACTATTCAATTACATTCTTTCCACAGGCTACAAAAGTCAGCTATGCAAGCTTCTCATTGTCCCAGTTATAGAAACCATACTGGGTCAAGAGGGAAGAGGAGTCAAATAAAGGACATATTAATTACAAAGCAGGCTTAGAAGAATGAAAAGAATGCGCAAAAAAAACCATGCTTTTAGAAGAATGTCACATGTTGAAATTACAAATCATGAAGTAGTAGAAAAACCAGAACAGTCTTAAATATATGCTTTTCATACATTACAGAACCTTTTATACCTGTTAAGATTATTCAACAGGCATTAAAATGGAGTTTGAGTCATTATTGTTAACTAGTTAATGCGCTCTTCAAATGTTCAATTACTATATTCCTACAGATATTTAGCATAAATTAATGTAATACTTTTTTAAAAAAAATCAGTGTCATAGAAAGTGAGATAACAAGGTGTAGAGCTGGATGAACACAGCAGGCCAAGGAGCATCAGAGGAGCAGGAAAGCTGACGTTTCGGGTCTGGACCCTTCTTCAGAAAAAGTGTCATAGAAAGTGTCCATTCCACGTAGAAAAAAAGTAACAAGAAAGTTGATACAGCTGCAGCAATAAAGGTAGCAAGTGAAAGAAATAAAGATTATACTTTGAAATGGGGATGTTTTTGATATGTTCCAGCAACTGGTCACCCAACATGATCACTAAGTCATGAAACAAGTCTCTGATCTGCCCTCTCAGCCTGGAACAGTAATGACATTATATGGAATGGAAAAATCATTAAAAATATTAGTTTAAAAAAAACATTCTGGCTTGTAATTTTAGAATGTAATACTAACCTTTGATCTTTCCAGTTCACATTCAACTTTCCTCAATGTGTTTTCTGTGTCATTAAGCCTGTCACTTAGCGCTTCATTTTTCTTTTGGAATTGGCTCTGTGCACAAGTGAACACAAATAGATGTATTTGTACACTGGTCAATTAGGCTATAAGGCTGTATATAGTATAAGTCAGCTAAAAGACATTTTGATTTCCCATGACTGGAAATGTGAAGAAATGATCTTACAGGGACAAACAAATTAATGGAGAACGTTAAACACAGACTAATGGAAAAATAACTTTTGTCTAATCGAGCTTCAGACCACAAGAAAACAATACGTCCACAGTTATCTGATATAAAAATAAGCACTGGTAATCTAATAGGTATTTATTTTGTACCATAGCTTTTCATAGTTCATGGAATTATTTTAAAGTATCGTAATGTTAAATGGATCACTTTTTTATGGCATTCTCTATTTTAGGCAAGTGCAAATTATATCTTGTAAAACACTGTCATGTTCACCATTCTAAAAAACAGCATACACTCCATTTCAGTTAGTGTAAGAGCTTTGTTTTCCCTTAGAATAGGGGAGGTTGAGAGGGGACATGATGGAGATGAAAGGCACAAATGAGAGTAGACAAGGAGAAATATTTCCCCTTGATGGAGAGATCAATGACCATGGGAGATAAATTTAAGGAAAGGGGCAGTAGGTTTAGAGGAGATACGAGGAAAAATCTTTTCACCCAGGGGGTGGTGGGAATCAAGAACTCACTGCCTGTAAAGGTGGTACAGGTAGAAACCCTCAAACATTTAACAAGTATTCAGACGTGCACTTGCGATGCCAAGGCATACAAGGCTATACGACAAGTGTTGGAAAATAGATGGTTGTTTTTGACTGGTGCAGCCACAATGGGCTGAAGGGCCTTTCTTTGTGCTGTACAGCCTGATGACCCTACCAGCCATACTCTTTTCCTGGTTATTCTATTGCCCCTAAAATACATATAAAATGTCTTTACATTTTCCTTAATGCTAACAGCCAGTGTTTCTTCGTGTTCCCCCTTCACTCTCCTAATTTCTTTCTCAAACAGGGCCCTACACTTTAGACTTTTCTAGGGCTTCCACTGTTTTGAGCCTTTGGTACCTACCATAAGCATTTTTTTTTGTTGGTTAACCAATCCTGTAAATCCCTTGGCATCCAAGGTTCTTTATATTTGTTGGTCCAACCCTTCACCTTTACTGGAATGTGTTGACCATGCACTCTCACTATCACCATTTTTTAATGTCTCCCATTATTCTGATGTGGATTTTCCTGCAAGTAGCTAATTCTAGTGCACTTGGGCTAGATACTGTCTTATCTCACCAAAGCTGGTCTTCCCTATTCAGAACCTTTATTTCTCATCCATCTTTGCCCTTATCCATAATTACCTTAAATCTTACTAAATTATGGCCATTATCACCAAGATGCTCTCCCACTTCATTTCCTCAAATCAGGTCCAGCATTGCTCCTCCTTTTGTAATAGTTCCTACGTGCTGGCTTAAAAAGCTCTCCTTGACACATTTTAAGATTCTGCCCCTCCAAGCCTTTCACATTTGTCTGACCCAGTTTATATTGGGGAAGTTGAGGTTATCTGCTATTACCACCCAATTTGGCTACATATCTGTCTGTCTATCTCTCTGTGATTGATAAGGGTGTACTGCAGACCCCCCAAACAAAGTGATCGCTCCCTTTGGTTTTTAAGTTCTACTCATATGGCCTCTGCAGTGATTGAAACCATGGCCACATGGATCTCACTGACAATGAGATCCTTGATTGGGGTTGTTAGCCTGGGCCAATCAGGGAGCCCTGGCAAACAGACATAAAACAGGAGGTTCAGAAGGTCTCCTCAAGCTAGGGTTTGACTTTGAGCTGGCTGGTCACAGCTCATGTACAGTGCACATGTAAATAAAGGGTGACGTGGTGATGGGATAACGGACTCTGCAGTTATCTTAGTGGCGACAAGAGTGGGATTAATGATGTAACCATGCAAAAGTGCCTACTAGCTGAAGCCTAACTAGACTTCAAACAGGCACTACAACTGGCTTTGTCATTCGAGAACGCGGCAAGTGGAGCATGGGAGGTACAGGGCATCCCAACGGAAGTGGGCTCCTCACCTGTCTAACTGAGCTTGGGGAAACCACTTGAATGTAGGCAATCGCAGTGCCTCACGCAGGGCACGTCCTGAGAAGAGGGAACCTAGACCAGCCCACAGCAAAACTCCACAACAAAGCTGAGCTTCGGCCAAATAGCTAAAAAGTTCTTCAGGATCCAGGCTGGCAAGCCATTGTATGTGCTACCGGTATGCGGACTTGAGACAGCAAAGAGTCCTACGAGACCTGACTGGAGTAAGAGAACTCATAGGCCAGTATCTCGTCACCAAGTCACCCTTAATTTACATGTGCACTCTACATGGGGTCTTATCAGCCAGCTCAAAACCAGTCCCTAGACTGAACAGACCTTTGGAATCTCCTCTTTATATCTGTTTGCAAGTGACTCCTGATTGGAAACAAAACAGAAACATTGCTGGAAAAGCTTTATCAAGTCTGACAGCAACTGTGGAGAGAAATCAGAGTTAATGGGGTCCAGTGAGCCTTCCTCACAAGGGTCCCCTGATCAGCCTAGGTTAACAACTCCAATCAAGGATTTCATAATCAATGAGATCCACATGGCCATGGTTCCAATCACTACAAACCTCCCCCACTAAATCCGGGATGTAGGCTAGTTCTTTCTCTTGTAGATTCTCCTGGAACGTTTTCACCCCAGGTCTGGTTCCTCTGACTCGGACCATAGCCTGTCTCTTATGGCTGGAGCATCTTGGGAGAGTTTCCTCCTCTTCTTCTGGCAGGAATGGCATCAAGGCATCTTGGCCTCTGAGGTTTCCTCAACATAAAACTGGGAGGGAGAACCATTAGTTTCTGACAGCCTTTCTGGCTATCCTTAGGGGCCAGGTATGTTTTGCTCCTGCCCAGTCGAAGCTTTCAAGTGATCTATACGTTTGTTCAGGACCACCTCACCTACTCAAACTTTGTATGTCACGGGACATGACCTCGTGTCAACCTCGCCTTGTACCCATGCCAAGTCATTTCTGTGGTTCCGGCACCAAACTTCGTCCCCTGAAGTAAACTCTCTCTCAGTTAGAGGAGGCAACTTGGCCGGCAATGGCATTCCTGCTATCGTTTCAGCCCCATTTGAGAATTCTTTTAACATACTGTCATTCCTTACTGCAGTAACTGACTTCTAAATCAATATTGCAACAAACCTGCTCTTTTACATCACACTATCTCAGATAAAGATTCTATACACCAAAACATTGAGCTGTCAGACCTGTCTTTCTTTCAATCATGTCTCAGTGAAAGCAATGATATCACATCTCCATGCATTAATCAACTCCCATCAACTCATCTGCCTTACTTGCAAGCTTCCTTGCATTAAAATAAATGGCTTCAGCCTTGCCTTGTACTCTTACACCTTAATTTGACAATATTTTCACTGCCTTCTAGACTGACTTGGTTCTTCTATAATCGTCTGTGCATCACTACCTGCTATCCCTCCACTCTGCATCCCTGCCAAATTCGTTTAAACCCCCAGCAACCGCACTGGTGAAGCCTCCCACTACAGTTTGGGTAAAATCTATCAGAATTGTATAGCTCCCACCTTCCCCCGAAATGGACTCAGTGATCCAGGAATCTAAAGCCCATTTTTCTGCTCCAACTCTTCAGCGATGCATTCATCTGTTTGATTTTCCTATTCCTACACCTCACTGCTTTTTAACCTGCTAGCTAGCTCCCTAAATTCTTGTTACAGGGCCTCATCCCTCTTTCTACTCATGTCTCGTTCCAATGTGATACTCCCTCCCCTTTCATATTGCTCTGCAGCCAGTGACATCCTTGACTCAGGTTCCAGGGAGGCAATGCACTGGAATCATGTCTGCGTCTACAGAAATAGCCGTGTGTACATCTCACTATTGAATCTCCTACGATAATTGTTATTGTTCTCTTTCTGCTCCCCACTTGTACAGCTGGCTCTGGCTGAACTCCCCAGCTTATCACAAGCTGAATGGAGCTCAATCCAGTGAGCTTTCTGATTGGTGGGGTAAGTCTTCACTGAACATGCCCAACCCACATTTAGGTACAGGAGAACTAAATCTTGACCACTGGGTGGAAGAGGATGGATTTTACTATTCGATTTACCTCTTTCTCCAACCCCATTCCTGATATCCTCCATTCTGCCAATAAGATGTAAGGAGATATGACCCAAATGGTCCTGGCATCTTCACCATGTGAAGGGAGACTGCCACTAAGTGATGGCTGCACAACTCCAGTTAATGGCCTAGAAGGATCAGAAGCAGTTACCTACTTACTTAATCCTTTGATGTAGAAAACAAATGCCTCTGAATAAAAACGGAAATAAAGCATAAAATTTTAGATCCTCATTTTTGAAAAAGATCACACTCGCAGCATATTACTTACTATCTTGTGTTGTGAGGCTGTTTTGTCAAATTCACGGGCAGTTTCAAGAGCAGCCATTTGAGCATCCACTCGGTTAGTCCTTTCTGTGTGCTGATGTTTTAAAACAGCAATTTGATGCTGCAATCTATTGTTTTCAGCGTCACTTTCTTCTTGCTATGAAAAATAAATTCTCATCAACAAAATCTCAATTAAACTTACTACAAATACAATTACCTACAACAAATCTTGAAACTTTTCTTTTTAAAAAGTTGATTTTGTTTTTGGATTCGTAACAAATTCATTTAATTTTTCTTACCAGCTTTTTTAATTGAGCTTCTTTTTCATTCATATCATTTTCTTTTTGCACTAGCTTTTTCTTCGTAAAATTTAATTGTTCCTCCAATTCATTGATCTAGGAAGTAAGCAGATTATTATAACTAGGTGAAACAGTTGCTGGTTTTCTTTTAAAATTTCCAACATTAAGGAAAGATCAAATCAATGAGAACAGCTACAGCTCATTCATTCAGGTGCTGTTATATGTTTTCTTCAAACAGCCATAAGAGTATAAAATAAAAGCAGATTTTCAGGCCATGTTAAATATTAAAGATATTCCACAATCTGTCAACAGGTGGCCAAGTAATTGGACTACAGTCACATGTTGTTAATAACTTAAGGAATATCTTCACTGAGCCAGGAAAGCGGGGTTCAAGTCCAACCTGCTCCAGAGGTGTGTAAAAACAAGTTGATTAGAAATATCTAGTGTTATAAAGTGGGGGTCAACACCCCTCTGATAACTAAAACCAAAATGTTCAGAGAGGCTTGCCTCCCCCTATAATCTGTTAAAAATGTGAAAAGTCATATAACATGCCTCTCACTCCAATCTGTTATAAAGTAGCGGTTAAATGAAATAAACTCCCGACACTCACTCTATAATCAACAAGTTAACAATTTATTTATCTAACTCTAACAGTGAAGAAATTAACTGAACTATTAACAAACCGAACAATTCCCTTCTAACTACTGACTATTTCAGAATAAAATAAAATTCTAATGGTGTGCTGTTGTAATAAATACAAGTCCCACATATATAAAAACAAAAAAAATTAGAACTTAGTCTCTCGAAATTACAGACACAGTAGGAACTGCAAATGCTGGAGAATCCGAGACAACAAGGTGCAGAGCTGGATGAACACAGCAGGCCAAGCAGCATCACAGGAGCAGA
>NC_063359.1:24134086-24175153 GCF_021869965.1 Rhincodon typus | reverse complement strand
TCCTATGATGCTGCTTGGCCTGCTGTGTTCATCCAGCTCTGCACCTTGTTCTCTCGAAATTACAGTCAGGTTACATCTTCTGGAATGTTCTGTCTTCTCCATTGATCTTCGGTAAGGAACGCCTCTTCTTTTGAACTCTTTTGTCAGAATATTAACTAAGAGTGCTGCAGTACCTTTATTTAGATGATGCTTTCTCTGAGAGCTGATCTCTCAGCAGATGGCAGCACGCTCTCCACTGATTTTGCAACTGTCCCCGTCTTTTATGTCTTCGATAATATATCAATTTCTTACAATGGGATTGGTCCTATGTTGTCAAAACCATCAGATTTAAATTTAATTGGTTTTTAGTATCTTAGTGCCCGATTTAAATTAACTGGGTAAATTAAAACTGGTTGTCTTCATAACTAAACAAAACTGCAGCTAAGCCATTGATACAAATGTTACAATTCAGGTGCTCTGTGCACGTGCAAACCCACAAGCTGCCCACAGACATTTTCTTTTTTAATCTCCAAGCCTAGAAAAACTCATCATCTTTTAAAGGGATCACACACCACATTCCCCCCTATCATTTTCTAAACATCAATATTTTACAAATCAAATTCTAATGTCCTGCCTTTCAATCCACAAGTACTCTTCCCAACTTTGCAACACTAGGCACCTGACTAACATTCCTGTCTTCCAAAGCTTGCGCCATGTCATCTTTTCACTTCATCAAAATCTGGATTTCTACCACCTTATCATTTACTTTAGCTAGTTAAAAACAAATCAGCAAAATGAAGTTTAAAAAGCAGAAATGTGAACATACTTTAAATCATAGCATGTTGGCCAAGCTGACATAGAATTCAAACCCATTTTTCTAGTGCCAATGATCATGTTTTTGCATGTACTCAGCGTACAAGTCTGCCCCACTTTGCAGTCACTACATGTTATGCTCACCTCAGTCATCAGCTTCAATCTTTCACTCCATAAATACATGTTTCACTTATTACCTTATAACTGGGTGCAAGAGATCAAACACAGACATAAGCTTTGTTAGGAAGAAGTGCATGAGTTTAAGTCAAGCCAACTTTTTGTGTTGGATGTCAATAACATTTTAAAATGCAGAACACCCACACCCCTGCCAGCGATTCATTTTATACTGGCGCATAGTCAAACAGAAGAGGAAAAAAAAACAAATTTTCATGCCAGGTTAAAAAGATTCTGGAGGCATTTTGAGGCTTCACAGGTCAACTTATATGCCAACACTGATAGTTTAATGAATGGAGAGTCAGAGATGTACAGCACGGAAACAGACCTTTCGATCCAACTCATCCACGCCAACCAATTTTTGACATTAATTTGGCCTGTAGAAAGCACATACCTGTGTTTTGAGAGTACTGACAGTCACAGTGTGGCTAGTCTTAGTTTCCAACAAATGATGCTTTGTTTCTTCCAGTTTCTGCTCCAGACAGGATTTCTGCACAACACATTAACTTGTTAGCAACATAATTATGATTTAAACTCAGCCTTAATAAAATTATATATACTACATAAAAACAGTTAAAAGATTCATGCTGAGAGAGAAAAATGCAGTAGTACTCAAATGCATAATAATTTGTTTCAAGACATAATCAAGCAACAGAATATCTCTGAAAATCATTTATTGGGTGGCATAATAAAAGTATTTTTCATTCTGTTAATAATACCTCTTCAAGCAGCTCCTGAATATGCTCATCCTCTGAAAAATTTCCCTCTAACCGTTTCTCTAGGGAAAATACTTTTGCTTGCAGATGCTCTATAAACTTTCCCTTCTCCTCTGTCACTGCAGAGGTCTATTTCAAAAGAACAACATAGATACAGTGAGAAATCAAGGCAACTTATGACAACTTACAATAATTGAAAATGCTTACTCACTAACATGCAAGAATCACAATAAGCTGCAGGATCAAGTTTAAAATCAACTATATCGAAAAGCAATAAGAATGATGAGGCTCATTTACCTTAGACAGGTAGTAGTCACCATGCAATTAACTGATGCATTACAAAGCATATCTCTTATTTCTGGAGTTCAATTTGCTCCTTCTCTCGCTTTCTTAATATATTAAATGTTTTGTTTTGTTTAAAAATTAGAGACCAGATTGACACTACTTTAACAATATGGTTTATACTAACTGCAGCACAATATTTACTTCCTGAGGAGGCCTTGTACATCATTATTTCCCTAATAGATTATAACGTGGACTTGGTTAATGGACTAAACTATGAAAATTAAGTAAAACCTGATAGTAACCACACGTTTTCTCATTATAATGACTGTTACGACCTCAGCTGATGATAATACTGGATAAGTCAGATCTCGGAGTGAAAACTGACTTGACAGATCATAAGTTTTACTTTTAAGGTTTGATTCCTGTAATGGTCAGTTACTAAGATTATTCAGACTAGGTTGCCAAAGTTCTTTTAACAAAGCAGCACAAGTTTATTACACAAAGCCAAAATATGTAGAAAGATCTCAACACCAACAGCAAATAGATTCAACCCTTTTCCCAGCAATATCCCAAATGGTCACTCAGTCCCAATGAAGTATCCTATCTTTACTCTAATTATTTTTTCAAATGACTCTTTCCAGTCCTCCTTAAGCTGTTTCAGCAGTTCATGGTTGTTCAATTCTGATGGCCAGAAGACCAGAAAATGCCCAGTTACTTCTTTCCAATTCTGACAACTTGGAGATTTCTCCTAATTCTCACAGCCTGGAGACTTCCATAAACTAAATAAAACTCCCCTTCTACTGAGATGACTTTTCTTTTGAGCTCATTCTACTAGCAGCCTCTGACCAATTATTCGAGTATCATAAAAACTCAAATTAGTAAACATTCAGCAATTAGATATCCAGGTGGATGAAGAGTGCATGTAACTTAAATCACACATTTTCTTAGAAAAACCATTTTTAGTTCACTGTTCAAAATTACTATCTGGTCTTTACAAAAAGAAAATTGTAGAACACAAAATTCACAGAACTAAAATCTAAAATCCACTTTTCCCTCACTTTCAAATCTAAATTTCCAAATAATAACATACCACGAACCTACATCACATTATCAAAGGCAAAAGTTATTTTTCATAGCATTTAAACACACTAAATTATAACTTTGCACTTTCCAAAGATCTAGCAAAGAAATAAACAGATTCTGAAATACAACTGGAAGCCAATTTCAGAATGAATTTTGTTCAGATTAAAATGGCCATATGGCTGAACAAAGAAGTGGATTACCAAAGATTATTGAACCTTTTTATATTTGAAATAAAACTCTAAACATTTGTACCTTATGTAAATCAGTTGATAGCCTTTGATTCACATCCTGTAATTCCTGTGTTCTGTATTCTAACTCCATTATTTTTCCTTCTGCACTTTTTTTGGTAGCCTCAAATCCTTCTCTGCACATTAAACAAAATTTAACAGGATTTAAAAAGAACAACATAGCAAATATTATCTGTCATTTTTTCAGACCCTTATTTTGTGACATTGTTTGGCGTCAGGGAGGAAGAACAGAAAATCTCTTAAATGTTAGGAAACCAAGGGACTGGTGAGAATGAGAAATTGAAGAAATTAGTATTATTAAAGAGGTCATCACTCAAAAAGTTAATTGGATTAAAGTTTGTTAATTCCCCTGGCCCAGATGATCCATATCCCACAATGTTGAGGCAGATGGTTGTGGAGATAGTGGGTCATGAACATCTTTCAAAATTCTACAGATTCTGGAAAGGTCCCTACACACGGGAAGGTAGCAAATATAACCAGACTGCTTGGGAAGGAAGGGAGAGAGAAAATGGAGAACAACAGATCTGTTAGTTTCATGGTCAGTGGTCAGAAAAATATTACAATCTATTAAAGAAGATGTGTTAAATTGGGTGCAAAGAACAATGGTAAAACTGGGCAGTGTCCATGTGGATTAATGAAGAGAAATCATGTTTGACAAAGCTGAAGCTTTTGAAGATGCTACCTGTAGCATAGTTAAGGAGACCCAGTGGATGTGAAGTATTTGGATTTTCAGTGCTTTTGATAAGGTGCCACACAAGTTAGTGAACAAAACTAGAGCATATGGAATTGGGGGCTATATACTAGTTTGGATTAAAAATTCGTTAACAGTTAGAAAACAGAGTAGGAATAAATGTATAATTCTTGGGACGATAGGCTGTTACTAGTTGGGTACTGCAAGGATAAATATTTGAATCACAGCATTCACAATCTAAACATATGATAAGGATGTGGGGTCAAAGTGTAATATTTCCAAATGTGCTAATGACACAAAAATAGGTAAAAATGAAATTACAATGAGGATACAAGGAAAGTTAAAGATGACTTGGACAGGTTAAGTGAATGAGCAAGAACATGGCAGATGCAATATAATATGAATAAGTGTCAAATTACCTACACGGTTAGAAAAAAAAAAATCAGAAAGACAGAATGTTTCTTAACTGGTGAGAGATTGAGAACTGTTGATGTCCAAAGGGATCCGAGTGTCCTTATTTATGAGTCACCATGGGGTGCAGCAAGCAATTAGGAAGGTGAATGATATGTTGGCCTTTATCGGAAGGGAAATTGAATATAAGAATAATGATGTTGTTAAAACTGTATACAACATTGGTGCAACTGTACCTGGAGTATCACAGAATTTTTCATCTCCTTATCTAAGGAAAGATAAACTTACCAAAGAGGATGTAACAGAGTTTCAACAGATTAATGCCTGGGATGGTTGGACAGTACTAACAGGAGACATTCAGGAAACTGAGCCTGTACTTTTCTTGGGTTTTGAACAATGAGATTAGTGGTGTGATCTCACTGACACTTCAAATTCTTACAGAACATATGTAAACAGGATGATTACTGTGGCAAGATCAAGAGACAGGGGACAGTCTCAGAATAAGGGTAGGCTATTTAAGACCAAGATGAGGAAGACTTTCTCCACTCAGTGTTGGTGAATTTCTAAAATTCTCTACCCTAAAGGACTGTGGAAGCTCATTCATTGAGCATGTTCAAGACAGACATTGGTAGATTTCTGAAGACAATAGACAGACACCAAGGGATATGTTGATGGTGTGGGAAAGTGACATTGAAGTAAATGATCAGCCATGAACAAAGTGAATGGCAGAGCAGAGTTGATGGAGTGAATGGCCTATTTCTGCTGCCATGTTGCCACAGCACAGCAATTATAAATGATCACTTCACATGCAATAGAGCAAAAAACCACAGGCATGATTATATTACAAAGTACATGTGCTTTTTAGCTGAATGTCCACATTTCCTACGCGGAACTTTGTTGGTAAAACAAGACCAAAATTTTCAAAACCTAATCCAAGCTGACAGTTCAGCGCAGCACTGAGGCGTACGACATTCAGGCATTTTTTTTTAATCTGTAATTCCTGTAGCCCCTTTGGTTCGGAGGTGGATGTGAATGATTCCATGGCACTAATCAAAGGTTAGAAATACCTGTTAATTTTAAATTAACACAAACTGTAAAGATCTGGGAAAAAATGATTCAGAACTCTGACTTTTTTCTAAGCATTTGGTACCTTTCTTTGTTAATATCTGCATTTAGTGTCTGCAGTTGCTCCAGCATTTTGTCTTGATTTAAGAGTTTCTTATTGGAGAGCTTCAGCTCTTCTTTGGTTTGATCTAGCTCTATTTTCCGCTCTTCAAGTTCCTTTTCTATATTGAGCAACAGTTCTTCTTTCCTCAAGAGCTGTCAAGCAAATAAAAGAATGATTTTTACTGATTAGTTTTAGATCTGAATTAAAATGTTTTAAAATAGTTGTCAGATTTAAGTTTAAACATGACACCTAACTGAAACGAAACAACCCAAGTAGTTTAAATGCAAATAAAACTAGGTTACAGGACAACAAGAAATTGCTTGCTGGTGGCCCATGGGTTGCAATTCGCACACCACTAATCTCATACATAAGGGTACTGAGCAATGTAACTTTATAATCAGATGCATTAAGTGGTTGAGAATTAACTTATTCCAAATTCCATTAGGGAAAATTTATAAAATCCAAAAGAACTGCGGATGCTGTAGGGGAAAACTTTTGCTCACCAGAAACTATACAACACAAGATAAAGCAATGAGACTTTCTAAATGATGGAAGATTGTGAGAACGTTCATGTTCCACTTTTTATACCATATGTTTGACTTTGGCAAGTTCCTGTTGCTGAAATCCATCCAGTTCGTCCTGTTCATCTCGTTTCTGGAACAGATTTAAACTGTGATCCTTCATTTGCTTCAGCTGATTCTCAAACATTGCCTTCTCCTACAAAAGTTAATTAAAAAAAAGAAAGGAAAGGCTATTAAAATCTATGAAGGTACTTTTAGACACAACTTCAAAATCAATGCCATTAAGTAATTCTGAAAATCATTTTACACGTAGTCTCTGTATAATACATCACGGATGCCTAGTTAAGTAAGTTTGTGTAAAGCCAGATGACCAAAGGGCTCTCTCATTAGAGGGAAACGACTATTAGTGGTTTAACCTGAGGGTTACCGTAGTTCAGACAAGGGGAGAGCTTGAGAAGGTGGAATCTTCGTGATAACTTCAGCTGGTGCAGGGAGTACCACCCTGATAGTCACATAGATAAGAATGTCAGGTTGGTAAGAATGGACTACCTTGCTGCAAACATTAATAAGGCACTATTGTAGCTACAAGGAAAGCAAGCAAACATAATGCAGTTCCTTGTAGACAAGGTGAGCAAGAAACAAGTGGAATTCTTTCGTGTTAACGTCGATGAAGGGAGAAGATATGGTTACATTGATGGAATCTAGGAGTCTTTTAACCATTGAGTGTCACTTGGAGCCGCTAGGTTTCGTCACATCAGCTGCACCTTGTCGGTATGACAAAAACAAATTAACTAACATTTAGCTAACCATTGTTTCAAGGATCTCATTGCATACAAAATAGCTGTCAGAAAATCACGAAAGAATTTAATACCATTCTGGATGGGTACTTACGCCAGATGGGGCATCTAGTCCGGATTGTACAATCAGAAAATCAAAAGTATTTCAATCCCATTTCTTAATTCTCTTTAGCCAGTGAACAGTTCATAATAATGGACAATACTTAAAAGCTATGAAAACGCAATACCTTTTCTAGAATGGAAACTTTCAGCATCCAGTCCTGAAAATAAAAATGGCAATTATTTTTCTTTCTAAACTATAATTGCAGAAACATTTTTGGAAAAAATGCAGTTTTAAATCAATGCATAAAATTAATACATTTATGGAATCTATAAAGTGCATCTTTTGATTAATTAATTTAGAGTCATAGAATTGTACAGCACAGAGACAGACCCTTCAATCAAACTCGCCCATGCCAACCAGATATCCTAAATCAGTATAGTGCCATTTGCAAGATTTGGCCCATATCCCTCCAAACCCTTCCTATTCATGTACCCATCAAGATACATTTTATATGTTCTAACTGTACCAGCCTTCACCACATCCTCTGGTAACTCGCTCCATACACGTACCACCCTCTGCATGAAGAAATTGCCCCTTAGGTCCCTCTTATATCTTTCCATTCTCACTGTAAACCTCTAGTTTTGGACTCCCCTACCTTGGGGAAAAAGACCTTCACTATTCATCCTATCGTCCTCTTAATTTTATAAACCTCCATTAAGGTCATCCCTCAACCTCTGACACTCCAGAGAAAATAGCCCCAGCCTATTCAGCCTCTCTCTACAGCTCAAACCCTCCAACGCCAGCAACATTCTTGTAAATCTTTTCTGCACCCTTTCAAGTTTAACAATATCTTTCCTACTGCAGGGAGACCAGAACTGAATGCAGTATTCCAAAAATGGTGTAACCAATGTCCTCTGCAGCCCCAACATGACATCCCAACTCCGAGACTCATTGAACTGACCAATAAAGGCAAATGTACCAAATGCCTTCTTCACCACCCTGTCTACCTGTGACTCCATCTTCCAAACAACCCTTTATCTGTGAATCTGACATACATTAAGTTCTCAGACAGGGATGGTGGTACAGTACATTGGTGTTCTGAAACTATTAACTGCTAGGGTCTATATGTTGTCAATCTAAACAGCTACTAGCAAAAGGAAGGAGCTTTTTCATGGGGGTAGAGGAAAACAAGACAAGTTTAGAATGCATGTTAAACTGTGCTTTTCCTCTTTCTTACTGCAAAGCTCAGAGCAGTGGACTGCAGTTTGGCTGCAGAATGAGGAGTTGCTCTGAGAAGGGATTATAAATGATGCATTTAAAAAATATTTTGCAGCTCTTTAGGAATTTTATCTGCAAGGAGTTCTACAATGATGCTGAAAGCCACAGTAATCAATGATCATACATCTGGCTACTTCAATCCAAAAACGTTCAATCTAGTATAGCATTATGTTATAAAACAAAGAAATGTGGATGGTGGAGATCTGACACAAAAACAGGAAGTGCTGGAGAAACTCAGCAGGTCTGGCAGCATATGTGGAGAGAAAAACAGAGCTAATATCTTCAGTCCGGTGAACCTGCATCAGAACTATCGTAGTATAACGTAAACTTCATTTTGCAACTTGATTCAGGTTACCTGATCCCTCTTTTCTAAGGCTTGTGCCATTCCTTCTGCCATTTTTGCTCTGTTGGCTTGATATGCCTCATTCTGTTCCTGAAGTTTCCTCATTGAGGCTGATTAAAATTTGGAATAAAAATATTAGATATTATTACTTTATGGTAAACGAAATTTCATTAAGCATCTAATTGTCTTGTCCTGTTATTTGAACTTTTAAAAACCGACACTTAGTATTATTTTCAGCCCCAAAATTAATAATGTTGGTTCTTTTAAAAAAAGACTTTTGCAAATGTTCTTCCATAAATTTTAACAATAGAATCATATTGTTATCTATGTTTGCTACTGATGTCTTCAAAGACAAAGTAATCCAGAAAGGCTTCTGACTTTATTTATACTTTATTATAAATGGATTACCATCCCAAAAAACTCCATGAATTCAATCTCTCAATAAGAAACAATAAAAAAGTTAAAATACGTACAATCCTGATGTTTTTCTAATGCAATCTCAAGCTTCTCTTTTGTCTTCTGCAAATTTCGCAGCTGCTCAGCATAATCTTGTATTAGGGGAGGGGGACGCAGGTCAGGAGTTCAAAACAGGCAAAAAGAAAACAAAACACAGGAATAATCATGAGTGACGGAAGTAAATGATTTTCCCCAACAGAAAATCATTACTGTTAAGGAGAACATATGTGTTGATGACATTCCCTTAACATGTTAATGGCAAAAAGAAAGATCTACTTTACGATTAAGAAATTAAGCATAATATGGAAAGTAATGTTGAATACATGCTGGAGCCTGTAGAGATTAAACACTGAACTGAACTAAAGTATTTTTCTGAACTACTGGAAGAACCACTAATTGTAATTCACATGTAACAGTTTCAATCTTTTCCATCAATTGTCATATGAACTCGTAAATTAGGCTTTAGAAAACAATTTTAAATTTGTTGTTCACTCACCATGTCCCACAAGCGATTTCTCAAAGCCTTGAATAGCTTAAAAACCAATAAACAATATCTAACCAACCACATCACTGAATCTATTAGAGAAACGTTGAATGAAACCATATTTGTAAGAAAGGTATCTTTGTAAAGCTAAAAATGTGAAACCAAACTCACATTTTAAATTAAGTCAGATAGATTAAACATTAGCCTTAATACAATTTCAAATCGAACTACTGTATTCCGTGCACTCTACACTACAAAAACAAGTATTTATTTAAGTATTACAGTGGGTTCAAATGCATTGAACTGAATTCTATCAATTTATCCAACTCATTAAGATTTTTCATGCAATTCAGTAACTATGCAGGCCACACACTAATCTTTCAGAAATTCTGGGTCATTGGATAAACATATGGATGATAATGGAATAGTTTAGGTTAGATGGGCTTCAGATTGGTTTCACAGGTCGGCGCAACATCAAGGGCCGAAGGGCCTGTACTGCGCTGTAATGTTCTATGTTCTAAACATTGCCATTCGGAGCTTTCTGATACACGTAGAGGTGAGGTGAGGTGAAGAGGTGACCTGAGAGTTTGAAAGACTAATCGGGGTTACAAAATAAATAATGATAGATTGTTTGTACTGGTTGTTGAGATGGTAACAATGTAACAAAATTTTAAGATAACAACAGAATGGATACAAGGGGATGTTGCCAAAATATTCTACACACAGGCTTGTATCCTAATAGAAGGTTTATAAGAGCATCATCTTTTAGGACTGTAGCTTTAAATTTAGAGTAACTGAAGGTGGTCATGTGAACTATTCTGAAGTTCACTTACCTATAGGCTGTATGATTTCAATGCTGGAGATGAGAAAAAGATTTTAGATTGTTTTACTAAAAGGGTGGTGCAAAGTATTTATGCTTTGAGACAATGGCAGCATTCCAAGTATAACATGAGTAGGTCTGAAGTCTCCTAAGATGGTGTTGAAGTTGCAGGAGCGTAAACACGTATGTTGTAAATTATCGATGTATGTCTAAGATTAAGAGAATTTGAGATCAAGGAATGGTAATTAACATTTCTACTTACAAGATTAATGCATTTCACGTTTCCATGGCCAAAGAGCAGAGGAAGTCATTTTGAGAACAAGTTGCTGGTTTCCCTACAAGTCTGGAATATCATAGGCTGACATGTGTTCTGCATGGTCAGATGGAAAAGGTTGCTTAACTTTACAAGCTATTACAGCTGATGCAGATGGGAAATGTTCTCTAATCCAATAGATAAATCCCGCAGTCCTCTAAAGATTCCTGGAAATTTGTTCTGGCATGGCCAGGAGGATGAATAACAATCAGAACAGGCTTTACTGGTATAGTTAAATGAAAGAAACTTTCCAATAATTGAGGAAAGTGCTCAGAGACTAGATTATGATTTGGTAATATGGGGATACTTGAACCCATAAGAAACGAGGAGCAACTGTTGTCTTTGCTGCGAGGGCTGTAATTCTCTGGAGAAGCGATAAACACAAAATAGTGAAATGTTCCTCTCTGCTGTTTAAAAGTACAAGTTATCCAGAAAAAGAAAATAACTGTCAATTCTTTGTCATTTGTCACAGTAAAAGTAGGAGTTACCAAATATTACAGCCGAGAAACAGGATGTTTATCCAATAAATTTTGCCCATAGTTTTCTCCATGTGAACTGTCAAGCTAATCTAATTTCCTCACTGCCCATCTCTTAATATTTCTTTCATTCATATACCTATAAATTGCTTTTAAAAAGAATTTATGCACTCTGATTCAACAATGGTTTTTAGCAGAGAATTCCACGTTTTAATAATTGTGTCTACAGTGGCTTTTCTAATCTTGCCTCTATCTCGGATTATTTTAGAATTCCTGCTTATTGTCATCTTGACAGTCAAAGGAAAACAACCTAATGTTTCATGCCTCTTGATATTACATCAATTTTTTTCTTTCATAATTTTATTCAAGTCATCATTTAATCTTCCTCGTGTTTCTTTCACTGCACCCCTCCATCTTATTTTGATTGCCCTGTTTTTTTAATGTTCCTATATTTGAGCACTTTCCTATTAAAATAAAACTACTGACTGGGTTTGATTAAATATTATATTCTGATTGTAGGCAACTTTAAATCACAGAGTGGAACATTTTCCTTTTAGTTTATCACAACCTCCACAGAGTTACAGCCCTTATAGCAAAATTCAACAGTTACTCCACTTTTCAATGAGCCCCCCAATCCCTATTTCGCTCAGCAGTAAATTATAGTCTCCCTTTACTTTTCTCACCCGAAGCAGAGTTTCTTAAATCAGTCACCAGCAACAAACTTGTTCTGATCATTTTTCTGCCCCCAGTGGTGCCATAAATCAAATCTCCTGAATCCTTAAAAAACTGCAGGATGCATCTCTCCAACTAGAGACTGCCTCTGTCCTTTTCTTTTGCTGACCACATAGAACTCTTGTCTCTGCCATAGTCAGGACAGGGAGATTATGATTAAAAAGCAATGAGTATCTTACCCCCTTGAATGCAAATTGTGACATCATTTTTATAAAACTGGGGTCATGGCTGTGAAGAACTGAAATACTATTGTAACCCATTATGCATATCAAGAAAGTAAAAACCACAAATGCAGCAATCCATTCCGCAGCAAAGCTTCCAAGTATAACTGGTAATCATCAAGCAGAGGCAATCTGCTTGGCTTCGCCATGTTTCCAGGGCAGAAGACGGTTGCATACTGAAGGACATTTCCTGTCCAGTGAAGCACCAGTGGGTCACACAAAACAACTGGTCATGTTTGCAAGCAGCTTTGAAGTAAAGGCCTTAGGAGACACAAGTTGATGAATGGGAAAATGCCAACACCACACATGGTCCACCAGGCACTACCATAATGATTAGTGGCTACTGCAACTTGACAACAGACATAAACACTGAAAATAACAAAACACAAGGACACCTGATAACAAATTCATGCGTGTCAGCTGTTCCTATCTTAACCCGTATTCTGAGTGGTTTGAACTAGTCAGGTGCCATCACTCGACTGCACTCTCTGTAATTCTTTTTGTCTTTTTATATGCCCTGTATCATAGCAACAAGCATAGAGATTTACCACATAACCCAGAGCAATTGCCTGTTAGGTGGTTTCCACTTTTTGTTAAGCTCTAAATGTTTTCTGCAGACTCCAAGGAGCTATCACAATTGCAGTCAAGTAAAGAGTTTCCTTTTACAAATACCGTTATTAAACTTCTACGTTAACTGGGGACAATAACGAACAGGGATGACTTTGGTTGTGAAAATGAAAATGTTTGACAAATTTGCTAATTTTTTTAAGGATATAAGTGAGCAGAGTTGATAACGAGGAACCAGCAGATGATGTGTATTGGATTTCCAGCAGACATTTGATAAGGTGACGCATAAAAAGTTATTGTACAAGCTAGGAACTCACAATATTGGGGGTAATGTGTTAGCAATGGATCGAGGATTGGTGAACACACAAAATTCAGAGTCAAGACTAATGGGTCTTTTTTGGGTTTGAAAGATGTACTTATAAAAGTGCCACAAGCGTTAGTACCAGGGCCCCAATTAATTACTATCTACATCAGTGCCTTAGAGGAGGGAATTTTGGAGGAATTTGATGATACAAAAGCCAGTGGGAAAGCATGCTGTGAAGAGGATGTGAGGCATCGCAAAGGGGATACAGGTAGGTTAGTGCGTGGGCGAAAACTTAGCAGATGACGTACAATGCAGGAAAGTGCGAGGTTATGGCTTCAAATAAGTGCAGCACAGAGAGATCTGGATGTTCTTGTGCATGAAACCTGCAGGTGCAACAAATAATTTAATCAAATAGAATTGTGGCCTTTATTGCTAGGGGGCTGGAGTTTAAAAATAGTTAAGTCTTGTTACAACCATACAGGGTTTGGTGAGGCCAACAACTGTGTTCAGTTTTGGTGTCCATGTTTAAGAAAGGAATGTGCTAGCAGTTCAAAAGAAACTGACTAGGCTGATTCCTGGGATGAAGAAGTTGACATATCGAAAATGACTACTCAGGTTAGGCCTTTATTCGTTACATTTGAGAAAACATACATGATTCTGAGAGGATCTAACAGGCTGGATATTGAAAGATGTTTTAAATATTGAGGAACCCTCAAAGTAGGGGACATAGATCCAGAATAGGGGACATTTATTTAAAACTGAGATATGGAGGAATTTCTTCTCCAAGAGGATAGTGAATATCTGGAATTCTATATCCCAGAGAGTTGTGGAGAATGGAACACACAGTATTTAAAAGAGGAGGGAGATAATTTTTTTTGAAATAGCATAGCGAGAGCTGAGGAGTTGGTTTGAAAGACAAGTTAGGGCCTGGGACAGATCAGTCATGATCTCGCACAACAGCAGGGCAGACCTGAGGGTCTGAATGGCCTACTTCTGACCTTATTCCTTATATTGACAATATTTCCCTGCCCACTTCACACTACCCCATGAGGGAAGCCTGTCTTTTGCCATGCAGTCTGATGTCACCTTTTTCCATCCAGCAACTTGACAGTGTGTTTTCCTAGCATGCCACACTAGCACGCCGCACTAGCACTGCACTAAACATTACTGTCCCAAGCATTGTGTACCCCAGTATTTCTTTAAATGTAACAAACAAAGAAAAGTGAAGCTCAATGGTTAAACTATTATTGCAGCAATCTCGTTGTGGCAAGACAATGTCACCAAGGTGTTACAGATCACTTTATCTTTGTTTCAATAAACAAAAATCTACCAGTTGCTTCAGTGCCATAGCAGCTTGGGAGGTGTTAGGCCCAAGGGAAAAGTACTCTCAATTCTTTATGCAGGCATGATTTAGAAGGCTGGAACTCAAATAGAGGGAGTTTAATAAAAGTATAAAGCAGAAACCAATGTGGTCTTTCAAACTTCTTTGAATCTGCATTTAGATTACAAATGCAAAATGGCAAGTTGGAGGCGGTACACACATTAAATTGTAGCATCCAACTTCCAAGAAATTAGAATGAAGAAGCCAGTAATGAAGAAAACATGTCAAACCAAATGGAAAAAAACTCAAAATACGTGCTGAAACCTCATCCCTGTATTCCCTCATGACAATCCAAACCTTACCAAGACATCTATACTCCAAAGTAAAGTAGCAAATAAACAATCATTTGAAAAGTTAATTTTATTACAGACACTTCACAAGACAAAGTACTTTGATCATTATTATGAGGCATATCACATGTCAGTTTTTTCTTATATACAAAAAGATAATAGATAATATTCTAAGTATTTTCTCTCCTTCAATATATTGACAAGTTAACCTTGAATATATTAATTCAAGACGAGCACTGCACACATCCATCAGATGAATTAACAGTTCCTAGTTTTCTCAGCGCATATTAATTGACATCAGAGCAACGCAAAACACAATCCCCTCTTGAAAGAGTATATTA
Source organism: Rhincodon typus (assembly GCF_021869965.1). Classification (NCBI taxonomy): domain Eukaryota; kingdom Metazoa; phylum Chordata; class Chondrichthyes; order Orectolobiformes; family Rhincodontidae; genus Rhincodon; species Rhincodon typus. Next base: position 24,160,218 of record NC_063359.1, on the reverse strand, counting down.
ACATTAAAAATGGATTGAACTGGATTGTATTAATAATGCAATATCTAAAGCTAAAGTTTCCAGACTGTTTGCCAATTTTATATTTATCCTTCATTGGTTTGTCAACAGTGTCCTTGACTTCAAGCAATGCTCACTTAACAGAAAAGTCCAATAAATTTATCATATGCATTCAAATATAAAAATAGAAATCAGTAAACACTCGTATGCAAGTTTCAATTAATTACTAAAAAGGCTAATGGATCTTTAGTTCAAAAGGGCTGGAATACCAAGGGTGAAAGCAAAATTACATTTGAAAAGTCCGATGAGATCCAATCTGGAGCACTATATTCAATTCTAGACAGTGCTTTAGAATTAGAGCTGGAGTAACATCAGAAAGCACCTCTTCACACAAAGACTACTAGAAATCTAGAACTTGCTCTCTGAAAAAGCTGTCGAGGCTATGTCAATACTTAAGATTTATATTTTATTAGGCAATGGTGTCACTGAGCCAAGGAGGCTAGAACAAATTAAAATTTTCATCAACAATAATCCAAACTAGTTGAACAGACTGACTGATCTATTTCTGTTTCGACATTGTTACTGCTCCACGTGAAACCCTGGGAAGAAGGTACATGTTAAAGTTTTTGTTAACTCCTTACTTTTCACTATCAGCATAGGTTCCAACCTCTCTCAAATTTAACCTTTTGCTCTACACTCAATTAGTCATTGCTACAATGAGTTGTAAACAGTTTCTTAGTTATTTTCAATCACAGAAAGACACATATCCAAATACAAGGACAATTAAATACAATTCAGAGGGAGAATATTTAGCAATTTACCCATATTTTGCTAACTGAAACTCAGCTTTTCTAGTGCTCTCTTGGCTAGTCTCCCATCTTGTACTCAAACTTCAACTCTTTCAAGACTCTGCTGCTTATATCCAAACCTTGACCAAGCCCCATTCACATCCCACCTTCGTTTCTTGACTCCTGACCTGGCACAGCCTAAAACTTAAAATTCTCATTTTTGTTTTCAAATTCTTCCAGCTCTAAACACCAACAACTTTGCACTCCTCAAATTCTGACCACTTGTGTATTCCCAATTCCCATCAACCCCCAATGGCAATCATGCTTTCAGTAGTTTGCATTTCTGGTTATGAAATTCCCTAACTAAACCCCGGTCTTTTCTTAATTTAAGGCGGTCCCTAAAATCCTTCAAAGGCTCATGTCATCTATTCTAATACCTCTGTGTGAATTGGGGTGAAATTTTCTTTTTGTAATTACTCCTGTTGTTTCCTAGGTCATTTTACATGTTAAAAGATATTCATAGATGTTTATAATGTAGGAGTCACATCAAATGATTTCAAGTTACTGGCTAACTGTCTTAACATGACTTGCAAATGTAAATTTCCTAAGATCTCCCAAAACAGCTGTCATATTAACATACTTTATGAGGGATAATTGTCAAAATGATCATCCTTTATCCATTACTATAAAAATTATTTTTTTTACATCATTGTACGAGGATCTCAATAATTACGTCACTGCTTTGTTGTGAATTATTTATTAGGCTTCCTTTCTTTCTCATAAACAGCAATGCAAGCTAATTACAATTTCCACTAATTTTCCTCTAATAAGTATTTTCGTCTGCATAGCTGACGATGATTTAACTCCAGCCATCAGAAGGGCTGTTAAGTCAAATGCATTCACATTTTGCATTCAAGTGCACAATGTTTGCTGCCAGGTTCCATTCTGAAATGCCATTTTTAGGACAGCCAAAAATCATACTTGTAGAAAATACTAAGACTTTGAGCCCCATTGCACTACACAGATCTAACATGTACTAGAATTTGATAGCACGGTGTATTCAGAGAGTCATACAACATGGAAACAGACTCTTTGGTCCAACCAATCATGCCAAACATAATCCCAAACTAAACTAGTCGCACCTGCCTGCTCCTGGCCCATATCCCTCCAAACCTTTCCTATTCATATACTTATCCAAATGTTTTTTAAATATTGTAATTGTACCCACATCCACCACTTCCTCAGGTGGCTCATTCCACACACGAACCACCCTCTGTGTAAAAAATTTGCCCCCATGTGTTTTTTAAATCTCTCTCCTCTCACCTTAAAAATATGCCCCCTTGTCTTGAAATCCCCCATCCTAGGCAAAAGACAACTACTATTAACTCCATCTATACCTCTCTTTCTTTACAAACTTCTATCAGGTCACCTCTTGACCACCTATGCTTCAATGAAAAAATGTTCCACATTATCCAGCCTTCCATTACAACTCAAACTTTGCATACCCAGCAACATCCGTGCAAATCTCTTCTGAACCCTCTCAAGCTTAATAATATCCTTCCTATAACTGGGCAACCAGACCAGTTTCCAGAAGAGGCCTCACCAATGTCTTCTACAACCTCAACATGACTTCTATACTCAAAAGACTGAGCAATGAAGGCAAACTTGCCAAATGCCTTTTTAACCACCCTGTCTATATGTGATGCAAACTTCAAAGAATTATGTGCCTGTACCCCGAGGTCCTTCTGTTCCACAACACTACCCAAGGCCCTAGAGTGCACACAGTCACGACAACATTCAAGGGCTGGATTATATACTATTGGCAGACTCCCCACACCCAGTGTAAATGTCAGGGGCAAACTTAACTCCAATTAGCAAGCTCATCCTGCTTTAATTTTTCTGGTAATAAACCTCTTAATTAGTATGAGGCAGGACTTCTATCCATCTCCAGGAGGCCCACCTCGTGGAGATGCCAGCCAATTGGAGGCTGGCAGTGCCAGAAGGTGTTCTGCAGGTGGACCTGGACATTCAAGTAAATCTAGGATCCTGCTGGAGCCAAGCTGACAGAGCCACATGAGGGAGAGGGGCATACTGGCCATAGTAGGCAGTGGTGTGTAAGATGTTCAGGAGAGACAAAACTTTTGCAAAGAGGTTCCAATTGGCAAGAGGCATCCCCCAACTCCCTGCATATCCCCTCTAATTATGCCAGGAGCCATCTGGATTAAAACTGCTGAGCTACACACAGAGCACTGGCCTCTCTTGTTGCCCAAGCGGAGGCACAATGAGCTTAATTGGACATTATTTGCTCACTCAATGGTCTCAATTTTGCCATGGCCAGGTGACCCACATAACACCTCCACAGCATTCTAATTTGTGTCCACCCACTTGCCTTCTCAGCAACAGATGGCTTGTCAAATTCAACTCAAGTCATTTGTGATGTTAACCTGAACTAAGTTGACTCTCTAATGTAAACAAAACATATTAAAGATGGATATACACTAAATCAAGCTTTTGACCATTGCTTGAATATGAATATTTAAAAGATAAAACATTATTTTGGAATTTTCTATACAGATATATTTTATACATCTCTTTTTCGCAAATTACCACAACACTTTAAGCTGAAATAGATGATCACAAAATAAAATGTAAATGCTGATTGCAACATGCAAACTGAGAAACTTGTTTCTCAAAGCAGGTACCTGACAGTTTTACTTCCAACTTCCGAACTTGGTCATTTCGCCGTAGCAGCTGAGACAACAGATCCTCTCGAGAACAGCTACTGTCAGAAGCCTTGGAAAAAGAGTGAAAAAGACTTTTTTTTTAAAAAACGTAAATGACTACAGCTTATAATGGTTTATTTTTCTAATGCTAAGCATTTCAGATAGCCTTAATTTACTTTAACGAAATCAGAACCTTGTTCATTCCCCATGCAGTGATCTAAAATCCAAAACACTTGAGTCTCTATCACACTTTTAAAAATACAATGGCTATAGTATACAACAGCGTTACATCATATCAATTTACCAAACGTCAACATTACTTACTTGGACTTTGGTATGCCAACCACACCAGCAATTATGGTCCCACCACTGAAGATATCAGCAACTGAATTCAGGACTTTTCCTGAATCACCTCACTGACTAATTTAGCATCATTACAGATGTTTTGTATTGCTAATTTAAAACGATTACAATTAGGGAGTAAAGTCTAGAGTCAAAACCCTGAGTAAATGTTTTCTACCTGAACTATCAATAAAGCTCAACAAATAAAAGTACAATCCACAATTTTCATAGCTAAAACAGACAGTTGTCTTAGGGATCACTGACATTTCCAAAAGTACTGGCTGACTTGTTTCATAGCTGGACCAACAGACATAGAGAAAAGGAAAAGTACAATCAAATTAAATGGTACACTTGCAAACAATGGTGGGATATAATATACCTCACATTTGAAGCTGCACTACAAGTATTATCCAATATGCTCACAATTTAGCACATGACGGGGAAGCCACAGGAAGGTGGGTGAATTGATGTTTTTCGTTTTTGAGCTACACACAGTATTGTCTTGAATTAAAGTTTCAGCTGCTGGTATGAGAAAGTGTCACTTGCTAAATCATTACATGTCATCTAACCATAATTCAGCAAGAAAGAATCAACCACACTTCTGTCAGACAGGAGTAACATATCGAATAGATAGAGACCTGGAAACTGAACTGAAGAAAAATAATACTACCTTTGCTTGTCCTATACTCTCTGGGTGCCTCTAAATGATAGTACATTAGACCAGTAGGATCACTGTGAAACGCTACAAAAGTAGGGCCAGACTTCAAAGGACAATAGTCCAAAAAGCTCTTGAAATTTTCTTGGGTAACTCTGTGTTTACTGGATGATATCTGAAGAACTTGCTTTCATTGCCTATGTATTATTCCCGCCTATGTAAATCCAAACTTAGAAATTGATTAATTGATGCAAAATAAATGACCACAAAGCATATTAAGAATTACACAATATCCTTCAACAACAACGAGAGCCAAACCACAAACAATAAATCCATGGGACCTGATCAGGTACACCCAGAACTCTGTGGGAAGCTAGGGAAGTGATTGCTAGGCTCCTTGTCTCGATATTTGTATCATCGATAGCCACAGGTGAGGTGCTGGAAAACTGGAGATTAGCTAACATGGTGCCACTATTTAAGATAGGTGGTAAAGAAAACCAGGGAACTATACACCGATGAGCCTGACATTGGTGGCGGGAAGTTGTTGGAGGGAATGCCGAGGGACAGGATTTACATGTATTTGGAAATGCAAGAACTGATCAGTGATAGTCAACATGGCTTTGTGTGTAGGAAATCGTGTGTCACGAGCTTGATTGAGTTTTTGAGGAACTAATGAAGAGGACTGATGAAGGCAGAGCAGTAGACGAGATTTATATGGACTCCAGTACTGATTCTGAGGGGCTGGTGTTTGACTGGGGTGGACGAAGTCAGAAGTCACATGACACCAGGTTATAGTCCAACAGGTTTATTTGAAATCACCAGCTTTCAAAGAGCAGCCCCTTCGACAGATGCAGGGAGCGAGAAGAGCACAAAGACACAGGGAAATCAATCAATAACTTGTCTGATCACATCCTTCAACCAGTTCTCAGCCGAGGGCTCAATTTCTGCCCCACTACCAAAATGGACCCCATTGGTCTTGCGGCAGGCACAGAGGAATTCATCAGGCGATTGAGGCTCCAGGAATTCTTCCACAAACCCCAAGATGTCAGCAGCGAACCCAATGAGACAACCAATGAACTGGAACAATTGACAGAGAGATCTGTGGTGCAGTGACTAAAGAGGGAATAGAATTGGAGCCCTCCAGAGGGCCGCTGCCCTAAGGTCAACATGTATGCTCAAGCAGTCAGATGATAGGTTAATGCCAGGTTCATCAGCCATGCTCACAAGATAGCACGGAACGTCAAAGACAACGCAATGCCATCCATGTTCTCAAGACCAATCACAACATTTTCATCAAACGAGCAGACAAAGGAGGTATCATCGTCATACAGAATAGAACGGACTACTGCAAAGTATACTGACAACCGAACAACCAGGAACACTACAGACAACTACCTGCCGATCTAACCAAAGAACACAACTGTCAATTCAACAGACTGATCAAGACTTTTGATCCAGACCTTCAGAGTATCCTGTGCACATCTCACGTATTTCTCACAAAGGAGACTTCTACTGCCTTCCAAAGATACACAAAGCCAGCACACCTGGACATCCCATTGTATCATGCAATGGGACCCTGTGTAAGTACCTCTCTGGCTATGTCAAGGGCATCTTGAAACCTACTATACAAGGAACTCCCAGCTTTTGTCACACCACTACAGATTTCTCACAGACCACTCAAACCAGGAACATTCCTCATCACAATGGACATTTCGGCACTCAACACAAGCATCGCCCACAATGACGGCATCGCTGCAACAATCTCCGTACTCAATATTAACAGCTGCCAATTTCCAGACACCATCCTACAACTCATCTGCTTCATCTTCGATCACAACGTCTTCACTTCGACAACTAGTTCTTCATCCAGACACACAGATCAGCTATGGGGACCAAATCTGCAACCCAATATGCCAACATCTTCATGCCCAAGTTCAAGCAAGACTTCTTCGCTGCACAGGACTTCCAACTACATAGCAATATCAACAAGTTTCATCCCACCATCAGGCTTACCATGGACTATTCTTCAGAATCACTCTCATTCTTGGACACACGCATCTCCATCAGGGACGGACACCTCAGTACCTAACTCCACCGCAAGCCCACGGATAACCTGACAATGCTGCACTTCTCTAGTTTCCACCCTAAACATGTTAAAGAAGCCACCCCCTATGACAAACCCTGCACATACACAAGATCTGCTCAGACGATGAGGAACATGACGGACACCTAAAGGTTTTGAAGCAGGCCTCGTAAGAACGCTATAAGATTCTCAACTCATCAACTGCCAGTTCCAACGTTCCACTGCGAGAAACCGCAACAACCTCCTCAGAAGACAGACACAGGATACGACCGATACAGTACCCTTCGTCGTCCAGTACTTCCCCCAGAGTGGAGAAACTACACCATATTCTTCGTAAGCTTCAACATGTCTTGGATGACGATGATCCAACTCACCAAGATCCTCCCCACGCCTCCATTTATCTCCTTCAAACAACTGCCAAACCTTAAACAGACCATTGTTCACAGCAAACTCCCCAGACAACATTGACCACAACATCATGGCAGCCTCTGCAAGACATGTCAGATCATCAGCATGGATACTACCATCACATGTGGGAACACCACCCACCAGATACTCATGTGACTTGGCTGATGTTGTCTATCTCATACACTGCAGGCAAGATGCCCCGAGGCATGGTATATTGGCAAGATAATGCAGACACTATGCCAACGACTGAATGGACACCATGCAATAATCACAGGCAGGAATGTCCCCTCGCAGTCGGGGAACACTTCAGTGCTTAGGGGCATTCAGCCTTTGACCTCCAGGCAAGCAACCTCCAAGGCAGACTTCGAGATACACAATGACACAGAATTGCTGAGCAGAGACTGATAGCCAAGTTCTGTACCCATGAAGATGGCCTCAACGGTGATTTCTGAGTTCATGTCACACTACATGATCCCACCACACTGTATCTGTAAAATCTTCCTTACTGTTCCGTTTTGACACCATCACCTTGATAACTTGTTATGATCTCTCTACCTTAATTAGTTTGTACAGTTTTGAATTATTTATTACTTTGGTTAGACCCGCAGCATGCTACTCTTATACCTGTTATGTTATTCCAGGTATTTAGTTTGTCTCCAGCACCACCTTATTTTTAATTTTTGTAATTATCTCTCTGCCTCATTTAATCGGATTATAGGTCATCTCTTCACTGGTTATTCAGCTGTTGACACTTTACTCACTATCTAACACTCTTGGTCACCTGCAGAGACTTATTATCTGACACTCCACTCACACCAGTTGTACGATCTTTTGATCTCTTAGCCTATAAATTCTGTGTCTGTGTGCTCTGCTGTCTCGTTGTACCTGATGAAGGGGCTGCGCTCCGAAAGCTTGTAATTTCAAGTAAACCTGTTGGACTATAACCTGGTGTTGTGAGACTTCAGACTTCAGTAAAGCATTCGACAAGGTTCCTCATAGTAGACTGGTTCATAAGGTTAGATCACATGGAATATAGGGAGAACTAGCCACTTTGATACAGAACTGACTCGAAGGTAGAAGACAGAGGGTGGTGCTGGAGATTGCTTTTCAGATTGGAGGCCTGTGATCAGCAGTGTGCCACAAGATTTGGTGCTGGTTCCACTGCTTTTTGTCATTTATATAAATAATTTGGATGTGAACATAGGAGAGTGGTTAGTAAGTTTGCAGGTGACACCAAAATTGGAGGTGTAGTAGACAGTGAAGAAGGATACTTCAGAGTACAACAAGATCTTGATCAGATGGGCCAGTGGGCCAAGGAGTGGCAGATGGAGTTTAATTTAGATAAATGCGAGGTGCTGCATTTTGAAAAGGCAAATCAGGGCAAGATCTATACACTTAATGGTAAGGTTCCGGGGAGTGCAGCTGAACAAAGAGACCTTGGAGTGCAGGTTCATACATTATTCCTTGAAAGTGAAGTTCCAGGTAGTAGGACAGTGAAGAAGGCATTTGGTTTGCTTGCCTTTATTAGTCAGTGCATTGAGTATAGGAGTTGGGAGGTCTTGCTGTGGCTGTAGAGGGCATTGGTTAAGCCACTATTGGAATACTGCATGGTCTCCCTGCTATAGGAAGGATGTTGTGAAACGTGAAATGGTTCAAAACAGATTTACAAGGATGTTGCCAGGATTGGAGGGTTTTGAGCCAAAGGGAAAGACTGAATAGGCTGATATTATTTCCCCTGCTGCGGAGGGTGAAGGGTGACCTTTTAGAGGTTTATAAAATCATGAGGCACATGGATAGGGTGAATAGACAAGGTCTTTTCCCCAGGGTCGGGGGAGAACAAAACTAGTAGCCATAGGTTTAAAGTGAGAGGGGAAAGATTTAGAAGTGACCTAAGGGGTGACGTTTTTACGCAGAGAGTGTTGCATGTATGGAATGAGCTGCCAGAGGAAGTGGCGGAGGCTGGTATAATTACAATAATTTAAAAGACATCTGGATGCATATATGAATTAGGGGGATATGGGACAATTGCTGGCAAATGGGACTAGATTTATTACGGATATCTGGTCGGCGTGGACGAGTTGGGCTGAGTGTACAGCTCTATGACTCTAACTGTAACTGTTGATTCAACCTGATGAAATCACAATCTATCCACAAAGCCCCTTCAAAGATCTCAATTTTAGACACATAAAATATATTGAATTATAGAAATCACCATACATACAATATCTTCTCCAGAGTCAGCTCCTATTGAAGTAATGGAGTCTCTGCTGACCGATCTTGGAATCCGTCCCGTACCAGGACGTGAGGTGTTGCCTGCCTCTTCAGCAATCTTCTTTTTCAGTTTTGCAAACATGGTTCTTCAGCTATATTTTTCAGAGGTGTTCCAAACCACCAAACCGGTTAAGTTTATCTAAAGTCTCAAAGATGAGTTTGGAAGAAAGAGAGCGGATGTGCTTTAGAAAACAATGTACTCCGTTTGGCTCCTAGCTGCTCCTTAACAAGGCTCAGTTTTCATGTCTACTGCAAAAACCATCCATTATATCACCTGTCAGCAAAACAAAGTTCATTAGATCAAGAAAATAACATTTCTACTGGTTCTCAACTGCAATCATAATATGACAGAAATGATGTTGAAAAAAATACTTCGTTTCATTATTCTATACAGCTTGGGTTTCATAACTGTAAAGTCCACTGCAATTCTCCTGTAAACCCACATTTCTTTGCTTCCTACCCCAAATTCTACATTAGAAGACCTGGAAGCCGACATGCAAATATGTAACCACTAAGAAAGGGAAATGGGAAGAAAATTAAGTAAACATTTCAAAATTGTTCCATCCGACCCAAGTTCAAGCACAAAAGCGGGCATCGGGTGTTTGCACGTGAGCTCAGTGCCAATACTATGAGAAAAGAGTATTTTGCGTTGCATTTACATTGGACCAAAACTGCAGAAAAGATTAATTTAAGTTTAATGACATGATACCAGTTTTTGTGCTACTTCTTTGATGCCAGGATTGTCACATTCTATTTCCCCAAGGACTGTTGGTAAATCCCATTCTCCAAGAATTCTGACAACACCATGTTTTGCCTGTGAACAAGACTATTCAATGTGCTCTTTCATTTGCCTTCCCTCAAGAGTACAGCATTTTGTTTCTGCTACTTTTGTCATAAGTTATGTCACCTAATCTTTGGGATTCAAAACTACTTCTAACCAACTAATCTCAGTATTATTCAAGATTTCTTTACTGAAAGAAAATATGACTCAAGAGGAATCAAACAAATGGACTGGAGCCAGTTTAGGTGAGTAAATTCCAAATGGATTAGTCAGACTTTATAAATTTCTCATGATTCAGGAACAGTGTCCTTGGGTGATCCATTATTTAAGGCATAGGAGGGAAAACCTAGGTAGCAACAGACCTGTTAGTTTATCATTTATGGGAAATTTACTGGGATAAATCATGAAACAGAAAGAATGAATCTTTGAAACAAAACAGAAATTGCTGGAAAAGCTCGGCGGGTCTGGCAGCATCTGTGAAGAAAAAAAAAGTTAACGTTTCGGCGTCCCGTGACCTTTCCTCAGAACGGATCTTCACAGATGCTACCAGACCTGCTGTGCTTTTCCAGCAACTTCTGTCTTTGTTTCAGAACAGCAGCTGACAGCTCCTTGAGTGACAGTTTACGGGACCAGTCGAAAAGCGCGTCCATCCCTGTCGAGGGCCAGAACAACCAACCCACCAATCAGCAGCTGGTCAATAAGGTGGACTCGGCGACAGGTTTTAGTTCACGAAAGGAGGACGAGCGGCCTAGCGTCCGCCGATACGGCCTAGCGTCCGCCGATACGGCCAACTTGGGTCACCACTCACGGGTCAATAAGCAATCAACTACCCACTGAAAGCCTCTGCTCGGCCGGATCTATTATAGATAGCAGGCCACTTCTGAAAAGTTCGACACGAAATGGCCGATATAGTAGCAATCATAAACTCCGGAGAGCGAGGACACCCGAGCAGCCACTCAGTCTGTGTATACAGGCACTTTCTCATGGCGACCAGTTACCTGAGTGTGCGTTAGCAGCAAAGCTCTAAACACTACCGCTCCATCCTGCTGTCGGCCTTTCTCACCTCCGCTCAGCCGACGTGGCCGCAACGTCATCAAGTTCTCAGCGGATTTCCTTCAATCCAATCAAATTGAACGTTAGATCGGGGATTGGTGCCATTGTACCCATTCGCTGATGTATTGGGACTGCTGATTGGGCCGTGGCCAAGCCCACCAAAACAAATCCCCTGTCGGCAGTGGGGGCGGCGCCGACGACGCCAACAACTGTATGGACCTGGTCAAGAGTGAACTAGGGAGACAGGGCTGCTCCAACAGTTTCGGAGGACTCGAGTCCAACATCAATGGGCCCCAGATTTCCCGTCAACACAGGGTGTCAATTCCCCAGACGTTAAATCTTCTTTTCACTGCTGCAAGGAACCCGAGTGAAAAATCACTAGGATTTTTTTAATAACAAATTCACACAGCACACATGAAATAGGAAACTGAAATTGCACGCGAGATAAGACACGGAAGTGAGGCTGCTACCCCATTCAGTGTGATTGTGGGCCATGTGGACTTGAAGGGCTGAATAGCCTGCTTCCACACTGATTCTCCTCTGCAAGATGGGACCATGACATACAGTTGTTGTAATATTGTCCTCTTAATTAAGGGATATAAGCCATAGGGTATGATTAGCTATGATCGCATTAAAATAGCAGAACAGGCTCGAGGTGGGCCCATTCCTGTTCCTAATTCAATCACAAGCTGCCAGCATAACTGAATCAAGGCAGTTGATAGTCTAATAGTACCGATGTCCAAAAGGTCTGATGAAGAGTCATCTGGACTGGAAACCTTAGATTGCTTTCCCTCCATGGTTGCTGCCTGAACTCTGTGATCTCCAGCACTTTTTTGTTTTTAGTACAGATTCCAGTATTTGCAGTAATTTGCTCCTAGATAGTCTAACAGTTGTTTGTTTAAAGTCTTTTAACAGATCCTTTTTGTGTTTCCAGCTGGTTATAATTATAGAAGTCAGAATTTGAAGTAGAGATAGTAGGAACTGCAGATGCTGGAAAATCTGATATAACAAGGTGTAGAGCTGGATGAACACAGCAGGCCAAGCAGCATCATAGGAGCAGGACTGTTTTGCCACTATTTGTATGCTTCTGGCCACCAAATATTGGAAAGGAGAAAATTTGGAAATTACTGAAATACCATAATAGAAATGAGGAATTACATTTATAACAATATAAAGGACAGAGAAGCTAGTTTAGGAATTTCCAAAATAGCTTCAAGATATCTATCAATGTGTGTCCAATGCAACAGGGAAGGAAGCACTGCTGGAACTACTTCTAGGGAATGAGGTTGGATAGGTGGAGCATATTTCAATGATATAGCATTTGGAGATGTTTGAAGGGTTATTGAAGGATAAATGTCCTACCTGAATGAAAATGTAAGCAGGAACTAATTCAGATTTAAGATTGAAGTCCAAAAGTGAGATGGAGGAATATGGTTATGATGTAAATGGCCAGATATGAAAGAAATATTGCAGATTGAATTGTAGCAACATGACATTAAATTATTCTAACAAGTCATTAGTTTTCTGAAATTATTAGATTATCAGCATTGGGAAAATCATGAATGTAATATGTAGTAGAAAGTCAGTTAAGTGACCAAGGTGCTGTCTTGCACTGAAAACTATCAGAGCAATCAAGTGACTTATCCAGGTAATTACAGCTTAGAAAGATATTTTCTGCTATCAGAAAGGACCTGGAATAAGACTGAGAAAGAGATAGTTATTCAGTGCAGTACACTGTAAGATCCAATCAATTTTATAAGTGAAGTTCAAAGTTAAACTCTGGTAGCTTATGTCTGCAGTTGATATTTAGTAATTGAATAGAAAGATTATCTTGTGCACATTTTCATGGTTAAAAATAGAAAACCACTATGTGAGAGTATCATGGTAGACAAACAAAAGGCTGGAAGAACACAGCAGGCCAGGCAGCATCTGGAGGAAAGGAACAGTCAACGTTTCGGGTATTACCCTCCTTCAAGCCAACTCCTTTCCTCCAGATGCTGCCTGGTTGCTGTGTTCTTCCAGCCTTCTGTTTGTCTACCTTGGATACCAGTAACTGCAGTTTTTTTTGTCTCCAGTGAGTAAGTATGATGCCTTCTTCATTAATGAATTAAAAATATGACTCCTACTTGAACTGCTGGGAAAACAGAGTTAATATTGTATAAATCAGCCTAAATGATGACAATGCTACATTCCACTACACTAGTTTTAAAGCTCTTTGAACATGTTAAGGAAATTAGGGGTTGGAATTTCCTCATCCTTCAGTGATGTGGGCAATGGCATGAAATCTGGTAAAATACAGCAAGAATAAAAACATCTGATTTTTCCCTTACAATTTCAACAGCAATTTTGAATATCAAAAACAGCAACAACTACCTTAATAATGAGTTACAAATTCATGGAATTAACTAATTTCACTTCATTCATATGCAGTTTTTAAAGGGTTCGGAGAAGTCAGGCCACTGAGGGAGCACATTCTAGGAGTTCGGCTTGGTTTGAAAGGAAAATACAAGTGACATCATAGGAAAGTCACCAGTTTAGCAGCTGCTGTGGGTATTGTATTTCGACTCCAATAATTTTGAAAAACATGAATTTGTAAACTAGCACAGTAAAGAAAACATTTCTAGGCACACAAGACACAACTGACTTGACAGTAAGTTAAAAGAATTTCTACTTTGTACTTTTTCTTGTACAGTCACTATAAACTTGACAAGATTCAAGTAAGTGAAGTAAAAGTTTAAGATTAAGGAATAGCAGGCCAACTCAGTCAAGCAGAATGCCTGTCTTATGGCAAGTGGGAAGTCATAGACTCTTCTCATGACTCAAACGAGCTAATGTGCAAAAACTATCACTGGCTGCACAAGCTTGAGCCTCAGGTTCCTGAGCTCAAGAAGTGGTAGGGATCACTGAGGTGCATCAGTGATATAGACAACTAAGTGGACGGCCAGTTCAGAGAGATGGTCACACTGCAATTTAGGGGCAAGCAGACAGCTAATGGGTGATAGGTAATGTAGGAGTCCCGAGAAGGTTCTGCTCACTAACCAATTTTCAATTCTGGATATTGGTGAGGGCAATGGATACATGGAGGAGTGCTGAAAGGCCAAGCTGCAACACCACAGATAGATCCAGTGTAGAGTAGTGGAGGAAGAAGAGCAGAAAGATGGTTCTGATTAGAGAATTTCTAGTTAGGATAACAGGTAGGTTTCTGTGTGGCTGTCATTTGTCACACAGCTGCATGACATTCTGCTGGAGGAGGGCAAACAGGCAGAGATGGTGCTCTACACTGGTACTAACAACTAGGTAAGCAGGAAGATATTCACTCATAGGATATGGGCATCACAGGCTGGGCCAGCATTTATTGTCCATCCATGTGGTCCAGCAATCCGTATTTAGGGATCTAGGTAGAAAATTTGCAAGCAGCATTCTTGAAGTAGTAATCTGCAGATTACTCCCACTGCAATGTACCAAGTGACTATAGAAATAGGAAGAGAAGAGATATGAATGTGTGGCCAGAACAATGGCATTGGAAGGACGGCTTTAGATTCCTGGGACACTGGAACAGGCTCTGGAGAAAGTACACCTGCACAAACCAGATGGGTTGCACCTCAACAGAATCAGAGTTCCTTGCAGGACATTTTGCAAGTGCTGTTGAAGAACTTTTAAACTAATTCAGTAGAGATATGGGAACGGGCAGAGAACGTTAAAAAGTAATCCAAGGGTGCAAAAATGCTGGTGGGCAGGTAATACTAGAATGGTAAATTAATAAAATCATAGAATTTTTAATACAGAAGGACTTCAACTCGTTATGTCTGTACTGGCTCATAAGACCATAAGACATAGCAGCAGAAATTAGGCCATTTGGCCCATCGAGTCTGCTCTGCCATTCAATTATGGTTGATAAGTTCCAGAACCCCATTCTCCTGCTTTCTCCCCATAACCCTTGATCCCTTGATAATCAAGAACCTATCTATCTCAGTGTTAAATGTACTCAATGACCTGGCCTTCACAGCCTTCTGCGGCAGTGAATTCCATTGATTCACCACTCTCTGGCTGAAGAAGTTTCTCCTTATCTCCGTTCTATTCCCTTTACTCTAAGGCTGTGACCTTGGGTCCTAGTCTCTCCTATTAATGGAAGCATCTTCCCAACATCCAGGCCATTCAGTATTCTGTAAGTTTCATTTAGATCCCCCCTCATCCTTCTAAACTCCAATGAGTATAGTCCCAGAGTCCTCAAACATTCCTCATATATTAAGCTTTTCATTCCTGGTACCATTCTCGTGAACCTCCACTGAACCCGTTCCAGGGCCAGTACATCCCTCCTGAGATTATGGGGCCCAAACCTGCACACAATACTCCAACTGTGGCCTGACCAAGGTCTTATAAAGCCTCAGTAGTACATCCCTGCTTTTATATTCAAGTCCTCTCAAAATAAATGCCAACATTGCATTTGCCTTCCTGTCTACTGACTCAACCTGCTCCTGAAAGACCTCCTCAGCATGTTCCATTCTCTAGTGCTATCCCTGTAGCCCTCTAATTCACCACTTTCAATGACATATCCACCTCATTTGAAACTTATACAACCTTCTCCATCACTCTCCCAGGCAACACATTCCAAATGCTAACAATTTTCTGAGTAAAGAAATTTCTCTTCATCTCACTTCGAACTCTCTTGCTATAGTCTTGAAATTGTGACCCCTAGTTACAGGCATACAAATAGTGGAAACAGAATATTGTTCTTTTACTATCAAAATTGTTTATAAGGTTACCTCTTAATCTTCTCTGTTCCAAGGACAATTAGGCCAATTTCTCTCATTTTTCTTATATCTAAAATCACTCATTTTTTGGATCTTTCTAGTAAATAGTAATTCTAATTGTTAAAGTTAGAATAAGGGACAAAGGAATGATGCCTAATATCAAGATTATACTGCATGCATATGAATGCACAAAATAAAGTTAAAAAGATTGAAAGAGTTACAGACACAGATTGCCTTGTGAGATTATCATGTTGTGGCAATAACGGAGACTTGGCTCAAGGAAAGAAAATCTGGGTGTTAGATATTCCTGATTAAAAGGTGTACAGAAAACATAAAGGAAAAGAAAGGGGTGTTGGCATTTTTGATTAAGCAGCAGAACTGGAGAAAAAGTTGTTTCAGATCGTTCAAGAACAGAATCAATTTGACTAGAGCTAAGGAACAAAAGGGGTGCAATTCTATTGCTTGGGATAATTTATAGACCATCAATTAGTGGGAGTGAACCAGAGAAGAAAATTTGCAAGGAAATTGTAGAGAGGTGTAAACATCACAGTGGTTATAATGGGAGACTTTAATTATCTGTACATGCACTAGGATGGTGGTAGTGTAAGGGGCAGTGAGGAAGCAGTGTTCCTAGAATGTGTTCAGGACAATTTCCTACAGCAGTGTCCAATCAAACAAGAAAGGAGGCACAGCCTGATCTGGTTTTTGGTAATGAAATGGACAAAGTAGATCAAGTGAAAGTGAGAGAACATTTAGGGGGCAGTGAACATTGTAGCATAAGGCGAGGTGAGGTGTGTGTGACATCAAGGCCACATTTGACCGAATGCAGCATCAAGGAGCCCTAGCAAAACTAGGTTCAATGCTGCTGGTTGGAGTCATACCTGACATATAGGATGGTGGTTGTGATTGTTGGAGGTCAGCCATCTCAGCTCCAGCACATCTCTGCATCGGTTCCACAGAATAGTGACCTAAGCCCAACCATCTTCGAATGCTTCATCAATGGCCTTCCCTCCATTATAAGGTCAAAAGTGGTGATGTTCGCCGATGATTGCGTACTGTTCAGCATCATTCCTGACTCTTCAGACACAGAAGCAGACAGGTTTGAAATTGATAAGCTGTCTGTACCTAAAGTTTACCATATGAAAAGTATCCAAGGATATTGAAGGAAGTGTAAGTGGAAATGGCAAAGGCAATGGCTATAATCTTTCAATATTCCCTGGGTTCATGGGTAGTGCCAGAAAATTGCAGAATTCCAAACATTACAAACTTTGTTCAAAAACATAGTAAAGATTGGCCCAGCAATTGTAGACTGGTCAGTTTAACTTCAATGATGGGAAAACATCTAGAAACAATTATTCAGCAATGAATTAATAGTCATATGGAAAAATGTGGGTTGATTTGGGAGAGTCAGCAAGGACTTAAGGGAATATTGTGTTCAATCTGTGGGAGTTTCTTTTTCCAAAACAACAACAGGGAGAGTTGATAAGGGCAAAGCTGTTAATGTGTATAAATGAACTTACAACAAAAAAATTGATACAATGAAAAAGACAGACTTGAGGAAAGTTATAGGTCATGGAAGAAAAGGAATAGTAGAAACATGGATGCAAAATTGGCTGAGGGCAGGAAACAGAGGAATTGGTATTTTTCAGGTTGGAATAAGGGTTTTAGTGGAGTTCCCAGGTGTTGTTATTGGGAACCTTGCTTTTCCTGATCTATGTAAATGGTCTAGATCTTGGTTTGCAGAGGACAATTTCAATAATAAAAACTTAGGAGGATTGTAAACTGAAAGGAGGACAGTGTAGAACCTCAAAATTACACTGACATGTTGAAGAAGTGGGCGGGGTAGGTGACAGAAAATGTTCCCTCAAATTTTCTTTAGTTCTTCGTGGGCCTCCAAGGTCTGGGTATGGCACCAACATCTGAAACCAGAAGTCAGTGCTGCAGTCCGTGTTGGCACACTGATCACTGTGCATGGAACATTTTTTTTTTCCCTAGTCATGTTGTGGGCATCGCTGCCTGGGTCATTATTTATTGCCCATCCCTCATTGCCCTTGATATTGGTGGCGAGCTGCCTTTTGAACTATTGCAGTTCATGTGCTGTCGGTAGACCTGCAATGCCATTCAGAAAGGAGTTACAGGATTTTGACCCAGTGGCACTGAAGGAATAGCGATATATTTCTAAGTTGGAATGGTGTGGCTTGGAAGACTTGTAGGTGGTAAGGTGCCCATGCATCTGTCCTTGTCCTTCTAGACGGCAGTAGTCATGAGTTTGGAAGGTGCTGTCTAAGGAGACTTGGCGGATTTCTGCAATGCACCTTGTAGATGCTACACACTGCCGTCCCTGGGGGGTGAGGGGAGCAAATATGGATGAGCAAGTGTATTTACAATGATGATTCACATGTGTTCCACATGTACCCTTGGCATTTTCTTTTTCTTTACCCTCCTTTTGTCTATCTGAAAATTATGCCACCCAGCCTAATCCCACTTTCCATGATTGATCCATGGCTTTGCAGGTTGTGACACAAAATGCATATCCAGACATTTTTTTTTAAATGAGTTGAGGGCTTCTGCCTCTACTAATGTCTGTAGCATTGAGTTCCAAACCCCAACCATCCATTGGTTGAAAAAATTTCCTCATCTCCACTGTCATCTTTCCACTAATCACTGTGCACCCTAATCACTGACATGTCTGCTAATGTAAATAGGTGATTCCCATCTATACTGTCCACAGCCCTTGCAATTTTGTGGATCTCAATCAAATTTCCCCTAAGCCTCCTCAGATCTGAGGGGAATAATCCCACACAATCCACTCTTTCTTCATAGCTATAATTTTCCAGTCCTGGAAAACTCCCATTGCAATTATGTCATTTCTAAAATGGGATAAAGAACAAAACCATTTTTGATTCTGTTTGATTGCATTAAATTTTTCTAAATGTTCCATTATTTCTTCCTTACAATTTTCCCAACAACAGATGTCAGGCTAACTGGTCTATAGTTTCCTCCTTTCTGTATCTCTCCCTTCTTGAGCAGCAGCATCACATTAATGGTCTTGCTATCTGCTGGAACCCTCCCGAAAATCTAGAGTTCTAGAATATTTTGACCAATGCCTCCAACTCCAATTCCGCATAAAAGGTGTCATTCCTCTCACATTATTTCCCAATTTCATGGTCAGTGGTGAAATTGACCTCAAAGAGCTGTCCAAAATAAAAATGTCACCACCACTGATATGGATTTTCCATCTACTGACATTAGTTTGATGCTGACACAATATCAAAGAGATTTCTAGGCATTAGCAAGCATGCCATCACCAAACAATCATACTGAAATTTTCTCAGACAGCAAAGCAGGAAGAAAAAAAAAAATCACAGAATTAATTAACTTTTGATTTAAAATTACAAAAGCAAAATAAATGAGCGGGTGTTAAGCATGGAATCAAGGTAAAAGCTGATTTATCAAGCAGTTTTTAAAAATATGTAAAAATTCAAGTGTACTTGAAAAATGATATTCCTCAAATTGAAAATTACTTTCTCATGGCCATTAGGCTGTTCAACAGTAATTATGTACTCAGCATGCTATTAAAATCTCAGTCATAATGCAACTTTTAAAAGGGTTTTACAATAAAACAGTTAAGTGTAAAAGGGAGAGTTCTTGTCAGTATAGTCATCTGACATGATTGTAACTTGGGAAGTTTCAATAGTGGATCCTACAGGGAAGCATAGAAGTACTTACAGCAACTTCTGGATTTTCCATGTTCAACTGTGTACTTTGGACACGAGAGGTTGCTGTCAGTTTGAGGATGGCAATGCTGATGGGTTTGACATAATCATAACTGCAGATACAAAATAATGCTTCTTGTGATCTTCAGTTTATAAAGGACTTGTATCAAAACATTGTTTTTTTGTTAATGTATATTCTCAATCTACTCTACCATTAATTTCACAAAAAAAAATTCTTACAGTGAAAGGACTAAACATAGTGGGACAGTGCACTGGAGTACAGTCACACACACAAATACATTACTATACAATGATAACAGCTTTATGTACAATGCCAACAGAGTGGAGTTCCTAATCTCAACTACATTACTGAGGAAAATTTCAACTAAAGGAAAAATTAGGGAATGAGTTTGAGTTTTGTTGAGAGCTTGAAAAACCAGTGGAACTACATTCTAGAGATCAACACAGGGACGTACCCCCTGCTGACCTTCAAGGTAGCATTAAATAAAGTTCTAAGAAACAAGGTCATCATTACAGATTGAAGGAAATATTATAAGCTTGTCAGATTGCTTCTCAAAGGCCAGAAAGTAACTTTTGGTAGGGGTTTCCTGAATTGGATACGGACTATTTTATTGCCTCTCTTGAGCAATGTCAATACACATGAATGTATGATGATTAAAATAAAATCCAAAATTGATATCATTGTAAAATACAGAACCGTTGATAAGTTGCTATTAACTAAAAATAGTACAAGAAGTACCTTTCCAGCAGAAAGAAATTATTGTAGTTAGAGTAACATTTCAACTTTGCAATTGTTTGCCACTGAGGCACTTCTTCATACATGAATTATCAGATCATCAACAAATTAACCATATAGCTTTAGTAGAACACCTGAAATTAAATAGGCTGTTTAAATAAAAGAATAATATCTTTGATTCAATTCAAATGTGGCCCTCATACTGACTCTAGTAAACAAAGGATTTTTGAAAAGCACATGTTTACAATTTTACTGCTCAACATCACATTAGTAAAAATGTAGACAGAAGTGTTATTTATCACTGTAGGACTTTTTTTATTGACTCTCTGATAAAGTAGAAGGTAATACACATTACGAACACAGTAAAAATCAAAATGTACATACAACAGTTATGTTAATCACAAGACGCATTATAATGTGCAGACAGTGAGAACATCTTCTCCAGTGTGCGCCCTCTGTTTCTCTTAATATAACTAAAAGTACAGAATTCTGCTTTCATCTTTTCACTTTTTTGCTTCACGATAGTAACAAAAGATCACATTTAAATCTAATAACATGCTTAACAACCTTTTGAAAAGTTGCAGCACAGGAGTTGGGCTGCATTAAGTGAATACAACGTGATTCACAAAAGTTCCTCCATTTAAAAAATCTTTAAACATCTTTGTAGTTGCAATTATTTACATGGTAATTATTGGCCATTTTTAGAACTTTGGAAGTAAAATTTTCAATACTACAATGTCCACTTTTGCCATCTGGCCAATAATCCTTTAACATTTTATTAAGCTGCCTTCTTGTTTCACATACCTTAAAATTGTATTTTAGCTAAAACGTATTCAGACTTTAATAAAGGGATACAAGTTCAAGTGACAGAATATTAGACCAATAACATAAGTTAAATCATAATTACATGATGATTTGATAGAATTGAAGTGAATTTTTTGCACAAGTCAAAAAGCACTCTTAAAACATCTTAGGAAAAAATCTAACATGGTGCAAAACAATGACATCACAGGCATAAATTGAAGCTTTAATAGTCATGATACTTGTCATGGATGGATCATAACAGGAAAGATTGTTTCTTTTACTTTAATATTAATATACAAAGTATATTTGGCAAAGGTATGAATACCCAAGCTTTACACAAAAAACTTGCTTATTTCAAGTATCCATGTATAAAAATGTAGCAGCGTCTTATGGCTGAACTAAAATTAGTTGTGCAACACAATACTAGTAACCATAAGATGTGTGACCTGGCATGGTTTGTGTTGAGAACACTAACTACTAATTTCTACCAGTTGTTCAGGAACAAAGAAACATTAAATTATAGCTACTAGTAATTTTACCAATAAAATAATTCCTCTTTCAAAGAGGGAAGATGAGTCGATGCAGTCTAATTAAGGATATCCTTTATTTCCTCAAAACGAAGCTTAACTAAATAAAAAGTAACTTCAATTATTTCATACTCAAGTGTATTTAATGGAACATATCAGATTGCATTGGAAGCCATCAGATATAATGTCACCTTGCTTTGTCACAATTCCAATAGTGTAAAGCAACATACATATGTAAACCCACCTTAAATCTACTGGACTCTGCCTTGAATGACTCCTGGTAGTTTTCATGCTCAATCATCATTCATGCATGCTCGACTGTCACAGTGCAGTATGGGAGTGTCACATAATCTATACCATTATATACAGTGTTTTTCAGGACATGTTGTATATGATTGCAGTAAAGGTCCAGTAGCAGGACTATTGATTTCTCTTAAGTATCCTAAAAGTTACCATTAAAGGGTTTGCTAATAAGACAACAACTAGCACATATGTTTAACTATAACTCTCAAAATGAAACAAAATATCATGGGCAATATTTAAACTTTTCTTCCATGTATTACTGGCAGGAGATACTTATAAAACACTCAAAACCCTATTGACATCTAGTGTTGAACCATAACATAGGATGAATAAATGAATCATTCAAAAAGCTACTATTGCTTTTGTAGTAAATGCCCTTTTTAGCTATTTTTTGTTTAAAAATCATCTTTAAAATTGTATCCTACTGTGTTAATGTTTTTTTTCCACAATACACTTATACATTGACTATGGAACACATAATTACAGAAAATAATTGTGCCAGATACGTCAGTATTTGAGAATTTGTTTGATCGGAAAGAATTCTGTTTCAATTATCCAAATAGGTAGATGCAAAGAAAAATATCGTCTTCAGAACCAATGGCTTCAGATAAGTTGTTAAATTTATTTTTCAGCCTTTCTCCTAATATTCAGTTGTGGTCTTTTCCAAGAAAAGGCTTCTAACATCCAGCATGGAAGCTAGTTCTAGAATGTGATTCTGGAGTGCAGGATTCTCCACACTATCTTCTTTCTGCAGCTGTGGATACGTTTCTGGGTAATTCCGAGTTTCCTTTTATTGGAAATGGGAACAGATGAAATTACATAGTTATGCAATAACAATTAATTTTGTAGTATGGTCTTTCCACACATGTAGTATATTTAAGATTACAAATGCAAAAGTACTGCAAACTGATTGACATACTAATGAATTTCACAACTAAAATTGGGATTTAAAAATACATCAAAAATGTAGGTGAACAGCCACATACAGAAAACTATAATGGTTCAAATTAATCATGGAGAGAAAATAAATCAAGAGGAGGAACCAATACAATTGGCTATGCACGCAACAGAAGTAAAGAAATTTGGGGGAGGTGTCAATACTAATTCCTCCACTGGCAGCAGAGATGTTCTAAAATGAAGGGTTATGATATAAAATTAAATAAGGTTTTATCTTAATCATATTTTAAGATTCTGAGACATCCATCTGATGCCCTTGTCCTTTTGGATGGTACAGATCACACTTTTGAAAGCTGCTGCATAAGTCTCGGTGAGTTGTTGCAGAGCATCTTGTAGATGATACAAAAGTATTTATGTAATCCCATAACAAGAGGAGGCATGGAGTTTATTAGCATTGACTGATGCACTAATCCGTTACATTTCATGGAGTGAAATGTTTACAATTATGAAAAGGTCTGATTTAAACCAAATAAGCTTTATTTCTCATGTAAATGATAATCATATTTGGAGTGACAGTGAAAAACAGAGGAGAGGCAGATAAACTTTGGTGGTGATGGAAATGGGGAAATTTTGTCTCTAAACATATAACTTTAGGGTCAAGTGGTAAATTTGGTGGATGGACTAACAAACAAAAGAGGGTCAGGTCTGACCACAATTATAGAAACATAAAGTAGGAACAGGCATGGGCCATTTGGCTGTTCAAGCCTACTACGTGATTCAAAATGATCATACTGATCATCCAATTTAGAAATGTGTTCCCACGATTTCCCCATATCCTTTAATCCTTTTAGCCCCAAGAACTATATCTAATTCCTTATTGAAAACATTCAATGTTCTGGCCTCAACTGAGTTCTGTGGCCAAAAATATCACAGGCTCACCACTGTAGGTGAAGAAATTTCTCATCGGAGTCCTAAATGGTCAACCTGAGTGAGCCCTGGTTCTGAAACACATACACACAATTCTGAACAAAAGCTCCCACTGCCTTCACTGCATTAAGAAAAAGTACATTATTGACATCAGATCCTCTCTTTCAATATCCAGCCTTGGCCAGATGAGATACACAGCTACAAAGTAGGATTGGCATTGATCTAGCAGTCGGGTTTTTACCCCCACCCATCAAGCTATCTACCTAGCAAGATGTAACATGAAAGGGAAGCACCTAAAGACATGCTTAAAATTCACAACACTTTGTGTTACACGAGGAATCCAAAATACGTAACTATAAAATGCACATAAAAACACTTGACAAATATTTTATTAGTCATGTTATTCCATCAAGATTGCAGTGGTAAATCCAGAATTATCCACCTGCCTGTTCACCACCTCCTAAACCAAGATTTAAAACACTGAGGAGAAACTTGTGTTCTTTCTTCATCCTAGCATATTGTATACTATGCTTACAGCCTAGCCTTTGCAACAATAGGCAGACAAAATTCAGATTATGTAGATCAGTGTCAAGTACCTGTTCTGTCCTCTGTAACCCTAAATTCCCGGTCATTTGCTACTTGAATTCCCATCTACTCCCACTCTGACTTCATAGAATCCCTACAGTGTGGAACCAGGCCCTTCAGCCCAACAAGTCCACACCGACCCTCAGAGCATCCCACCCAAAACCCAGCCCCTATACCACTCATCCCTGAATACTATCAGCAATTTAGCATGGCCAATCCACCTGGCCTGTGCATCTTTGGACTGTGGGAGGAAACCGGAGCACTTGGAGGAAACCCACGCAGACACGGGGAGAATGTGCAAACTCCACGTAGACAGTCGCTTGAGGGTGGAATTGAACCCAGGTCCCTGGTACTGTGAGGCGGCAGTGCTAGCCACTGAGCCACCATGCCGACTTTTTGATCATCAGCATTTTAACTTGATTTTTGTGAACCTCAATGCAAACTTCAAGAACAGCATTGTATTTTTCAGGTCTCTGGCTTTCACACTGATTTTTGTAACCCCAGGTCTTAACCCAGTTCCCCTTTGTTTCCCGAAAAAAATGGTGATTTTGGGTCGATGTGGTAGCATTATCTTTGGGGATGGATCAAAGGAATACATTTGTTTTGGGAAACCCTACACCCAAACGTTTTACTGCCACTTGGTCTGCATCATTTTTGTTGACTTGTTTTGATTTTCCTGAGCTACTGGTGTCTATTTGCCATGTTGCCTTTCTACCTGCTTCTTCACCCATCTCTGTCTAACCAGCTATTCCAACTTCCATCGAGTATCACAAATCTTCCTTTATTTGATTTTTTTCATGGGGTCTTCTATTATCTTGTGGCAATATCAATTCTGTCACTTAACCATCTCTTGTTTACAGAGAAGTACTGTGAACATGATTTAGTTTATTTCCCATATTAGATGTGCTATTCCCATCTCTTAGTTTTACGTTCCTTTCAAAATGATGTTTATCAGCAAAATTTTCAAGGATCCACACAAAATATTTGCTTGTCTGTTTTCTCCTTAGACTCTGCTTGCTCTACTGAGCATTTCCAGCATTTTCTGTTTTTGTTTCAGATATCAATATCTGCATTTCTTTTGCTTTTTCTACCTGATAACAGATATAACCTTGATCAAATCTACACTGAAAGCATAAGAGGCTCAGATACCTTTGCAGTTCTTGATTTAGTCAAGGACTCCTAAAATCACCAGCTCATGCTGGGTGCTATTCCATTCATTCAAAATACTTTTCAAACCTATCCTGTCATCATTATTTTTATAAAGAACATCAGAGCCCTTCCTGATTCTGCTTCATATTTTGTGGCAAACTGAAGACTATCCAGCAGGGACATAAGTATATATTTTACTGAATCTAAACTCAAAACTTTTATGTTATTTACTGCTGTACTGCTGAAGTAAATGAAAAGGTGCAAATCTTACCCTGAACATTTTGTGAAGTCTCATGGTTGCAGAGCAGAGAATAAACCGGGTCAACAATAATCGAAGAAAATCATCACCAAAAAATTGAAGGAATGCTTGATCTGTCACACACAAAAAAGGAACAGGAATATACTTTAAATGCCACATTCAGGACAATTGGTGCCAATCAGTTGTCCAACATATTGTGGATATAGCTAAACTAATTGCAAACTTAGGAACAGAAACAGAAGTTGTTCGAAAAGCTCAGCAGGTCTGGCAGCATCTGTAAAGAAAAATCACAATTAATGTTTCAGATCCAGTGATCCTTCCTTAGAATTTATCCTTCCTCAGAATGTGCAGATGTA
>NC_063359.1:24108586-24133586 GCF_021869965.1 Rhincodon typus | reverse complement strand
AAACCACTGTTGTTTAGATCCCTGTGTTAACTTCATATTAGCACACAATTACAAGTTTACTCGGTTATAGACAAAGAAAAATAAATAATCCATTGCTGCACAATTGGTTTGGTTTGTGTGTGACTGGTCTTTTACTGCTTAAATTTGAATGAAACATTCAAAATTCAAGATATCCTGGTAAGGTTTTTGAAGGAAACAATAAAGCTACTGTTGAAAAGGGTCTGTTGGAAAATTTCAGGTAATGTACTGATCAGTTTAAAATTCTTGGAGTTGAGGCAAATCAGTTTGAAAGTTCATGGAAGATTTTCCTTTTGTTGACTCCCATAATGCTGAGAAGTTCCAGGAAATGAAACACAGGAATATGTAAAGTAACTTTTAAAAACTGAGCCCATATTATGAGTTATGGCCTTTATTATTCAAATGGCAAAGTATTGGGTGAATGTACATCTACAGTAAAGCTGTAATGTTGATGAGAAGGAGAGAACGTGCGAGAGAGAGAGGCATAATAGACATGATAGTGCAGTAGTCCAGAGGCCTAGCTGAGTGCTGTGGGGCTGAGGGTTCAAATCCCACCATGGCATTTGGTGAAATTTAAATTCAATTAATAAGTCTGGAATTGAACACTGGTTTCAATAATTTGACCACAAGAGCTTTACTTTGTTTATGATTATTTTGTTGCCTTTCTTCATGTATTTGTTTTGCAATGATAGGTCTTACAATTGACACAAATGCTGGATGAAAAAAATACTTCAGACTTGCAGAAAGATAAAGAGTTAATCAAAATGCAAGAAGATTTCAAGCAACTTGAGCAAGGTTTGAAAAATATGATTTATTTAAGATCAAGCAACTTTTGAGCGAAAAACTGTCAAAAATGTATAATTTAAAAGTATAAGCATTGTACTACAGTTGAAGCTCAAATTATGGGTACAAGCTCAATTTGAACTTTGGGTTTGATTTCTGGAAAATGAATATGTTAATTTAACAAGAACAAGAGAAAACAGAAATCCATGTATCAATGAAATAGGTCAGAATGGATAAAGTCAATGCATGTATTACAATTTTTAAAATACTCATTTGGTTGTAGCCTTTTGGCCTTATTCTCAGGATTGTGCTAAATTGGATACTGCTGAAAATGTTCATAACAAAACTTTCTTATTGAGTTTTTGATTATGTTGAGACTGTCACTATTATTCTTTTATTTTTCTCATTTTTGGTTTTGAGTTGAGTTAAAGTTGAAAATTGAATTTTGAATGGCAGCTTATTTTGGGGGGCAAAAAAACAAAGACTGATGTTTGCTGTTGGGAACTGGCCTGAAAAGATAATGCAGGTTAATTATTGCTCTAATAGCTCTCTGGGCAATTTGGCAAGGAGATGTTGTTAAGCACAGAGACTGGCAGCTGATTAGATGTTGAATTGATGAATTTAGGGAGGACTGGTGCTGGTCAGCTAATCACAGGGAATGTTGAAGAAGAAAGAAAAAACAAAGTGTGAACAAGCTCTGACTGGATTTTGGGCAGGAGGCAGTTTTTGCTTCGGGAGCTTCTGGACTGGGCTGGGCTTTTGGTTTCTTTCTCTCGTTATTCTCCAGTTATCAACTTGTTGAAAATTCTGAGGAAAAACCCAATCTGTAGGAAAGAAATAAGTCTCCAGAAGTCACACAAACTATTTGTATTTACTGGTGACTTCAGAATTCAAGCAAGATACACAGTCCTGCATGTTTGTAATACAACCTATCCTCCAAGGATTTCATGAAGGACTGGTATTTGTCATTGAAATGCTACCAAACTAGCAATTTTTCACTTTTTTTTTAATTTTCTTTCTTAATTTATTCCTTAACTGTGTCTGTCAGTGTGCAAGTGGGGCTTTATATTCAAAGAAGGTTGGGTTTAAATTGTGCATATTAATTAGATTGTTTTGTAATTCATCTGTGCTCTGCTAAAGTTCCATTATTAATAATAAAATATCAAGTTTTGTTTAAGCTGTAAACTTGGTATCCAAGATCTGTTATTTGTAAAGTCTCTTTAGGAACAGTTGAGCAGTTTTGAGAGGCATTGAATTTACTGTGGTGCAGATCTAGTGATAGCGAAACTGATTTGGTCTGGCTTGCTATCCTGTTCCATGATAATTAGAACTAGACTTTTGGAAGAAAACTTTTAGGTACTTTCCATGTTTGGTCTCATGCACTGTCTACTAGCTAATCACTTAACAGTGAAATCTTAGGCCAGTTACCTTGTGGATTGGTTATGGAACTGCAAGATATGGTCTCTTACAAAATAAAAATTATTCATTGTGTATCAGATCCTTTGTTTATCAGAGAAAACTTGTGCATCTTTTCTATATTTGTGCTTGCAGTAAAGAATACAAACTATTACATGAGAAAGACAAACCTTCATGTGTTTTGCAATCATAGTGTTTTGTGTTATGATTGAGAAACGTTTTACTTGTGGAAGGGATAAGTGGATCTTAATAGAATCAACTGTAACCCACATCTTAGAAAATCCATTTTAACATACCTCTAGACCATGGAGCTGTGATATCACAGATGAATCAGCTACAAATGGAAAGTGAAAATTTTAAAAGCTCAACAGCAGAAAGAGAAGGGATAGTTCAGAACCAGTTGAGTGACCTCAAGTTGCAGTTGATCGAGAGACAAGAACTCCTGGCAGCCAGTGAGAGAAAGGTATGTTAGCTTTCTCAGCCATGTGTATAATTTAAACATGCGAATTTCGGTACAGAATGTCACTGCAAGTTACTGGGTGTTCTATACTTTAATGTAACTACAAATCAAATATTATTTCTTATTGATCTTCTGTGAGGTCACCTTTCAGTGCTCTGGATCAATATAAAACAATCTTGTGAGAAAGAAGAACATCTTAAAAGTTAATTATTTTTCCTTTGTTTTACTGCCAAGAAGTGATCTTGCAGATATGGAACATTTATATGGTCCTATCTGTGCCTATCTGTTTAAAAAAAAAAAGTGTATTAATAATCTCCACCAGAACAAACTACTATCTTGCATATATGGTTAACTGGGACACTATCAGATGATAACTACAAATGACACAAATTCAGTCTGAAGAAGGGTCATTGAATTTGAAACATTAATTCTGTTTTCCTTCCACAGATGCTGCCAGACCTTCTGAGTTTCTCCAGCAACCTCTGGTTTTGTTTGTTCCTCAAATGACATGTCACTTTTCAAAAACAAATTAACAAATTAATGTGATGGCTGACCCCAAGCATTGTAGTAACCAAAGATTCTTTGGTTCTTCAGGAGATATGTGCATAATTTTCTGCTTCCTTGGAAGAGAGGGAAATTCCGATTCAGACAGTATTGTGAATCCTTGAAGGCCATCGGGTATCAATAAATAATACAGGCTGCAGCACTTATCTGGCATATCTTCTATTTCATGAAGTCTGTATTGTAATGCAATCCATTTATGAATTCCGATGGTCAAAGCCAAGCCTTCATCTGGAATCTGTTTTGATTTGTCTTGTGTCCAGTTTTTTTCTCCTCCATCCGCAATATGCGCAGCAGCCGGGGTGGCCTGTAAGGGCTTTCTGTTATTCATGGCCTGTACCTGTAAAACTAAATGGGCTGTTTCTAAGGGAGCAATGTGGAATTCTCTTATTTTAAGTGGAACAGAAAATCCACATTCTTTCAAGTGGCAACAAAATTATTGGAGATTGTGGCTCTGATAATGGGCCAGTTAATGTTTGGTGAGTTTTTAAAACTTGATAGTTTTGATTTTCTTTTCCTCACTGTTTCTAGCTCCTTATTTTTCCAGAAAAATTTTGTCTCTGCAATATTCTGCAGCTGAGTCGTGGAGTGATACCTTGCTGAAGTGGCTGTTCTTCATGTGTGAGCTTAGACTTCTAACAGGATAGATAGTGACCAGGAACACTGATTATTTTAACCCAGCAATGTTGCAATAATTCTGTCACTTTTACCATTACCTTAACTGAGATCAGCTAGCCATGAATAAACTCATCTTACTGGAGAAAAGGGGAATCTATTCTATCCAACTGCACAACGATTTTTCTTTTAAATTAAAAAGTTAATTTTAACTTGGGAAGTAATTTAAAAAAAGATAAAATTATTCTAATGATTTTTAACTTGAGAAGTAAATATTATTTATTTTAATTTTTTAAAAAAATTGTGCTGTTGGATGGAACAGCTTTCCCTTTGGTATTTACTCTGTGTTTGCAATTGAATATTATTTTTTTCAGCTTTTATAAAATTCTGTGTCTTGTACTCAGGCCTACAAGATTCCTAACTTTGTTTCTGTGAATCATTAAAGAAATGCACATTGCTTTGACAGGTGAATGATCTAGAAGCAGAGGTGGCAGCTCTCAATGGACAGTTACATCCCCCAAAAAATGATGGAAAAGGACAAAATGGAGATGTGACAATCTCGTATACCTTACAGCTTCAACAAGACAACCAAGATTTGGAACAGCAGTTAATAGAGAAAAACAAGGTTAGTTGCTCAGGAAATGGGTAGATCAGCGTGGTTTGTAAATTGCTTCACTTTTTGACAACATTGACATATGTTAAAAGGCTCATATGCAGAGGATTGTTTTGTTTTTTTTTTGTCTAATTTTTGAAGCATTCATCTTGCAAATTTTCATCTTATTTTTAGCCAGTTAAAATATGCACTTCCTGTCTACAATCTTTACCTTTATGACTAGATTCAGTTCTGTTTCAAGTAATGGAGCATCACAGTTTTCTTCTTAAAACACCTTTGCAATTTATCCATTTTATGAATTTTTACCAGTGGTCTCTATCATTCACCGTAAACCTAGAAACAGAATTAAATTTTAAAATTGGTCCACAATAATTAGTTTTATTAACTTGAAATTTGGCTGTGTTTTTAACTACATATTTAGTTTTCCTATATCATGTTGATTAAATCCAATAAGTTTGAATAATGGTAACTTTTGATTACAATTTATCAACATTTATCAATATTGCGCTGAAGGAAATAATATATTTTGGAATACTGTGCTTTGAAAGCTTTGGTTTCTGAATAATTACTGATCTGCTTAACATCTCTTCATAATATTTTCAACAACTACCACCAAATCTGCTTCCATTTCTGGTGGAAATAATGTGAAAACTGGTATCTGTGAGGCCAGCGTTGTATGAGGAGCTTGAGCTAGATCATCTGCTTGATGTTCCAGTTTGAGGATGGTTGCAAATGCTTCAACCTTGTATTTTCTTTTACATTGATGTACTGGGTTTCCCCATTATTGAGAAGGGGTGTTATGGAGCTTTGTCACCGCTGACCAATTCAAGACTAGAAGAGGCAGACTGCCGAGTTTCAGTCCTGTCAGTTGGTTGCAGGATTGCTTCACTTTATCTATTGTATATTGCTTCTATTGTTTCGTATACAAATAGCTTCACTAGGTTTGCCCCTGATTGTTAACAATGCGGCCCCTGGCATCCTATTCTCTAACCCTTATTCAATTAGGCCCATGCCGTGGATATCCAGATTTGAACTGCTCGTGAAGAAGTTATTCCAATTGCAAAATATTAACTCCTGTTTCTCTTTCCAAAGATGCTGCTAGACTTGATTCTCTCCAGCATTCGCCATTTGTTTGAGCTGCTAAATCTGTTTTGAATCTATCTTTTATACCATGGTGGTTGTGCCACACAAAATTATGGAGGGTCTCTGTGAAAATGGGGTTTCATCAATGCAAAACAATATGGGGTTGTCACTACCAGTACTGTTATGGACAAATGCATCCATGACATGTAGATGAGCAAAGTCAAGTAGAAGTTTAGATTTTTCTTTTCTTACCACCTTCTGCATGTGCAGTCTGACAAGTATGTCCTTCAGCACTTGACCAGTTCGGTCTGTAGTGATGCTACTGAGCCATTTTTGATGTTGGTCATTGAAGACCCCACCCTGAGCACGTTCTTTGCCACTGCTACCCTTAGTGTTCTTCCCAGTGATGTTCAACATTGATGTTCAACACAAAGGAAAATTGATTGATCTGTTGAAGGGAGGAAGTGTGTGACAGTCAACAGGAAATTTCCTGGCCAATAATTCCAGATTTATTAATTAAATTTAAATTGCACCAGCTGCCAGTGTGGAATTTGAACTGTCTCTCTCAAGCGTTAGTCAGGGCCTCTGGATTACTACTCCTGCAATGTTACCACTGTGTTAATCTTCCCAGTAGATCCTATGGACCACAGCTAAGAGCTGACTTATTTATCTCTAGAAAGTGCTCGAGCAGAACCTACTAATTTTGCCATTACCTATCTAATCAGACATGTTAAATACATATGCAATTGTTTCTTTATTGTACCACAGTGTATTCCAGTGCCTTAGCACCAGGCGAGCTTTTCATTAAACTCATTGGAGATCGTTGGGCTGAGGAACTCCAACCAGTTAGAGTAAATTTTGCTGAGGCTAGACTAATTCAATTTTGTAGTAAACCAGAAAGTTGTAATATTTCCCCTTCAGCAAGTAATTAGGAAGGCTGGTAGAATGCTGTGGTTTATTGCAAGGGGGATTAAATGCAAGAATAGGAGATTATGCTTCAATTGTACAGGATGTTGGTGAGACTGAATCTCGAATACTGTGTACAGTACAGAACACTGTACTTACAGAAGGATATTAATGCATTAGAAACATTTCAGAGAAGGTTGACTAGATCAGGTAACAGGTTAGACAGGTTAGGCCTGCCTGGAGTTTAGGAGACTTAGATGCGACTTAATTGAAACATGTAAGATCCTGAGTGGATTTGACCAGGTGAATGTTGAAAGGATGTTTCCTCTTCTGGGAGAATCTAAAACTAGGGGTCATACTTTAAAAATAGGGACATGTGCACAGTTAAAACAGATGATGGAACCTTTTCTGAGGATTGAGAGTCTTTGGAATTCTCTTCCACAAAGGCAGTGGATGTAAAATTTTTAAATAATTTTGAAGTACAGGTAGATAGATTATTGATTACCAAGGGGATGAAAGATTATCGGGGATATGTAGGAATGTAGAATTGAAGTTAAATCAGAGCAGCCATGATTGTATTAAATGGTGATGCACTTTGGCAGAACAAACAAGGCAAGGGAATGCATGATAAACAGTACGATACTGGGGTGCACCAAGGATCAGAAGGACCTTGATGTGCATGTCCACTGGTCTCTTAAGGTATCAGGACAGATGGGAAATGTCTTTATTAGCCGAGGCATAGAATTTAAGAGTAGGGAGAACATGCAGCAGCCGTATAAAATTTTGGTTTGGCACGGCTAGAGTACTGTGTGCAGTTCTGGAATATGCATTATAGGAGGGATGTGATTGCAGTGGAGAGGCTGCAGAGGAGATTTACCAGAATGTTGTCTAGGCTAGTAGGAACTGCAGATGCTGGAGAATCTGAGGTAACAAGGTGTAGAGCTGGATGAACACAGCAGGCCAAGCAGCATCAGAGGAGCAGGAAGGCTGACGTTTCGGGTCTAGACCCTTCTCAGAAATTTCTGCTCCTCTGATGCTGCTTGGCCTGCTGTGTTCATCCAGCTGTACACCTTGTTATCTCTGTTGTCTGGACTGGAGAGTTTTAGTTATGAAGAGAGATTAGATGGACTGGGCTTGTTTTCCCTGGATCAGAGAAGACAGAGGTGGGACATGACTGAAACATAAAAAATTATGGGGGCTTAGCTCAGGTAGACAGAGACTTTGCCCCTTAGTGGAGGGATCAGTGATCAGGCGGCTGGGGACGTATATTTAAGATGAGGGTCAGGAGGTTTAAAGGGGATGTGAGGAAGATGTTTTAACCCAGAGGGTGGTGGCGTTCTGAAAGCCACTATTTGAAACAGTGGTAGAGGAGAATGTACACTTTTGATGCCAAGGCATTTAAAGCTATGAGCCAAGTGCTGGAAAATTAGATTTGAATAGTTCTGTGGTTGTTTTTGACTTGTGCAGACTTGACGGTCTGAAGGGCCATTTTCTCTGCTGGAGATCCCTATGATTCTGGCAGAGCTGGCTTGAAGGGCCAAATGGCTGACTCTTGTTCCTTGTTTGTAGATTCACCATTTAATTTTGCTAACCTTCTGAGTTGAGGTGGGGGCATGTTAAACTTGTTTCTTCTCTCATTCCCTGGATTCATGAATACTTGATTTACTTCGGTCAGTGATCCAAAAAATTTGGAATGATTGCTAATGATTTCCCTAATCTTTTAGTGTATGGTTAAAATTCTAAATTTAAATTGTTTCATCTAATGATTTGTTTGTGTCCATCGCTATAGATTTCATAGTTTTAAATCTTTTTCTTCCCTCAGACTATTAAACAACTGCTGCAGAGGCTAACAGAATTGAAGAAGACACTACAGAAAGAATTGGTAAAAAGCTTGCATTAAGTTACATTATTTAAACAGATTACTTAGGATTTTTTCTTTTCAATGAATCAAACCTGAAAATGGGTCAGAAGTAGATTTTGCACATGTGTAAAGTATGGCAGATGCCACCATCCTAAACTGTTTAGCTGATGCCTGCAGCTTAATGTCTCTACCTGATACTGAAATAACATTGTCTGGAGAATTGTTCCCAGAATACTTTCCTTTTCATCACGTAGCTTTAGTATAAAAAATACGACTAATTAATAGTGTTTTTATTTGTTTGACAAATCCAATTTAGTCCCTGTAGGTTAGGGGCCATCTGTGGAGAGAGAAACAGAGTTAATGTTTCAGGTCAATGATGCTTGAAGATCAGAGACCTGAGATGTTAATTCTGTTTCTTTCTGAAGATGCTGCTGGATCTGCTGAGTATTTACAGCATTTTCTGCATTTTTTTAAAAGATTACAATACCCTCAATATCTTGCTTTTGTATTTGCCAATGTCAGTCTTTGGTTTTAGTTTCTTTCACCCGTGGTTCAAATTAATGGCAATGTTTTTCCAATTTAAACTGTTCATGACTTTAGATCTGATGAATTCAAATTAACTGGCTATGTTTTCATTTCTCACCTGTTAAAACAACTGAAGTTTTAAATTTTGTGATTTACTATTTTGGGCAACGTCAGACATTCATTAATGGGAACCAGCTTTAGCATATCATGTTCCAGGTTATTTAAGTTCTTGTTTTTAAAGAAAATAATTGTGAATGTTTACAAAACTGCTTTCTGTTAATTCTTCATTTGAGAACCTGGGAAGTGACTATGGTCTGTACTGGATTAGATGTGCAGTTTTACTGGGTTAGATTCCAGCAGTAGCTTTGTACATGCTTGAGCATATTTAAGCATTTATTCTTAGCATGCCTATGTTCTCTGGATCTTGGTAAATGGGAAATGTCCCTATCAGGCAAACAGGTTACACATGAATAAATTCCTCAATAGCTCAATGCTGAAAGGATGTTTTCACCTTGTGGAAGAGACTAGAACTAAAGGACATAGTTTAAAAATAAGTTGAGAAAGTTTTGATGTTTTGAGAGAAAAAAATTCTCGTGAGTCAGTGGAACTCTCCTTATCAAAGAGCGGTGGAGATAGAGTCCTTGAATATTTTTAAGGCACAGTTCATCCTTAACTAACAAGGGAATCAAAATCATATAGGCGATAGGTAGGAAAGGGAATTAAGAACACAGTCAGATCAGCCATATTCTGAAATGATAGTTGGCTTGAGGGGCCAATTGGCTTATCTCTCAATTTGTATGTTTATAACTTGAGTTAAAAACTCATAAACATGGTAATGGATTTCTACACGATACGCCAAACAAAAAGATCGGCAGCTCAGACTTTCTTTTTATTTTTTAAAATGTGGATTTATGATTGATTGCCGTATTAAATCTTTTCTCAATTAAAGAAAATGAAACCAGAATTGGAACCTGCTGAAGTCCGGGAGAAATCTTTCTTTGAACCACCAACCAGCATCAGTAATTCCACCACAGTTGTAAACAATTCAGATCTTAATGACTCCAGGGAGATAAATTTTGAATATCTGAAACATGTTCTTCTCAAATTTATGTCTGTGCGAGAATCTGAGGTGAGCTACTCATAATTGCAATAAAGTACAAGTACTCAATAGAATACCTGTTTTATTTATCATTTTTTGGGAATTAAAGGCAGATCTGTTATTATAGTTTTAAAAGCTGAAGGAGAATAATTCTCCAGTGATTTGGTGACCAGTAGATGTAGAATTCAGACGTGCAGTTTAGCACTTGAGCCTGACTGAGAATTAGACATGAAGTATCTGGAAAATGACAAGCAAAACCCTACTGGAACATCAAGCTGAATATACCAATGACCTCATCACACTACTTTCTTCAATGGCTAAGCACCTTTCTGGGAGAGATGAAGAGAAACCTAATATCCATATAGAGTAAAACCTGGGGTCTAAAGGTCATCTCAGAAGCTTCACTGGCATTAACCGAACTACCTTCTAATGATTCCTACAACTCCTTTTCAAAGGTTTGTGTGAATTCGCAGCCAGTACTAACCTATTCCAAAGGTCGATGATGTTTTTAAGTTGGGTATTTCCTAAAAGCTATCATATGCTTTTATAAGCTGCACTGATGCCTCCAAAACCCTCTAGCCTCCCTACCTCAACTAAATTCCTTCATTATTTTATACACGTCAGTCATATCTCCGAAGTCTTCACTTTTTCAAAGCATAACAGACTAGTTCTCCAAGTCTATGCTTGATAATTAGAGCATATAATTTAGGTAACAACCAGTTGCCCCTCCCTAGTTCAATGGACCTTACACTAGGGGACCAGAACTGGACACAGTTGCGACTGACTGAAGCTCTTGTACTAGAAAGGATTATGTGGAGTGAAGAACATTCTTGGCAATGTGCACTGTGATTGTTTGCATTGCAATAGTGTGTGCAGCAAATACTGTTTCTGCTATCAGCAGTTTAATCAAATGCAACCTGTATAGAAACGGTCTTGTAAAACAAGTAGTGTCTTTAACTGAATTAACAGACATTTGAAACTTAAAACATAAAACTTGATAAGCACAGAGGTCACTCACTGTTCTGCCTTCAAAATAAAGTTGGAAAAGAGCCTGCCATGTGTTTCCTTTACCAACTTTCAGAAACTGCCTTTCACAATAACCATGACCTCAGCGAAAGCTTCCAGGTGTCAAAATTCCATGGGATTTCCATCAGTAGATGCAAAGGCTAGGCAATGGAGTGCAATTTTTTTGTGGCTAGCTTTCAGTAACATAAAAAGATGGTGGCTAGAATCCGAAACTGAGGCAAATAATTTTAATGATTCTATTGAATGAACTTTTTAAAGAAAAAGTCACCGGTTGTGGGTATTGCTGGTGGTTCAGCATTTATTGCCCATCTTGGACAGCCTTGAGAACGTGGTTCTTGAGAACCTGGAAACCTGCAAGATAAATCATACCAATAGGGCTGCCTTTTTGCACAGTGGTTACCCACTGTAGGACTTTATCCTGGAACACTCCTTTAATTAATTTTCACATAAGAAATTTGACTTATACTTAAAATGTACATTTAAAATAGTTTTGTGAATTACAGGAACTTAGTTTATCAATTTCCTTGCTAATTCATGGATAGTATTTTTCCTGCCAGAAAGTTGCATGACAACTTTGTGACCTAATAAAAAAGAAAAAAAAAAATCAGATCTGTGTTTTGTCACAGGCTTATCAACTGGTGAAAGCAGTATCTATGCTACTTAACTTTACACGTGAAGAAGAAAACTTGCTAAAGGAATCCCTAGAATATAAGGTAGGGCATAGTCTGTTGCTACTTATTCACTGAGTCTTACCTGCTTCTACTCTTAATGAATAACATCAAGTGGGTTTACTAAATATTATTCTGTTTACACTGTAGATGTCTTGGTTTGGGTCAAAACCTACTCCTAAAGGTATTATACGTCCGTCAATAACTGGTCGACCTCCCCCTCACTGGCAGTGAACCAAGTGCAATGTCAAGAATGTGCACATTGAAGAAACTATCAACATAATTCATTTGATGAACACTACAGTTAATAAGATATCCTTATTAGTGTTTTCAGTCACTGTTATGACAGTGTTTTTAATACAGGATTATAAGTTTTTCAGCTGTTTACAAGTATTTAATAACTGGTACTTTATATTAATGCAGCTTTTAAATGCAAATGAAAATGTTCTCCTATGGGGAATGAAATTCATTGTGAACAAATATATTATGGGTTTGAAATTCTGCAGTTTCTAAACATACACGAGGAACAATTCTTTTTGGCTCTGTAGCATTATTACAGTCCTGAGCCGATTTGAATGAAACACTGTTTGAAGTGATTGCTGTCATAGTCTGCATCTTTGTAAATGTGCTCCTCCTTCATTGATAGAAATTAGTGAATGCTTAAAACATCTTTTTAAAGCCTTTTTTTCCTTACTGTTAAAGTTATGCTCCTTCCCAAACATCCTAACAGTTACAACAGAGCAGGCAGCAGTGCTGTCCATAACTGCTTTTGAACTCAGTATCATGGCCCAAATAGAACGCTTTTTAAAATCATATTTACATTTTTAGTTTAATCATTTTGGTGTCATTTGGATTAATAAAGCTGGAAACCTGCAAGATAAATCATACCAATAGGAGGTAACTGAAAACAAGAAACCAAATTAAATATTGCAATTAGTTGTCTGCTTATTGGTCCAAAGTATCACTGTAGTCCTTTTTCCACGTTTCTCTCAAATATTCTAATAATTGTTAAATGAGCTGTTATTGATTCATTACCTAGTTTAGATCCCTTGCATGTGTTCTTGCTGATTAATTGTTATCATGTGGTTTTATTGCAGTTTAAGAATGCAGTAGTGTTGTATGAAAATGATGCTGGAACAACCAAAAACAAGGGATTTGATATCTATATAAACAGTTGGGCAAGGATAATATATAGTTAGTTACCTGGGTTAATGCAAAAGAGAAAAAAAATTAAACATTCCAAAGGAGCCTTTATAAAGGGTACCTGTATTGTGT
The DNA here is from genome assembly GCF_021869965.1 of Rhincodon typus. NCBI lineage: Eukaryota > Metazoa > Chordata > Chondrichthyes > Orectolobiformes > Rhincodontidae > Rhincodon > Rhincodon typus. The sequence continues at coordinate 24,120,677 of NC_063359.1, read as the reverse complement.
ATAGAAATTGAGGTTGTTACACACTGGATGTAAAAATAGATGCATAAATTATTTACAGCTTTTCAGAGGCAGAAAAAGTTGCTGTTGAAATAATTATGATCCATCAGTATTTTTTTCACCCTGCTGTTGTGAAACCAGGAGCAACATTGTATGTAAATATATATATATGTTACATATGAACTAATGCACTTTTATTTGTATAAAAAATGCTGTTACATGTAATCTTTGTACATGCATCGATTGGCCTTAGCAACTAATTTCTCTCCCTTGACATTTTAAACCTGGTTTGGATAAAGCAAGTGATACCTCATCTGACCTGTTTGCTTGGGAATAATTTGTAGGTGCAATACTTTCCAATTAAAATTCCTTTAGACTTGCTGAAATTGTGGTTGAATTCTTTGATTAGGTAAAATGCTGGAACAAATAATTTCATGATGAAAGTATACGGAGTTGAGGTTTTCAGTAAAATTTCAGCTTGTGCAGTTAGGTTAGGTTGAAAAGCAACACTGGGCTGCATAACAAGTGCTCTAGAATGTGTTTGCATTTTCAATTGTTGAGAATGACACTTGTCAGTTGATATGGACTAATCTAAAAAGTGGCAAAGGTATCCAAATTGTTGTCTTAAGTATTTTTCTTGCAAGAATGCACAGAAATTGAATAAGCTAGGAAAAAGAATCAAAGTGGCCATGCCAATCTTCTAAATGTTTCACTGGACTAAATGTTCAGGTTTAAAATTGCATGTAAAAATATTCGGACTAAATTCACTTACATTAGAAAGAAGCATTAATTAGTTCAGACTCAAAAACCACCTTTAGTTTTAATAGAATAAGGGCAGAAGTGAAGTAACCATTTGTTCTTCGCCAAATGGCATACTTTTTCAAACCTGTGGCAGTGCTGCAGTTGACCTTAGTTATTTTAAGTGACCACCCTTTCTGAAGAAGGGTCTAGGCCCGAAACGTCAGCCTTCCTGCTCGGCCTGCTGTGTTCATCCAGCTCTACACCTTGTTATCTCACCATTTCATTGGCTAGCTTCGTAGTAGTAATCCTTTTGAAATTCATTTTGTCTGTGGGAAGTTGAGTTGGATCTTTGACTGCTGTGGCTGCCATCCTGGTTTACTTTTGAACACTCGAGCATTAGTGAAAAACCTACATAAACCGATGGACCAAACTTTGGCATATTGTATATAATTCATTTCCCAGTGAAATCAGTGTAATTGTTACCTTGGGTGACAAGCTTGGTCAGTCATCTCCTGGACCACATTATTAGAATTTAAACTATCAAAATGTAATTATCCTTACTTGAAGTAGGTCACCTAGTTAGTGGAAGTAAAAACTGGGTGAGCTCTTTTTTAAAAACAAACTAACATTGACACAAATTGGGTGAGGACTCTATTTTGAATTATAATTCTTTCACAAGCTCAGTATGTGCTTATGAGATGGAAATGTAAATCATTTAATGGAATAGGTATAGGAATCAAAATGTACTAAAATGCTGGATTCACTAACCTTAAACAAGATGGTCGTAAGGACTTGGGATTTCAATGAACATTGCATGCTTAATATTGTAATTAAATTGCCTTCTCATTGCTTGGGCCATGTCAAAACACCTTAGTGATTGTATAGGAGATGAAGAATGGAGAAGATGCAAGCCTCAAAAAATCAAATAGGTTATGACTTGTGAAGTTAGTTTAATCATACTGAAACCAAACAGTTTCCCTAACTCATTAGTGAATTTTACATTTCTAAATTCAGCTATTTGTTACTGCTGGTGGCATGCAGTTCTGGGAAAATTAATGTTTCAGTACATTAGCTTTTATGGAATGCATTCACCAATATATACACACATACCTAACCACTGCAAGGTACTGGGTAACTTAGTTTCATAAATGGGTTTTGCATTTTTTTTAAATGACTGTCTTATGTATAGTGTTATGTTAAATAATTGAGGAGGGTTCTATCTCGGTGTAGATAATGCAAATTCAGTGTCAAATCTTGACAACAACATAAAGAAGCTAGTGTAATTTACTGTGGCATTTTCAGACCAGTGTTCTGATAATGTCTGTATTTTGCTTCAAGATGAGTCACCACTAATAACTGGTGAGTAATAATGTATCACCAAAGGCTCATTTAAAAAAATTAACATGTACATTGCAATACCATTCACAATCAGTCTAGTTGGTCTGCACTGTTGACTCAAGTTCTGATTTTTAAACTGCCTCAATATATATGATGGCCATATTTTCAGCCAATGCATAGCAGCCAGGGTAGCTGGAGATAGCTGTTGGGACATTAAATTTAAAAGACTATTACACCCATTGAGTAAAAACATCACACCAATGCCCTTTTCAATATTGATTTCATTTTTCCTGGTGCACAGTTCAACCAGGTCATAGCTTTAAATCTTTGTTGCAATATAAAGTATAATATACAATGTTGCACACTCAAAGCAGATCTTATGAATAAACTACCTTTAAAATACTTCTGAAATGTTATTCCTCAAAGAAGGAACAGAATGAGTTGCTTTAATTATTTCTGATCAAAACCCTTAATATTTCCATTGGTCATCTCAGCTAGCATTGAGAAACTCTGCAAATTAGTTGATCATGAATTGCATTAATTAATTAGTTAATTAATTATTTTGTACTACAAAGCCCCATGAAGATTTCAGTGATGCTCAAACAAATTTACTTTTACTTTATTACAGGATTTATTAAATCGACATTACACTAGATTGCATCTAGTAGACATCTCCTTACTGCTTTAAGTTAGAAATCCAACCTTAAATTTTGACATTATAATACAACAAAAAGCTGTCAGATGATGATCCAAGAGCTTTATTTTGCAGCAGGCACTTCACAATAAATTCATCCCTGGTAGTTCAACTAATACTATTGCCATATTTATCATACCAAGTATCCAATAACTGTACAAAAGACAATATGAAAGTGACCCAAAAGAAATAAAAAAAGTTATAATACTGCATATAGTGACAATGAAGTCCTAATAGTCCACCATGTGGCCTAACAATTCAGGGTAAAATGCACGTCAGTTGGTTTCCCATCATGTAAATGTACCTTTATTAGCCACACTATTTGGTTTCTCAACAGATTTTAAAAAGGTAAAAACAAAAATTCTAAGAGAACTGAGAACGTGCAAGACCTTGCATGTCAAACTTTGCCAAAACATACAGTAATGCAAACTTGCCACCACAACCTATTGAGATAAGAGCATTCCAAGGTGATTTTTCAAAATAATTTCGTTTAGTATGAATTAATCTTTAAAGAATGGATTCAAATATTTCTTTTGCTGTTGCTTCGTCACACTTTCCAACAGCTTTCAGTCCTCATCAAGTCAATCCATCATGTAACTTTTTAAACTGTTTTTCTTGCAGTGAGAACTCTTACTATGCAACCTACTCCACCCACTGCTAATGCCTGTAAGGGATAGAGAAAGAAAATACATTCAAGTCATTGAGCTTTATGTAATCACAATTTATTTATACAGCACCTTTAACATAAAACATCACAAGGTGCTTTACAAAAGAAAACTGACACCCTACCAACAGGAGAGATATTGGGCCAAATGACTCAATCTCTTTAACCAAATTTCAAAGGCACCTAGAAGAGAGGTTTCAGGAGGGAATTCCAAAGCTTATGGCACTGGCAAAGCCAGAACGGGGAGGGGGTTGGGGGGTGGGAAGGATGGTGTGCAGCAATGTATGGATTCACCAAGATTCACTGTAGGCTAGTAAGAATGGGGAAATGGAGTGGCAGGACATTGTGCAATTAGGACAAAGGAAGCAGACTTTTTGAATGCTTCGGTTCACAGAGGATGCAACAGGGACACCGGCTAGGAATGATCAAGTATAAAAGATAGCAGTAGCAATGCAGGTTTCAGTACAAGATAAGCTGAAGCAAGAGCCAGCTGGGACGACGTTACAGAGGAGGAAATAGGTGATGATGTGCGTTAGGAATATCACAGCAAATTTATGTAGCTGAACAAATTGTATTTATCTGCTCAGTATTTAATAAAAGGGGGTTGGTTAGCTCAGTTGGCTGGGCAGCTGGCTTACAGCATAGGTTCAATTCCTGCACCAGCTGAGATTACCATGATGAATGTGGTGTCCCTCCGGTTAAACCACCGTCAGTCATCTCTCAAAATGAGAGAGCAGCCCTGTGGTCTTGTAGGACTATGCTGATTCTGATTACAAAACCTGCATGCAAGCAATGTGCATTTATGTAGCACATATGAAATAATTCATGACCACTGAATTACATTTTGAAGTACAGCAACCAATTTGTCCACAGCAAAGCCCTGTGATAAAGCAGTTGATGAGTCACAGGTAATTTGTTGGCTGCACAGAAAGGAATTTTGCCCAAATCAACTCTCCCTATTTGTTGCACACTATCATGGGATCTGAGGTCAGTATTTCACAACTTCAGCTCTGGTAGCAACATTATCAATACAAACCCACAGCTTTCTGACTCTGGCGAAGTTATTGCAAATCAAGCTGACAATTGAAAATTGTAACATTGTAAATTTGACCTTGACCTATTTTTACATATACATTCTATTCAGCAATTAATGATTAGTGACAGCATAATGAAACCAGATTCTTTGCCTGCAGGCCAAATTTTACAAGAGCAAGTGTCTTAAATGGCTGTCACAACTTATCATTGGGATAGACATCGAAACAGGTCATCGCTGGTCTTTCTCTTTAATCATAAAACAAAATAATTAAAGAAAAAGAAACTTACCTTTTCATGCCACTGCAGCAATATTGCACTGCTGTTTTCTGTGGGTTTTTCAAAACCTTTATAAATGTACTTCATTAATAGGTCGACACCATTTCTATCTAATGATTTAACAGCCTGTTCTATCTCACTACTTTTAAAGGATGTAAGGACTTTGAGAACTATTGCCTGTGCCCGTTCCTGTAGAGGAAAAAAAAGTTCAATTTACAACGTATTCTGTATGTTTTTATTGCACTTCTACAGATTTTAAATTTAAAAAAAGGATGGCCATTAGTAGTCATTAAACAACTTTTAGTCCTTACCTTGCAGGATTGAAGATGAAACACTATTAGCCATTATTTGAATATAATGCCTCCGATTTTCCAAAACTTATTGCTCAGTAGTTCAACAAGTATTATAACTGCAGAGTAGAATTCTTTGCAATATAGTAAATTTAGGTAATTTTCACTGCACGTACTTGCAGCTGTGGGGGGGTTCAACTAATCTATGTTATGACACTTGTTGCCACATCCAGCAATAGCTTTGTTTTAAGTAGATAACAGACCAAATATTAAGGGTCTATACCAATAAGGGAAATAACAAATGGTTACTTTTATCATTTAGAAGTGTCATCAAAAGGCAATTAACTGAAATCTGGCAGACATTCTGAATTCAGTTGATGTCATCCCATAAATTAATGTACTGAAAGCAGAAGTATAATTGTATAAGATTAGCTGCACAACATTTATCCTTTGCAGATAGAAGAGGCTCGAGATATTTGGATGAATTCTTGGAGACAAGTCACTGTGTTTTCAGAATATATTGAATACAATGTCAAATAATTACAAGAAACTAGATTAATCAAATACCTTAACTGCTTGATTCTTCATGTTGACTGGAGGATTTCTTAATGCTGCATGGAACGCACTAAGCATATCACCTGTACAGGATTACTGGTTAAGGAACAGTAAGTTTTATTTCAAACATTTAAACCCAGTATGTGTTCTTTAGTTACAGGTTTACACGCAAGATAGTCAGCATTCCAAAATATCCCCTCAAAAGTCTTCCACTGCTTGTTAATCAATCTATCCCCTAGCCTAGGATCCCAGTTCACATTCTCTCCCCTTTCAGGCCCATGTTATTTGTCCTTAAAAATAGATATTGCTGGAGAATCTCAACAGGCCTGGCATTATCTGGAGAGAATGCAGATTTAACATTATTTGTCCAGTAACCCTTCTTCAGAACAGAGCTCTGGAGTTCTGAATAAGGCTCAATGGACTCAACATGGACCCTACGTTCTCTCCATAAATGCTGCCAGACCTGCTTAGTTTCTCTAGCAATTTGTTTCTGTTTCAGATTTATAGGCTCATCAAGTTCAATATATTTAATCCCACTCTTCAAATTGGATGTAAAGTTCTATCATGTTGTGGCCTCTTAGAGATCTCAAAACTGACATCATTAATCATTCAAGAGTACAAATTTCCATCTAGAAAAATACTTTTGTTCAATTAAGAAACATTCCATGAATCAGCATACATATCAGTTCTGAGGAAAACTGAAATGAATCCAAAAGGAGGTTGTACAACTGCTGTTACTATCCAGAAATGTGAACAAGACTTTTCACCTTACTGTTCCGCTTTGTTCATCTCAACTAATTAGTAAGATTTTTAAGGCAGAGATAAATTATTGATTAAACAAAGGGGTGAAACATTATTGGGGCAGGCATGAACACGAGTTAAGGGTATAAACTCAACTGCAAGATGGCAGCAGAGTAGGACACTCCATTTGGAACTCCTCTGCTGACCAGTCCCTATCGCTTTTCTTTCAGCCCTCCTCCTATCCTACTTGGAGACTGGAGTCGAGCAGGGCGAGCATGGGCCATGTCCTGCGGCGGGGCAGAGTGAGTGTGGGCCGAGTCCCTCGGCAGCGGCAGAGCAAGTCCCAGATGGAGGCTGGCACCTGGAGGCAGCATGGCCTTGTGCTCTGGGGCCAGTGGGCATGGACTGGAACTTAAGTACTTATTGTCATTTCTGGACTTTAATTGTTCCCATGCTAATCTATTTTTTTTAAACTCTCTAACAACACTTAAGTATAGTTATAGAGTAAAAATGTATTTACACCAAAGTCCTCTGTACCTAAGATGGTGCCAAACATTACAAACTTTTCACTGCACTCATTCGAGTGTACATGACAATAAAGGCTGTTGTATTCTAAATCAGGTCAGCTGTGATCTTGATAGTGAGTCAAACTTGAAGGACAAAGTGCCCTGCTCTTAATAATTATGTTCATAACAGCACAAAACAAGGGAAGACGAAACAGTGAATGACATAGGGAAAGAGATAAGTAGTGGGAAAGTAAGTGGTCTGAGGGGGATAAAGGTTTTCTTTAAAACCTCTGAACAATTTTCCTACTTAAGTAAGACTTCAGTTTTCTGATTTCCTATCTGTGCCTCCAATAGTTGAGTAGCATTTTGGTGCCATAAATCACATCATTTGCAGGACCTTTACAACTGTAGTGAGATTAATCTGTAATAACATTAATCTGGAATAAATCCAACAACACTATGGAAGCTGGTGAGATGATTGTGTTTTTTTTTTCCAAAACAAAAAAGATTTTAGTTAATCATCCAGCAATTCTGGGGCTCATTTCCTAATAGCACCATGGGCATACATATCCATTCACAGATTGCAGCAGTTCGAGAATGCATCATCTCAGTTAGGATTGGGCAACAAATGCTGGCCTAGCCAGAGATACACAAATCCTGTGAATGAATATGTTAAAAATTATGGTGATTCAGAACTCATGGCACAGAAAAATTGATTTTGTACACAAAGATTGGTGAGCCAGTACATGGACAGTAGCAATTCAAGAATGTAATTCACCAGTTTATAACAACTGGCACAGGCATAAACCCTGGCATTGCCAATGACACCCACACAATGCCAACAAAAAAAAAAGTGACTTATGGAAACAAAACGAGTTCATTTAAACAGTGCAACCATCTCAAAAATAACATGGATAGAAAATTGGCTCGCTAACAGGAAACAGAAGTGTCAATAGATCATTTTTGGTTGGCAAATCTAAGTATTGGGGTTTCAACTTTTAATTTATATGGACAGCTTGGTCGAAAGGGCCAAAGATATAATCACTAAAGACAGGTAGGAAAGTAAACTAAAAGAGGACACAGGAGACTACGATTGAACGTAGTTTAAATGAGTCAGCAAAAATCTGGGAAATGGTACACAAGGTGAGAAAATGTAAAAATGCCCATTTTGACTGCAAGATTTAGACAGAAGCATTACATAAATGGTGAGTTTGCAGAGCTCCAAGGCGCAGAATGATCTGGGTGTCCTCAAAGGAATCACATGGTTAGTGTGTAGGTACAGCAAGTATTTAGGAAAGCTAATAGAATCTGTTTATTGTAAAGGAAATTGAATACAAATGTAGATTACTGTTCAGCCTTACAGGGTATTTGTCTACAGTACTGCACACAGTATTGGTCTCCTTATTGAAAGAGAGAAATAAGATATCCTTGAAGCAGTTCAAAGAAGGTTTATTAGACTCATCATATCTGGCAACATCTGTGAAGAGAAATCAGAATCAGGGTCAGAGGAAGTGTCACCGGACCCAAAACATTAACTGATTTCTCTTCACAGATGCTGCCAGACCTGCTGAGCTTTTCCAGAAATTCCTGTTTTTTGTTTCTGGTTTACAGCATCCACAGTTTTTTCAGTTTTTATCATCTCACAACTGGAACGAGCAGGTTGTCTTATGAAGAAAAGCTGGACAGGCTAACCTTGATTCTGAAGTTTAGAAGAGTAAGAGGTGATTTAATTGAAACGAAATCCTGACAAGCCTTGAAAGGGTGCATATGGAAAGGAAGTCTCTTCTCGTGGGAGATTCTAAGGGGTCACCTGTTTAAGACAGATATGGAGAATTTTCCCAGAAAGTCTTTGGAAAAGTCTTCCACAAAAAGTGATGGAAGCAGAGTCTTTGAATTTTTTAAGACAGGTAAATAGATTCCTGACAAGTGTGTGGTTGAAAGGTTATCCCCATCTGACTATTACGTGGAGTAATCAGATCAGCCACAATCAAATTCAATTTATTTTCTCTATCTATCAGAAGTGTTACGACAAACTTGTGCAGCCGGTAGGACTTAAAACCCAGGCCTTCTGGCTCAAGGACACTAGCAGTGCACAAGAATCTTATTGAGTGGCAGAGGGGTCAAGTGGCCTAATCCTGTAACTAATTTATATATTTGCAAGAATGCAGGACCTGGCTAAAAATGCTCAAATACCGGCTGTACATTAACATTGTGACGGAAAATGATCGCTATTTTCCAACTTAAACAAAACCTCAAATCAGGGGTTCCCAAACTGTGGGCTGCGGTGCCAGTTGGATGGTGGAACAACGTTTTTGGGATCATGATTTCATTTTAGTAACGGTACGCTCGGAGCTTGAACTGAGTTCTGATAAATTGATTTCTTTTATGTCATTTTGGGTGGCTTTATCTTTTGTCTCATTTGACGTTTGATTGTTACTACAGTCACAGCTTGTACAATGATGCCTCTTTGCTATTTTTAGGGACAAAGTGAGCAGCAGTAACCCCGTTCGTCCTTCTACCCATTTCCACACTGAGATCAGATAATAGTGAAGTCTTAAGGTGCTGATCACAGCGGGGAAAACATTGGAAGTAAAAAAAAAAGGTATTTAAACAAACCTCCAAAATGACAAATTCTGCACATGATATAATAAACTCGCACTGAAGTCGTCAGTTAAGTGACAACTCGATAAAAATGAAGCAATCCAGTGAAGGATGAGTGCGAAAGCAATGTCATTAATTTCAGTTGAAGGGTGCTCCAGGCTGCCCGGGAGCGCAGTTAATAGTCGGCAGCAGTTTGAGAGCGGGTGCGGTTCCCAGGGGGGGGAAAGAGTAACAGGTCCGTGGTCACGGGGAGGGGAGAGCTGTCACCTTCCATCCCGGGATTATGCGGCGCTCTGCCAGCCCCTGGTCTCTCACAAACACGCGCACACAGAGGGAGACGGGCTATAAGGATATTGCCTGATGAGAGTGTCCACTTCCAGCGAGTCGGGCCCCTGCTGCTCCACCGCCTCCTCCTGCTCATCCACAAACTTGTTCTCATCGTACTCGTCAACGTCGACTTTCCGGAACCTGTTGGAGAGTGTGTTTCTCGCCATCTGCCCCTGCTTATGTTAAAAGAGCAAGTGTTAAATGGAGACGATAAGCCACTCCCTCGCCGACACCCGCACCTACTGAGCCGCAGGCTGCATCGGCGCCGGGCGATCGCACTGCTTCCACTCAAACCCGGGGCCTGCTGAACCTCGACCCGGAACCGGAAACAGTCTCTGGAATGCACGATCTCAGGGAGAGGGCCGGTAAGCAAAATCAACAAAACTCAATGATGACTGAACCTCGTCGTTAAATGAGTTACAACGATGGGACATGGAGAAAACAAAAAAGTAAGCTTCTAAAAGACGACGATGTTTGTGTAAAGTTAAACGTCTGACATAATGGATCGCGCTGTCTCCTCCCCTCCATGAAATGGATGGTAGGTCCTATCACGTGGAAATACAGGCCCCGCCCTCCAGGCCTGTCTTTTCCTGCGCTTGCCCAAGAAAATGGTAGGCGATTGTAGGTTGTCTGCTTCTGTTAACTGGAGAATCCTAATTCATCCTGAAAAACTACTGGCTTTACGGTGGGAGTAACTGGCTGTTATGAATCCCCGGGCTTCCCTCTATCGGCTCTGCCAGTTATTTAGAATGTTTTGTAGATTTTATGTTTAAACTGTGACGGATGATCGATCGGCCGCAGGCCGCGGTGTGTCTCTTATTTTTACATGGCGGCCCCGCTTGCTGGTCCGCGTAGGTAGCCCCGCCATTGGGAGTTGTGGAGGTGCGGGACCTATGGAGCAGAGTCTGCGGGAGGGGGCACATCGGTATTCCAGGGCTCAGTGGGCGTTTGGGCAGTTGTTGGGACTTCAGACCTCCCGCTGGATCACCCGTGGCATTGCTCAGCGATATCAGCTTCAATTCCCCCCCCACCAAAAGAAAATCTTGGTTTTACTCCACATTTCTACACCTTTTTGGAATAATGGTTGGCGATAATAGTGGTCCTGTTGCTTCCCCCTCCCTACCGTGAGCAGCTTTTTCATTTGCTGCCTCAGTTGCTATCTTCCCAACTGCTGTGAGGTTTTGGGGGCTTCTTAAGTGGAAGAGGTCAGGGCCAACTCAACTTCTGACACAAGAGGGAAACCTATTGATAGTGATCCTCTGTGCATCTTTTCTTTTCCCATTCCTCTTCCTGATAGTGGTTGCTGGGCTAGTAAGGTGTTGTTGAAGGAAGTGTGGTGAATTGTTGGGGTGAATTCTCATATTTAGCTGCAGTACTGCTAGTGGGTGTCCAGTGGTGGTTGCAGTGTTCAAGCATATTGGTTTGTTGCACTGGTTGTCTGATTTCTTCAGTGTTGTGGGTGAACTCGTCTGGTAAAGTGGTGAATGTTCTTGTGCTGCAAATTTGATCCTTGTAACTTTCAGAGAGGAATGGGAAAAGGAGTTTCATATTGAATAGTATCTTTTTCTGAAATTCATTCATGTGAATCAAGTGTTGCTGGCTGGCCAGCATTTATTGCTCATTTCTAGTTGCTTTTGTTTGGAAGCTACTCTGGCTTGATAGTTCTGTTTTTCTGTGGTCAACTCCAGCTTGCCACTCCTCCTGGTTATGTGCACTCATCTAATTCTGTCACCTTGAGCATCCCCAAGTTCTGTCGCTCCATCACTGGTGGCTATGGTTTCAGCTGCACACTCAGAATGGAATCATACAGTGTAAAAGAGGCTGTCTGGCCCATTGAGTCTGTACTGTGAAAAATATACTAATACCTACACTAGTCCTACTTTCCCACAAGACCCATAATCTTGAATGTTATAACACTACAGGTGTTTGTCCAGGTACTTTTTAAACGTTTTGAAGTTACGCACCTCAACTGCCCTCAGGCAGTGCATTCCAGAACTTCACCTCCCTTTGGGTGAAAAGATTTGACTCTCATTCCCGTTGAAACCTCCTGTCTTTTGCTTTAAAAGTGCGCCTTCTTTCTCTTGGACCTTTGACCAAGAGGAACAGCTGCTATCTATTCGCAGTGTCTATGCCCCTCATAATCTTATACACCTCAATCAGTTCCCCCTTCAACCTTCTCTGCTCCAACGAAAATAGCCTGAGCTTATCTGGCCTCTCTTCATTGCTAACATCCTCCATCCCAGGCAACATCCTGGTGAATTTCCTCTGCACACCCTCTAGTGCAATCATGACCTTCCTATGCGCAGTGATCAGAACTGCATTTACT
>NC_063359.1:24083086-24108086 GCF_021869965.1 Rhincodon typus | reverse complement strand
GTCAAAATTATTTCCAGAAAATCATTTTCTTTCTTTATCAAAATCATGGTCTAATGAATCCATGTTATCATATAATTGGATATATATTACACCAGAAGTTTTCTATTCAGTGCTAATTTATGCCTAAAGTTATTGAGTCGTCTTCTATTACCTCTTTTTCTGATTGTTTTGCACTAACCTCAGCTTCTGACATGATTTATCCAACTTCTATAAAAGGAGGTAATGATATTCCTTTAACGTTTGTCCCTTATTTAGTATTTGTTTCATAATGAACAAGTGTATTTTTTTCAGAACTACACTCGTTTTTGTTTTTTTTAAATGAGGTTAGTTACTATCTCTATAATTCATTGAGTTGTATGTGAACAAAGCCTTGTAGTGGCAGCACTGGTGTAGAGATAACATCACTGGGTTAGTATTCTGACAGGCTTAGGCTGATGGTGTGGAGGTCTGTCATCTTTCAACTGGTCTGACTTGCATGTGACTCCAGGTCCCATGTGGTTGACTCTCAAATGCTCCCTGAAATGGTCCACCAAACCACTCAGTTCAGGGGCAATTAGGGATGGGAAACGAATCCTAGTCTTAGCAGTGACACCTAAATCCTCTGTAATTTTCTTTTAAAGTCAGGGGTTTTGTCTCCTACCATCCAATTTCTTCTGCTTTTCTCTTTCTTTCAGAAAATTAATTTTGTGAACAAAATTCAGAATGCTCCAACTTTTCTCAGTTTCTTTTTCAGCAGGCAGTAGACATTCTCCACATACATTTTTTGTTTCTTTTCTTGCCCCACCTCTATTCCCTTTGACCCTGGAAAACTAACTCTTCTGGCATTCAATTTCTCCTACCTTCCACCCTGTCACAGCCCTTCCTTTTGTCATTGTATCACCCATTTCTTGCTCAAAACATATTACGTCTCTAACTTTTCTCAGCTCTGTTGAAAGGTCACAAACCTGAAAAGTTAACTCAATTTTTCTTTCCACAGATGCTGCCATAACCTGCTGAGTGATTCAGAAATTTCTATTTTTATTCCAGAAAATCACAATGTTAGGAACAATTTTGGTCACCATGGCATAACATTCAATTTTTAAAGGCAGTGTGCAGAAGACCCAGGGATTTCTAGAATGAGAATTGAAACGAATATTTGGAAAAGAAGTTTTAAGTGACCTTAAAAAAGCCACATAATGTAGTAACTGGCATAGAAAAGGTAAATCTGAGGCACCAGTTCCCAGTTTAGTACAGTAGAACAAGGGAGCACAGATTAAATCAGACAATAGGTCAAATATTTGAAATAGAAACCTGAAATACTTAAAAATTACTTGGAAAAGGCTGCTGAGGTGTAAGCCTTACATTACCCAAATCTTAGAATTAATTAGAGAATCAAACACATGAATCCCAGTTTTTGTATTTAACTGTAATGACCAGGTCAAGACTCTGGACAATGCAAGTGAGTAGGACCTAGCTTGTTGCTTTGCATTTTATTCACTGGGAATATTGGTGTGTATTGGAATTCAACACAATATAAATGATTGGGAAACAATTTGATTGGTTAGAAGTTTGGGTTGGATTAGTCATTGTTTAACTGTAGCAGGCACTTTTAGAGATTAAGTACAAACAAGGTTTGTGTTGTTCTGTAAATGTCACTCTCTTAATTTTTTGAAGCTCTTCTTTCATTTTAAATTACCTCCACATCACATGCAAAGTGTATCCACAATTTTATCATAACTGTGAATAGTTTTGGTCCCTTTATCTAAGGCAAGATATACTGCCATTGGAGGCAGTCCGAAAAAAGGTTCACTGATCCCAGGAATAGGGGGATTCTTTTATAAGGAGAGGTTGAGTAGGTTGGACCTGTAAAAATTGGAGTTAAGAATGTTCACTGAACCAAAATCTATGAGCAGCTCAGACTGCAACAAAACTTTTAATTTTTTTTTTAAAAAAGTCATTCATAAAGATAGAAAAATACAAAATATGCATCTAATTATACACAAGGCTGTTAAATTGTGTTCAGCTTTTACAGGTTATCGACAAATCATAAATGTTTAAGAATATCATCACGAAAGTGAAAGGTATCACCGAAATCTTGTACCTGTGCAACCTTTACTTTAGCTAGAAATTTCCCATTTCCAACATCCCAGCCACAATCATCTGAATCTGTTACTGAAACATAAGATCCTTAATTGGCTTTAATAGGATAGAGCTGGAGAGGTTGCTGCCCCTGAGGGAGAGTCGAGGACAAGATGGCATAATCTAGAGTAAATCTATTTAAAACATATTCCAGGAGAAATTTCTTCCCTCAGGTTATAGTGAATCTGTGGAATCTTAACCATAGTAAACTATAGAAGCTGCGTTGTTAAGTATACTGAAAGCTGAGGTAGACAGAATTTTAAATCAGTAAAGGAATCAAATGTTTTGGAGGAAAGGAAGGAAAGTGGAAATGAAGATTATCAAACCAGCCATGAACTCACTGAATGGCATAGCACACTTGATATGCAAAATGGTCTTTTTCTGCTCTATCATCTTCTAGTCTTATGATGTGGAGACCAGGGGAGTACATTCAAAGCTATGTTGCCATACATGGCAAACTGCTGACAGTAACAGGTCTGAGAGTCAATGGGTCAGGATTTGCTTATAACAGAAGCAACAAAATAGACCAGCCCATCTCAAATTTCCAACCTTACAAAATTGAGACTGAACAAACCATAAAATCAGATGGTGTTGACTACCATTCACTTTTGAACTGTCCAAGCTTGTATTGGAGACAGCAATTCAGCCAATTCAATATTTGAAAACTGGCTCATAGAAGGTTTTTTTTTAAATCTCTGTTTCAGAGATTGGTAGCCACATGGCTGAAGAAAGGTATATCATTTCCTCTGATGTAATGTAATCAAGGTAGTTTCATATACAGATACCTTGTAGAATCTGCAGACACCATCCTGTTTTTGTGCTCCACACTCTTACAGTACAATCAGTGGACCCACTAGCAAAGAGCTTAGAGTCATTGGAGAACGCACAAGCCTTCACTGGGCCTATTGGAGCAGAAGTAACACACAGGAATATTCACACTCCATCATTACACAGTACATAACATTACACAGCCAAGCAAACATGATTCTAAACAATTTTGATACAAATGCAGCATAAAGAAAATGGGCCCACTCTTGTGAACCAGCAGTTAACAAACCCAAAAAAATGATCCTAATCTTAGTATTTGTCCATCAGCTGTGAACATGGCTACTAGTATTTGTCCATCAGCTGTGAACATGGCTACAGCAAACTGTTTTTAGTTGGATTCTATTAATTTCATGCTACGTTTTGAAAAATCCAAGCATGTTAAATTGTAGAGGGAATTGTGCTGAATGAGAATATTTTAGCATCTGAATGAATTCTGATCTTCACTCACTCAGCAAACCTAATAATTATGGAAGGCAGCATTATCCACAGCTATTTCAATCTGTTCCTGCTTCTGGCATCATTGGTACTGAGCCTGCTGATCATCTGGTAGTATATACTGATCAGTAACAGCAATGACACTAATGAAGCTCCCATCATGTGCTGTCAGCTCTGATATGGTCAATTAGTTTCTGCCAAATGCTTTGACCCACATTTTTGCTATTGTGATGCTTCACTAATTAAGAAGTAGGACACTCCTCTGGCATTATGATTGCCTTTGCCAATTTCCAACATTTCTTTAAGTTGTAATGCTGCAACTGTTCACAGTTAGTTTCCTGATCAGGTGGAAACCCCTCAAAGACCTGCAATAACACAAAGATTTCCACCATTGGCCAAAATATCTCTTACATGCAGCATTTGATGCAGATTTGCTGAGCCTGATGCAGGTTCAGTAATGCGCAACTTAGATACAGGCAAACAGTACAGCTACTAGGTTCAGCCCCGTTGAGAGGAAATTAGTTTATTAATGCATCCATAAAGATGGACTTCCAACAAACAATAACACTAATTATAATTTGCTGCATCAGTGAGAGCATGTATTTATTCAGTAATCATTCCAATAACAGTATGAAGTATATTCAATCCCATTTACAAATCTGAGCAAAGATTTCTGTGTTACTACAATGATAGTAATATATAAACAAAATAACAGCTTTCTCTTCCTTTTACCATGTTAATATATCAATGTTTAGAGTCTACAAGAATGGATTTATGATTGTATTAGAAATAGTAATCT
The DNA here is from genome assembly GCF_021869965.1 of Rhincodon typus. Lineage (NCBI taxonomy): Eukaryota > Metazoa > Chordata > Chondrichthyes > Orectolobiformes > Rhincodontidae > Rhincodon > Rhincodon typus. The sequence continues at coordinate 24,103,906 of NC_063359.1, read as the reverse complement.
CAGCAAATCTTCTCTTCAATGGTATTAATGTGACTTGTGTATTTTATGTGAAGTAATTCACTTACAAAGGAATTTGACCAGAACATTACTGATAATGGCCAAACCCGTTTAGAAACATTCACTGAGCCACAATGTACAAGCAGCTCAAACTGTGTCAAATCATTGAAAATTTAAAAAGCCTCACATAAAGATACAAAAATACAAAATATGCATCTCATCATACACAAGGTTGTTAAATTGTGTCCAGCTATTACTGGTTATGGACAAATCATAAATGTGTTAAGAATTTCAGGCAAATGAAAGGTGTCAATGAAATCTTGTACCTGTGTGACCCTTTACTTTAGTTAGAAGTCTTCCATTTTTAACATCCCAGACACAAAGATTACAATCATCTGAACCTGTTACCAGGAGCTGGCCATCACGAGAGAATGAGCACTGGTTCACCTGCATAAAACAAACCATTTCGTAACAAGGTACATCAATCAGCTCGCCTTCAATTAGTCTCACAAGATTTTCAAACACCAGTGGAACTTTAAACTGTTTCAAACTGAGTCATTAAAAAAAGCACAACATTTTAAAGCTTCACAAGAGGAAAAGACAGAATATTCCTACCACAATGTTTTTTTCAGATGTGCGACCATTTTTAGGTCAATTAGCAGGAATACAACTCATGCTTAGAGATGCTTAAGCTGCAGTGGTATTTTTATTTATTCATTCATGGGATGAGGTGTTGTTGATTAGGCCATCATTTATTGCCCAAAGGACATTTGAGAGTCAACCACATTGCTGTGGTTCTGGAGTCATATGGTGAGGTTGGCAGTTTCCCTCCCTAAAGTGAACCAGATGGGTTTTTGCGACAATCGATGATGGATTCATGGTCATCATTAGACTTTTAATTCCAGATTTTTATCTCATTGAATTCAAATCCCACCATTGGCTGTGGCAGGATTTGAACTCAAGGCCGCAGAACGTTACCTGGGTTTCTGGATTAACAGTCCAGCAATATTAATTAGCTGCTGCAGAGGTATGTAACAATGTCCCTGAATAGGTTGATTAGAAAATATCTACTGCTCATCCTTCAATCAATCTAGGTTCTAACCAACCTGTTCAGAAATGTTATGACTCACCTATGCAGCAGGTGGGACTTGAACTCTGGCCTCTTGGCCCAAATATAGGGATACTACCATAACAGCCCCTTCTTCAATTAATCTGTCTGAGCTAACTAATTAACAGCCCACCTCTGGGTTCATCCCCTAATTTGGGGGGCAGGACAGGGTAACACTGCTGTTCCAGAAGAGGTGGGACTTGTAATTTAAGCAGACACGACATGCATCAGAAAATTTATCAGCACTTGGCTTATTGAGGAGACAATGCACACAGAAATCACGAGGATACCAGGGAAAGCTGTTTCACAAGTCTCTCACTCTTATCTGCAAGTCCAGCTGAGAATCATAGAATCCCTACAGTGCAGTAAGAGGCCATTCAGCCCATAAAGTCTACACTGACCTTCTGTAGAATATTCCATCCATCCTTCCCTCCTAACACCACCTTTCATTTACCATGGCTAATCCACCTATACTGCACATCCCTGGACATTATGGGCAATTTAGCATGGCCAATCCACCTAACCTCCACATCTTTGGACTGTAGGAAGAAAACAAAGCACTCAGCAGAAACCCACGCAGACACAGGGAGGATGAGCAAACTCCACACAGACAGTTGCCTGAGGCTGGAATCAAACCCAGGTCCCTGGTGCTGTGAGGCAGCAGTGCTAACCACTGAGCCACCATGCCATCCAAGAGGCACAGACTGAGTGCAGGAGGAACAGGACTTCCAAAACAAGCAGCCATGGATGGAAGTAACCAAGAAAGTCAGCAGCAGATATTTGGCCTCTCTAGCCCAGCGACAGTGAATACTGAAAAACAAGGACCAAGTGGCATGTCACTGAATTGTCTGGCATTCGCCTACTCTCCTCAGGTCCACAAACCTTACAGCGTTACTCACTCCCTTCTCTACAGGTATCTCATTTCCCCATCTAAGCAGCCAACAATTCCGCTCACCCACAGCCTATTGCTCTCTCTACCTCACGAAAGGCAAAAAAAAATTGTCTTTCACTCCTTTGAGCACAAACAATCCTACCACCTTGTTTTCTCTTCTTGCAAAGAAATCAATATAACTTCTCAAAAGTCCAAAGATCCACATCGTGGAAAGCAAGGAGTAGGCCTCCAGTGACAGACGTTGTGTTAGTTGTTGCCAATGTATAGCTGGCTAGTCCACTGGGAAGGCAGTCTTGCACCATGAGGATCCAGCTGTAAGTAATGACCTGCAGTCAGTGTCTGACACACATGCTCAGACATGTCAAGAGAATTGGTCCTCTGCCTGCAACTCAGTGGCTATCCCTTCAGCTGCAAGTGGAAAGCCCTTTGCCTTAGATCCTCAGCAGAATGAGCTAATGTAGCCACATTAGCTGCTCCCATTATTCTCTGAAGGCTGGCTCTGCAACTGAATGTGGGCAGTGCTGGGCAATAAACCAGTGCCCAGGCTGTTGGCACTCACCTATTAAGCAGAGATCAATCTGTCTGACAGAAGTAACACTCAGGAAGGTAGCCTCTCGGGTTGTCCATTTCAGCAGTGCAATTGGGCAAAGCCTTCATACCTTATTAGTTTCACTGACATAACTCCTCCTGCTATGTTCTTGCCCACTCCAACCTGCCAGGCTTGGGGAAAAGTGGGACAGCTCCAGTGGTGGAAAGAAGGATTCCACCTTGGAAATTACTCAGAGTTGCCTCCTTGATAAAGTTCAGTTTCCCCTTCCCACTTCAGACACCCTGGCTCCCGACTTCCAGGACCAACTTGCCTCTGGGAAAGACGGAAAGTAGTAAAATATGTTGGTATACCAGTCTAATAATACTCTTTTGTTTCAATTTTCCCAACACTCTATCCTCCAAATCCTGCGAAATCTACCAATGTTTTCCTTGGAACATTCCCAGTATTCATTCTACCATCTCAGTCTATTAAGGAGGATTTTCTTTGATTTGACAGAAATTTCTAACACCAGCCGTTCTTTTCCAGCTGATGGTGAAATAATATGGAATGAAGCTATGACTCTCCAACGTCAACCGTTCTTAATCATTACGAATTAATCACTGTCTGTGTAATATTTTTGTCACACTCACTACTGTAAGGGGACCTTGTGATTCAGAGATCTCAGTTCAAGTCCCACCTGTCCCAAAGGTGTGTCACAATATTTCCAAACAGGTTGATTCAAAACAATGTTTTTTTAGCTGTTTGTGTTGGTAGCATAGCACTGCCACGTGGAAAAAGTACTTGACTGGGGGGATTCAAAGTGAACAGAAAGTTATTAAGTTTGTGGGTCTGGTCTCTTCCAGTCACAGTAAGTCAAACATGGCTTTCAGTTAAACATTAAGGACGCAGGCGAGCACTAGGTCATTGCATGTGGTGCGTTCCTATACATACCAAGGAACTTGCTGAGTGGCAGTCCTAGCAAAACCCTTCTCTTGTGAGACCTTTAAGGCCTGCTTCAAGGTTTGAATAAATCTCTCCACCTGGCTGTTTGTCACAAGATGATATGGAGCCAATCTCACATGTCTGACTTTCCAGGTACTCCTCAAACTCTTGCACCACAAACTGTGAACTATTGTCACTAACAAATTGTTCGCGGTTCCCAAACCTGGCAAATTCTTCATCCAGTTTTCCATCATTGTTTCCACTGATACCGACGTCATGTCCGCCATCTCGAGCCACTTGGGAGTGGGCATTCATGACCACTACTAACATCCATTCTTCGACTGGTCCGATGAAATCGAGGTGAATACACTGCCACAGTGATTGAGGCCATTCCCATGGGTGAACGGGGCAACAATGATGGTGCCTTCCTCGCTAATGCACTTTACACAATCCCACTTTCTCCTCAAACTGGGAGTCCACCTTCTGCCACCAAAAGTAGCTACCAGCTATCTCCTTCATTCACACCACACAGTGGTGCCCTGTTCCTGTGCTCCTGTTCCAGCACATTCATCTTAACAGGGGAGAGATAACAACTCTCATTCTCCTCATTAGACACCCATCTGATATGGACAACCCCCACATTATGGATAGGTAAGGGCATATTTCTGGGTGGTTTCTATGATAAATCCTTCCTGCCAGGTCTACATCTGCCATTAGGCTCAATACAAGGCAGCATTCTGCACCTATCTTGCTGACTTAGGTACCTTGTCTTCCTGGAAAAAGTACATAATTTTCAGGTTCAATCAGGAACATCCTTATTTCCTGGTAGTGGTAATCTTGACAAAGCATCTGCATTGCCATGCTAGTCCAACTGTTAGTATCTGATTTCATAGGAGTAGCCTGTCAGAGCCAGAGCCCATCTGTGAGGTGTGCTGCCACTATTGATGATATTCCCGCATACAGGTCAAACATGGAGGTTAGTGGCCTGTCATCTGTCAGCAGCACAAAGTGCCTGTCGTGAACATTTTTTAACACCGAATATGATGCCTAATCTTTCCTGCTCCACTTGGGAATAATTCTCCTGTCTTTAGTGACTTTAATGCAAATTCGATTGCCCTTTCTTCTCCATTCAGCAAGATGTGTGATAGTACAGCCAAGCTCATAAGGCGAAGACTCACATTATTGTAGTGGCAACTTCAGATCGAAACGAGTCAACACTTTCGACATTTTTAGGGCTTCCTTCACCTCCCGGTAAGCCACCTCTTATTCTTGCGTCCATTTCCACAGTCACCCTTTTCCCAACAACTAATGCAGGGGTTTCAGGACAGTTGCCAGATCAGACTTGCCATAATAATTTACAAGTCCCAAGAACAATCTCACTTGAGACACATTCTCTGTTCTAGGAGCCTTCATGATAGCCTCCATCTTCTTGGGTGCCTTGTCTAGTTCCTTACCATCAAATTCATGGGGAGGCAATGGCCTACTGGTATTAATTGCTGGACTGTTAATCCAGAGACCCAGATAATGTTCTGGGGACCCAGGTTCAAATCCTGCCACGACAGATGATGGAATTTGAATTCAATAATTATCTGGAATTAAGAATCTAATGATGACCATGAATCAATTGTCAGAAAACCCCATCTGGTTCACGACTGCCATCCTTACCTAGTTTGGCCTACACATGATTAACTCTTAACTGCTCTCTGGGCAATAAATGCTGCCTGGTCAGCAATGCTCTCATCCCATGAATGAAGTAAAAAAAACATGGCCAGGTACTCTATGGAGTCTTTGAAAAATCTCACATTTTTCCCTTTACCCAAGTTCCTGCAACCATTTTGAGGTTTCTTATTGGTTTTTCCAATGCTCCTCTTCAGAGGATCCAGTAACCAAAATATCATCCAGATAATACTGGATTCCTGGCAATCCACTCAAAATTTGATCCGTGGCCCTCTGGGTCAGAGCTGGCACTGACTTGATGCCACTTGTAGCAGAACAGACCCCATGTGTCACTACTGTTGGTGGCAGCTGGGACTCCTTCATGAGCCCCATCTGTAGGTAGGCCTGTGACAGATACATTTTTGAAAATTTCTTTCCCCCAAAGTCCACTGAACAGGTCTTCAATGAGTGGAAATAGGTATTGATCTGCACACAGAACTGGGTTGACTGTGACCTTAAAAATCATCACAAATCCTCGCCACACCAGGAAAGATGAGAGTGGCCCATTCGTTGGTGGTTACGATCCCAGATTCACCAGCCATTCCAATTCTGCCTCCACTTTAAGCTGGATGGCATAAGGTACTGGACATGCCTCAGAATCCTTAGATGATCCTCCCACTTCAAATAAAATTTAATTTCTACTCCTTTCATTTCCCCCAGGGTTCCCTTGAAGATATCTTTATACCTTTCCGAAATCTCTTGCAAATTCGTTTTTAAGTCCTCCCCAATTTAACTTTAATTTTTTTAAACCAGGAGCATCCAAATAATTCTGCTACATACACCAGCAATTCAGCACACTGGTGCCTTAACTATACTTTTACCAGTACATAGTCTTTCAGTGGCACCACTTGTTCCATGTATGTCCGTAGCGTAATCTTGGCTGATTTCAATGACATGCCTTTAACATTTCCTTTTATATTGATGCCGGAATCACAGACACTACGGCAGTCATATCCACTTCCATTTTACAGTCTTCACCTCTACTTTGGGGAGAACCCACAAATGATCAGCTTCACCCTGTAATGACAGGATGTTTAACCAGAACTCTGCTGACTCTGAACCTTCTGCTGGTCCCGCAGACCTGGCTGACTCCTTGTCTACTCTCTGGCTTACAGCATGTACCTTGTCCTCTGAATTGACCCCTCTAGATACCCCTTCTCTCACTTGGGTTGGATCTGGCAATTTCGGGTAATATGGTCCATTCGCTTACACCTCCGGCACTGAGCTTCAAGTTCAACACGTTGCCTCCTTGTGGCCACTCTTGCCACATCAGTAACACTCTACGGTTGGTACCACACCCTGCTGAGTTTCCTCTATTTTATGCACTTGGATATCATCACTCAACGGCTGTGAGGGGAAGTCTGTTGGGTCTTCCATGTATAAATGTACGTTGAATCAACATATAAAATTTGACAGGCTGCAGTTAGAATATTGGGTCCAGTTTTGGATACTCTCATTTAGAAAGGCCATGAGTAGGTACAGAGCTAATCCCAGGGGTAAGACGCTTTAATTGGAGAGGGACACTAAAGAAACTGGAGCCTTTCTCACCAGAACGGGGAGGTTCAGAGCAAAACTGAGGGAAATTATGACTTGTAAAAACCTTTCCTCACTGATTTTTTTTAGAGAAAGTTCTAAGATTATCAGCAAATGAACAAAAGGAAAAATATAGTGAAATCATTTTGCATAGAAGTTGTTGGGCGGGAAGCAGAATTCATAATAGTTTTTAAAGGAGAGTGGATAAATATTTGGAAAATTATTTTAATGAAACCCATAAGAATGAATTGAAGTGGATAGCTGAGGAAGTTTGACCTTTCTCTGTGCTGTTAAACAATATGATTCAATGGATCCCCAATGATTTTTCTAATGACTACATATTAGCAATAAATATTTGAAATATACAATAAATTTTCTAACATCTAGGATAAAAAGACAATTACTTTGCTGCTTACCTCTGCTTGGTGTGAGGATAAGTATTTCACAGAAATATTGTTCAAGGAAGAGGCTAGTTTCTTCCACATGGTTAATTGATACAGCTGACGTTTTTGTATTTATTTAATATTTCCACCATTGCCATTGTTCAGATGATAAGGAAGTTTCAGCAGATTCTTGGCCCATTGGGTATAGTACATCCACTATAAACTATGTGAAATAATGCTTCAGCAAGAATGGGGTGACATAGTTGCTGAATGGCTAAAGTTGCTCATGGACAGCCCAAAGCTTGCTGAGAGATATCCAACAAGGTGACTGCAGAGAAGATTTGCATTCAGTAAACTTTGCCTTAGTCTACATTATATTAACAAAAGTTCACAAGGAACGGTCAAATTACTCAATAATCAGCAGTTGGACCATATTTTCAAAATATATTTCATTCAATAACCATAAGAGTTGAAAACCAGAACAAAGAACATAACCTTGAAATTATGCCTATGATTGGTCAGGACTGATATTAGCAAACATTTTTCACAAACAGACTGGAAACTAATGAAGATCAGTAGGTGATGAGTGATTGGAATTTGATGTGTGTGAAGACAGCAGAGTTTTGGATTGTGATATTGCACAGAAAAGGTAAGTTAAGAAACTGCCAGGAGAACATGGAATTGTTTAGTCTGGACATGACAAATTGTGGCAGTTGCTATTAGTTAGTGTCAGAGGTCAGCTCTGAATATCAATTACCCCAAGAGTCAAGATTATGCCCAAAGCAACTACTCTTCAATATTTGATTTTTGTTTGTATAATCACCAAGAATGTTCACTCTGAGCTTTAGGTGCTCAGTTTCCCCAAGACACAAACAGGATCAGGTAGTCAACCTGTCCTTGTCCGTCCTCTTTTCAGATAGTTGTCTAGGCTATCCCACTTCCTTATCTAGGTGCATCAATGGCCCTACATTCTCTGAGCACCATGTTAAATAATTCCCGCCCTGCCCTGTACACACTTTCTGATTGGCCCATTTCTAGGATAGCAGCAGGCTGCGATTCGTTGACTCACTTTTATCGTGGGCAACCTTCCCTAGAGCAGAAAGATGCCTGCAACAACTGGCCAACATCCTCTTAGACCAGTTTAATTTCATGGAAACAAGGGTTTGTTGGTGTACGTATGGGGATCACATCCTGCTTACTCTACTGTATTGTGTGATGAGGGGTAACTCAATGTCCCAGGTTAAAAAAGCAGCCATAGAATTCTTACTTACTCAGCGGTGTTCCGCACATTATAAAAGTTGTAAGCAAAGCAACCCAAAACTACAAGGCTGTACATATACATTTATGTTGGAGAAAAAAAAAAAATCACTTGCCCTTTGTTAAGGCATCTGAATATCCTTAGCACCAAAACAGACATGAAATCAACATTCATTTGCAGAAGTTAACATATGTTGTGCACTTAGTGGTTACAATTAGGTCAATGATTCAGCCTAAACTCAGTTCTAGGCTCAGCATTTGGTCATTTTTGGTCAAGCTTCACAGGGGTCTTTGCATTTAGACATATTTGCCGTTCCCATGCACCCCAATAATTCTACATCTCCAATTATTTTGCATTGGCTTAAGTAGCCCCTGCCACAGCTGGTCACAACGCCATCAAATAGCAACTGTGAGGCCATCCCTACATCCACAAGAGGCTTCTTCAATGCAGTGATCTACTTAATATATTCAAAATGCAGCAGCTGCCCTACTAAAGCAAGGGTGAAGAGGAGCAGCTGATGGGCTAAGGCAGAGATGGAGTGAGCAATATTAAGAGTTGGAAATCTAGGTGATGGAGAGAACGTGGGGTCAGAAAATTAGCTCAGGATCAATCAGAATGTACAATTTACAAACATTTTGCTGCATCTCAGATCAGTAAAAGAGAGGAGGGATGGCAATGCTGGCAATGGAATGGAATTTATGTTAGATTAAAAAAAAAATCTTTTTGGTCTCCCCCCCGGTTTTGCAAAATAATAACTGTTGCACTTCAATGTAATTCACTGTAAGTGAAACACTGTGTCATAATAAAGGTAATATATCATGTAAATTAGTATTCCTACCAGCTGATCTCAGCAGCGACAACATTGAGTTGTAGCTGGATAGGGAATAAACCCCCTCCACTACTCCCAATTTCAGGCAAGCAGCTTTTTTCCCCCAAATGTTGAGCCCTTTATTAAGGTTTTGGAGTAGATTTGTAGCTCAGGTTGTGGGTGTTGAGGTTGGTTGGCTCGCCGAGCTAGTTTCTTGTTTTGCAGACGTTTCGTTACCATGCTGGGTAACATCCTCAGTGAAGCCCCCGATGAAGCGTCGGTGTGTTTTCCCGCCTGGTTTTAAAACTCTGGGGTCCGTTGAGATGGATTGCCTCACTTCCAGTTTTCCTTCATAGTGGAACGTATATAGGGTCGAGTTCAATGTCTTTATTAGTAGCATGCTTCATGGAGTGCCATGCTTCTAGGAATTCTCCTGTTCGTCTCTGCCTAGCCTGTCCCAGGATCTTGGTGTTGTCCCAGTCGAAGTGGTGGTTCTGCTTGTCCATGTGGATTGAGATGAGTGAGTATTGGTTGTGTCTTTTTGTAGCCAGTTGGTGTTCATGTACTCTTGTTGTTAGTTTCCTTCCCGTTTGTCTGATGTAGTGTTTCTTGCAGTCACGGTAGAACTCGACCCCATATACATTTCACTACGGAGGAAAACTGGAAGTGAGGCAATCCGTCTCAACGGACCCCAGAGTTTAAAAACCAGGCTGGAAAACACACCAACACTTCAGCGGAGGCTGCACTGAGGATGTTACCCAGCATGGTAATGAAACGTCTGCAAAACAACAAACCAGCTCGGCAAGCCAACCAACCTCAATGAGCCCTTGATTATGTGAGGTTACCAATTTACAAGCTACTTCATGGTGTGGCTCAATGTCCACTTAGAATTGTTCTAACCAGCTGAAAGAACAGTCAGAGTTCTACAGTACATAAAAAGGCCCTTCAGCCCATCAAGCCTATGCTGGTCAAAAACTACCTAACTATTCTAATCTCCTTTTCAAGCACTTGGCTCACAGTCTTGTATGTGTTGGCATCACAAGTGCGCATCAAAATACTTCTTAAATGTTATGGAGGGTTTCTGCCTCTGACACACTTTCAGGCAGAGTTCCACAATTCATACCAGCCTCTGGGTAAAAGCATTTTTCCTCACATTCCCGCTAAATCTCTTGCCCATTACTGCAAGTCTAAGCTCCCTAGTCATTGATACCTCCAATAAGGGAAGAGTTTCTTCCTATCTACCTCATCTCTGCCTCTCATAATTTTATACATCTCAATCATGTTCATCTTCAATTTCCTCGGTTTAAAGGAAACAACTCCAGTTTGTCCACATCTCTTCATTAAAACTTTCCAGCCCAGGTAACATCCTGGTAAATCACCTCTGCAGCTTCTCCAGTGCAATCAGATCCCTCCTAGAATGTGAATTCCAGAATAGCACACGATATTTTAGCTGTGGCCTCAACAACATTTTACTCCATTCCAGTAAAATCTCCCTGGTCTTAAACACTGTGCTGCGGCAAATAAAAGCAAGTAGCTCGTAAACCTTCTCAACCACTTTATCCAACTGTCTCATTACCTTAAAAGACTGATGGAGATGCTCACTGATATCCCTCTGATCTTCAGTGCTTCCCAGAATCCCACTGTTCATCATACATTCCTTTGCCTTTGTTTGTCCTGCCCAAGTGCATCACCTCACACTTATCTGGATTGAATTCCACTTACTACTGATCAGCCCACTTGACCAGCTTGTCAATATACACCTGTAATCTAAGGCTATGCTCCTATTTACCAATCCACCAATTTTCGTACCATCTGGAAACTTACTGATCAACTCTCCTACATTCAAGACTAAATTGTTTATACATACCACAAACACAACAGCCCCAACACTAATCCCTGCAGAATCCTATTGGATACATGCTTCCAGTCATAAAAACACCTCGACGGTCATCCTCTGCTTCCTGCAACTCAGACAGGTTGCTTGAAAATTTCCATATTCGATCCACACCTCAGTCTTTGAGTGAGTGTATAATTTCCTAACTCACGGCATTTTATTCTTAATCATTATTATAAAGCCCCCATTAACTATATAATAAATTGACTTACCTTGTCTCTTCATTGTAATACCTGAGACTAAGTTTAAAAGCAAAACGATCAGTGATGATTATGATATCATAAGATACGTCATTGGCAGCCACTCGTGTCACAAAGTTAATGACAGATGTAAAGAAAACCTTAAGTTGCTATAACCCTTCAATTCAAATTAAAAACTTCAGCCAATGTAAACTATTGGGCAATTTATGGGAATGAGCCATGCAGATTAAAACCAGGCCCAAAATTTGGCCATTTGAGCCTGCTCTGCCATTAAACGTAACTACGGCTGATCATGCAACTCAGCATCACATTCCTGCTATCTCGTGGACCCTTTGATCACTTCAGTCTCAAGAATTATGGTCTAAAGTACATTTATCCCAATTTTTTGAATCAATCTCTTTGATAGCAAACTTTAAGTTCTAAAACACATCTAACTTATTCTTGAAAACACAATGTTTTTTGGCCTCAACTGCTTTCTGTGGCAAAGAACTCCAAAGATTCACCACTTCTGGGTGAAGAGTTTCTTTTTTCTCCGTTTTAAATGGCTTATCCTGTATCATAGAATCCCTACATTTGGCCTGAGTCTGCACCAACCCTCCAAAAAGCATCCCAACCAGACCCACCTTATCCCTGTTACCCTGCATTTCCCATAGCTAACCCACCTAGCCTACACATCCCTGGTTACTGTGGGCAATTTAGCATTGCCAATCCACCTAACCTGTACATCTTTGGACTGTGGGAGGAAACTGGAGCACCCAGAAGAAACCCATGCAGACACAGGGAGAATGTGCAAAATCCAGACATTTGCCTGAGGCTGGAATTGAACCCAGGTCCCTGGCACTGAAGGGCAGCAGTGCTAACCTCTGAGCCATCATTTGCTTAGATTGACCCTAACTCTGGACTCACTGATCATTGGGAACATCCTTCTTGCATGCACCTTGTCTAGCCTCGTTACAATATCATAGGTTTTCATGAGACCCTCCTCATTCTTCTAAACTCTAGTGAATACAATCCCAACCGATCTATTTTTCTTCATAGATCAGTACTGCCATCCCAGGAATCAGTTTGGAGTGTCTTTGATTTCCTCCATAGACAGAACATTCCAGATATTTCAATTGCTTCAAAACATCTCTATTCCTATACTCAAGTCCTCTCACTATGAAGGCCAACATATTATTTGCCTTCTTCACCACCTGCTTGCTTTCAGTAACTGGTGAAAAAGACACCCCATAACAGCAACAGTGACACTTGTATAGAATGCAAGTTAATAAATCATAGTACTTTAAATGAGGCCACATTCCCAAGTTATCCATAGGCTTGTGCTTTTGTAAAGATTTCCTTCAATTTTTTTTGTATATTCTTGGGATGTGAGCATCGACTGCAAATCCAGTATTTATTGCCCTTGAGATCAGCTGACATGAAGAGCAACAATAGCACTGGCACACATGATTCTGCTATGTAGGGATTTGCAGGATGTTGACATAACAGTAACGAATTAACACTTACATCTCCAAGTCAAGATGATGAAAGAGAACTTGCAGGTTGTGTTCTCACATGCCAGGCACCCTTGTACTTCTAGACAGTAGAGACCACAGATTTGGCACGTTGCTACAGTGTGTCTTGATACCAACCTGGCTCTTGTATGGCACAGATGTTTCTTGCTACTAATCAACACAAAATTGAATGCTGAACTGGTCTTACTGCATGTGGACAAGTACGGCTTAAGTATGAGGAGCTGCAAATAAAACTGAATACTGTTCACATATTAATTCCTTTTTTATAAGTTATGATTTTCAACTACCTCCAAGGTTATTCACCCCATATCCTAAGAACCTCTGTGTAAGAGAAACTTGTGATCACAACTTTTTTTTGAAGATCTTAAAATTCATTCTCAGTCATTTACTCAGGCTGTGAAAGTACTCCCCCCAAAATATTTAATTCATGCCCTTCACAAGCTTCAATACTTATATTACCTTAATCCTTTCAGTTTTAATTTTAAAAAGCCCCATTTTCTTTGGCTTTACTTTTTAATAAAAAACACTTGTCCCCATTTCTTTTCTATGCTGTCCATGCCCATGTCATCACTTCCAAATGACAGCCTCAAGAACAGAATATTCTGCTCTCTAATAAGCATCTATCACTTCAATATATACACTGAAACACTCTGCAGCATTCTCACACTTCAGTTGATTTGTGAAATAAACACAAGCAAAGACTTGAGAAAAGTAAAATCGCTCCTCAACATCCCTACAAAATATTGATCCTTCGCTTGGATACAAAGAGGACAACTATCCTTAAAGTCATTGTTCAGAAATCAAGCGCTAATTTCAGATTCTCACGTTCAACTTCAGCTGTTTTGTTGGAGGAGGCAAAACAACTATTTCATGAGAAGGTAATTGCATGATTAGCTGCCACCTTTAGGATATTAATAAAATTTCACTCCTTAAACAACATCTTCAGAATATGCAGGAGATTTAAGACAGGCACAGTATAATTCAAGAGAAACTAAGTATGTAGTCGATAGATTATTCAGGAATCCTATCGAAGCATTAAACAGCAAGGGTTATAGTTATGCCTGGGTACACCAACAAGAACGACAACAATAGCAGATAGAAAACTTTCAATGCTACCAGTATGTTAAGAGTAGAATCACTGAAGTGCATTCAGAAGTTTCCCGGTGAACTGATAGATTGTTATACTGTACAAGAACTGATTAAACAAAGGCTGATGTAATGGGACCGATACCCTTTCTGTAACGAGGAGATATGTTAAGCTTAGCACTGATAAATTTAACTTTTAAAAAATACAATGATAAATGAGGATACTGCAAGAAAATAATGTTGCAAGAAAATAATGTTATGAAAGACCTGCCATGATGCCACTGAATAGAAGGGCTGCGTGGCCTATCCCATTCCGCTCTCATCTTATGATAGTAACCAATTAGTGAGACTAACAGCCTATTTAGAATCTTAAATGATGATTTTAAAAAGCTGTAAAGTCACAAATTTGAGCCAAAACAAATTGTGGTTGTGTTACATATCACTTCAAATAGTTCAAGCAACCACTAAACAAACACTAATTTAAAGGCAAGCAATTGCAGTGAAAGGAGGATGACAGTACATCATTCTGCCTAGCTGCCATGGACCTGAACTCCAGTGATGTTTCATAAATTGAGGAACTCATCAAATCAAGTGTAATTAACAGGCAGATCAGTGCCCATGCACCGTTGGCAGAATACAGTGCATCATCTTTCCTGACAGAATCCAGACCACATTCAAATTGAAGCTTTAGTGGCTAACCTTATAAGGCATTAAAACTAAATATATTGCATGGGACAGTTTCTTAAAGGTAAATGAAGATTTTAATTTAATTGGGAATTTGTTTGGCTTTTTGGAGAATTCAAGGTTTGTGGGGACAGTGATTTCTGTCTGCCAACCATCCCTGACACAAATTTCTATGCAGTCACTCACTGACAAAGTGGTCAAGATACTTGAAGAAACCTTACATCCAATCTAATTTGATGACTCATTTTACTGGAAAAGTACACCAAATTGCTAAACGATGCCAAAAAAAACCCAAAAAACACAAGTCATATCTTAAATTTAATATTTTCTGTGACAGAACATTTATGCTTTTACAGCAAATTTGCGCATGGGGTACAGACGCTCTTTCCTTTGCTGTTTCTTGGTCTTCAAGCTCTCCTCATATTTGTTTAGTCGACGACGCATGGCACGGGTCTTCTTGGGTCGCAAGTCCAAAGGCTTATACTTTTTGCCCTAAGGGGTGAAAAATCTTTGATCAGCAATGGCTAAACATTTGTAACCTATCCATCATATGAAACTTACTTAACTTATATGATGACTTACTTAACTAGCAATAACCTAAAAAGTGGTAAGGACCAAAACCAGCTAATGTAAAATTTCATAAAAACACAGATGTAGAATGGTAACCAAAGAATAGATCGTACCAAGTCACATATTATGATTGGTCGAACTCTCAGCAGATTTGATTCTAAATTATATTTTCAACTACGGTTAAACAATTTTAAAGTACTTTGAAACTTGAAATCACGTTTCTTACATTTTAAGAACTAGGTGAGGCAATAAGAACCCACCAAAAATCAGGCAACATAATCAAAGAGACCCAACAATGCTTACTTTCCCACACATACATACGTAATCACATCCTCTAGGCAAACATCCGTAGTAGTATACATTGAGATCAGGCACAGTTTTCAGGTGAAATCAGAAAATAATTCAGTCAACATATACAGAACTTAATTTCAGCATCCATTTTAAACAGTAAGTTATTTAATGTGTTTCTCTTCAGCACATAGAGATAAAGGATAAAGCCATTAAAGGATTTAACTAAAGCACAAGCATTTTAAAATTGGCAATTGTGGTCAACGTAGCAAGGAAAACAAAAGTGAATGGGACTTTCCACATCAAGCAGATGTTCACCTGCACATCTGCCAATGTGGTATACTGCATCCGCTGTACCCGGTGTGGCTTCCTCTACATCGGGGAAACCAAGCGGAGACTCGGGGACCGCTTTGCAGAACACCTACGCTCGGTTCGCAACAAACAACTGCACCTCCCAGTCGCAAACCATTTCAACTCCCCCTCCCATTCCTCAGACGACATGTCCATCCTGGGCCTCCTGCAGTGCCACAACGATGCCACCCGAAGGTTGCAGGAACAGCAACTCATATTCCGCTTGGGAACCCTGCAGCCCAATGGTATCAATGTGGATTTCACAAGTTTCAAAATCTCCCCTCCGCCTACCGCATCCCAAAACCAGTCCAGCTCGTCCCTGCCTCCCTAACCTGTTCTTCCTCCCACCTATCCCCTCCTCCCACCTCAAGCCGCACCTCCATCTCCTACCGACCAACCTCATCCCGCCCCCTTGACCTGTCCGTCCTCCCTGGACTGACCTATCCCCTTCCTAACTCCCTACCTACACTCACCTTTCCTGGCTCCATCCCCACCTCTTCGACCTGTTTGTTTCCTCTCCACCTATCCTCTCCTCTATCCGCCTCCCACTCTCTCCCTATTTATTTCAAAACCCCCTTCCCCTCCCCCTTTTCTGATGAAGGGTCTAGGCCCGAAACGTCAGCCTCTCTGCTCCTATGATGCTGCTTGGCCTGCTGTGTTCATCCAGCCCTGCACCTTGTTGTCTTGAATGGGACTAAAGCTTGCCCTAGTGTGCATACCTGATGAATAGATTTTAGAAGCTTATTGTGTTTTCCTTCCAGTTTGGCAGACAGGAATCTGATAAAAGCTAGCTGTCTTCAAAGACCTGTCCAATCCCCAACAGCCAGTTTTAACAACAATCTCATGGTCGCTTTTACCAGAATTAGATTTTTGCCTTTGGCTTTTCAAAAACTGAATTCAAATTCTCAAACAGCCATGGTGGAATCTGAACTAATTTTCTCTGATGTATTAGTCTAAGCTTCTGGATTACTGCTCCAGCAAGAGAACTATTAAACTATTGAATCCTGTAACCTTAACACTGCAAAATTATGAAATTGTGTGCTTAAGGCTAACAAAAACCCTAAGTCACTGCTTAAATCTGAAATTCCAATACATCCTCCTAAAGGTGAAATGGCAATGCCTTATTCCCACATATCAGCCAGTTTATACTCTCCCAAAGCCTCTTGGCACCCAATCATCAAAACATTGACCATGTTCTATGACCTACACAATTCAGTATCAAATTGAGGGCACCTGTACATGTGGTCTTGCACCCATTAACTGTTCAAACTGCTCACTCACCTATTAAAAAAATGCAAGTTCAGAGTAAAATCTCTTCCTTCTGTTCACCAGGTGTAGACTTGAAGTGAGATAAATATTTCAATGCACAAACAGGTCAAAGATTTGGGCATCAAACTTTCAATTGCAGCAAAATGTTACATCTATGCCCTGTTTATTGTATAACTCAACTGCATAGAAAGATGCTTTAAAACAAAGTGAGGAGATCTAACACCTGCCTCTACTATTTCTCCCTTCACCATCCAAAATCCTGAAGACTCTTTCCAGGTAAGAACTGCATCATATGTACTTTTTGTCTCTCGATGTACCACTCACAACCTGGTCTCCTCCACAATGAGTGGACCAGCTGCAGATTGGGTATTGCTTTGCAGAACACCTCTATTCTGTCCGTAAGTATGACCCCAAGCTTCCCATGGCATATCATTTTAATTCTCCACCCTGCTCTCACAATGGTATCTCTATCCTTGGTCTGTTGCATTGTTCCAGTGAAGTTTCAACATAAGATTAAAGAACATTTCAACCTTCATTAGGCACTTTTCCACCTTTCTGAACTCAACATGGGAGTTCAAAAGTTTCAGCAACAGCCTCTGTCCTTTGTAAAATCCCTACAGTGTGGAAAAAGGTCATATGGCCCATTGAAACTGTCCTTCTGAAGAGATCCCACCCAAACCAGTAACTGCATTGACCATGGCAAATCCACCGAACATGCACATCTTTGGACTGTGGGAGGAAACTGGAGCACCCTTCAGAAACCCTGACAGCCATGGGGAGAGCATGCAAACTCCACAAAGACACACAGTTACTCAAGGCTGAAATTGAACCCAGGTCTCTGGTACAGTGAGGCAGTTCTAAGCATTGAGCATGGCATGGTAGCTCAATTTGTTTCCTTTTCTTTTCAGTCAATATTTCACCTTGTTTAGATACATTTGTTTCTCTTATCCCACCTCCATTCCCTTTTGTGCAGTTCAGTTCCCCCTATCTTCCATCCTACAGACATCCCTTTTGACTTTATCCCAACTACCTATTGTTCAAATCCCACTATTACATTTCTAAGCTTTCCCAGTTGATAGTTGTAAGCATGAAATGTAACTACTTTTCTCTCTAAACAGATGATTTCCAACCAAAGCTGCTTTCCCCCCAGCATTTTCTGTTTTTATTTCAGATTTCCAGCATCCGCATCTATTTTTCTTTGAAGAAACAGAGCAGTCTGGCAGTAGTGATACAAGCATAAGACAACAGAAAAAGTGTAATAAGAAAGGAAAGGCAAACTAGGAGAGCTAGAGGTGAGAGATGAGTGGCTAGAAAAGAAGGGTGTGAAAAATTGACAAACGGAGAATGTATCAGAGACAGAATCCAAACTTAAATGACATCTGAGAAATCAGGAAATAAGGTAGAAATAAAGATCAGAAGATAACTTTTGGACAATCACTACAGATTGAATGCTATATACCTGTACGAAACATTATTGGCTGTTTTGCCAATAATGGACCTTTCTGGGCTCCACCTGTGTTGGAGGTAGTTCATCTATTTAAAGACGTAAATACCAAATCTACTCAGATCAAATGTATTAATATTAAAACAAATGTGCCCGATTCTTCCTATTGCTTTGATAATGCCGTTTTGAAGTCACTTTTATGTTATAAATGAACAGCACCCACTGTGCACTACAACTGTTCTATATTATCAGCACGTTATTTTCATGAACACCATTCCAGGATCTGCTGCTGTATGCATGACAACAGTTATAAAAGTGCACAGCATAAAGACTTTAACTCGCCTTGTAAAATTTTCTCAAGTTCTCTTTTTGTGTCTGATTGATGACAGTCAGGACTCTTGCAATGGACTTCCGCACGACACGACTAAAGAGAGAGAAAGACAATTATAACACCAAATTATAAGCCTGGTCAAACTCAAACTAAAAGAGAGGTAAGATGTAAAAACAGTACCACTTTAGCTCACGTGGATCTCGCACTCCAAGACTTACTTCTTTGGGCTAAACTATGTGGTTCTGTATTGTAATTTAAGTGAATTTCTAAGTACTTTAGAAAGTCAGAGTGTCCCTTTGGAGCACCATATCATGCCTGCCAAATAGCAGTAAAATCATTCAAACCTCCAGAACACTGACTCACTATCAGCTGGACTCCAAACCTGTCCAAACGTTTGAGAAGATTTGTAGCACAGGTTGTGGATGAGGTTGTAGACTTGCTCGCCAAGCCAGTACATTTGATTGCAGACGTTTCATCACCCTGCTCGGTAACATAGTCAGTGCACCTCTGCCATGTTGTGTCTTTTTGTTATGGTTTGTTGCGGAGGTAACCACAGATTGTGCTTTTTGGGTATGCACTCCTTTTAAATACTCTGTATAAGTGCTCCTGGCCTGCTTTGTGCACAGACTACAACAAGAGGAGACAACATGGCCAGAAACACTCGTCATCCTACTATACATCAGAGACGTATCAGGGATGACCTCATGACTACTCAGACCCCTAAGTATCAGGGTACCCAAAAACTAACAACACCCTACGACAGTAAAGGATTCCATACCAACAACCAAGGAAACTAACGTAATATACGAAAATACCATGCAAGGACTGAGAAACATTACATAGGCCAAAGTGGAAGAAAACTGACAATAAGGATACACAAACACCCATTAGCCATCAAGAGGCACAACCAATTCTCACTAGTCTCCATACACACAGACAAAGAAGAACATAAATTCGACTGGGACAACTCATCCATAATAGCACAAGCCAAACAGTGACATGCCAGGGAATTCCTGGAGGCCTGGCATTCCAACCAGAACTCCATCAACAAACACACTGAACTGGACCGAACATACAATACACTGAGAAACAAAACCGGAAGTAACACCAAACACCCCAGCAAACCGAGGCATATAAATAACAAGCAGGACAGAACATCGATGCTTCACCAGAGGCGCACTGACGACGTTACCTAGCAGGGTGATGAAAAGTCTGCAATCAAACACACCGGCTCGGTGAGCAAGTCTCCAAACTCATCCAAACCTGTCCTTTCTAATAAGCGACATTTTAAAATCATTGGCATATTCAAAATATCTAATGCCTATATACTTACATTTTGGACAGTTTGGATGCAGCTCCTCCAGTTACTTTTGCCACACGGAGCTGAGAGAGTTCGACCTTGAGGTCATCCAACTGTTTCAGTAACTCCTCCTTTTTCTTGCCGCGCAGATCACGTGCCTTGATTTTTGCCTACATTTAATAAGAACCACCATGTTACTGTCACACAAACAACGTCTCCAATTGGACTCGATCAATAGTACACACATTCGAAAACGGAAGACAATACAAGTAGCTGTTAATGCTATACGGAGCAGGAGTTGGTCCTTCAACTTATCAGGTTTTTCAGCTAGATCTTTGCTAACTTGTACCTTAACTCCATTTAGCAGTTTCTAATCCAGATAACCTATAAGCAAAAATTTATTAATCTAAGAATTTTGATTGACCCAACCAGTACAGCTTTAGAGGCAGAGTTCCAGATTCACAGTACCAATAAAAGCCCTAATTACAATGTCATAATGTGCACTGTATAGCAACTTTAACAAGTGAAATATCTCAAGGCATTTCCAGGGGCTTCACAAAACCAAGATTTGGTATTGAGTGACATCAGACAATGTTAGAGTAAAGGGCCAAAAGATTGGTCAAAGAGGTAAGGTGTAAGAGGTGCTGCAAAGGAAGAGTGGAAGAGAGATGAGAGTGTGTAGGATGGCTGCTTTTGTTGTTGAGGGTGCAAATTCCAGAGCTC
>NC_063359.1:24075587-24082586 GCF_021869965.1 Rhincodon typus | reverse complement strand
ATTCCCCTACAAGTATCCACATATTTTTTGGACCTTTCATCAATATTGTAATTACTGGTGTGGACAAGACACAAATTAATAGAGAGACAATATAAAATCCAGAATATGATGACTATAAATTCAGTGGGTTTTAGTACAATGAATTTAGTTTCAACATTCGATTTTAATTGGTTTGAATGTTAATTCTCATGTATTCCACTTCAAACTACAAAACCCCATCTTATTGATGTTGATCTGAAATTATTCTCTAATGTTGTCTAATGAGCTTTGTTGTTATTTTTAGGACATGATAAAATTGTCAAGACAGTACGCTTCAACCATGATTCGAGCTTGCTCGCATCTGGAGGTTGGGATTATACAGCTATTCTATGGGACCCTGTGGTTAGCAAGCTTTTTAATTTAATTATATTTTCTAGCATTATGTTCTCTAGTCATACAAACTCCAACCTACCCATTTGCCCTCGTCCCCACTCCAAATCAACAAATGCCTCCTCCCCTAGTCCTTTTGTTTACCTTGGGCAAGATTTTCTGTTTAAGTTCTGTTTAGACTGTTAGGTCTGTTTAGGAGAACCATTTCTCCATTCCTATCCCAAATACTTCCAAGCCTAATGGGCTTGAAGACAGATTTGGAGGGCAATTAGTGGCTGTGGGCAGGAATTGGCATGTACTCGCCGATTTAATGGCTCGACAGCAGCCATTAATATGGTAGCTCATTTGCTAGTCAATGGCGGGCAGAAGTCTTCAGGAGAGGAGGCAGAAACCCGACGCATGAGGCAGGGCTACCCCCCTAAGATGTAGCATTGCCACCCTTGAGGTCACACTATGTGTGAAAGACAAGAGAGCTTGTTCCCAAATGTTGGCAGGAGAAGACCAATAACCAGATTTAATCCACCTGGCTGTGATGCAAAATGTAAGCAGCTACAGTGTTGCCAGGAGATCTGGGTGCAGTGGCTCTGGAGGCAAGTATGATGGGTGTCCAAGGCCATAGATTCGTATAAGTCACAGCAGTGGGTCCCTGTGAACATTTAGATCAGGTGGCTTTGGGTGAACAGCATAGGAAAATAAGAACAGGAACAGTCCATTCAGCCTGTTGAACCAATTAGATCAAAAACTGATTTCTATCTCCCTCAATGCCACCTTCTTGGCTATCTCCATATCTCTTGACATCCTTGATATCCAGAAATCTATTGACATCTGAATAAATTCAGGGACCATGAGAAAGGAGAATACATTCTACTCATGTGGACCATCATGTCTCATATACAAAACCCTCCATTGAAAGAGTGATCAACCTCTGAGAGAGTACTGAGAATACGTGCAGTTCTCAGTAACACTGATTGTCTCTTGGCATTGATGGCAGAGAAAAGCATGGAATGGATCCCAGTTGTATCCTAGATGGTCATTTCCCTCCTGTGATCCAGAACACCATCTAACAAGCTGGAACAGTCACTGAAGAGAATGGGCAACCCACCATTGTGTTTCTGAGGCAGAAATCTCAGGTTCCATGTGGCTGGATGGGTGCAGTTTCCTGCCGTGCTGATTCTCTGATATGTTTAGGTAGTTTCTTCAGCAGAATACTCAATGCTGAGGAAACACCTCCTTCCTTCTTCCTACCTTTCTCATTCCTGGGGGATCTGCAGCAATACTTAAGAGATTTGAAACTTATTGCTACTTACCTTAATCCCATGTCTAACTGTTGTTTGCAGTTAACTGCCCCGTCATTGCTCACAGCAGCAATCTTTCTTATGACCACATGATTCCTGGAACATCATGATCTGCTCAAGTGACCAAGCACATGCACACATACACACACCATATGCTGTGCTAACCATCTGCTCATCTGCTGGTCAATAGTTGGATGTCCCTCTCAGCCTGCCTTATTGAATGGAACAGAAATGACTACACCCACTGTGTTGCTGCCTCTCTCCACTTGACAGTTTTATACTCAGTGTAGATCCTATGATACCCTCTCAACCTGCCATGAAAAGTTCAGATTCAGCTTTTAAAGACCTGATAATAGCTTGGTAACAGGCTTAATTGGACAATGTTATGAATCTGATGGATTTGCCAGGTTCTGATTCCTGCCTTGAGCCCAATGCTGATGGTCAGAATATTTGGCGTAAGGCCAGATTTGGAAAGTTAAGGCATCAGGTCCTGCCACCATTTGGTTCTCAACCTCTGAGCCTGGTCTTTGTACATTAACCAGTGTCCACCATCATCTGTCAAACATGATTTGGGCACATCCTGAGTCAGAAGATTTTGAGTTAAGCCTCACTGCAGGCACTATGCTGTTCCCAGGCTGCTCTTTCAGTGCTTCTGTAGGTGTGAATCCATTGATAAGATAGGAATCACTTGCTGCTTTTCAGCACAAGTGCTATGAAACCTTGTTTGTACGTTTCTGTAGAGTTTCAAATATTTTCGTTTACTCAATGACAAGCTGGTTATTCTGATTGATAATTTTTGCAGTATATTACAATACTAAAAGAGCTGTGATGATGATGCAATTGCATTTCCACGGTGAACAGATTATTGTGGTAAGTATGATGTCTGGGATGGGTGTGACAAGTTCCAAACCAAGGGATTGAACAATCAATGCTGTCTGCCTGAGCATGCAGTGTCCCCATTAGATACACTGTACCTACATGGGGCTGATCACTTTGCAATGAGTACTCTGATTGACTCCTTTGATTTCATTTCCCCGTTCTGTATGTAGCCGTAGCTGCAGGAAGGTGATGTGGGGCAAGATTTGTAGCCCCCCAATGTGGATGAACATTAAGATGGGCAGTTTGTTAGGACTATCTGTTTACACCAACAATGGGCAGCCACAGAATGAAAAAGGCCAATTCAGATTTATTCTGAGAGGCTGATTTCCATGCACCCTACAGGCACCTGGAGCTGTGGGCTATAGGAGGCAGCAGACTAATATCAGGGCACCAAGTAAATCTAGAGACCTCCTCCTAAGTCCTCCTCCTGTCTGGCCATGGGGCAGCCCAAGGCACCTGTGGAACTACAGTGTGCTGGTTGTTCGGACGATCATTTAAGGTGAGAGAGAAAGGGTGCCTCCATCTTGGGATACTACATCTGTCTTGCTTGAAAAGGCTTTCTGCTTCAGTGCTGAGGACCTGCTGTATTGGCCTTTTAGTTTCTGGGGCCCAGCTGCTATTCAACTGAATGCTGAGCCCACCCTCTGATTGCTAATTGGACAATTTGAGGAAATCATGGCCAGCAACTGGTTTCCATCCCTATAATGTCGGTTCTTACTTGAACTTGACAGCAAGCTCCTGAAACTCATGGAAGAGCTGTTGGCTTTGTAGCTTGTGGAGGCCTGTCTCCTCATCTTGGCCTATACTTGGTGGAGTGGTGCCTGCCCCCAGCCTATCGCAGTATTTGTGTCTTTCTAATTGAGAGAGAAATTTGTGGCCCTTTGTAAACCATGGCTTGACACCTGTCTTTTCCTGTCAATGTACAGCTTGCTCTTTAAACTATTTAACATCTTATTTCTTTTAACAGTCAGGCCAACACGTGAAGTCATTTTCTGGGCATCAGAATGTCATCGAAACCTGTGCATTTTCAATCCATGGAGATCTTTTGGTAATGTGGTTTCCTATATGATTATACTTCTATTGTGCCTCCAATTATCACATCATATTTACTACACAAATTCATTTAGCGTTGCTTTAGGAACCAGTGCTATATTTTTGTTTATTCATTCATGGGATGCAAACATCATTGGCTAGGCCAGCATTTATTGTCCATCCATAATTGGTAAGAGGGTGGTTGAGACTCAACCACATTGCTGTGGATTTGGAATCACATATAGGGCCAAACCAGGTAAGGACAGTAGGTTTCCCTTCCCTAAAGGACATTAGTGAACTAGATGGGTTTTTTTATGACCATTGACGGTGTTTGCATGGTTGGCATTGTGTTAGATTTTTCTTTTAATTTAAGATTTTTATTAAATTCATATTTAACATCTGCCATTGTGGGATTTGAGCTCATATCCCCAGCACATTAACCTAGGGCTATGGATTACTAGCCCAGTGACATTACCAGCACACCAGCACACCACCAGCTCTTCATTATATAGTAGTTATATAGTAGTGAAAGGTGGTTAAATGAAAAGAATGATGGAGTGGGTACTAGACCCTGATGCAGGATTTGGGAAAGGTGTGTGGAAGCATCGTCATGTAGATAAATTCCAAGGTGTTTAAAAGTTGCCAGAGAAGTGAAGATATAATTAATCAACTTGATGTTGCTGATAACAGAGTCTGATTTCCTACTCGCTAATGATCTCCACTGGCCACAGATGTAAGGTGTGAGGATTTCAGATCTGGACAAAGTTGTGTTTGCCTATAATTCACCCCAAACGCCAAACAGCATTTACTGTCTTTATCCACCCATAGGCAATAAGTGAGGTAATGGAGGGTGAGGGAACCTCAGGAACCGCATCTAGGGCAGAGAATTGACATGGGACAAAGCAAGAACCTTGAAAAATGGAAACGTTACAATTTAATCCATTGAAATTTAAAAAGTCCGTCAGAAGTGCATCTGAAAGACTGAATGGGGATATTTTTAATGACAGTATTGAACCTCTTTAATACATTTCCAAATGACGTGATTGCTATAATCATAACCATCCTTGTAAATCCAGGCCATGCTTTTTCAGTGTTGGTTCTTAGAGATTTCTTTGAATAATCTGTTGAGTTTCTTGTACAGGCCACTGGATCCTGGGATTGTACAGTAAGAGTGTGGAGTTTACGAGGAATGAGACGAAAATTCATCTTGGAAGGCCACAAGGGCAACGTGAGCAGTATAGCCTTTTCTGGAATTGGAATGCTGGTGAGCTGAATCGTTAAAGGAGATAGAAACTGTAGATATAGAAATACCAGAGGCACAGAATGACCAATGGCTTACTGGCTATATTGAGGTGTATGGTGTGGTACAGAGCCAATCAGACTAAGAAGACCTCTGGCTGAAGCTAAGCTACGTGGTCTTAGCTAGGCCGGCAGTAGTGTCCTAAAATTTGCCTTGACTGAATTGGATTACTGGGGAAGCTGTCAAATGCAGAGAATGCTGGAGAATCTCAGGTGATCTGGCAGCATCTGGGAAGAGGGAAACAAAGTTAACGTTTTGAGACTGTTCTTCAGAACTTAAGTCGCACTGGACTGGAAACAGTAACCTTGTTTCTCTGTCCACAGAAGCTGCCAGACCTGCTGAGTTTCTTCAGCTTTCACTGTGTTTGTTTCAGATTTCCAGCATCAACAGTATTTTGTGATGTTTTTCAGGGAAGAAGCCAGGTTCCTACTTTGATATGTGAAGTTAGTAAATGCCTGGTGAATAAAAGATCAGGCTCTGTACAAATGACCCAATATATTCTCCATGGTTTGACAAATGATGGATAATTTGTTGGTAAAGACACAGAAGTAACCTATGCAACCAAATTGCATTAAGCCAGTGGCTTCAGGAGGGAGAATTAGCAAAACAATATCCTGTAAAATATATGACATGCATGGACGATCAAATTATTACTCAAATTCTACCAAGGGTAAATTCTTCTGATTGTTTCATAGGCTTCAGGTTCGTGGGACAAGACTATACGTGTATGGGATCCAAGAAAGGGTCTCCTGATCTTTCTTCTGAAAGGGCACTTTGGCCGGATAATGGCCCTATCATTCTCCATGGATTCAATTCTATTGGTGACAGGATCAGAAGATGAAACGGTAAATGTGAAGGGATTGACTGGTGTTGGAATTGTTGTTGTCCATTGATAGTAAGGCTGACTCCCTCTCATCTTGTTCTCATAGATTCGTATGTGGGATTGTGAGGACGGAAAGTGTAAGAAGATCCTTATGGTAATATATCTCCAAGCCTTTGTTGAATCTATTTAATATGAGCAGTTTGTTATCTAGTCAATGGTCAGTTTATACGGATTACAAGGTGGTTCTTGATGTAGTGTCCCTGCCCCTGGACCAGGAGGCCTGGGTTAAAGTTCCACCTAACCCAGAGGTGTATAATAACATCTCTGAGCAGGTTGATTAGAAAATAAACTGATTACAAATGTTTATGTTGGAAAAACATTTTCATTGTAAATGGAATCTGTACCTTAATTTCAGACTGTTGTGATAGAATCTTCACATTTTGAAGATATGTTTCTTTCTTTTCATAGTGTGATTTGGATTTCATTTCCACTTGCCAAATTTCCCCAAACAGTACACTTTTGGTTGCAGGAACAACTGGTTCTTTCTTGGCAGCTGGTTCTACAACATCCGTTCTGCATCAAGAGGTTTCAGACGTAAATGTGAAAAGACAAATGATATAGGAGTAGTTATTCTGGCTTCAAGTTATTCAAGCAAATCACTTTAATGTTAAAGATGTAATGACGTATGATGACCACAGTATTAAAAGTAACTTTGTGCAAAGTGATTCAGCTGCTTTGTGTAAAAATCAGTGGTATCTTGGAAGGAGTAATGTCACAACAGGATTTATATTTTAATCCTTTGCAGTTAGTGTTTGATATATTGTCATTAGGAAAATGCTTAGGAAAATTAGCAAATATTTTTTGACATTTCTCACATACACAATGTATAGCACCATCCTTAATCATAAATATTATCTTATGTTCCCACAACATTTGCCTTACTTTCAAGTGGACATTCATGGTACAGTTTTGTTTTTCTATGTCTCAGCTTTGAGTCAGAAGATTGCAGCTTCAAGTCCCACTCCGACACTGAATTGATATTCCAGTTTGACATCTCATTGCAGTACTGGAGCTGTATGTTTGGGTTGAGATGCCAAATAGACATCATCTGCCCTCTCAGATGTATGCAAAAGATCCTTTGGCACTTTTTGAAGAAAGACTAGGGATGATTTCTCCAGGTATCCTGACCAATGTTTATCACTGAATGGGTATCTCTGAAAAGCATTAAACAGTCATTTGTCACATCACGGTGCAGGGCTGGATGAACACAGCAGGCCAAGCAGCATCATAGGAGCAGAGAG
>NC_063359.1:23887068-24070587 GCF_021869965.1 Rhincodon typus | reverse complement strand
ACCTCCTCCCTCACCCCCATCCCAGGCCCCAAGAAGACTTTCCACATCAAGCAGATGTTCACCTGCACATCTGCCAATGTGGTATACTGCATCCGCTGTACCCGGTGTGGCTTCCTCTACATCGGGGAAACCAAGCGGAGGCTTGGGGACCGCTTTGCAGAACACCTACGCTCGGTTCGCAATAAACAACTGCACCTCCCAGTCGCGAACCATTTCAACTCCCCCTCCCATTCCTCAGACGACATGTCCATCCTGGGCCTCCTGCAGTGCCACAACGATGCCACCCGAAGGTTGCAGGAACAGCAACTCATATTCCGCTTGGGAACCCTGCAGCCCAATGGTATCAATGTGGATTTCACAAGTTTCAAAATCTCCCCTCCCCCTACCGCATCCCAAAACCAGTCCAGCTCGTCCCTGCCTCCCTAACCTGTTCTTCCTCCCACCTATCCTCTCCTCCCACCTCAAGCCGCACCTCCATCTCCTACCGACCAACCTCATCCCGCCCCTTGACCTGTCCGTCCTCCCTGGACTGACCTATCCCCTTCCTAACTCCCTACCTACACTCACCTTTACTGGCTCCATCCCCGCCCCTTCGACCTGTTTGTTTCCTCTCCACCTATCCTCTCCTCTATCCCTCTTCTATCTGCCTCCCACTCTCTCCCTGTTTATTTCAGAACCCCCTTCCCTTCCCCCTTTTCTGATGAAGGGTCTAGGCCCGAAACGTCAGCCTCTCTGCTCCTATGATGCTGCTTGGCCTGCTGTGTTCATCCAGCCCTGCACCTTGTTGTCTCGGATTCTCCAGCATCTGCAGTTCCTACTATCTCTGATTCCATTTGTCACATCACTGCTTGTGGGACCTTGTTTTGCTGAAACTGGCTGCTATGGTTCCATATTACAATAGTGTTGCACTTTGAAAGACTTCATTGTCTTTACAATGTGTGGAACGTCTGAGGTTGTGAAAGGTTTTATATAAATGCAAGTTCCTCCATTAAGTAAGGGGAAATAGGGGAAAATATCCCTTCTTTGCTTCATAATAGATCATTTCAAGTCAAATTACTGATTTGCCTTCTATTAATCATTTCAGCATAATTTTGAGTACATTCTAGAAGAATGGGTTTATGATTGAATTAGAAATAACAACCAATGTGGTAATCTGGTTTGTGTTTTTTAAATGAAGTAATTCCCTGGCAAAGGCAATAGGTAAGAACTTTACTAACAATTCCCTCCCTAAGCACAGCAGAAACAGATTTAGGGAAAATGTGCAAACTCCACACAGACAGTCACCAAGGCTGGAATCAAACCTGGCATCCTGGTGCTGTGAGACAGCAGTGCTAACTACTGAGCCATTGTGCTGCCCTTATTACCAAATGGTTACTTGTTTACAGAATTGATAAATGATATACAGCCAGGTTTGATGTCAAATCCTAGATTATAGGTAATGGCCAAGTCATAAATGTGTCCTGAATACCTAAAAGGTAAGGTGTCACTCAAATCTCATACCTGTGTGACCTTGTAACAAAGATAAAAGATGTTCAATTTCAACATCCCAGGCAACATCCCATGATCATCAGAACCTGTTACTGGGAGCTGACCATCATTAGAAAATGTGCAGTGGTTCACCTGCCCAAAATAAAAAAAAATTTCAAAACAAAGCGATTCAATCAGCTCTTCATCAATACTTTCAGGAGATTTTCCAACACTAATTCTCCACCCAGACCACCTCCCTCCTTATTTCATCTAACTCTATCAGCATAACCTTCTTGTCCTTTCTCCCATGTATTTATTTAGTTCCCAATTAAATCCATTTCTACTTTTCACCTGAAATATCTCAGTTGTCGTGACTTCCACATTCTAATTACAATTCCCTATTGGATCTACTATCAAGCAACCTATACTCGGTGTTGTTTGTTTTAATGTACTCACAATTGGAAAAATCTTCTATGTTTCCCTATCAAACCCTGTATATGCAGTCAAAAAACTGCAAATGTAGTGGGAATTTTGTTGTATTTCAGGAGAATATGATGAAGACAGCTAAATGCACTGACATTAATACTGTGGTGAAGAATGGTGGGGAAAGAGGGGATGTACAAAACATTAGTGTCAAAACATGAAAAGGTTACTTTCCCTGAAACATAGTCTGCCTTTCCATTAAACCTTCTGAATTTCTACCAAAGATACTGACATCTTAGGTAAATGGAATCTAAATCCAAAAAGGTAAGTAGTTGATAACATGACTATCAGCAACTTCTCATCAGAAGCTTGTCGCACCCTATCAGACCAAATTGCTGATTTCAAAGGAGTGAACTGATGCTCAGTTTTTATTCTGCTGGGGCCACTGAGCTCCTGACCCTGTTACAGTCTTGGTCAAAACATAGACAAACAAGCTGAATTTCAGAGGTGAGAGTGACTGCCCTGGACATAAGGCAGCATTTGGCCATAAATGGCATTAAGGAGTCCTAGCAAAACTGAATTTAATAGGAAATGAAGAGTGGACCTTGGGTTCTCCATTAGTCGGAGTCATGCCTAGCACAAAAGTAGATGGTTGTTGTTGTTGGAGGTCAGTCACCTCAGTCCTGAGGCCTCACTGCAGGAGTTCCTCAGTGTCATGTCCAAGGCCTAACCATCTTTAGTTGCTTCATCAATGACCTTCCCTCCATCATAAGGTCAGATATGGGAATGTTCACCGATTACTGCACACTGTTAAGCCCAGTCATGACTCCAACAGATGCTGAAGCTGTCCATGTTCAAATACAACAAGAACTGTGAAATATCTAGGTTTGGGCTTGTAAGTGGCATGTAAAATTCACACCACTCAAATGGCAGGTTATGACCATTGCCACTAAGAGGCAATTGAACCACTTCCCTTTGACATTGAATGATGTTGCCATTGACCAGAAACTGAACTGCACTTGCCACATAAATATAATGGCTACAAGATCAAGTCAGAGGCTAGGAACCTCATCCCTTGACTCCTCAAAGGTTTTCCACCATCTGCAAGGCACAAGTCAGGAGTGTGATGGAATACTCCCTCCTTGCCTGGATCAATGCAGCTTCAACAACACTCAAGAAGCTTAACACCATCCAGGACAAAACAGCCCACTTGATTAGCACCACTGATGCTCAGTATTAGCAGTGAGTACTATCTAAAAGATGTATTACTGAACGTCACCAAAGATTCTTAGCACCTTCCAAACCCATGACCACTACCATCTAGAAGGACAAAGGCAGCAGATACATGAGAACACCAACACTTGCAAGTTGTCCTTCAAGCATTGACATATTGACTTAAATATATTGCTGTTCCTTCGCTTTTGCTGTGTCAAAATCCTGGAATTCCCTCCCTAAGGGCATTGTGGGTGTACCTACAATATACGGACTGCAGCGGTTCAAGAAGGCAGCTCACCACCACCTTTTCAAGAGCAACTAGTGATGGGTAATAGCGGTGGCCCAGCCAGTGATGTCCATGTGGCACAAGTGAATTCAAAAAAGAAACTTGATATGATTCCATGGTCATAAGTCCATTATAAAATTATAAACTTAGAGAACATGGGATTGAGGACATATGCTAGCATGGATTGAGAACTGATCTATGGACAGAATGCCAAGCAGAAATAAACTTTTCACGTTGACATGATATAACTAGTGCGATAGCATAACCATCAATGCTTCCACTGCAGCTATTCAGAATCAATGATTTGGATGTGAGGACTAAATGTAATATTTCCAAAATTGGAGATGACTCACAACTAGGTGGAAGTGTGTTATGAGATTGATGCAAAACAGATGCTATTGGAATTTGGGAAGGCAAAACAAATGGACAAAAACTTGGCAGATGGAATCTAATGTGAAAAAAATGTGACATTATCCACTTTGGTCAGAGAAACAAATGTGGAGTACTTCTTAAAGGATGAAGCTGGGAAGTATTATATTTCAATTGCTCATGAGTCACTGAAAATTAACGTGCAGGTACAGCAAGCAATTAAGAAACCAAATTGTTATTACTGGTCTTATTTATAAAAATATTTGGTATAGGAGGAAAAGCATCTGACTGATAAACTATATAGAGCCTTGGTGAGATCATATATGGAGTATTGACTACAATTTCAGAAAGAAATATTTGTCATCGGTATGGAATGAGCTGCCAGAGGAAGTGGTGGAGGCTGGTATAATTACAACATTTGAATGGCATCTGGATGGGTACATAATTAGGAAGGGTTCAGAGGATATGGGCCAAATGGTGGCAAACAGGACTAGATTAATTTAGGATATCTGACTGGAACAGCATGGATGAGTTGGACCGAAGGGTCTGTTTCCATGCTATACACCTCTATGACTCTGACTGTATGAGAGAGTGGAACCAAGGTTCAGCAAACTAATTGCTAGAATGGAAGAATTGTCCTATGGGGCAAGATTAAATAGACTAGGCCTTTATTTTCTGATGTCTAGAAGAATGAGAGTGATGTCAAGCAATTATACTAAATTCTTACGGGGATTGACATGATAAATGCACGAAGGAAGTTTCCACTGGCTGGGGGTGGTGTCAAGAACCAGAGACACCAGTATCAGAAGAAAGAGCAGGCCATCTAGTACTGTGATGGGATGGAATTTCCTCACGCAGAGACTGGTGAACCTTTGGAGTTCTCTGCAGAGGATCAGACATTGAATATGTTCAAAAGTCATATTGATAGATCTCCACATATCAAAATCATTTTAGAATATGGGCGAGTGCTTGAAAATAGTACTAAAGTCAAAGATCAGCTGTGTTGTTGTGAGTCAAGGAGTAAGTTTGAAGGACTGAATACCCTTAACCTGCTCCTTTTCTTGTATTCTTATGTTCTTATGAGTGACATCATCTCATTATCACTGGAACTATCACTTATGATATCACAATCTCCATTGATCATTTTATTTTGAAATTCAGTCCCTCAAATATTACAGTGAAGAGACAAGGTAATATCAATTTACTACACAGATTACATAGCCTTTATAATACTTAATGTTAATGATAATTTTGTTTTGTAGTGATTTAGAACATTGTCAAATAAACTCAAGGACTCAGAAACAAAAATAGAAAGTGCTGAAAATACTCAGGTCAGTCTGCATTTGTGAGGCTTCACTGAAATTGGGAGAGTTGTTTCACAGAGCAATCAAAGAGTAACCCAATGAGATCAAGTTCATGGAATCACAACGACTGCAGAGGTTCAAGAAGGCATTTCACCACCATGTTCTTAATGTCAATAAGGGATGGGAAATATGTAAGTCTAGCCTGTCATGCTCACATTCCACACGTGAGAAAAAAGAGCAAAATCAAAACTATAGATAATGCCCCAGAAACCATCATGATCATCCTTGGGTATGTCCTGTCCTGCTGGTAGGGCAGACTCATTAGATGTAGCAGTACAGTGGTATAAAGCTGAGATGGAGCTGCCCTGGGAGGTGTCAACATTGACTCAAATACCTCCCTGAAGTTTCATGGCACCATGCCAAACATGAGCAAGGAAACTTCCTGGTGAACACCGTAACATCTGAAGGGGGTGGATATTCACCGATGATTGCACAAAGTTCAGGCCCCTGGCCATTTGGATACGGAACTGGCTCGAAGGTAGAAGTCAGAGGGTGGTGGAGGAGGGTTGCTGTTTTGGACTGGAGGCCTGTGACCAGCGGTGTGCCACAAGGATCGGTTCTGGGTCCACTGCTTTTTGTCATTTATATAAATGGTTGTGATCATAGGAGATATGGTTAGTAAGTTTGCAGGTGACCCCAAAATTGAACGTGTAGTGGATTGTCAAGAAGGTTACCACAGGGTACAATGGGATTTTGATCAGATGGGCCAATGGGCCGAGGAGTGGCAGATGGAGTATAATTTAGATAAATGTGAGGTGCAGCATTTTGAAAAGGCAAATCAGGGCTGGACTTATACACTTAATGGTAGAACCCTGGGGAGTTTTGCTGAACAAGGAAATCTTGGAGTGCAGGTTCATACTTCTTGAAAATGGAGTTGCAGGTCGACAGGATAGTAAATAAGGTGTTTGGTATGCTTGTCTTTATTGGTCAGTGCATTGAGTATAGGAGTTAGGAGGTCATGTTGCAGCTGTATAGGACATTGGTTAGGCCACTTTGGAATACTGTGTGCAATTCTGGTCTGCCTGCTATGGGAAGGATGTTGCGAAACTTGAAAGAGTTCAGAAAAGATTTACAAGGACGTTGCCAGAGTTGGAGGATTTGAGCTATAGCGAGTATGCCTAACCAACATGAATTGCAGCAGTTCAAGGAAATGGCTCACTACTACTTCCTCAAGGGCAATTAAAGACAGAAATAAATTTGGGCCTAGCCAGTGACACCAAAATCCCAAGAAAGAAGTTAAAAAGTTCAATACCTTCCATCAGAATCTCAGGATTTGCTCTCAACTGCAACCCAGACAGATGTGAGCAATCTTCCTCCTCTCTGCTCATTGGAGTAACTCCAATTCTGAGTGGACATTTGTTGTGAAATTGGGTAGAGTACTTGTGGATTGGAAGGCAGGAGGTTAGAATTTATGTTTGTAAAATGTTAAGGGGGATAGCAGTGTGTGGTCCCTTTAAAAGATGATGTGCTTTTTCTATGCTTAGAGATTCAAAAAGGATGTCTGTGGGCAGCAGCTTATGTTTTGCAGGTGCACAGAGAGCCCTTGAATTGAAACACTTGTATCAAAAAACTGTACAGTTAGCAGGCCGAGCAGCAGTTTTGTTTTGTTATCACGACAAGTTTTGATTTTATCCAATCAATTTGAATCAGGCACTTAGATACTAAAAACCAATTAAATTTAAATGTGATGGTTTTGACGACATTGGACCAATCCTGTTTTAAGAAATTGATATGTTAACTAGGGTATAAAAGGAGAGGGCAGTTGGAAAAATTAACAGAATTAACTGCCATCTGCCAGAGTTAACAGCATTCAGCCCTCAAGAGAACATCGCTGGCTCTCAAAGTCTGCTTTAAGTCTTAGAAAAAGCACCATCTAAATCAAAGGTACCACCAGCATAACTAGTTAATATTCCTGACAGAACATTTGACAGAGAAGGCATTCCTGACAGAACGTTCAATGGAGAAAGCACAGAATATTCCAGAAGATCCATATTCAGGCTGTAATTTTGAGAGTCTCAATTTGAAAGTTTTTTTTTATTTTATTTGATTTAAGTGGGACTTGTATTTATTGAAATAGCATACCATCAGGAGTTTGTTTTATTCAGGAGTAGTTAGTAGATAGAAGCGGTATATTTTGTTTGTTAATAATTTAGCTAGTTTGTTCACTGTGAAGAGTTAGATAAATAAATTGTTACTTGTTGATTGTAAAGTGAGTGCCAGGGGGTTTATTTTATCTAGCGACTAGAAGTTGCAGAAAAGGCAGGTTAGACCACTTTTCACACTCCTTTTTTCGACAGATTATAGGGTGAGGCACTCCTCTCTGGGTGTTTCGGTTTTAGTTTTCAGAGGGTGGTCAATATCCGCTTTATAACAAATTAAACCACAATGGAAGAGGGCCCTTACAATTGGTTCATATGGTTTGGGGAGTTATCACATTTAACCATGATATATTGAACTTCTGCATGTTACTTCAAGTGTATTTTTTTTTCTGATGGCTTTGATAATTGCTAGGGCCAGTTGTACTCCACTACCTTGTCTCTAGGTCATCTTTCTTGATGTTTGAGCTAAATTATTTTGGCAGCTATTACCAAGAGAACAATTGAGTTATTATCTATTATTTACACGCACTTTCCACTAGGAACCAATGAATCTTCTTGGCTCTTATATCTCCTCTTCAGCCTCAGAACACTGACAGTCTAAATATTGCCTTGGCTGAAAGTCACTGAGAAGGAAGAAACATGATTTACATTGATATACATGTAGAACCAAGAATTGCAGATTCTAGAAATCTGAAACAAAAACTGAAATTGCTGGAGAAACTCAGCAGGTCTGGCAGCATCTGTGGAGAGAACACAGAGTCAATGTTTCAGGTCCAGTGACAGTTCATCAGAACTAGTAGTAACTTGGAAAACGTGGTTTATATGCTAGAGACAGTGGAGGTGGGGGGTGGGAAGGAGGTAGGGAATAGTGGTAAAGGAGTGAGAGAATTTTTGATTTGATTAGACTTGATTTATTATTGTCACGTACCAAGATATAGTGAAAAATATTGTTTTGCATGCTAATCAGGCAAAAAATACCTTACATAAGTACATCAGGGTAATAGAATAGAATGCAGAATATAGTGTTATAGCTACAGAGAAGGTGCAGAGAAAGATCAACTCTAATGTATGAGAGGTCCATTCATAAGTCTGAAATAGCTGGGAAGAAGCTGTTCTTGAATCAGTTGGTACGTGTTTTTGAACTTTTGTAACTTTTGTCCTATGGAAGAGGGTGGAAGAGAGTATAACCGGGATGGGATAGGTCTTTGATTATGTTGGCTGCTTTCCCAAGGCAGCAGGAAGTATAGATAGAGTCAGTGGATAGAAGGCTGGTTTTCATGATGGTCTGGGCTGTGTTCACAACTCTCTGTAATTTCTTGTGGTCTTGGGCAGAGCAGTTTCCCCATCAAAGTGTGATGCATCTGGATAGGAAGCTGTCTCTGGTGCATTTATAAAAATTAGTAAGAGTTGTTGTGGACACGTTGAATTTCCTTAGCCTTCTGAAGAAGTAGAGGTGTTGGTCTGCTTTCTTGACTGTAGCATCACCATGGATGGACCAGGACAGATTGTTGGTGATATTTACTCCTAGGAACTTTGAAGCTTCGACCACCTTCACCTCAGCACCATTGATACAGACAGGGGCATGTCCTCCGCTTCGCTTCCTGAAGTCGATGACCAGCTCCTTTGTTTTGCTGACATTGAGGGAGAAATTGTTGTCTTTACACAATACCACTAAGCTGTCTATCACTTTCCTGTACTCGGTTCCATTGCTGTTTGAGATCTGACCCATATGCTGGTGTCATCAGCAAACTTGTAAATGGAGTTACAGCTGAATTTGGCCATACAGTCACGAGTGTATAAGGAGTATAGTAAGGGGCTGAGTACACAGTCTTGCAGGGCACCAGTGTTGAGGGTTATTGTGGAAGAGGTGTTGTCGCCTATCCTTACTGACTGCGGTCTGTGTGTCAGGAATTTGAGGATCCAGTTGCAGAGTGGGGAGCAGAGTCCTAGGTCTTGGAGTTTGGAGATGAGTTTTGTTGGAATTATGGTGTTGAAGGCAGAGCTAAAATCAATAAATAGGAGTCTGACGTAGGTGTCCTTGTTATCCAGATGTTCCAGGGATGAGTGTAAGGCCAGGGAAATGGCATCTGCTGTGGACCTACTGTAACAGCATTGGTGGAAACAGAACCCACAGGGATATAAAGACAGTTAGGCAAACAAAGGTATGGATAATGCTATGTTAAGGATGGAGAAAAGCTGCTAATGGGGACCATAAGTAGGTGAAAATGGGTTGTCTGTGCTGAAAGCAGCCCATGTCATGACAAGGCCTGGGCTGTCAGGGTGGTAAAGGACATGAGAGAAGGTGCTCAGGCCCTAAAATGATTGAATTCGATATTGAGTCCTGAAGGCTGAAGGGTCCCCAAGCGGAAAATGAGATGCTGTTCTTCCAGCTTGCGCTGATCCTCACTGGAACATTGCCTCAAGTCAGAGACAGAGATGTTGGCCAGGGAACACGGTGGAATGTTGAAATGGCATCCAACTGGAAGCTTGGGGTCATTTTTGTGGACAGAATGTGGGTGTTCTGCAAAGCAGTCACCCAGTCTGCATTTTGTCTCCCCGGTGTAGAAGAAACTACATTGTGAGCAGTGAATAAAGTATACTAGATTAAGTGAAGTGCAGGTAGATCACTACTTCACCTGGAAGGTATGTCTGGAGCCTTGGATAGTGAGGAGGGAGGTAGCTAGGTGTTACACCTTCTGCGATTGCATGGGAAGATGCTGTGGGGACGTGATGAGGTGTTGGGAGTGGAGGAAGAGTGAACCAGGGTATCGCAAAGGGAACCGTCCCTGCAGAATATACTTACAGACCTTCATGCCCATGCCCATCTGAGTTTAACATCATATCATGCCTGAAATTCATTGAGGTTGTGGCATGGAGGAATAAAACTAAGAGCTTTGCTAACTACACACCATTCGGTTTTATTTACTAACTCAGACACTGACTAGTCTTTGCCCATCTCAATTAATTTGTTATTGAAATCCTGATTCATACTTTTGTTACCTCCAGACTTGATTATGCCAAGACTGGTCTCTCACAATCCATCCTCCACTAATTAATTGCTGCTCAATATTCTGCTGCATGTGTCTTAACTTGCGACATGTTCCCTTCTCCTATTAACTGTGTGCTCATTGATCTACAGTAACTCCCAGCCAAATAATGTCTTGATTTTAAAGTTCTCAGCTCAGTTCCTGATCAATGGTAATTGGCGGCCATGTTGATAGTAGGTTTTTCAGAGATAGTAATGCTATTGACTGTCAATGTGAGAGGGTTAGATTCTCTTTTGCTTATGGTGTTGATGACCTGGCACTTGTGTGTTGCAAACAGTACTTGCCACTTATCATTCCAAGCCAGAATATTGCCTACATCTTGGTGCTTATGGACACGGACTGCTTCAATATTTGATGATTCATGATTGGTGAAGAACATTGTGCCATCATCAGCATGCATCCCACTTTTGACTTTATGTTGGAGATAAATGATGAAGTAGCTGAAGATAGTTGGGCCTCGTTCACTTCCCTGAGGATGTCCTGCTGGTCTGGGTCTGAGTTGATTGAACTCCAATAACTACAGCCATGTCCCTTTGTGCCTGGTATGACTCCAACCAGTGGAGAGTTTTCCCCCTGATTCCCATTGACTCCAACATTGTTGGGGCTTCTTGGGGCCACATGCAATTGAAGCTAACAAGATGTTGAGCCTGACCCTTCATCTCTGGTGTTCAGCTCTTTTGACCATATTTAGGCCATGGGTAAATTTGTTGTTGGTGTTCTTATCATTTGATGGTTTATGTAAGTGATACATTTGGGAAAATGAAATTGAAATTGATTAATGCGTAGTGAGTAATCTGACATTTCCTTGAGATTATCAGAGGGACACAGATTATTGAATGTAGATACCAGGTATAGTCACATTTCTTTTTTTAGATATCAAATCAATGAGGTTGGGGTTGCCCCAAAACCACTGAAGCCACTTGGAATCAAGCTACCTCCCCCTCCCCTCAACAATTCATGAAGAATGACTTCTCATGGTTTATACCAGGTACTGAAATACTGCAAACAGTGGCCAAGAATCTGCCAAATCTTTCCTATCATTTTATTGAAGACAACACTGAAAATATTCAGCAAAAAGAAAAAGTCAGCTATATCATCTAATCATGTGGAGGAAACTGGCCACATACTTCAATGGAATTTCTGTGAAATATTTTTCCTCACACAAAGCAGAGGTAGGTAGCAAAGTGAATATCTTTTAACTTTGGATTTTGGATATATATTGCAAGCTTGGAATATTTATTGACTTATTTCCCTGCCAAGAAAAGTTGATGACCCCAAATACACCAGAAAAACAACACAAATAGCAAGGAAATGCATCCCTTCATGTGTGTTCTTCAACTCACAGCTCTGCCTCAGTTTTATCTAAAATTGCAATTTATTTGCAATCATTTTCAGGTGATAACTATTTTTCTGATAATCTGGTGACGGTGGATCAATAATTTTACCACCTGGTAGTTACTTTTAAAATCATGCACTCTTCCAGCACGGAAAGAACTAATATTATCCATTGTGCTTGTTCTGGCTGTTTGATAGAGATGTCCACATCCCAGATTTTCTCCTGTAACTTTGCAATTAATACTCTTCAACTCTATGTCCAACTGTTGTTTTAAGGTTCTGGTCCATCATTCTTTCAGGTAGCACTATCCAGATTTTAACAACTTTGTGCTGTTAATTGCACAGCTCTCTGGGACAGAGAATTCCAAAGATTCACAACAATTTGAGTGAAGTAATTTCTCCTCACCTCAGTATTAAGTGGCCAACTCATTCTTCTGAAACTGTGAACTGGAGACTCCTCAGCAGGTGTGATGTGCCCAGTAATGGATGAATGAAAATATATTTGATCATATTTACATTGTACATACAGAAAAATATACATATATATATGCTATATACAATAAAAGATAAGCACATTTCCAGTGTGTGCATATTTATCACATATATATATTCAGAAATATATAAATTGTATTTTAAACTCCAAATCACTCCTGAGTGACCAGATGATGTCAGTGTGTAATTCCTGTAGACAATATGAAGCACCTGTACTTCATGTATAAAAAAACCTACATTTGTTGATCTTTTAATGTCTCTTAAAATGGTGTACATGCACAGTATTAAAGAGACATAAAACACAAATACATATATGCACATATACATCACTTATATCCACAAATACAAACAACGTGTAACAAGTGTGCTTATACAGTGGACTCGAGGGATCTGTCCGTATATTTGAGTTAAGTGGAGCTTTGAGATAGCTGAGGAGACACCTATGAGCCACAATTTACCTACAAATGTTCTCTAAATCAAAAAGGTTCCCAAATGTAAACATATTAAATACAAGAAAATGTCTTTATTTTTAATTTGTTCACATCTTATGATGGCCTAGTCTTGCACAGAAAGGGGCCATGGTTTTCCTCCACCTTTTCTCTGATTGACAACACTTTGAACTTGCTCATAGGTTTAGTGAATGAATGATTTTTATTGTCACATATATCTTGAAGATACAGTCAAAAGCCAGGTGCCAATTTGAGCTACAAAGAGAATGAAAAGAAATAATTTAAATAAGAGTTCACCTTCTGTTCAAATTGAGTCAGCTTCAGGGCTTCTGCAACGTCTCTGGAAGGTGTTCCGGTCCAGGAACAGCAATGATGATGCTGATGCCCCAGGAGACCCCTGGCTCTGCTGCCGTCCAACACCACCAAGAGTCCAGGCTCTAGGCCTATTGCCCCTGGTCTTGGCACCGCCACCACCTGCTGCTGCCAGGAATCCCTGCTCTGCACGCTGCTGCTGCCAAAAGTGGGCAAAAAGTTGGCAAATAGAGCATCATGTAGGAAAAT
This sequence comes from Rhincodon typus, assembly GCF_021869965.1. NCBI lineage: Eukaryota > Metazoa > Chordata > Chondrichthyes > Orectolobiformes > Rhincodontidae > Rhincodon > Rhincodon typus. The sequence goes on along the minus strand of NC_063359.1, from coordinate 24,057,480 downwards.
GTGAAGTTGTTCATTTTGGAAGGAAGAACAAAAGTACAGAGTATCATTTAAATGGAGAAAAATCTGCATAAAGCTGCAACACGAAGGGACTTGAGGGAACTTGTGCATGAAACACAGAAAGCTCGCACACAGGGGCAGCATGTAATCAGGAAAGCTAATGGAATGTTGGCCCCTTATTTCAAGGGGTTTGGAGTATAAGAGTAGGGAAGCCTTACTGCAACTGTACAAGGTGTTGGGGAGGCCACATCTGGAGTATTGAGAGCAGTTTTGGTCCCCTTATTTAAGGAAATATATCATTTAATTGGAGATAGTTTAGAGAATGTTCACTATGATGATCCCTGGTATGGAGGGGTTATCCCACGAGCAAAAATTAAACAGGTTGGAATTCCTCTCACTGCAGTTTAGAAGAATGAGAGGTGATCTCATTGAAACATATAGGATCCTTAAGAAGCTTGATAGATTAACTGCTGAGATTGTGTTTCCCCTCTTGGGAGAGCCTAGGATCAGAGGGCATGATCTCAGAATAAAGGGGTGCCAATTTAAGACCGAGATGAGGAGGAACTTATCTCTCAGAGAGTTGAGAGTCATTGGAACTCCTGCCACAGAGAGCTGTGGGAACAGAGTCCTTGTGCATATTCTAGGCTGAGAGATTCTTGATCAGTAAGGAAATTAAAGATTACAGGGAAAAGGCAGGAAAGTAGATGTGAGGAATGTCGAATGTGCCATGATCCTATTGAGAGGTATATCAGGCTTGAAGGGCTCAGTCACCCGCTTGTGTTCTTATTTCCTATGGTCTTATGGACACATAGGGACATAGAAATTGAAAAAAACATATTGGCTTGGATTTTCCTTGCAGCAGGGAAGGAATGGTTTTGCCTTTCATCTTGTGCACAGACTTTTCACAGATTTTTCAATGGCCATTTATACGAATCTGGCATCATTTTCTATATGGCGCCCTCTAAAGGGGATCTGTGGCATCTGAGGGCAGGGCAGACTCCAGTCAGGCTGTTCAGTCAAGGATAGGAAGAACTGCCGATGCTAGAGTCAGATATAACACAGTGTGGAGCTGGAGGAACACAGCAGGCCAGGCAGCATCAGAAGAGCAGGAAAGTTGACGTTTCGGGTCAGGACCCTTCAGAAATGGATCCAGTTTGAAGAATTGACACTGGGGCATACAGATTCCAAAACGGACGAATATGTTTAAATCGTTGTACAAGAGTGAAATCAAGATTGAGACATACACATGAACTGAAGGTAGAGAGATAATGGAAACATTTTTAAAATAAAATGCCTTCAAAATTTCAACTCCACATTTATCAAATTAATTTTTCATGATTATCAAGATTGTTCTACTGCACTTGTCACATCACACATTTATAAACTCAGTTACTCCTGAATGAGCCCATTTTCAGCTGTTTTAGCACAATACAATGGGAAAAATCCTCTGAACTTCATGCTTCTTGTGACTTCAATATTGAGCTAAACTGTGAGGACTGCAAAAGGACAGACTGCAGAGGAACAAAGTATCTTGAACAGCATTTCCGGAATTATGTGTTTAGCTGTGCATGTGGTGACAGAGGAGTTTGATGATGAATGGAAACAAAAACGTTAACACTGATGATTGTGCATAATAAAATTATAGAATGAGAAGAACTAATTTGATCATACAATTTTAAGATTAGAATACCAGTCCATGTGCAGCTCACAATCTCACTCCCATCTCTTTTCTCTTTCAATTCCTTATCTACTTCCATTTAAAAGCATTTATGATTTGTTCTCACCAACAAAGTTGTTGGGGAATTTCATATCCTTACAAAAAAACTTCCTTAACTATGCCCACTTAACATCTAATGATGATCTTACGTTTATGCTCCTTAAATGTTGACATAGGCCTGTCAACATAGGAATTGTGTTCCCTGTAATTATCACAAGTTCTTCCTACAACCTTTTGTGTTCTGGTAAAGAGGACCCCAGTTTCCTTAACTTTTTCTCATAACTAAGGTAGGTCATTCCTGGGATTATCATCTGTACCCTCTCCATGACCTTGGCATCCTTTCTAAGTGAGAGCATTGAAAACAGAAAATAATATTTTAACTACTGCCCGAGCAACTCTATGTGTCAATAAAACATACATTGAAACACTCTGCAAAGTGCCAGTCACATATGTAGTTGAAGTATGCAATAAATGAATGCAAACTACAAAGAGTTGTATATCAATATAAAATCTATTGTCAATGTCCATATGAAATATTTACCATCTTTCCCTGTTGTGTTATGTCTAACAATCAGTATGCCAGTATTCCTTTATGAGGCAGGCTCATGATATGATCACTGCATCGTAGCATGTCACCTGAGAGTAGAAGTTCTCAATAAAAGTAGACCTAACATTTTTTTTTGCAAGTCACTTTAAAATTGTGCCCTATGGTTCTCGATCCTTTTATGAATGGGAGCAGTTTCTCCCTATCCACACTGTCCAGACCCTTGTGATTTTGAAAATTCTATCAAATCTCCCCTCAGTCTTTACTTCCCCCCAAACAGTTCTAACTTCTCCACCTATAGAGAGTCAAGAAAACTGAAGTTTCTCTTTCTCATTAACCTCTGCTGTGCTCGAGCCAATACATTCACATCCTTCCTAAAGTGTGATGCCCAGAACTGTATAAAACAATCCAACTGCGATCTAAACCGTGTGTTAAGTCACAAGCTCTCTGCTCTTGCATTCTATGTGCCTATTAATGAAGCCTAGAATGGTGATTTTAACGGCTCTCTGTACCTCTTCTGCCACCTTTAGTCACTTTGATACTGCACACCCTCTAGCATAGTACCCTTCCCTTCATTTTCTCTTTCCATGCTCTTTCTAACAAAATGTACCATCTCACACTTCTCTTCCTGCAGCAGTAAAGGGCGTGGGTGTGAGTTTTCTGAAGAGGAACTGTTAGAGACATTTATCAAGTTAGCAATTACCTCTATACTAGTTAAAGCCTTCAGGAGGGATACTCTGAGCAAGATAAAGGGCCATAGATATTTACTCATTACTTGGAGATGGACACATGCATGAAGCCATAGTGGTGGGCCAACTCTAATTGCAAGCTTTAGATGCAGCCAACACTATTGCTACGGTCAGCAAAGCACACCAAGCCAACAGAATCCATAAGGGATGTAATTTATCTCAAATACCCATAACCTGTCCAGTTTTTCTTGATATCTGTAAAGCATGTGGCACCAAGGGACGTTAGACATGCATATGCAGGAAATCTGGTTCTAAAAGCCAAGCTGAAAATGAAACAGGTGACCAATAAGGTGGTACAGTACCTGAACACTGGTAGCAAGGAAAGTGCACAAACGCAAACATATCAATGATGTTCAGAACCAACCAAGCAAGAGGCAAATTTTCGAAGATCACCAAGCTTTCCATATTGTTAGCCTCACACACCATACCAATAGAATAAGGCTATCAGGAATATTTTAGCCATTAATATTATATTTTCTGAAAAGGTAGGACGACATTAACTGAAAGCTGAAATTGACACAGAAGCTAGTGCCAACATATTATCACTATGCATTCTGAAAGATATGTACCTCAGTAATTGGTGCTCCATGGTACAACCTACAAGAGACTGTCTCACAACATAGAGTAGAGCACCAATTCTGTGCATTGGCAGAATCACACTGCAGTGCCAATACACAAGCTCATTTTGAATTCCCAAAACCTTTTACCTGGTGGGGACCAATTGGCTAGCAGGACTATCAATACACACAGATCTATATATAGTCACAATTCATGAGATTTAAAACCACATCCATGGTGATGGAGCAGACCACATGCGATGTGATTGAATCAGTCAATTAGCTTCATGGATATGACTCTGAAGTGAGATATAAGCCATGAACCATTATGATTATGTCTGGCACTTGAACAGATTAACCAAATCCACACAAAGACTAAGATATTCCTCTTGATTTATGTATTGATGCTCTAGGCTACAGTGTCAAAGACATTCTCAAGTTTGAACTGTTAAGTTTGGCCGGAGCCAGTGTGAGCACTTGCAATTGGCAACTGCTGAAGATGCACAGCTTCAGAATTGCAAAAGATAATTATCTGGAACGGATGGCCTGACAGGATTAAAGAAGTACCCGAGAAGATTTATTCATATTGGCCACACAGAGCTGAGTTGGCTCTACACAACAACTCATTTTTAAGTGCAAACAAGTCCTAATACCAAAAATATTATGCCACAATATTATGTCCTTATTACACAAGAGACACATAAGTTTTGAACACATAAGACTAGCACATGAAACTGTTGACTGGTCAAGAGATTTATAAGGATATTCAATGACTTCGCATCACACAATGTTCCATCCACTCATTAGGTGAAAGTAGCAACAGACCCAATCACAGTTCACAGGGAAGATTACATCACTGTGAAGGATTATTTTTCTAAATCTTCCATTCTTCACCAAATTAGTAACAGAACAAACGTGAACGTCAGTGACACAATGACTGCCATTTTTAGTTTATTCGGTATCCCAGAATGAATAATGTCTGAAAACAGATTGCAGTTCACTGAGAAACTATTTTAAGACATGTACTAGTTAGGGAGTGACACCATCAAAACCACCATTCATGCCTAAACCATCTAGCAGAATGTATGCTATATTTTATCACCATCTGGCAGAATGTACGCTATATATTATCAAATCATTGACAATTAAGCATCAAGCAACAAAGCAAGATTTTCACATTGCATTGCTGCATTTTGCACAGCATCGTTGGAGAGACAATTGTCTCTCCAGAACAATTTATGCTCGAATCCAAGTGTGTATGACCTGCCCACCATTCCAAAGAACAGGGCACTCTTCTTCTAAGACAGAGGAGCATAAAAAAGATATAAAATGAACAAGCAGATAGAGAACCATCAAAACTGCATTGGGCAGAAACTGTGAGTCAGAAATACAAACGTAAATACTTGGGTATTTGGGTATACAAAAGTTTATAGACTACCAGGCCAATTATCAGAGACATTACTGATCTTGGTGATACATTGCAAAGAAATGGAAGCCATTAGGCAGATACATAATACACCATCCATGCACAAAAAGGGTGAGGAGGAAAACTCGAATGATGATTGTATAGTGACACTGAGTGGCAGCAGGCAGTGACAGGACAACTAAATTTTCAAACAAACACAGCAATGAACAATGCATATCACTCTAGATGGGTATAAAATTACCAGATAAGTTGGCAGACCTCAAAAATATTCAATTGAAATTTGAAATGTTAGTCTTTTAACTTGTTTTATTTATTTGTGTAATTATCAAATTGGCAACATGTGCCTATTTACAACAATGCATATCTGTTGTAATAAGATTTTATCTTTTGAAAAGGAGGGATATTTGTTATGTGTCACAGTCAATGTGTCAGCATACCCATGCTGGATGTCTTAAAATGCATAAAGGTGGATAAATCCATAAGGCCTGATCATGTGTACCCTAGAACTCTGTAGGAAGCTAGGGAAGTGATTGCTGGGCCATTTGCTGAGATATTTGTATCATTGATAGCCACAGGTGAGGGGCTGGAAGACTGGAGATTGGCTAGTGTGGTGCCACTATTTAAGAAAGGTGGTGAGGAAAAGCCAGGGAACTACAGACTGGTGAGTGTGACATTGTTGGTGGGCAAGTTGTTGCATGGAATCCTGAGGGAAAAGATTTAGAACATAGAACATAGAACAGTACAGCACAGTACAGGCCCTTTGGCCCACAATGTTGTGCCGAACTTTTACCCTAATCCTAATGTCTATCTAACTTCCACCCCTACCTTATACTATCATCCATATGCCTATCTAATAGCCGCTTAAATGCCCCTAATGAGGCCGATACCACTACCTGCTCCAGCAATGCATTCCACGCCCCGTCCACTCTCTGAGTAAAGAACCTACCTCTGATGTCTCCCCTATATCTACCTCTACTCACTTTAAAACTATGCTCCCTCGTAATAGCTACCTCCACCCTAGGAAAAAGTCTCTGGCTCTCTACTCTACCTGTACCTCTGATCATTTTGTACCCCTCTATCAAGTCACCTCTCATCCTTCGTCGTTCTAAAGAGAAAAGCCCTAGCGCTCTCAACCTTTCCTCGTAAGACCTTCCCTCCATTCCAGGCAACATCCTGGTAAATCTCCTCTGCACCTTTTCCAACGCTTCCACATCTTTCCTGTAATGAGGCAATCAGAACTGGACACAATACTCCAGATGTGGCCGAACCAGGCTTTTGTATAGCTGGAGCATAACTTCACGGCTCTTGAACTCAATCCCTCTATTAATGAAAGCTAACACACCATACGCCTTCTTAACAACTCTATCCACCTGAGTGGCAACTTTCATGAAACTGTGGACATGAACCCCAAAATCCCTCCACTCCTCCACACTGCCGAGAATCTTTCCGTTAACCCTATATTCTGCTTTCAAGTTTTTCCTTCCAAAATGAATCACCTCACCCTTTTCAGGGTTAAACTCCATCTGCCACTTCTCAGCCCAGCTCTGCATCCTATCAATGTCCCTTTGTAACCTAGAACAGCCTTTCGCACTGTCCACAACGCGACCCACCTTCGTATCGTCCACGAATTTACTAATCCACCCTTCCACTCCTTCATCCAAATCATTTACAAAGATCACAAATAGAAGATCCTTGTGGTACACCACTCGTAACTGAGCACCATGTTGAATATTTTCTGTCCACTACCACCCTTTGTCTTCTAAGGGTCAGCCAATTCTGAATCCAATCTGCCACATTTCCCCCTATCCCATGCCTCCTTATCTTCTGCATGAGCCTACCATGGGGAACCTTATCAAACGCCTTACTTAAATCCATGTATGCCACATCCACTGCTCTACCTTCATCCACGTGTTTGGTCACCTCTTCAAAGAATTCAATAAGGTTTGTGAGGCATGATCTACCCCACACAAATCCATGCTGACTATCACGAACCAAACTGTGCCTTTCCAAGTGATCATAAATCCTATCTCTCAGAGCCCTTTACAATAATTTGCCCACCACTGACGTAAGACTAACTGGCCTGTAATTTCCGGGGTTATCCTTATTCCCTTTTTTGAGCAAGGGAATGACGTTTGCCTCTCTCCAATCATCTGGCACTATACCCGTGGACAGTGAGGACGAAAAGATCATCGCCAAAGGCCCTGCGATCTCTTCCCTCGCTTCCCATAGAATCCTTGGATAAATCCCATCAGGCCCGGGGGACTTATCTATCTTCAACTTCCTCAAAATTCCTCGCACATCTTCCTTACTAACAGCAACCTCCTCTAGCCTACCAGCCTGTTTCACACTGTCCTCCTCTACAACTAGGTCCCACTGAGTTGTGAATACTGAAGAAAAATATTCATTAAGGACCTCTCCTATCTCTTTAGGTTCTGTGCACAAATTCCCTTTACAATCCTTGATCGGCCCTACCGTTTCTCTGGTCATTCTCTTATTCCTCACGTACGTGTAAAAAGCCTTGGAGTTTTCCTTGATCCTATCTGCCAAGGTTTTCTCATGCCCCATTATAGCTCTCCTAAGCCCTTTCTTCAGCTCCTTCCTGGATAACTTGTATCCCTCTAAAGCCTTTTCCATTCCTTGTTTCCTAAACCTTACATAAGCATTCTTCGTCCTCTTAACCAGTCGTTCGACCTCTCTTGAGAACCAAGGCTCCCGCACTCGACTGCATCTTCCTTGCCTGCTAGGGACAAACATATCCAGCACACGCAGTATGCATTCCTTAAAAAATCTCCACATTTCAATAGTGCTCTTCCCTGACAGATCTGTTCCCGTTTTATGTTACCCAGTTCTTGCCTAACAGGATTGTAATTACCCTTCCCCCAATTATAAACCTTACCCTGCTATATGTACCTATCCTTTTCCATGACTATTGTAAAAGTAACAGAGTGATGATCGCTACCGCCAAAATGCTCTCCTACGAACAGGTCTAACACTTGGCCCGGTTCATTGCCAAGCACCAAATCCAAAGTGACCTCTCCTCATTTTGGTCTATCTACCTACTGTTTCAGGAATCCGTCCTGAACACACTGGACAAAATCCTCTCCATCTAAACTATTACAACTAAAATATTTCCAATCAACATTTGGAAAGTTGAAGTCTCCCATGACTACAACCCTGTGACTTCTGCACCTTTCCAGTATCTGCCTCCCAATCCGCTCTCCCACTTTTCTGCAACTATTAGGGGGTCTGTAAAAAAGCCCCCAACAAAGTGACTGCTCCTTTCTTGTTCCGGACCTCAACCCAAACTGACTCTGTAGACATATCATTCTCAAACTGCTTTTCAATGGCTGCTATACTAGCCCTAACTAGCAATGCCACTCCTCTGCCTCTTTTTCGACTCTCCCTATTTCTTTTAAAGCATCTAAATCCCAGAACTTCCAACAACCATTCCTCTCCCTGAGTTACCCAAGTTTCTGTAATGGCCACAACATCGTAGTTCCAAATACCCATCCATGCTCTAAGTTCGTCTGCCTTATTTCTGATACTTCTAGCATTGAAGTATACACACCTCAAACCATCTCTGTGTCCACAATTACGCTCCATCGACCGCATTTCTTTATAAACAACCTCACTCCCTGTTGTGTCTGTTGGAAGGCTGAATACCTCATCCTCTGAAATACAATCCAGTTCGCCACCCCCGCCAATCTAGTTTAAACCATCCCGTACAGCTCTAGCAAACCCCCCTCCCAGGATATTTGTGCCCTTCCGGTTCAGGTGTAACCCATCCTTACTGTACACTCCCACCTTCCCCAGAATGTGCTCCAATTATCCACATAATGGAAGCCCTCCCTCCTACACCAGCCCTGTAGCCATGTGTTTAGCTGCACTCTCTGCCTATTTCTTACCTCGTTATCATGTGGCACTGGTAGTAATCCAGAGATAACTACCCTGTTTGTCCTGGACTTCAGTTTCCAACCTAACTCCCTGTACTCGTTTTTCACATTCTCTGTCCTTTTTCTACCTATGTCATTGGTACCGATGTGTACCATGACTGCTGGTTGCTCACCCTCCCTCTTAAGGATCTTGAAGACATGATCCGAGACATCACGGACCCTGGCACCCGGGAGGCAACATACCATCCGTTCATCTTGTTCACAGAACCGCCTATCTGTGCCTCATTTACATGCATCTGGAAAGGCAAGCACTGATTAGGGATAGAAAACATGGCTTTGTGCATGGGAAATCATATTTTACTAACTTGAGTTTTTTGAAGAAGTAAGGAAGAGGATTGATGAGGGCAGAGCAGTGGATGTGATCTATATGGACTTCAGTAAGGTGTTTGATGAGGTTCCACATAGTAGACTAGTTAGTAAGGTTAGATCACATGGAATACAGGGAGAACTAGCTATTTGGATACAGAACTGGCTCAAAGGTAGGAGACAGTGGGTGGTTTTGGAGGGCTGCTTTTCAGACTGGTGGCCTGTGACCAGCGGTGTGCCACAAGGATTGTTGCTGGGTCCACTGCTTTTCATCATTTATATACATGATTTCGTTGTGAACATAGGAGGTATGGTTAGTAAGTTCGCAGATGAGACTAAAATTGGAAGTGTAGTGGACAGCAAAGGATACCCAAGAGTATAATGGGATCTTAATCAAATGGGCCAATGGCCGAACAGTGACAGATGAGTTTAATTTAGATAAATGTGAGGTGTTGCGTTCTGGAAAGGCAAATCAGGCAGGACTTATGTCCTTAATGAGAGGTCCTGGGGAGTGTTGCTGACCAAAGAAACCTTGGAGTGCGGGTTGATTGTTCCTTGAAAGTAGGTTCCAAGGTAGACAGGATAGCGAAGGTGGTCTTTGGTATGGCCTTTATTGGTCGTACATTGAGTATAGGAGTTGGGATGTCATGTTGTGGCTGTACAGGAGATTGATTAGGCCACTATTGGAATACTGTGTGCAGTTTTGGTCTCCTTTATATAGGAAGGATGTTGTGAAATTTGAAAGAGTTCAGAAAAGACTTGCAATGATTTGCCAGGTTGGAGGGTTTGAACTATAGGGAGAGGCTGAATAGGCTGGGGCTATTTTCCCTGGAGCATCGGGGGCTGAGAGGTGACCTTATAGAGGTTTATAAAATCACGAGGGGCATGGATAGTGTAAATAGCCAATGTCTTTTCCCTGGGACTGGGGAGTCCAAAACTAGAGGGCATAGGTTTAAGGTGAGAGGGGAAATATTTAAAGGGGACCTAAAGGGCAACATTTTCACGCTGAGGGTCGAGCATGTATGGCATGAGCTGACAGAGGAAATGGTAGAGACTAGTAAAATTAAACATTTAAAAGGATTCTGGATAGTAATATGAACAAGAAGTGTTTAGAGGGCTATGGGCCAAATGCTGGCAAATGGGACTAGATTTATTAGGATATCTGGTTGGCATGGATGAGCTGGACCGAAGGATCTGTTTCCATGGTGTACAGTTCTATGACTCTGTGCCTCTAAAAGTCAGGCTCATGATCACATCACATAGCATGTGACCTGAAGATTTAAAGATCTCAGCTTGGCCTAGGGATCACTTGAAGCATGACACACCACAAGAAACATGCTACTCTGTGTAATGTAATAACTTAATGTTAGCCCAGAAGCTTATGTGCTTGCACATAAAATATTCATATATGATAGCTATAGCAATAAATGTCTGTTGGATAATTTGTTACCACAATCTTCATTCACAGTGTCTTATGTTACGAAGGATGACATAAGAATTGCAATATCATGTAAAAATAACCTGCTATTATTCTCTCGTTATTAACAAATTAGTTATTCAAATACAGATAATATTTCAGAAATCAAGGGCTAATTTTAGACTTGCCCATTTTGAACTCAGCAGTTTGTTCTGATAGGGGTCAAGATGCACTTGATTTGGGCCTGTGGAAATGGTATAATGAGTAATGTCACTAGATTGTAATCTAGAGACTCCAGGCTAATAATCTGGACATTTGGGTTCAATTAATAAAATCTGAAATTGAAAGCTGGTCTCAGTACCATAGCAGCTATTGCTGATTGTTTGAAGACCTGTCTGTTTCACTGATATTCTGAAAGGAAGGAAATCTGCCACTCTTAACCAGTCTCACTAACATGTGATTTCAGACCCATAGCAATTTGACTCTTGATTCTGCTTAGTTCAAGGGAAATCTTCGATGGTCAACAAATGCTGGCCTTGCCAGCAACATCCACATCCATGAACAAATAGAGTAAAGCAAAAGTTGTTTTCTTTCATTTTATTAGTCACCTTCACTTTAGATCTAGATTATGTTCAAATAATGTCAGAAACATTGGAAACGATTCAAGTGGTTTAATGGTAAGGCAGTCTATATTCCTGAGAGAGTAATCTTTTCATGCTTTGATTTTGACCTCCTGTGAACACTCCTCTCTCCATCATACTGTACCCTAACATTAATGTCAGTGTTTCTAGCTGCCTTGGATAAATTGTCTCAATCTCATCCAATTCCACCACCTTTTTACTTTTTGATTAAATGTCTGTTAGGTGAACATAGAGAAGATATTTCTACTACTGGCATCAACCAAATAGTCAATAATGAATTTAATATGGAATTGTTTACACAGGAGGTGGATAGAATGAATAGGATTTGCTATAGGGCTATAGACTCAAAAATTATAGATGGATTTAATCAGAAGTTAAATGAACAAATCTGAAAATAGACAGAGGTGGTCTATGTGGAGCATAAACAACTGTTTCTATGCTTTACACTTTGTATGTAAAATCCTCAGTTTAGTTTGATGACAAACCTCAATGAAAAATCCATTCAAGCTCAGAACTGTAATGAAATTAATTGAAGCAGTCCTGTTTGAGGTACCCTGTTTTAAAATGGTTTGTTTTGCGCAGGTGAATGACTGCACATTTTCTCGTGATGGCCAGCTCCTATTAACAGGTTCAGATGACTGTAATGCTTGCATCTGGCATATTAAAGGTGAAAAACTTCTATCTAAAATAAAGGGTCACACAGGTATGAAACTTAAGTGACACATTTCACTCACCTGTATTGTTTCCATATTTATGATATGACCAAATCTCTAATTGAACAGTGAACTTGTCCTGTATCATTTATAGATTTTTAAGAATGTCTTTAGTTTATTAATTATATATTTGAAGCAATGTTTTGTCATCGTCAGTAATGTCCTTACTTGTTTCCTTCGTTACTGAATTACACACATTTAAAAAAACACAAACCACATTAAAACCAATGGGAGACAATTTACTCTGGTTGCTATGTCTAATGCAATCATAAACCTACTCTTTTAGAATATCGTCATTATTATGCTAAAATGGTTAATGGAAGAAAATCATTCATTTTGTTTAGATGTCAGTATGACAATGCAAGCAGGGAAATCTTTCCAAAACATTTGGATATGGGATAAAGGATATTAAATGATGTGTGATCAGATTAAATGCAGAATAAATAACAATGATAAAAGTTGTTTTGATTCTATCAATTATAGGAAACCATTTAACTTGCTTCTTGTTGCATCTTTCCACCTTTCCTTACCATTGTTCCATATAAGCTCCAACTCAAGAGTTGAAGACGTTCACATCTTCAGGGCTGCATGGTCCCAGTAACAGTAGGCATTGCCTTGATGCCCGGAAATTAGTTAAAAGATGCAGTAAGGTGTCCCAATTTTTGAGACAGGCCTAACTGGACTTCTCATGCGATTTCGTCACATTTCTTCCCATAGCCCACACCATTCAGGCCTCTATAAGATAAGCCATCGTTTTAGTTTCAATGGCTCAGGAAAATATATACGTGCAGTTGAAAAGAGTGATTTGTTTGAGGCATTTTTAGGGTTGTTGAACATAGAAGACCATAATTAATTTTAAAAGCTGTATGACTAACAGAAATCATTTTAAAATTAGTTGTTTTTTGGAACTATATTCACGACTGTATAACAGGGTTCATCAAAATATGTTCATGGATTGGTACAAGTGCAGGCCTTTTTTTAACACCGTAGTTCTGTCAAAATTGTTCAAAATTGTTTGGCAATGTAACATTACGCACAGTGCAATAAGTATATTGAGCAGATTCTGGTTGTTGTTTCTACTCCAACAGGCCCAGTCAAGTCTTGTGTGTTTTCTAATGACTCTAGTTTCTTCGCCACTGGATCCTGTGATTGTACCGTAAAAATATGGCAGACCAAAACAGGAAGATGTCTGCACACTCTGCAAGGTAACTATGTCAGAAAATACTGATCACATCAGAGGCAGAAAACATTCTTTCTCCATGGCAGTGATCAGTGCTTGTTGCAACTGACTGAAAAGGGTTTAAAAAAAGGGGAGTCAAATTATATCTCCCTTCTGGGTCACAACAAGATTAATCCCAATTAATGAATGCTCTTTCCTTCCTCACCCTGCAAATTATTCCTTTTGAAGGAAATATCCTATTTCTTCATGAAAATTATGTTTGAATCTGCTTCCACCATCACCCTTTAAGGGTCTAATAGTAACAACTCTGTGTAAATACATTTAAACCTCTCTTTTGGTTCATTAGCTAATTATTTTAAATCTGTGTCTTTTGGTTAGAGACCCGTCCAGTGGTAGAAACTGTTACTAATTTCAAAACTCATCCTAATTTTGAATATCTTTTATTAATCCTCCACTTGAACATTCACCTTCATGTCCCTGAAGTTCCTCATCTCTACCATCTTTTGGAAAATCTCTTCTGAAGTTTGAAGACAACACAATTGTTTTGTGCATGATAAAATACTCAGTACTAAACTTTTCACTGAAGTATGTCTGCATTTTTGAGAAATCATCAATGGATAAAGGAAGACCATTATTCTCTGAAAAGGATTCTCCTGCAAAGAATCACACATTCTGGGAACTTTCATCAGTGTTCAGGCTGTTGTTGTGAAGTTTAGGGCAAACACAGATCAATGGGAAATCCAGATATTTAGAATTTGTTGTTAAAGAGTACATTAATTGATATTTATTGATTTGTGTTGAGCCATTGAATTTTAGTCTTAGCATACAGTTTGATTATGAAGGCTGATACTCAAATGTTTCACCACACAAGGCCCAATCTCATTGATTTACTCTTAGTGTTTATTTAACACTATTCTTTAATGTTGGTTAATAAACTGTACTGTTGTTATTTTCTAGGACACAGTAAAAGTGTGGAGACTGTATGCTTTAACTGTAATTCAAGACTGCTCGCATCTGCTGGCTGGGACTACACAGCTATTCTGTGGGATACAATGGTTAGCTACAGGCTTTTTGACTGCAGTTGCAACCATTACATCTTATATTGTTCTGTCACACCACATTCTTCCCTCTCCCACACTCACGCTGCACTCTTCATAATGTGTTTTCCCTATCAATTCCTGGTCTGTGTTCTAACCAGTCTTTATAATGCTATCAGTCAAGAGTCCTATTGTGTGCTTTTTTTGTCCAGAAACTAGTTCTCTAAATGAAAATGTAACATCCAATTAAATCTCACTTACTAAAATTAAATTCAATCTTAAAATGAATGAAGCAGGAATTGAAAAATAAGAGAAAAGCTTTCCAACATTTTGGGTACCAACCAAAGGTCAAGATACCTTAGAACATACATTATTGTCCAGGGTACGACCTTAAGGCTTTTATCACGTTAAATATTTCCTAGATTACTCCTCATGAAAAACATTAATTTTACAGTCCAAATTTAGTTATTTGACTGGTAACACGTGACTGTTAGTCCGAGCATGAAGCTGTTCACCATATATTTGATCATTGATGAAAGAAATACAAAACTATCTTTGTGACTTTGATTAATAGAATTAACAAACCCTGAGAGCAGAAAATGTATTGACTGAAAAATTCGACATGATCTCAGCATCTATCGAAGTCAGACTTCCCCGTGATTCATTTTCCAGTGTTAGTCTACACTAACTGGTAATTAGCACATAACATTTAGGAAATAATTACAGTTTAATATGTGTTTACAATCACTGGTAGTTTTACAACAAAAAGTGCTGTTTGTTAGTTACTGCAATGAACATCAAAATATTTGAAATTGCCCAATGACAATGTAGACATAACAATTATTCTTCTGAATAATAATTCAATCATACATTTTATTAATAAAAATGCAATGACAGTAGTTCAAGTGCATTTGCTGAACATATATTTCCTTTAAATTGGTTAATGTGATATCTGGGATGTAGAGAAATTAATTACTCTGTTTCCAAACCAAACCAATATTAGTGGAAACTCAATAATATCTTCTTACTATCTAATCAAGAGTACATGCTGTCTCCCATAGAATACACTGCTGAGCCTTTTCTGCAGGATGATGATGGAGTTTGAAATTGGTCTAGAGCAACAGAGTATCAGTGAAAGCCAGGCCCCAAGAAGACTTTCCACATCAAGCAGATGTTCACCTGCACATCTGCTAATGTGGTATACTGTATCCGCTGTTCCCGTTGTGGCCTCCTCTACATCGGGGAAACCAAGCAGAGGCTTGGGGACCGCTTTGCAGAACACCTACGCTCGGTTCGCATTAAACAACTGGACCTCCCAGTCGCGAACCATTTCAACTCCCCCTCCCATTCCTCAGACGACATGTCCATCCTGGGCCTCCTGCAGAGCCACAACGATGCTACCCAAAGGTTGCAGGAACAGCACCTCATATTCCGCTTGGGAACCCTGCAGCCCAATGGTATCAATGTGGACTTCACAAGCTTCAAAATCTCCCCTCCCCCTACCGCATCCCAAAACCAGCCCAGCTCGTCCCCGCCTCCCTAACCTGTCCTTCCTCCCACCTATCCCCTCCTCCCACCTCAAGCCGCACCTCCATCTCCTACCTACTAACCTCATCCCGCCCCCTTGACCTGTCCATCCTCCCTGGACTGACCTATCTCCTCCCTAACCCACCACCTACACTCACCTTTACTGGCTCCATTCCCACCCCTTCGACCTGTCTGTCTCCTCTCCACCTATCTTCTCCTTTATCCATCTTCTATCCGCCTCCCCCTCTCTCCCTATTTATTTCAGAACCTCCTTCCCTTCCCCCATTTCTGAAGAAGGGTCTAGGCCCAAAACGTCAGCCTTCCTGCTCCTCTGATGCTGCTTGGCCTGCTGGGTTCATCCAGCTCTACACCTTGGTATCCTAGCTTCTACTATTTACTTTCTTGACAAAACAATCTCATTTCCATTTTATGTATAGGATGTACAGTTATGGAATTTTATTATTTCACTGTTCTGCAACAGTTAATGTACAAATAACACTAAGCTATTTAAAGTCATCTTTTTATTTAACCAGACAGGCTTTGCTTTGAAAATTCTTTCTGGACACAAGAATGTCATCAAAACCTGTGACTTTTCATACTCTGGAGAATGCCTGGTAATCTGGTTTACTTTACAGTTATACTTGTACTGTATCTCCAATTGTCCTCAGTACACTTAATATGTCATATTTACTAGTTACATTTGTAAAGCACTTTAGCCGAGAAGAATCAGAATTAGCTACATTGGTTACAAGAGCTGGTAAGAATATAGGAATACTGTGGTGAGTCCTGATTCAATCTGACTCTCCAAAGTCTTTCTATCATTTACAAGATAATGGTCAGGAGTGTGAAAGAATATGCTTAATTTGACTGGATGACAACAATCCCAACAATGCTGAAGAAATATGGTATTACCCAGGGCAAAATAGCCTGCTTGACTGATACTCCATCCATCACTTTAAAAGCCTTTACTACCTCTACTTATAGAGCACGATGACAACAGCGTATATAACTTTCAAGATGCACTACAGGAACTTGTCTTAAATTCCCTTGGCTGCTCCTTTCAAACAAACAATCTCTAACAAACTGAAAGCAGTAATGCAATAGCTAATGGGAACACCATGTTTTCCTCCAAGCTTTTCACCATCCTGACTTGGAACTATATTGCTTTTCCTTTACTGTCGCTGAATCAAAGATCCTGGAACTGCCTGTATCTCTGACATCATGAAATAAGCATATGAAGGATTGATCCTAGGAGAAACTAACATTTGTGTGCGTGTGTTTATGTACACGTGTGTTGAATTAAATTCAATGATTTATTGTCACATGTATTTTAAAAAATACAGTGAAAAGTATTGATTGTCACTAGGCTCTGGTGCCATTTTGAACTATTGAATATAATAAGAGATATTAAGGATTTGAAAAAGGACTTAAGGGGCAACTTTTTCACACAGAGGGTGGAGCATATATAGAATGAACTGCCAGAGGAAGTGGTGGAGACTGGTACCAATTATAACATTTAAAAGGCATCTGGATGGCTGTGTGAATAGGAAGGGCTTGGAGGAATATGGGCCAAATGATGGCAAATGGGATTAGATTAATTTAGGATATCTAGTCAGCATGGACAAGTTAGACCAAAGGGTCTGTTTCTGTGCTCTACATCTCCATGACTGTGTGACTACTAAAATTGAGTTCATTTTTCTCTCTCTTTCTTGTTCCTCCTCTGCTGCTCCGCTTGACATCAGCCGGAGTCTCTGTAATGGCCTCTGAGTATCGATTATAGGCCTCTGCTGCTGCTACACCCGCAACCCACGACGTCTGACCTGGAGCCATGGGCTAATCTCATACCCTGGAGCCCCAACCGATGCTCATCCAGACAATGCCACCAGACCTCAGTCGCAGTGGTCCTTCGCCAGTGCTTGGTCAGGTGCCAGGGCCTAGCTGCAGACCTGGTGCCTTGGCACAGCCTGCGAGTCCGGGCCGGGGGATTCAGCCCTGGGCCTGCTCCTCACTCTCTGGGAAACTCCGAACTAGGGTGAGCCACATGTGCCTCACTCTGGTATTTTTGCTGCAGCCGCAGGATGCCTCCTCCTTTATCATTCAGTCAGCCTCGGCCACCATCACTCTCTGGGCCCATGCTGCCATCTTAGTCCGCTGTGTGCCAGCTCTCTCTCTGGCGATGGTTTCTCACTCTCCCTCTCTCCCACAATCCTGCTCCTGGGGTTTGCTTCAGCCTAACTGGTTCAGGGAGGGTGTAAGCTCCTAATCCATCCATATGGTAAAACATGTGTATGTGTGCATGTGTGTGTGTTCACTAGTTGCTAGCCAGTGCTGAAGTATCAGCGGCCAGTTCTAAGTTAGTGTAATTAACAATAAATACACTCTTAAATTGAGCCTGATGTTTCACATGACGGTCATGTAACTCAGTCATAGCATAACTATGGAGAATATCTGCTAATATATTCCATGATACATAATAAACCTGTCTTGATATTTAAAATTGAGGCCAATGTCTGAGGGCAACTAAATGTGGGCATCCTTCTCCACTTGGTATCTATATCTTAGACAAATACCAATGAGAAAGAATGGTTCTGAAACAAAAAATGCTAGAAATCACATGGGTCAGGCAACATCCCTGGAGAGAGAGTAAGACAATGTTTCGAGTCTAGACGACTCTTCATCAGAGCAGACGGGAAGTGTGGAGGGGGCAGCATTTATGTGCGGCAGGTGCAGTGCTGAGTGAGAAAGGGTGCTAATAGTGCAGATTAAGTGATTGGAATGTGAGAATGGCAGAACAGTGGTGTGTTTAATTGCCAGACTGGAAAGAACAGATGGAGTAGGGGGAGGGGAGAGAGCGCATGGTGACAGAAAATGCAACAAGTAAAGCTAAACGAAAGGGAAGAAATGGGAGTGAATTTACAATCTGAAGGTGTTGAACTCAATATTAAGACTAGAAGGTTGTAAAGTGCTTAGTCTGAAGATGAGATTTTGTTCCTCCTGTTTGCGCTGTGATTCAGTGGAACATCGCAGCATGCCGAGGACAGACACGTGGGCATGCGAGCAGGACGCTGTGTTAAAATGACAGGCTATGGGAAGGTCGAAGCCGTGCTTGCGCATAGACCGGAGGTGTTCTGAAAAGTGGTCACCCAGTCTGTGTTTGGTTTCTCCAATGTAGAGTAGGCCACATTTGGTGCAGCGAATGCAATACACAAGATTGGAGGAGGTAGAGGTGAAATGCTGCTTCACCTGGAAACACTGTTAAGGCTGTTAGATGGTGAGCAGGGAGGAGGTGAAGGGGCAAGTGTTGTATCTTCTGCAGTTACATGGGAAGGTGCCGTGGGAAAGGGGAGTGGTGTTGGTGGTCATCGAGGAATGGACTAGGGTGTCCCAGAAGGAATAATCCCTGTGAAATGCAGACAGGGGGAGTGAGGGGAAAATGTGTTTGGTGGTGGCTTTCTGCTTGAATTGTCTGAAATGGCAGAGGATGATCCTTTGAATGCAGAGGCTGGTGGGATGAAAAGTGAGGTCAAGGGGGACCTGATCGCGCTGTTGCGAGTGATGGGAAGGGGGCAAGGGCGGAAGCACGGGTGATAGGTCAGATGCGGTTGAGGGCGTTATCAACCACAGTGGGTGGGAAACCACAGTCATGGAAGAAGGAAGCCATGTCAGCAGTGGTCTTCTGGAAGGTGGCATCATCTGAACAGATGCGACATAGGTGAAGGAACTGGGAGAATAGGATGGAATCCTTACAGGACATGGGGTGTGAAGAGAAAGAATGGGGCAGTGAATCTACACAAGGCATTTCAGGTAGTTCCAGTGAACACAACCAGTATGTACATCATGCTGACAGATGGCTGGAATTTGCCATGTAGCTCTCCCTTCCTAACAGCATTGCGGAGCTATCTACGTCACATGCATTGCAGTGGTTCAAGAAGACTTCTCACCAAAACCTTTTCAAGGACAATTGGGGATGGGCAAAAAATTCTGGCCTTGACACTGATGCCCGTATCCCATCGAAAAGTTTAAAACAGCATTTAAATAATAGTGGAAAAATATTCAAAATAGGTGAAATGAATGAAGGAATGGTTGCTAGACCTTGGTGCAGTGTTTAGGAAAGGCTTTCTGGAAGCTTTGTCATGCAGCTGAGTTCCAAGGTGTTTAAAGGTGGAGAGAGAAAGGAAGAGTTAATTAATCAGCTTGAAGCTGCCAACAGCAGAGTCAGATTTCCCACTCTTCAGTGATCTCCGCTGGCCACAGCTGTAAGGTGTGAGGGTTTCAGATCAAGACAGAGTTGTAATTGGTTATAATTCACTGCAAACAAAGGCCAAACAACACTTACTATCATTGCTCACCTGTGAGCAATGGGAGAGGTAACAGAGGGTGAGTGAACCTCAGGATTCACAACTAGGGCAGAGAATTGACATTGGACAAAAGCAAGGACATTGGAATATGAAAAAGTTACAATTTAATACATTGAAATGTAAAAGGTACACCAGATGGTACATCTGAAAGCCTGAATGTTGACATTTTTAATAAAAGCATTCGTTGAATCATGTTGTGAAGAGGTATATTTTCAAACTGGTGAATAACTAGAGGGGTTTTTGTAATACGTGTCTATGTATTTCAGTGTTAAATCTAGAAATTCCTGTAAATAACTTGTTGTTGTTCTTATGTAGGCAACTGGATCCTGGGATAATACGATCAGAGTGTGGAGGATACGAAAACCAAGGCAGAGAATAATTTTGCAGGGTCACACAGGCAATGTGAGCTGTGTGAAGTTTTCTGCATTTGGAATGTTGGTAAGCTGGATTGTGAAATGACATGTAATCCAGGGATATGGAAATGACAGGCCCTATCACTGTCTCAATAACTATATTCACACAGATTGGGGACTGTGAAGAAAGATTCAATGAGAGACTTATGGTGAGAACCTTAACTCCTTTACTGTGCCATGGACTGTAGCATTCTTTTATGTGAATTCCTGTCATGGAGCTGCTGAGATGCCATCATACTGCCTGGGTAGCCCAGGCTATCCAGGCAGCATGAAGGTGTATTTTGTCCTTTTTTCAAATGGGAGATTTGTGCCAAAGGTACAGAGTTGCCTCTTCCAAGTCAATAAAGTAAATAGCTTGTGAGGTCCTGGTTTTTTTTTTCATTAGAATGATAGAAGCAGCATGAATTGGTGGAGTCAGGCTCCCCTTAAACCAGGGTTTTAATTTAGCTTTCAATTGTTGGGGTTTTGAAGCTGGCTGTGGAAGCTGTTATATCTCTCTCTGCCATGGCAAAAAGCTGGAGTTCGCTCTCACTGCCAGTGTTTTCTGGACTGGAGAAACACTGCGTGTGAGACAATCTATTTTACTGAATTTGCCTTTGCCAAATGTGTGTTTCTGGCATGTTAATATATTGAAACCGTAGCTGTTTAGTAGTTAAATAATCTATTATTCTGTTAAGTTTCCTAATAGAGTTAAAATTATACTGATACTTCTTTTCTTTTGTTTGCATTTTAACTGGATGTAAAAGTAAAATCTGTTTTGCTTAAAGCTGAGTAGTGTGACCAATGAAATTACATCTGGAATGCATCACCTTACACTTGCCTTGACATAAGATAAAAGTTAGGGTCTAGGCTATCTCCTTGATTTGTTTGAAGGAGGGGTTTGGTCTGGTCCATAACAGCAAACGTAAGGCACTAAAATCAAACCTATAAAGCAATATAAATATTGGGATGGGAGGCCTTGGTGTCCCTACTCCTGGGCCAGAAAACCTCAGCAAGTCCCAACCTGTTACTGAAACATCAGAGAGTTATAGGGTCATACAGCATGGAAACGACACTTCGGTTCAACTAATTCATGTTGAACATGTTCCCAAACTAAATTAGTCCCATTTGCATGCATTTGGCCCATATCCCTCCAAACCTTTCCTATTCATGTACTTATCCAAATGTCTTTTAAATGTTGTAACTATACCTGCTTCTACCTCTTCCTCTGGCAGTTTGTTCCGCACAACAACCATTCCCTGTGTAAAAAAGTTGTCCCTCATGTCCTTTTCAAAATTTAGCTTAAATCTTGAGGTTGGTTGGCTCACTGAGCTGGTTTGTTGTTCCGCAGCAACACCAACTGGCTACAAAAAGACACGACCAATACTCACTCATCTCAATCCACATGGACAAGGAGACCCACGACTTCGACTGGGACAACACCAAGATCCTGGGACAGGCTAGGCAGAGACGAACACAAGAATTCCTAGAAGCATGGCACTCCATGAAGCATGCTACTAATAAAGACATTGAACTCGACCCTATATACGTTCTACTATGAAGGAAAACTGGAAGTGAGGCAATCCATCGCAACGGACCCCAGATTTTAAAAACCAGGCGGGGTTTTTATGGGGTTGTGGGTGTTGAGGTTTGAAATTTATATCACAGGTAGACAGGGTGGTTAAGAAGGTCTACTCCAAAATCTTACCTTAAATCTCTCAGCATAAAAATATGCCCTATAGTTTTGAACTCCTCCACCCTAGGGAAAAGACCCTTGCTATCCACTTTATCTATGGCCCTCATAATTTTATACACCTCTATAAGTCACCTCTCAACCTCCTATGCTCCAGTGGAAAGAGTCACAGCCTATCCAGCCTATTTTTATAACTCAAACCCTACATTCCCAGCAACACCTTGGTAAATCATTTCTGAACCTTCCGCAGTTTAATAATACCCTTCTCATAGCAGGGTGGCCAGAACTGCACATAGTACTCCAGAGGAGGCCTCACCAACATCCAGTATAATCTCAACATGATGTCCCAACTCCTATACTCAAAGATCTGAGCAATGAGGGCAAACGTGCTCAACACCTTCTTAACTACCCTGTCTACCTGTGATATAAATTTCAAAGTATTATGTACCCGAATTCCTCGGTCTCTTTGTTCTACAACATTACCCAAGGTCCTACCATTAATTGTAGCTGCCTTGCCCTTGTTTGTTTTACCAAAATGCAATACCTCATATTTATCCAAATTAAACTTCATTTGCCATTCCTCAGCCCGTTGACCGAATTGATCAAGATCTCTTTGTAACCTTAGATAACCTTCTTCACTTTCGACAGTACCACCAATTTTGGTGTCAAGCACAAACTTACTAACCATGCCTTCTATATTATCATTCAAATGACAAAGTGGATCCAGTAACGGTCCCTGAGGCACACTGCTGTTCACAGACCTCCAGTCTGAAAAACAACCCTCCATTACCACCCTCTGTCTCCTACTGTCAAGTCAATTTTGTATCCAATTGGCAAGCTTTCCCTGAATCCCATGTGATCTAACTTTACTAATTAGTCCACCATGTGGAACCTTGTCAAAGGCTTTACTAAAGTCCGCATAAACATTGTCTACCGCTCTGCCGTCATCAATCTTTTTGGTTACTTCCTCAAAAAAACTCAATCAGTTCGAACAGTTTGATTAAAATCTTTGTTTTAAAAATCGGACCATAAATATGATCTCATGATAGAACAATATCATTCATTTTGTTTTGAAAAATTCATAGCTGAAAAGATTTATTTTGTAAAAAATCTAATGATGATCAAAATTTTCAGACAATTCATAAACACACAAGTCCTTTCTCAGGACCATGTTGGATGTTCTCCAATAGTAGCTATTCAAATGACTGTTGAAAACCTAGTTGTGTTTGATTGAATTGTACTTAACATTTTGTGGGTTTTTAACAGTGGAGTTGGAGCAGAAGTGGGGACGTTATTTCCACATCAATTGATTTCACTGATTCAATGGCTTTGGGGGATACGGTGCTCATGGGGACATGGTGAAGAAACACAGCACAGCCTGAAGTTCTTTAATGAATAAAAGACCAAAAACTCAAGATTTCTGAGTTAGTCTGTGCTTGTGCTTGATCCTGAAATCATGGTTAGATTCAGAGGGCAAGTAATACTAAATGCAGGGTGCTTGCTGTCAGAAGTTGCTGCAAAATCCAACTTTATGATCTTAGCCAAGCTGACAGTGTTAATTTTAAATGTTTCCTCAGCTCTGCTGAACTACTGAAGGAGGAAGCCATGTGGTTCCTACGTACATTATGACTACTGTTGGCAACTGTATGTGTCTGGCTCAGTTATAGCACAATGCACTTTCCATAAGCTTGCAAAACAAGCATGATCTATCGGGTAATTCAATTGGAATTACTGGTGTAACTGATCTATATTCAACCAGTGCTTTCAGGAGGGGGAGTTACAAAAAAATGTAATATTTTAAATGACAGTTGACCTCCATGGGCTAACAATTGCAGATATCCCCTCATTTTGTGCATCTAATGTGTTGCTGGAAAATGTGTGTTAAATGAAGACGTACTAGAAAAAAATAATTTTCTCATAAGAAAATATCTGAGAAAGGAATTAAATTACTGACTTGTAATTTTTGAATGAAAAACCTGTTCATATGTAATTAAATTAATTGAAACCCAAATAACTGCTTCATTCTCCCCATCTCATCATTTCACAAGTGTTCAAACCTTATGGCAGCTAAACCAGTTAGACTTTGATCACTGACCTTTCTTTTCCCTTGATGATAGTATTAATATGCATTGCAGATTTGGGAAATCTTACTAGAGTTAGTGTGTCAATAAAACCAGAAATGCAGCATTCAAGAATGGAAAGCATATCACAGAACAATGTGGTGCTCGATAACCAAAAAGTAAACTGAATTTTAGTGTGCCCCTAATGCATGTACAGTATTAATTACCAAACATGTTACACCAAAAATTGAGTTTGAAGATAATAGTGCTATTTTAAGAATGTCTCTTTTAGGAAAACTGCTTCAAAACTAAAACTCATTATCACTCTAAATGGCAGAAATCTAACATATTCAAAATGCCAGTACTGCCAGATGTAAGTCCTTCTGATTGTTTCATAGGCTTCAGCTTCCTGGGACAAGACTGTACGTGTATGGAATTCAAAAAATGGACACCTGATCTTTCTTCTGAAGGAGCACACTGGCCGGGTGATGGCTCTTTCATTCTCCATGGATTCAATTCTACTGGTGACAGCAGCAGAAGATGAAACGGTATTTGTGAATGGCCTGACTTGTGCAGGAATTCTTGTTGCCCATTGACAGCAAGGCTGACTCCCTCTCACCTTGTTTTCATAGGTTCGTGTGTGGGATTGCGAAGATGGCAAGTGTAAGAAGATCCTTAAGGTAATACAATTCACTACCTAGATACTCACAGGCCAAATTAAAATGATTATAAAAGCATTTTTTGGAAAAACGCTTTAAATGTATTCTGTGCCTTAATTTGGGATTGTTATAATGGAGGAATCACCATATTTGCCAATGCTCACTCCTCTTCCTCATTACCAGCAAGATAAGTGAACCTTTAATCATGAGATCAGTATTGAACAGATTAGTTTCTAACTATATTAAAGTTCTATTTTGACCTGAACAGTAGACTTTTTTCATTGAAGATTGATGATCTTTACTTTCTTTTCTTAGTGTGAGTTGGAATTCATCTTTTGTTGCCAATTTTCTGCTTTTGAAACCCTTCTGGTTGGAGGATCTTCTGGTTAAGCATTAACAATGACAAAGGCATATTGAATTTACCACCAACTTAAATGATGCAGCGCCCAGAGGCTTTAGGAGGAAACCTGTCCCTCTTCAAATAACATTGTAATAGCTACTCAGGCAAAGGAGTTTAATGTTAAAGATGTAGTGATTTATGTTGACATTAGAATAAAAATCTATTTTGTGTACAGTGATTAAACTAAGTGTGAAAATGTATTATCTTTGGATAGAGTGAAGATTCAACAGGACATGTTTTATGTTCTCATCCCTTACAGTGGAAGTTTAAGATTTCATCATTGATGTTATGAAGAATTACAAAGTTATCAGAAAGCTACAAAAATTAATATTTGGCACCTATAACATATACATTTGGAAAACATTTTGAATATAGTATCACCCTCTTCACAAATCTTACCTCATGTTGTCATGGTTTTAGGCTGTGCTTTCATATCAACCATAATACAAATTTGTTTCTCATATCTTAACCTTTGAGTCAGTATTTGTAGGTTCATATCATCCTCTATGCATTTGAATCCATATTCTTTGCTCAACTCAGCATGTTGTGCTGTTGGAGATTTTTTTTTGGATGAGCTATTAAGCTGAGGCATCATCTGCCCTCTTAGATATACAAAAAGGATACCTTGGCACTTTTCAAAGACGGCCAAGTAAGAATTCCCCCTGACCAATATTTAACTCATAATGAGAACACTGGAACAGAATAAACAATCATTTGTCATTTGTGGGACGTTGCTGGATTCAAGTTAGCTGTCATGGTTCTATATTACAACAGTGGCTGCCGTTTGAAATACCTCATCACCTTTACAAAGTTTGGGATGTCTTGAGGTCATTAGGTGACAGGGAGTCAGCCATTTGTCTCATTCGAGGCACATCTGCAGTTTTCTTTCCACTAGTACATGTTCTCTTTTAGATTTTACTTACTTTTTAATTTTCAAACTTTTGTTTTAATTAATCTTGTCTATTCTCTAATCAACCTGCTATGTCTACACAGTTACTCACCACTCTGCACTGCCCAATATCTTTTTTGGTGCAAGAAAATATTTTGTTTAATCGACTCCCTATTGAACATTGTCATACATTTTACAGTATAGTAAGAGGCCCATTGTGTCATTTAGCACTTGTCTACTCTAACCCCATTTAACAGCATTTCTCCATATCCATCCATGTTGCGTATTCATCTAAACATTTCTAAAATGTTGTAATGGTTCCTATCTCTATTACCTTTTCAGGCAGTGACTTCAAGATACCCACTGCCCAGTCTGTGAAAACAATTTCTCCTTAAATTCCCTCTAAACATCCTGTCCCTTACCATAAATTTATGGTAATTGATTCCTATATTAAAGAAAAAGTTTATTCCTAGCAACACTATCTATTGCTCTTGTAATTGTGTAGACATTGATGAGGTTCACTCTCAGCCTTCTCTGCTCTAAGAAAAACAACCCTAGCCTATGTAGTCTGTCGTTATAGCTAAAACGCTTCAGCCCCAGCAACATCCTGTTAAGTCTCCACTGCAAACTATCTATTGCAATCATATCCTTTCCTATAGTGTGTCAACCAGAAATGCACACTGTCCTCCAGCTGTGACCTACCCAACATTCTATACAGTTCCATTATAACCTCCCAGCTCTTGTATTCGATGCTTCAGCTACTAAAGGCATGTTTCCCATATGCCTTCTTAACCACCCATCCACCTGTCATGTTCCCTTCAAAGATGTATGGCCATGTACACCAAGGTCCCTCTGACCCTTTTTACTTCTTAAGGTCCTACCATTCGTCATGTACTCCCTTGTCATGTTAGTTCTCTCAAAATGCATCACTTCACACCTTTCAGAATTAAATTCTGCTTGCCACTGTTCTGATCATCTTTGTTTTCTCCCAGTCCAGTACTTTATCCTCATCCTATTGTATAGCAGATTTCTCACAAACACAGCAGCTGCCTACTGGTCCCGTTCTCTATAAAGCTTCTGAAGCAATGTGGAAGACTGGTAAGCTAAGGCTATCCAAATGATGAATCAGAACGATATTGCTAGGGTACAGCAGGATACAGGACAAAGATAGGAAATAGGACATGAGACTTGAGTCAAATGAGTAAACAAACTGAAGAAGGAAGGGAGAAAATGCAAGGGGTTTTAGATTAGAAATCCAGGAAAGAAAAAGAAAAGGAGTGAATATTTTGGTTTATTATTTTTGAATGGGACATCACAGATGCATCAGAATTGTGCAAATTATTTAAGCAGTAAACAACTCTGAGAAATAGAGATAGTAAGAACTGCCGCTGCTGGAGTCAGAGATAACACAGTGTGGAGCTGGAGGAACACAGCAGGCCAGGCAGCATCAGAGGAGCAGGAAAGTTGATGTTTAGGCCCCATTTCTGAAGAAGGGTCCTGACCTGAAACGTCAACTTTCCTGTTCCTCTGATGCTGCCTGGCCTGTTGAGTTCCTCCAGCTCCACACTGTGTTATCTCTGAGAAATAGAGGCTGTGGAGAACTACCACTCATAATAAAAAGAATCAGCAAATGGGAGAGGAAGGAGGCAAGCTAGCATAATTTTCAAGGCAAAACCTGCTGGTTGTGTTACCAACCTGCCCATATTGGGTGGGAGTCTACCTGAATGAACAATTTGTCCCCCAGGCAGCATTGATGTTGGCACTGGAGAAATCACAGCATGTTTTCTGGGCCCTGCTTGTCTCTTTGCTACTCAGGCAAAGTTGCTTTAAATTGACCATGAGGCTGAGATGGTCACAGGCAACAGAATTGCCCGGAAACATTAGAGAGGGAACAACTTGGGGAGGAAGAGAAAGGGAACAGTACAAACAGAGGAATCAAGAGAGAGAGAGAGAGAGTGGGGTAGGGGGTGGGGAGAGCAAGTGTAATTGAGAATAGTGTCTATGTCATACACATTTCCTACATGGCCAGTACTTGATGTCATTTTGGAACAAATGTTTAAAGTGTTACAACCAAGTGGGGAGGGGTGAAGTGACTCGTTTGATTCTAAGAAACATTTGAATTTAAAGGGATGTTATCATGTAGTAGCAACTATGGACTATTGAATTTTAACTTCTATGATGTGACTGTTGTCCCTGAGACCTTTCATGGGCTAAATGGTTTGTAAAGTGGAAGAAAGGTAGAACTAGAAAGATACTACCTGCAGTAGTATCCTGACCACAGACTGAAGCAAGCTTTGATATGTGGAATAAACTAAGCAGTCTTCACTGAAATTACTATTTTTATCTAAAGTCATCAAAATCAGGCAACTGATACAGCATCAAGAAATTTGAATTTGATATTTTAGTTCACATTTGCGTAACAATTATACTTAGCCATCTTAGAAGGACAAAAGAGTTGAGCTCAGGAATATCCACTGAATTATTTTTCAAAATAGAGAGAGAGAGAGAGCTTTTTCAACAGCTTCTTTTCAGCAGCAGAGCAGAGAAAGGGAAAATTGGATTTGTAGTAAGCACTGGAAGACTCTCTCGTTCTTCCTCATTGTTTATTTAATCATCTCAAAAGGTGCTAGGTGTAAAAGCATTTTGGGAAACAACCATTCACTGAAAATTTGAATACAACTACAGATTTCACGGCTGCTGAAGATACCAGTCAACAATTGTACAATTTTGGTCTTAGGTTGTACAATAAATTAAGATAATCAGTTGAGCTTGTAACTTGGCTCATTTATGCTTATTAGTAACAACATATATTTGTATTCAAGGACCAATTCTCTGTGATCAAAAGATGTTTTCATGCCTTGTGCCTTTTTTCAATTACATGGATGCTTTGAGAGTTTGTATTTCCCCATTTCTTTCTCAATCGGAGTCAACTTACCAACCAATCAGCAGCTCTTTCTGCTCTAGTATAGACTTTTGTGACCATCTATAATTGGCATTCTTATATTTTTTCTAACTGAATGCAAGTCTAAAAGCTTTGACAACATACCTCATTTTTCACTAATTTCCAAATTCCAAGTGCAAGGATGCTATGGCTTTAAGAGGTCTTAAGGTAGAAGTATGGAGAAGTCTAGCAGAGCTCCTAGAGTAAACAGCTTATGAGGCCTTCGGGTTTTTTTTTACAAGTTGGAACAATAGAAGCAGCCTGAATGGGTGTGGTCAAACTCCCACAGAACCAGGATTTTTAGTTTTAGCTTTCAGCAGTTGCTGTTGGAGTCTTGAAGAAGTGGAAGCTTTCTTTCCCCCCTCTTTTGGTTACAGCCAAAAGCTGAGGGTTCTCTTCCTGCTACTGAAGTTACATGTGAGACAATCTGTTTTCTTAATTTGCCTTTTGCCAAGGGTGTGTTTATGGGATGATACTATATTGTGTTGTAAGTAGACCCATAATGCTATTAGGGAGGGAATTCCTGTATTTTAGCCCAGTGACAGTAAAGGAACAGTGATATATTTCTAAGTCATGAGTAGATTGGAGGGGAACTTGCAGGTGGAAATGTTTTTATTTATCAGTTGCCCTTCTAGATGGAATTAGTTGTTAGTTTGGAAGGTGCTGTCTAAGAATCTTTGGCAAAGTCTCACATCAGTGACAGGGAAACTTGGAGAAAATATTGAAGGAGAAAGTTAATCTCTATTTAGAGATGCAAGATTTGATCAGGGATAGTCAGTATGGCTTTGTCAGGGAGAGGTTGTAATGAATGAACTTGATTGCATTTTTCAAGGAAGTGACCAAGAGTGTAGATGACAGTTAGGGCAGTTGATGTAGTTCTTATAAATTTCAGCAAGGCCTTTGACAAAGTTCTACATGGGAGACTGATAAAGAAATTAAATGGTCATGGGACCCAGGGTCACTTGGCATGTTAGATCCAAAATTGGCTTAGTGGCACGTGATGATAGAAGGCCTTTTGTGTGACTGGAGGAAGGTGTCCAGTGGTGTTCCACAGGGATCAGTGCTGGATCCCTTATTAATTGTGATATTCATAAATGATGTAGATGAGAATGTGGGGTGGATAATAAGTAAGTTTGCAAATGACACCAAGATTGGCCAGGTGGTGGGCAGAGAGGAGGAAGATCTTATGGTGTAGGAAGAGACAAATGGGATGGATCAGTGGATGATGGAATTTAACTCTGATAAATGTGAGATGAGGCAAAAAAGGACAAGACAAAGCAGTATTCAATGAATGGCAGGACACTAGGAAGCTCAAGGGAACAAGGGGATCTTGGGGTGCTTGTCCACAGACCTCTGAAGATGGCTGGACAGGTTAAAAGGGTAGTTAAGGAGGCATAGGAGACATTTGTCTTCATCAAATGAGGCATAGATTAAAAGAGCAGTGAGGTTATGTTGGAGCTGTACAGAACTTTGGTTAGGCCACAGCTGCAGTAATGTGTGCAGTTCTGGCCACCACACCATAGGAGGGATGTGATTTCATTGGAGAGGAGGGAGAAGATTCACCAGGATGTTGCCTGGGCTGGAGCATTTCAGATATGAATGGAGGCTGGATAAAGTTGGATTGTTTTATTTCAAGCTGTAAAGATTGAGGGGTACCTGACTGAGCTGTATAAGATAATGAGGTGCATGGCCAGGGTAAATAGAAAGTAGCTTTACTCCTTAGTCAAAGGTTCAAGAACGAGGGGGCACATTTTAAAGTGAAAGGCAGACAGTTTAGAGAGATTTGATGAAAAATGTTTCAACCCTCTTTGGAGGATTGGTGTGGACTCGATGGGCCAAATGGCCTACTTTCACACTGTAGGGGATATGACTACCATGAAGAGTTTTCTGCCTGATTCCCATTGATTTTAATTTTGATTAACCTCTTCAATGCCTTATTCAATGAAATGGTGCCTTGATATCAAGAGCAGTCACTCTGCCCTTTCAATGCTTCACACTGGCAATGTTTTGGTTTCACATTGAAAGGTTATAAAATCTTTTTAAGAGTTCACATTCATCAACTGATTATATGTCTCTGACATGATGGGCCCCATTGACATCAAGTGCCATCACTTGTGATATCATAATCATTGCTGAGCACTTTACTTTGAAACTCAATCCTTCAAATATCACAACATAGAAAGAAAGTAATATAATTTTACTACACAAAATTATGAACCTTTAAAACATCATATGAATAATAATTTTATGACGAAACATTTAAAGTATTGTCAACTAACCTCCAGGACTCAGGAATGAAAAACAGAGGGTGTTAGAAATACTGAGCAGGTCAGACACCAAACAGAGTCATACAGTCATAGAGCTGTACAGCACGGAAACAGATCCTTCGGTCCAACTTGTCCATGCCGACCAAATATCCTAAATGAATCTAGTCCCATTTGTCCCATTTGGCCCATATCCCTCTAAACTCTTCCTATTCATATACCCATCTAGATACCTTTTAAATGTTGTAATTGTACCAGCCTCCACCATTTCCTCTGGCAGTTCATTCCATACATGCACCACCCTCTGTGCATAAAAGTTGCTCCTTAGATCCCTTTTAAATCTTTCCCCTCTCACCTTAAACCTATGCCCTCTAGTTTTGGACTCCTCTACCCTGGGGAAAAGACCTTGACTATTTACACTATCCATGCCCCCTCATGTTTTTATAAACCTCTATAAGGTCACCCCTCAGCCTCTGACACTCCAGGGAAAATTGCCCCAGCCTATTCAACCTTTCTCTCAAACCCTCCAATCATGGCATCATCCTTGTAAATCTTTTCTGAAACCTTTCAAGTTTCACAACATTCTTCCTGTAGCAGGGAGACCAGAATTGAACGCAGTATCCCAAAAGTGGCCTGACCAATGTCCTTTACAGCCACAATATGACCTCCCAACTCCTATATTCAAAGCGCTGATCGATAAAGGCAAGCGTACCAAATGCCTTATTCACTATCTTGTCTATCTGCGACTCCACTTTCAAGTAACTATAAACCTGCACTCCAAGGTCTCCTTGTTCAGCAACACTTCTCAGGACCTTACTATTAAGTGTATAAGTCCTGCCCTGATTTGCCTTTCCAAAATACAGCACCTCACATTTATCTAAATTAAACTCCATCTGCCACTCCTCGGCCCATTGGTCCAACTGATCACCTTCTTTGCTGTCCATTACACCTGCAATTTTAGTGTCATCTGCAAACTTACTGACCATACCTCCTATGTTCACATCCAAATCATTTATATGAATGGTGAAAAGCAATGGCCCAGCACCGATCCTTGTGGCACACCGCTGCTCACAGGCCACCAGTCTGAAAAGCAACGCTCCAACACCACCCTCGGTCTCCTACATTGAGCCAGTTCTGTATCCAAATAGCTAGTTCTCCCTGTACTCCCTGTGATTTAACCTTAATAACCAGTTTACCACGAGGAACCTTGTTGAACACCTTACTGAAGTCCATATAGCTCACATTCACCACTCTGTCCTCATCAATTCTCTTAATTACTTTTTCAAAAAACTCAATGAAGTTCGTGAGACATAATTTCTCAAGCATAAAGCCATGGTTACCATCCCTAATGAGTCCTTGCCTTTCCAAATACATGTAAATCCTGTCTGTCAGGATTGCCTCCAACAACTGGCCCACCATCGATGTCAGGCTCACTGGTTTATAGTTCTCTGGCTTTTCCTTACCACCTTTCTTAAATAGTAGCACCACACTAGCCAACCTCCAGTCTTGTGGCACCTCACCTGTGGCAGGCCCAGCAATCACTTCCCTAGTATCCCACAGAGTTCTAGGGTACACCTGATCAGGTCCCGGGGATTTATCCACCTTTATGCATTTTAAGACATCCAGCACCTCCTCCTCTATAATATGGATATTTTTCAAGATGTTGCTATTTATTTCCCCATGTTCTCTATCTTCCATATCCTTCTCCATAGTAAATACTGATGTAAAATACTTGTTTAGTGTCTCCAGTATCATCCGCATCTCCTGGGGTTCCACACATTGGTGGCCTTGCTGATCTTTAAGAGTCCCTATTCTCTCCCTAGTCACCCTTTTGTCCTTAATGTATTTGTAGAATCCCTTTGGATTCTCCTTAAACCCTATTTGCCAATGCTACCTCGTGTCCCCTTTTTGCCCTCCTGATTTCTCTCTTAAGTGTACTCCTGCTGCCCTTACACTCTTCTAGGTATTCACTTGATCCCTGCTGTCTACACCTGACATGAGCTTCCTTCTTATTCTTAACCAAAACACCAATTTCTCTAGTCATTCAGCATTCCCCATGTACTGCTCTTTACCCTACAGGAACATATTGTCCCTGGACTCTGGTTATCTCATTTTTGAAGGCTTCCCATTTTCCAGCCGTCCCTTTACCTGCAACATCCGCCCCCAATTAACTTTTGAAAGTTCTTGCCTATTACTGTCAAAATTGACATTCCTCCAATTTAGAACTCGAACTTTTAGATCCGGGGGTCTATTCTTTTCCATCATTATTTTAAAACTAATAGAATTATGGTCACTGGCCCCAAACAGCTCCCGCACTGACACCTCAGTCACCTGATCTGCCCTATTTCCCAAAAGTAGGTCACGTTTTGCACCTTCTCCAGGAGATACATCCACATACTGCATAAGAAAATTTTCTTGTACATACTTAACAAATTCCTCTCCATCCAAACCCTTAACGCTATGGCAATCCCAGTGTATGTTTGGAAAGTTAAAATCCCCTACCATTAACCACCCTATTATTCTTACAGATAACTGAGACCTCCTTACAAACTTGTTTCTCAATTTCCCACTGACTATTGGAGGGTCTATAGTACAATCTCAATCAGGTGATCATCCCTTTCTTATTTCTCAGTTCCCAAATAATGTTCCCGGATGCATTCCCAGGAATATCCTCCCAAGTACAATTGTAATGTTATCCTTAATCAAAAAAACTACTCCCCTTCCACTTTTGCCCCCTTTTCTATCCTTCCTATAGCATTTATACACTGGAACGTTAAGCTGCCAATCCTGTTCACCCCTGAGCCATGTCTCTGTAATTGCTTCGATATCCCAGTCCCATGTTCCCAGCTATGTCCTCAGTTCATTTGTCTTACCTGTTAGGCCTCTTGCATTGAAATAAATGCAGTTTAATTTGTCATTCCTACCTCGTTCTCTGCTTTGGTCCTGCCTGCCCTGACAGTTTGACTTACTCCTTTTCCCAACTGTATCAGTCTCAGACTGATCTCTTTCCTCACTATCTTCCTACCCTCCCCCTCATACTAGTTTAAATCCTCCCGAGCAGCTCTAGCAAATCTCCCCGTCTGTATATTAGTTCCCCTCCAATTCAGGTGCAATCTGTCCTTCTTATGCAGGTCACTTCTACCCCAAAAGAGATTCCAATGATCCAAAAATGTAAATTCTTCTCCCCTGCACCAGTTCCTCAGCCATACATTCATCTGCTCTATCCTCCTGTTCCCACCCTCACTAGCTTGTGGCACTGGGAGTAATCCAAATATTACTACCCTCGAGGACCTACTTTTTAAATTCCTGCCTAACTTGCTATATTCTCTCCTTAGAATCCCGTCCTTTTCTCTTTCTATGTCATTAGTTCCAATGTGTACACCGACCTCCTGCTGGTTCCTCTCCCCTTTGAGAATATTCTGTACCCTCTCCGAGATATCCTTGATCCTGGATCCAGGGAGGCAACACACCATTCTGATATCTCCCTGTCGGATGCAGAAACTTCTGTCTGTGCCTCTGACTGGACAATCCCCTATTACAATCGATCGCCTGGAACCTAGCCTACCCCTCATTACATTAGAGACAGGCTCGGTACCAGAAATGTAGCTGTCAGTGCTACATTCCCCTAAGAATCCATCACACCCTACATTTTCCAAAACAGTATATTTGTTTGAGATGGGGATAGCCACAGGAAACTCCTGCACTACCTGTCTCCCTCTCCTACCTTTCCTGGAGGTCACCCATTTACTTGACTGTATCTTCAGTTTGTCTCCCCCCCCGCAACTTACATCCATCACACCCCCAGCTTCTGTAAACTCGTCATTGCCTCTAACTGGCGTTCCAACACATTTCTTGCAGACATAATCATCAGTAACCTGGAAACTAGATTCCCAATCTCCTACATCCAACAGGAAGAACACATCACTCCATAAAGGCCATCTTTGTACCTTAACAATCTGCAAACCCAGAAAATAACTGTTTTTCTGCTGTAAGAACACTGCTCCAGGCTAGCTTAGTACCTTTGTTTTCATACTTTTAAAGTTTAATCAAGAGACAGATCTCAATAAAAACATACAATCAAGAAAGAACCCACTCTACTCACTATTGTAGGTTTGCAAAAATAAAAGTAAGGTTACACTTTAAAACTAGCCATTTAACTGCCCCACTGCTGTGAGCTCCTATACACAGGTTTCTCCAAGGTCAGCTGTGAATTTCGTTTTTTGTTTATTTTTCTTAGAACAAACTCCGATGTCCAGAGATACTTGAAACCAGACAGCAAGGGCAGCAGCTGTGCAGATTCACTGCTGGGCCAGACAGTGTAGATTTCTCTCTCTGTTTGAATCACTTCCCGTGTGATCACTACCTTTGTCTCCCTTCCTCCTTTTTGAAGGGCTGTTGTTTTGATCTTTTTTCTAAAAGTTCCAAAATAATGCAACAGCTTACAAAACAGTAATTATTGCTCCTAGAATTCGAGGAAATCAGCTCCAACACTGAAAATACCTCAAAAAATGAGCAGCTGTTACAGCCACAACTTTTTCTCGTCCTCCATCTTGGATTACCCAGAATCCACATTGAGAGAGAAACAAAATTAATATTTTAGGTTGTTGACTTTTTGTCAGAATCCCAGGAAGAAGAATCAAATGCAGCTGAGAAAACATAGAGCAATCTCCCTTCTCTGGGGGTTGGAGCAATTCCAGATTAGAGTGGATGTTGCCCTAAACTAGAAAAAGGCCTGCATGTTGACGATGTCATTTAGAAAGGTCACAACAATAGAGAGAACAGTGCTTGTCTGAGTTTTGAAAGCAATGGAGGTTGTTTCATTCATCATCTAATAATGACTTGTAATCTTCTCTCTTTTTCCTCAAATTTATTCTTGCTTCTAAAGATTCTGATAATAGCTGGGATCAGATTCTTTAATCTAGGTCACCTTCATTGACGTATGAGCCAAACTACTACGTCCACAACTATTACCATGCGAACAATTGTATTCTTATCTAACATTTACACAAACACAATTTCCAATAGGAACCAATGGTTCTTGGCTCTTGTTTCTCCTTCCCAGCCCAGGGAAACTGAGACCCTAAATGTTGCCCTCACTGAAATGAGAAAGAAGAAAGAAAGGTTTGCATTGATGTATTTTGTGCTTGATTATGTCTG
This sequence comes from Rhincodon typus, assembly GCF_021869965.1. Taxonomy (NCBI): domain Eukaryota; kingdom Metazoa; phylum Chordata; class Chondrichthyes; order Orectolobiformes; family Rhincodontidae; genus Rhincodon; species Rhincodon typus. The sequence goes on along the minus strand of NC_063359.1, from coordinate 24,020,903 downwards.
AAAGTGCTTCACATGCAGTGAATTAATCTGAAGTCAACAACTGCTCCTACTTGTCAAAACCTAGTACAAGGCAACATTAAAGCTGGTATTTTCTGACCACGCTGCCAACTTTGTTCCCTTGCCACCATCTCCATCTCCGTTCCTGATCGCAGCAGGATCTGACATAGGATGTTCACAACCTCAGCATTCTATTTAATCCTTAACAGATTAAATTCATTCTATCACCCAGACTTCCAAATCTTTTATTGCCCATCTGCACCTCTGCTTCTGCCCTTGTTCTGGACTCATGTGTTAATGGCTTATTAATTTAACATATATTTAAATTGAATGAACTGTGATTAACAAACAATGTTGATGTTTTCTTGAGATCTTTTAATATTTAGCAGAGGGTGGAGAATATTAAATGTAAGCACCCTTTGTTTTGCTACACTCAGTGAGATTGTGCTTGCCCACAAGCTAGCTAAACCACTCAGAAACTGTCCACCCCGACTCTCCATTAAAGAATTGCTTCTCATACTTTGCAGTAGACTCGTAACCACAGCACACAAATGGCCAAGAATTGAATGCATTTTTCTTGTCATCTGAAAACAATGGTGAAATTATTAAGTGAAAAGGAAAAGTCAGTTTCATCAACTGAACATGTGGAAGACTCTGGCCTCACACTTCAATAGAATTTCTGTAAAATACTTCACATCACACAGAGCAGAGGTAGGTAGATAATAGCTTTGGGAAACTCATTGCACATTTGGAATATTTATTACATGTTTCCCTGCCACAAGAAATCAATTGCCTTGGTCAGACAGGAAAATTGACACAATGGCAAGGAAATTCACCCCATATATACACATTCTTCGGCTTTGTCTCACAGTTAACTGAAGTTATAATTTCTTTTGGCATTATGGAGAAGACTATATTCTGTTGGCCTGGTGATTGTGAATATATGTTATATATATGTCAACAAAATGATCATGCCGAAAAGTCATATTATCTTACAGCAGAGAGCGGGGTTATTTGGTCGACTATGTCGGTTCTGGCTCTCTGGTATAGCTGTCTTGTTTTGTTCCATATCCCAGGTATTCGCCATGACTCCTCAATTGGTGCTCTTTAGTTCTATGTCAAGGTGCTTTCTGAATGCTCCTATGGGAATTTCATATCACCATTCTTTTGGATAGTATCCCAGGCTGTTGAGTAAGGCAAGGCAGGAAATACCAGGAGGGCTATCAATAATTTTCAGTTCCTCTCCGGCTATAGGAGGGTGCCAGGGCACTGGAGGACAGCCACTGGGTACTGTTATTGAAGAAGGGAGGAAGAGTTAAACAAGGAAACTGCAGGCCAACCAGTCTAACCTCAGTCATGGAGAATATATTGGAAGCAATTCTGAGAAACAGAATTAATCTGCATGGGGAGAGGTAGGAATTAATCAAGTTCGATGAACATAGTTTTGTCAGGAGAGGTCATGTCTGACCAAATTGATCGACCTTTTTTGATTTGAAGTGGCCAAGGGTAGATGAGGGCAATGCATTTGACCCAGGTTCAAATCCCGCCATGGCAGATGGTGGAATTTGAATTCAATAAATATCTGGAATTAAGAACTGAATTATGACTATGAATCCATTGTCAATTGTCAGGAAAAACCCATCTGATTCACTAATGTCCCTTAGGGAAAGAAACTGCCATTCTTATCTGGCCTGGCCTACATGTGATGCCAGACCCACAGCAATGTGGTTGACTCTTAACAGTCCTCTGGGCAATTAAGGATGGACAATAAATGCTGCCTAGCCAGCGACGCCCTCATCCCATGAATGAATAAAGATGTATAAGTATGTCTTTATACACTGTACACCTGGGTACATTACTATTGTTCAAATTATGGTGTTTCTAAGATTATTATATTTTGTAATTGTGCCTTCAAAATTTGGCCAAATTAATGCAGTCATGTGACCTGTCCTGAAGTCTAACTGAGAGTAAACCTGCATGGTTTGATTGTTAAAGATTAAGATTGTGTTTCTGAGAGGCATTTATTACTACAATCCCAGTAAAGTTTTTAAATACAAAGTGACAAACAGTTATGTTGTGGACTCTCCATTTACTTTTATAATCATAGAATCCCTACAGTGTGGAAACAGGCCCTTTGGCCCAACAAATCCACACTGAACCTCAGAGCATCCCACCCAGACCCATCCCCCTAATCTACACCTCCCTGAACACTAAGGGCAATTTAGCATGGCCAATCCACCTAACCTGCATATCTTTGGACTGTGGGAGGAAACCCATGCAGACATGGGCAGAATGTGCAAACTCCACACAGATGGTTGCCTGAGGTTGGAATTGAACCCAGGTCCCTGGTGCTGTGAGGCAGCAGTGCTAACCACTGAGCCACCATACTGCCCCAAACACAAGTGGAGAATGTGAGCACACCATATGCCTTCTTAACAACTCTGTCCACTTAGGTGGCAGCTTTCGGGAACTGTGGACATGAACCCCAAGATCCCTCTGCTCCGCCACACTGCCAAGAGTCTTTCCCTTAATCTTGTATTCTGCTTTCAAGTTTTTCCTTCCAAAATGAATCACCTCACACTTTTCAGGGTTAAACTCCATCTGCCACTTCTCAGCCCAGCTCTGCATCCTATCAATGTCCCTTTGTAACCTGGAACAGCACTCCGCACTATCCACAACTCGACCCACCTTCGTATCATCTGTGAATTTACTAATCCACCCTTCCACTCCTACATCCAAATCATTTACAAAAAACTAAAGACAAACAATCAGGACTTGTCCAGGGTCACCAACACAAACATCTCACATATACTTATATGTGCATAGAAATATATATATACTACATTGACATTAATACCATATACACATGCCCAATCTTAGATTTGCTGGAATGCATCCAATTTGTGTGGTCTGTGTATGCATGATGCATGCGTTCTTCACACACACTGTGACTCCACATCTCAGTAACACATGTACAATGCAAATACATAGCTATACATACAACGTATACCCAATAACATATGCAGTATATATACAGGGATACATACAGGTGAATGTGCTTAAATACATAACTGTCCCCAGATTTTACTCTCAGCAGTGAAGGAATGGTTTTGCCATTCGTCTTATGCTTACACTTTTCACTGGCTTGGAAATAGAGATTTCAACTAATCTAGCATTTGTTTTTCTATGACACTCTGTGCAATAATCTGTAGCATCTCTGAACAGGGCAGGAAACAGCTGGGTTAAAGAAATCTCACTGAGACACACAGCCTCCAAATCACAAACTAATAAAAAGCTATAAATTACATCTAATTAATTGTAAAGAAATATAATAAACATTGGGTCAAACACATGGGTTTAGATGAGAGTGATAACCAAAAAACCTAAAGAAAAGTTATTTCTATTTTTTAAACACTTCTTGATTTCATTTCTTTCTGAGGGAATGGTCATCCACATTTGTAAAATTAATTTTACAGAATTATAGCAGTTGTTCAACAGTAATCATCTTACCCCCACCCCGAGCTCAGTTAGTCCAAAATACAGTAGTGCTAAATTTTTCATCTATTAGAGTATGGATCATCTATTTGCATACTCTATTTTTATGCGATTACAGTGAATTCAATGCTGAGGTCATCTGTGAGGGCTGCTACAGAGCATAGCACAGTACTCCCAATAACAATTTCTGGATATCTGTGGTTATTTGAACATGTGTGGATGAAATAAATTGCTAAAAGAAACAAAACAGTAAGTGCTGGAGAAACTCAGCAGTTCTGGCAGCATCTGTGGAGAGAAATCAGAGATAATGTTTAGATCCAGTGACCTTTCCTCAGAACTGATGGGAGCTAGGAAATGTTGGTTTTTATGCAGAGGTTAGGTAGGGCTAGGGGGTAATGAGTAAACGATTGGTGGAGATAAAGCCTGAAGATAGAAGAGAACAGTTGGACAGACAAAGGAGTGGATACTGTTCAGTCTTGGAGGGTAAATAGCTACTACTGGGGACTATTAGTGACTAACAATGGGTTATGTGTAATAGCAGACCATGGACTTACAAGGCTTGGTGTGTTGGGGTTGGGGTAAAGACATGGGAAAAGATGCCTCAAGCCCTAAAATTATTGAGCTTGATATTGAATTCAGAAGGCTGTAGAGTTCCCAAGCAAAAAATGAGGTGTGGCTCTTCCAGCTTGCACCGAGCTTCTCTAGAGCAAACCTGAGACAGAGATGTTAGCCAGGGAACAAGGTGGTGTGTTGAAGTGGCAGGCAATTGGAAGTTTTTTGCAGACAGAACATAGATGTTCTGCAAAGCAGTCACCCAGTCTATGCTTTGTTTCCCCAGTGTAGAGGAGACCACATTGTGAGCAGCGAATGCAGGAGACTAGATTGTATGAAGTGCAGGTAAAGTGTTGCTTCACCTGGAAGGTGTGTCCCAGCCCTTGGATACTGAAGATGGAGGAAGCAAACTGGCAGGTATTACAACTTCTACAGCTGCAGGGGAAGCAGTCATGAGGCTGTGGGAAAGTTGTTGGGAGTGAAAGAAAGAATGGTCCTTGCGGAAGGCTGACACTGGAGGGGAGGGGAGGGGAGGGGACTATGTGACTGCTGGTGACATCTTGCTGGAGGTGTCAGAACTGGTGACTAACATTCCTCTGGATGTGGATGTTGGTGGGATTGTAGGTGAGGACAAGGGGGACCCTATTGCTATTGTGGGAGGGAAGACAGTGTGAGGGCTGAAGTGCAGGTGATGGATCGGACCTGGTTGAGCGCCATGTCAACTATGGTGCTGGAGAATCCTTGGTGGAGGAAGAAGGTGGACATTTCAGAGGCCCCCTTGACGAAGTTGGCATCATCAGAATAGATGTGATGGAGAAGGAGGCACTGGGAGAATGGAATAACTTTTTTAAAGGAAGCAGGGTGTGAGAATGTACAGTAAGGTAACTGTGGGAGTCGGTGAGTTTGTAGTGGATATTGGTAGCTAGCCTATCTCCAGGAGTGGAAACATAAATGTTGAGGAAGGAAGGGAGGAGTCAGAGATGGACCAGGTGAAGGTGAGAGCCAGGTGGAAACTGGAACTTCAACAGATGTAGTTTCTATTAGTTTATAACACTCCTAGGCTGATAGAAAGGGAGTTTTAGGTTTTTGAGCTGGCATCAAAGGAGGAATGGTAATTGTTCCAAGTTATGAATATGCCTGACTTGGAGGAGATCTTACATGGCATTTTGTTGCCACACAGTTGCTGTCCTTGTCCTTCTAGATGACAAAGGTCATGGGTTTGGAAGGTGCTGTTGAAGGACACTTGGTGAATTGCTGCAGCCCATCTTGTAAATGATACACACTGATGCCACAGTGGTGGTGGAGGGAGTAAATGTTTAAGATGGTAGATAAGGTGCTCATCAAGTGGCTGCTTTGTCCTGGCTGATGTCAAGCATCTTGAGTGCTAATAGAATTGCACATGTCCAGATAAATGATGAGTATTTCCGACATGGGCCTTGCAGATAGTTTGGTAGACTTTGAAAAGTCAAGAGCTGAGTTAGTCACTACAGAATTCCTAGCCTCTGACCTACTCTGTAGTTATTGTGTTTACATAGCTTGTCCAGTTTAGCTTTTCGTCATTGGTAACTGTGGGATATTGATAGTAAGTGATGGTCATGCCTTTGAATGTCAAGGAGATGGTTAGATTCTGTCTTGAAGGGTATTGTTATTATCTGGCTCTGATGTAGCTGAATGTTACATAGGACTTATCAGCCCAAGTCTGAATATTACCCAGGTGTTTGGATGCAGACTGCTTCAGTATCTGAGGCATTGTGAACGGTGTTGAATAGTGTGCAATCATCAGCGAATATCTCCACTTGTAACTTAATGATGAAAGGAAGGTAGTTGATAAAGCATCAAAACAAAGATGGTTGAGCCTAAGACACTGCCTTGAAGAACTCCTGCAGTGGGGCCCTGGCACTGAGATGACCTCCAACAACCATCTCCTTTTGTTCTAGATATGACTCCAGCCAATGGAGGGTTTTCCCTCTGATTCCTGTTGATTCCAGTCTTGTTATGGCTCCTTCATGCCAATAATGGTCAAATACTGCTTTGATGTCAAAGGGCAGTTATTCTCACCTCTGAAATTCAGCTTGTTTGTCTATGTTTTGGCCAAGGCTGTAATGAGGTCAGGAGCTGAGTGGCCCTAGCAGAATAAAAACTGAGCATCAGTTCACTCCTTTAAAATCAGTAATTTGGTCTGATAGGGTGCGACAAGCCTCTGACCAGATGTTGCTGATAGTCACATGATCAGCTACTTCCTTTTTGGATTTAGATTCTGTTTACCTAAAGTTTCAGTGTCTTTGGTAGAAATTCAGAAGGCTTAATGGAAAGGCAGACTATGTTTCAGGGAAAGTAACCTTTACATGTTTTGACACTGATGTTTTGTCTATCCCCTCTTTCCCTACCACGCTTCATCACAACATTAATGGCAGTGCATTTAGCTGTCTTCATCATATTCTCCCAAAATCCAACAAATTTCCCACTACATTGACAGTTTTTTGACTGCATCTATAGGGTCTGATAGGGAAACGTGAAAGATTTTTCTAATTGTGAGTATGCTAAAACAGACAACACTGAGTATAGGTTGCTTAATAATAGATCCAGCAAGGAATTGTAATTAGAATGTGGAAGTCACAACAATTGAAGTAGTTGAGGGGAAAGGTAGAAATGGATTTAATTGGAAACTAAACAAATACATGGGAGAAAGGAAAAGAAGGTTATGCTGATAGAGTTAGATGAAATAAGGAGAGAGGTGGACTGGGTGGAGCATTAGTGTTGGAAAATCTCCTGGAAGTAGTGATGTAGAGTTGATTGAGTTATCTTGCTCTGAAATCTTTTTTTTGTGCAGGTGAACCACTGCACATTCTCCAGTGATGGTCAGCTCCTATTAACAGGTTCTGATGACCATACTGCTTGTGTCTGGGATGTTGGAAGTAAACATCTTTTATCACTGGTCCAAGGTCACACAAGTATGAGATTTGAGTGACACCTTTCACTTACTTTTAGGCTTTCATGATGTGGAGGTGACGGTACTGGACTGGGGTGGACAAGGTAGAATCACATGATTCTGGGTTATAGTCCAACAGGTTTATTTGAAGACACAAGCTTTCGGAGTCTCACTCCTTCTTCAGGTGTCAGTGAGAGAGGTGTCATCAGACACAGAATTTATAAGCAAAAGATCAAAGGGTCAAAGAACTGATGCAGTGTTGAACAAACCTAAAATGGCCGTTAAATCATTAATCAATTAGAAAGGGTTAATATGAAAATTCCCAAATTTCTTTCAAGTTACTGCCCTGAGACAATTAAAGGTTTTATTATTTCCCTCAGTATACCAGAGGTGACACCCCAGGTCAGACAATGCATCTTAGGTGTGAGGCCTTGTTTAGAATCTGGCTGTGTATCAACTTGGAGTTGGACTGGTTTTATTCCATAGGAATTTATAAAATGTCACATTGACTGTCTACAAATTGTGTGCTTTGTGAATGAAATAGAATGTATCTGCAAATGCAAATTCACCCCATAGATTTACATGTGTATGTGTATGTGTGTTGGACTGTAAACCTGGTGTCATTTGATTTTTGACCTTTTAGGCATTCAGTACACGTTTATGACTTGACCATGACTATAATCTAGGATTTGACATCAAACTTGACTGTACATCATTTATTAGTTCTGTAAACAAATAGCCATTTGGTACTACAGAACTTGTAGTACCAGTTCTAGGTCAGGGACCTAGGTTCAACCCCAGTCCTTGGGCAGTCTGTGTGCAGTTTGCATGTTCTTCCTGTGTCTCTATGAAGACATAATTAGTCAAAAGTTTTCATGTTGCACTTATCAGAATAATTTGAAATTGACATGTTTTTGAATGTAATTTTTTGATCTTTAGTTTATCACTGATTTAATAAATCATTAAATTTAATGGTTTAATCTGACCTGCCTGTACTTTGTCATTCGGTGAACATTTTTAAGCAGTTATTGGTCATTGTTAGTAATGTTCTTATCTTTTGCCTTTGCCAGTGAATTAATTCATTTAATATCACAAACCAGATTACTACGATTGGTTATTATCTCTAATGCAATCATAAGCCCATTCTTCTAGAATGTACTTAAAATTATTATAAAATGATTAATGGAAGGAAAGTCAGTAATTTTGTTTAAAATTCTCTATTATGGAGCAAAGAAAGAAAATTTTTCACATCTTCTTGGAAACAGGACTAAAGACATTAAGTACTATGACCAGATTACTTGCAGAATCAATTTCTGCCCCCACCAAAGATAAAAATTGTACTAATTCTACCCTATGGGGAACTTGTGACTACCGTGACATTTGTTTTAATTTCATCTCCTTGTTATAGAGTCATAGATTCATACAGCACAGAAACAGAACCTTCAGTCCAACCAATTCATGCTGAACATAATCCCAACTAAACTAGTCCCACCTGCCTGCTCCTGGCCCATATCCCTCCAACCCCTTCCTATTCATGTATCTATCCAAATGTCTTTCAAATGTTGTAATTGTACCCGCATCCACCACTTCCTCAGGAAGTTCATTACACACATGAACCACCCTCTATGTAAAAATTTATCACTCATATCTTTTTTAAATCTCTCTCCTCTCACCTTAAAGTCATGCCCCCTAGTCTTTAAATCCCCCATCCCAGGGAAAAGATAACTACCATTAACTCTATCTATACCTCTCATTATTTTATAAACTTCTTTCAGGTCGCCTCTCAACTTCCTATGCTCCAGTGAGAAAAGTCCCAGTCTATCCAGCCTTTCTTTATAACTCAAACCTTCTAAATTTGGCAACATCCTGATAAATCTCTTCTGAACCCTCTCCAGCTTGATAATATCTTTCCTACAAGTGGGTAAGTAGAAATGGATTCAGTACTCCAGTAGAGGCCTCACCAATGTCTTGTACAATCTTAACATGACTTCCCAACTCCTACATTTAAAGGACAGAGCAATGAAGGCAAGTGTGCCAAACACCCTTTTAACCATCCTGTCCATATGTGATGCAACCATCAAAGAATTATGTACCTGCACCCCTCTGTTCTACAACACTATCCCAAGGCTCTACCATTAATAGTATAAGCCTTGCCCTGTTTTGTTGGACCAAAATGCAATACCTCGCATTTATCCAAATTGAACTACATATGCCATTTTTCAGCCCATTGACCCATTTGATCAAGATCCCTTTGTTATCTGACTATAGCATCCCTTGCCACTTTTCTCTGGGTTGTGAGTTGAAGACCTTCAGACCTTCAGACCTTCAGAGTTTCACTGCTCTCATAATTACGGGCATTCTAGGAAACATTTAATTGTTTTAGATGTTCCAGTGTAGTTGCAGCCAACAGAGCTTATTTGGATGTAGCTACTTTGGAGCTTTGCAGAAGCTGACAGCGATCCTGAGGTAATTGAGACACAGCCATGTTTCACTGATGCTTGGTGGGAGGATTGCTCTGCATCATGAGATGACATGTGTATTTTTGTCTGTAAGTTTGTTTCCCAACCAAGAATCAAAAGCTCTGGAAGTTGCACTGAGGATAGGATCCAATTTCTTAGCATAGGGTAAGCTTTCTCAAACTGGGCAGGCATTTTTATAGCTGCTGAATATTACAGAGCAAGAACAGTTGTTTGTAATGTTCTTGGTTCAGTTGTTAATTTTATTGTTGATTCAACAAAGTAACATTTCCTCTCAAAGATGAGATTTTGGGTTTAGTTTTAGTTGGCCTGGTGTATGTTTGCCATTGAATCAAATACAGAATGCTGGAGATACTCAGCAGGTCTGGCAGCATCTGTGGGGACAGAAACAGAGTTAACAGAGAATTAATGCAAAACATTAACTCTGTTTGTCCCTCCACAGATGCTGCAGAGTTCCTGAGCTTTTCCAGTGTTCACTGTGTTTCAGACTTCCAGCATCTGCTGTATTTTGCCTTATTCATATGTCTGTAGTTGCATAGTTTCCATGTACCTTTGGGTGGCACGGTGGCTCTGTGGTTAGCACTGCTGCCTCACAGTTCCAGCGACCTGGGTTTGATTCCACTCTTGGGTGACTCTCTGTGGGGTTTGCACATTCTCCCGTGTCTTATGTGGGTTTCCTCTGGGTGCTCTGGTCTCCTCCCACAGTCCAAAGATTTGCAGATTAGGTGGATTGGCCATGCTAAATTGCCCATAGTGTCCAGGAATATGCAGGCTAGGTGGATTAGCCAGGAGAAATGCAGGGTCACAGGGATAGGGTAGGGGGGTGTGTCTGGGTGGATGCTTTTCAGAGAGTCAGTAATGGGCCGAATGACCTGCTTCCACACTGTAGGGATTCTTTGATTCTTTGAAGTACCTTGCAGATGCCAAGTATTGTCATTAACCAGAATGTCCTCTGCAATGATAACATGCTTAGATATTTCAAAGGGCAGCATGAAAACCATCTCTTATAATTACATTTCTTCAACATGCATTAGAACTCATTTTAAAGCAGTTTGCAGTAGCCACATTTACAGCTGATAGGTGAGACTCATCAAGAGAAATGTTCAAAATGGGAAATGATCATTACTTGAGTCTTTTAACCAATGCATTACTCACAAATGTAGAGCTAATTTCATTGTGCTGCAAATGTGTTAAAATTAAAATCAAAATTGCTTGACCATGTAAAGTTACAAACTATGGAGTGTATGAACAGATTCTGAATGTTGCTTCTACCCTAACAGGCTCAGTAAAGGCTTGTGCATTCTCTGATGACTCTAGTTTCTTCGCCACGTGGTCCCTTGATTATACTGTAGGAATCTGGAGTACAGAAACAGGACAAATACGGCACATTCTAAAAGGTATCTATGAAAATATCAACTGACCACAACAGGGGCAGAAATAAACTCTTTCCCAAATGGCAAAGACCAGGGTAATTATTTTTGCCCAGACTGAAATGGTCTGGGGAGAGTAGAACAGAGACTTGGACTCCAGACTGCAGTAGGGCTTTGTGTTTGAAAGTAGAGACTAAAAAAAATAGAAGCAGCAATAAACCATTCAGCCCCTGAGGCTGCTGTGCCATTCAACTAGATCATTGTTGATCCTCTACCACAATAGGGTTTTCCACATCCCTTGAACATTACCACCTTGTTTTGTGTCATCAGCAAACTTGGAAATTTTACAATTGCTCTCCACATCCAACTCATTGATAAACATTGTGGGCCTAAGCTCTGGTCCTTTCTGGCACTTTTAGTCACAGCCTGCCAACCTGCGAATGACCCATTTATTTCTACTCTCTGTTTTGTGTCCATTATCCAGTTCTCGATGCAAGTACAATGAAAGCAGCGATATTTATAAAAAAAAGTGCAAAATAGCATGTCACCCATGCCAACAAAGTGCCCCTCGTTAAGTTTTTGCATTCCTTTCCTTTCCACTATGTCTCAGTGTATTCTTTGGCTCTGCAGCTAGGGAGGAGAGAGTCTGCTTGGCAGTGGAGCACATTGGCCCTGGAGGGTTTGGTGAACAACTCCAGGGGGTGCAATATCTCATTGCTGGACATGTTGAGGTTTTTCTTGCAGGAGGCAAGTTGACCCTTCTTAGAGTTGACTTTCAAGGGTGCAGGTAGACTGTGCACCCAACTCTGGAGTGACCTGAGATGAGGGGCCCCAATGTGGTTAGTGCTCTGGCTGGGTACCTCCTAGCACTGCACTATCTCCTTGTGAGGGAGGGGCACTGTAGAGTTTGCCAGCTACCCCATGCCTCCGTCACCATGTCTTTGGTCCTGAGGAAATGAGGTGCTAACACCTCCCAAGCCTCCTACACCCCAAAGCCTTCCTGTCCCAGACCCACATCAACCGTGAAACGTCTCCTTGCATTCAGTAGAATCCATTGTAACAGTTGACACTTACAGGACAGATGATGAAGTGATTGTCTCCACCTCCCACAGCACCCTTTGTAAGATCACAAGGGATGGCTTAGTTTTGGCCAGCATTCACTTCTTTGTTCAGATGTCAGTGTTCAATTTAAATTTGTCTTCGACCAGCATTTGAACCCTAAATATGTTCAGTCTGTGTGCAACGCAAATGGACATTGAAATTATTGTAAATTAAATGTAGCTGCATTTTGTGAGCACATGCATTATGTATTTGCAATGTCCTAGTGTCCAACCAACATGGAGTTTGTGCCTTTGCCCATAGAACTGACACTGATCCTACCCACCCTGGGCATTTTCCTAGCCATTTTCCAGTGTTGTGTCTTATGAACAGGAAGTTTAAGGAGGGAATGTTGCTCGCAGTGCACACCATCCCCGCTGTGCTCTGCCTGGTCACCACATACTTTCCCAGAGTCTCTATGTTCCCTTTGACCCAGCCTATCTCTCTACCTACCACCCCACCACATTGAACTTTGCCTCCAACTTTCCTCCTTGTCCCCGAGTCCTGACATTACACATTACTGATGCCGACTGTAGTCATGGTGGTGGTCATTGGCAGTAACACCCCATCCCATAGCTCACATTGCCCCCTGATGCTATAATGCATATCCCCCTTATTTGATTTTCTCCCCTTCACCATCCTTTCCCCACCTCAATACCTGCCTCTGCTTTCACTCCAAGCAGGTATTGCTCTACCCACTTTTGGCATTGAGCCCCTTTTTGCTGCAACAGACTCCTTTGCACTCGTTCAATGCACAGATTCCCAGAACTATATTCACTCCAGACCTCTGACTGACTTTGAGAACAGCTCCTAGACATGACTGACAGGAAAGCTGACTGCTGTTCTTTGCAACCTCCTAACTAATGATACATAATTCGTTTGACTGCTTCTGATGGCCCTACAGTTTAGCCTTCAGTTTTACTTTTATAAACACCATTTCCCATTTGTTCCACCACAGGCCAGAGAGTTCTGTTTCATTGACGTTGTCGTAATACTATTCTCTAACATGGTCCAGAAAACAGTTTTGTTCTTATTTTAGGGCACGCTAGGAGTGTGGAGTCCCTATGCTTCAGCCATGATTCAAGGTTACTCGCCTCTGGAAGTTGGGACCGTACAGTAATACTGTGGGATTCATAGGTTGGCTGCTTATCTTGCAACCTGATTTTATTTCCCACCATTGTATTCTTGTATTGTCCTTTCGCACCCCAGTCTCCAATTCGCCCTCACTGCTGGCAATGATTTTTTCCAAATCCTACCAATAAAGACTCAAACTGTCCAATTCTTGCCCAGATGTTGGTTGCCTGATTGAAACTTCTCTTTGAATTAAATATTGCATTTTTCATTAAAATCGAACCTTGAAACATAGAATGATTAAGAGGAGATTTAAGAAAAGTTTTCAAAATTACAAAGAGGTTTTAAAACCAGGGGAAATCATTTTTACTTGTGGGTGTGTCTGTCACCAAAAGGGCACACAGTTAAGATGATTGGTAAAAGAATCAGAGGGGAGGTAGGAATTTATTTACAAAGAAAAGTCTGAACTGAATGCACTGACTGAAAGGATTTGTAAGTAGATTAAATCACCATTTTCATAAGAGAATTGTTAAATCCAAGAAAAATAAGTAAAATATTTCAACCTTATGGATGTCAATCAAAAACTGTCAGGACTTCCACTATCATCAAGGGCATGAACCCAAGACTTCAATTATATTAAGTTATCCCAGATTACCACGGATGAAATAACATTAATTCTACTATTTATTAGTTGTGGACATTGCAAAGTGAGGTGAGAATGTAAGGGCACAAAGATGCTGCAAAAAGATACAGAGAGCTTAAGGGAACTGTCAATAAGATGGAGATGGAATATAGTTTGGGGGAGTGTGAGGCTATTCATTTTGATAGTAAGAATGAAGAGTATTTTTAAACTGTTTGAAATTTGTGAATGTTGATGCTCAGAGGAACTCACGTTACTTGTATAGGAACACAGAAATGGCAGATAGAGAAATCAATTAGGAAAGCAAATGGCATGTTGTCCTTTATTGCAAGGTATTTGAAATACAAGAATAAGGAAGTCTTGTCACAAGTGTACAGGACAGTGGTGAGACCAAACCTGAAGTACTATGTGGAGATTTCGTCTCCATATTTAACAAAGATAGACTGGCATTGAAGGCAGTATAATATAAGTCTGCCAGACAGCTCCTGGGATGAGATGAATATGATGAGAAGTTGAGTAAATTGAGCCTATACTCTTCGGAATTTAGAATAGTGAAGGGGCCTGACACATGTTATGGCCAAGTCTGGAAGAATGAATAATTTACTCTCTTTTTTCTCCTGATATCAGTATGACAGAGTTTTGAATTTTTAATCAGATTTTTTCCCTAATTCAATATGTACTCGGTCCTTTGTGAAACAATGAAAAAGCAAGCCAACCAGATCTCTTGAGATAATCAAAATTTTGAGTTAGTTTATGTAAACTTACTCAACCAAAGTATAACACTTAAAAAAAAGGTAAAACTCCTCCTAAATTCTGATATATATACAGACACACTAGCATGTAAGTTAACAGAACAAGTTACAAGTTAGGAGGAGGTAGATTTTAAAACAATTCAGTTTTTAGATGAAGGAATTATAGGTACCGATATTGATCTTGGGGTTGTAATAGATGTTGTGGCTGCAATGGTTCAATTATTCACCTGGATGTGGTTGTACAGAGTAAATCTCAGTTTCCAGTTAATCTTCTGTCAGAGCTGATCACTTTTCCAGACATTTTCCAGAGGGAGAGAGAGAGAGATGTCATGTTCTGCAAGGAGTACTTCTTCTTGATGTTACTGTCCTTCTGTATACAAACATAGCTTCTAACAGGAGGGTCCTCTCAACGTGTGAGTACTCGCTGTTTCCTGCAAGGGGGACAATCAATTTTTAACAGCGTTTCTGTGGTCCATTGTCAGAGTTCTTCTGTGATCCTTTAATAGAAATAGGGAGGTTTCAATTCTCCTCTTTGCTTAATAAGTTTTGGATTTAAATTTTCGTTCAGGCAGTACCTGTAGTTGAGAAATTGCATCCCTTTTTTAAGGTCTCATTGTGACTTACACTTTCCAGATGATGAATTTACATGTGCAGACAATTACCCTATTGATATCCTTTGTAGATTACAGTAGACAGTTTCAGCCCTCTTATTGGGTATTCCTTTTGTAACTTTCTGTTGAGCCTGGCTACTTTCAGGTCATGTGGATTTGGTAGCCATGTTAATGTATCCCAACTCATTTTAACTGAAATCAAACTGTCTCTCAAACCAAAGTCCAAGGTTTTTATGTCAGTTGATGCAATTTAGAGATTAGTGTTTCATATCTTGTATCATTGCAACGCAGTTTCGATACATTATTGTCTTTAGTTGGGGAATCAAGGGAACAAGAATACAGCTTCAGGATAAGGGGCTGATCATTTATGACAGTTGAAAGGTCATAAATCTTTGAAATTCTTTACCCCAGAATGTTATGGATGCTCCATCATTGAATATGATTAAAGCTAAATTAGACTGATTTTTGGTCTCTCGGGGAATCAATGGAAATGGGGAATGATTGGGAAAATAGAGTTAAGGCTGAAGACCAACCATGATCATTTGAATGGGGAAGCAGGCATCATGGGTTTTAAGGTCTGCTCCTGCTCCTATGTTCTTATATTACTTACTTGATGAGTGACACATAGCTGCTAAGTTCTAAGAGAAGCTGTTTAGCACTTCTTGGCAACAATTAATTTAACTGAATGACACCATATGGATTTAAGGGTGAAACGAATCCAGATTCCAGCATGAGTCACTTTACAGGGTTAGTTATAAACAGTTGAGGATGAACACTTAAACTTTTCAGACTGGAGGCCTGTGACCAGCAGTGTGCTACAAGGATCAGTGCTGGGTCCATTGCTTTTTGTCATTTATATAAATGATTTGGATGTGAACATAGGAGGTATGGTTAGTAAGTTTGCAGATGATACCAAAGTTTGTGGTGTAGTGGACAGCAAAGGTTACCTCAGACTATAATGGGACCTTGATCAGATGGGCCAATGGGCCAATGGGCCAAAAAGTTTAATTTGGATGAATGTGAGGTGCCGCATTTTGGAAAGGCAAATCAGGGCAGGACTTATACACTTAATGGTAAGGTCCTGGGGAGTGTTGATGAACAAGGAGACCTTGGAGTGCAGGTTCATGGTTCCTTGAAAGTGGAGTCCTGTGTAGACAGGATAGTAAATAAGGTATTTGGTATGCTTGCCTTTATCAATCAGTGCATTGAATATTAGAGTTGGGAGGTCATATTGTGGCCGTAAAGGACATTGGTTAGGCCATATTTGAGATACAGTGTTCAATTCTGGTCTCCCTGCTCTCGGAAGGACGTTGTGAAACTTGAAAGGGTTCAGAAAAGATTTACAAGTATGTTGCTAGGGTTGGAGGGTTTGAGCTATAGGGAGAGGCTGAATAGGTTGGGGCTATTTACCCTGGAGTGTCAGAGGCTGAAGGGTGACCTTATAGAGGTTTATAAAATCATGAGGGGCATGGAAAGGATGAATAGACAAGTTCTTTTTCCCGGGGTAGGGGAGTCCAAAACTAGACAGCATAGATTTAAGGTGAGAGGGTAAAAATTTAAAAGGGACCTAAGGGACAACTTTTTCATGAAGAAAGTGGTGCATGTATGGAATGAGCTGCAAAAGGAAGTGGTGGAGACTGGTACAATTACAACATTTAAAGGGCAAATAGGAAAGGTTTAGAGGGATATGGGCCAAATGCTGGCATATGGGACTGGATTAATTTATGACATCTGGTCAGCATGGGTGAGTTGGGATGAAGGATCTGTTTGTATGCTGTACAGCTCTATGACTCTTTGGCTCTTTGATTTATGGAATTATTTCCAGATTAATATGAGTTGAGATAACTAATTGTTTTATGATAAAAATGAAACAAAAGCCTTGTTATTTCTTAGTTACTGCAATGAATTTCAAAATTCTTAAGATTGCCCACTGACAATGTAGATATCACAATTTTCCTTTTGAATCATGACTCAATGATACAATTGTTTAATAAATATACCGTGCTGACATTTAATTGCATTTTTGTTCTGAAGAAAGGTCGCTGGACTTGAAACATTAACTCTGATTTTTTTCACAGATGCAGCCAGACCTGCTGAGATTTTCCAGCAATTTCTGTTTTTGTTTCAATTGTATTTACATGCTGAAAAAATACTAGCTTCTAATTGGCTAATGTAATATCTGGGACGCAGACACATTAATCATTTCACTTCACAAGTTCCAAACCAAATAACTGGGAAATCAATACTGCTATTCTTCTATCTAACTATCTAACTCCCTTCCCATTGGTTATACCCTACCTTTGGAGCCAATGAGCATTTTAATGGTATATTCCTTGTTTTTCACTCCCCAAAATATCCCTGTCCACCATATGGCCTTTTCTGCAGGATGGTGATTTAGTCTGAAACTGATCCGGAGCAACAGAGTCTCAGTGGAAGACTGGCCAATTG
The DNA here is from genome assembly GCF_021869965.1 of Rhincodon typus. Taxonomy (NCBI): domain Eukaryota; kingdom Metazoa; phylum Chordata; class Chondrichthyes; order Orectolobiformes; family Rhincodontidae; genus Rhincodon; species Rhincodon typus. The sequence continues at coordinate 24,003,463 of NC_063359.1, read as the reverse complement.
ATGAAGAGTAAATCATTCTGACTGATTATAGGGGTGTGTAACTGTAATCTAATCACTTATTTAGTTTCAAATCTGAGTGTGAGACTGGCAAGAGTTGCTTAGTTGCAAAAATCTGATTTTCATTCTGTACAGTTAAATCTTACTGTGATGGAATGAATTAACTGCACAGAGGCCGGTATCCCATCACCAAGTCACCCTTTATTTAGTTGTGCACAGTACACTGGCTGTAGCCAGCCAGCTCAGAATCAGTCCCCTGAAAGGAAGCAATTCTAAATCTCCTGTTAATATTGATCAGCCAGAGCTCCCTGATTGGCCCAGGTTAACAACTGCAATTAAGGATCTCATAGTCAACAAGATCCACCTGGTTCAAATCACTACACTGAATTAGTTTAAAATCTATATTTGGATGCCAGGATTTGCCCTACAGAATCTGCAAATTCAAATTTTCAATTTTATTTCTTTCAAACCACAAGACAATGGTACTTATTACTCTATCATATAAAGGATGACAGTGATGTTCAAATTGTAATAATAGACAGTTTAGTTTGCTTTTTTGACGAAGGTATCAGTTATCATAGTTTCCATGTTATGTATCGCACTAAAACAATTAGCGAGTGTTATTTTTACACTGTTCCAGTAACAGTCAATGTATAACCATGGCCTAACTATTCAATGTAATCTTTTTATTTAAGTAGATTGGTATCCGTTTGAAGTCTTTCTCTGGACATCAGAATGTCATCAAATCCTGTACCTTTTCACTCGATGGCGAACATTTGGTAACTAGCTTTTCTTTATCATTGCAATTGTTTATGAATGTACAGTATACCTATGAAGTGGGCAGAAACCTGTGCACTCCCCTTTTAAGTATTTGATTTGCGGGCATTTAATCTGGCATTTGGCACTGGTAGGGACCCTGCCAGCTTCCTTCTACTATTCCGATTAAGTATGAGGCAGGGAGGTTTCAGAACAATTAATACTCACTTATAGCCTTCTCCTGCTACTGTTGATAATACCACAGTGTGGACCTTGTCAAGTGGGGTGTTCACCAAATGGAGAATGTAACGAGCTCGTGGGCTCCCAGGGAAGGTTAGTCCCTCATTAAGTGTTACTCAGTGCCTGAACAAAGGCCCTGCCTTTGGGAGGTTGGGGAGGCCCGTGGAAAGTCAATCCTCTCCTGCTGCTGACTTCCCCCCTTCCTCATCCCCCCCAACAACCTACTCCACGACTGCCACCCTGCTACACTGTTCCAACCATTGCTTATTTCTGCCCGGGTTTTACTTTGATACGAAGCTTCAGTTGGGTGAGTTAGTAACTGTTCTCACTGCTGGCTCATCTGGTAGTGCCCGAGTGGCACAAAATCAGAGTCATCAGAATTGTTGCAGGGCAGAAAGAGGCCATTTGACTTATCATGCCTGCATGATTCTGTGAATGAGCATTAGGACTTAACGCCATTCTCCTGTATTTTCCCTACAACACTGTATATTGTTTCTATTTAAGTAATCACCTGATGTCCCCTGGAATGCCTCAATTGAACCTACCTTCACCACATTTCCAGACAATGCATTCCAGACCCTAATTACTTGCGACCTAAAAAGTTTTTCTCGCATCACATTTGCTTCGTTTAACTTATATCTGTGCCGTCTCATTCTTAATCCTTTTACAAAAGAATGGTTTATCCCTAACTATTCTAGCAAAACCCCTCCCGATTTTGAAACTTTCTATCAAATTTCCACTTAACCTTCTCCCCTCCAAGGAAAATGGTACCAACTTCTCAAATCTATTCTGACCGATTCTCTGGAGCCATCCTCTGTAAACCCCTTCTGCACTCTCTCCAATAAATTCACATTCTTCCTATAGTGTGGCACCCAGACTGTACACAATAGTCCAGCTGAGGCATCACCAGTGGTTTACACAGGTCCAGTGTAACCGCCTTGCTCCTGTACTCTGTGCCATTATTAATGTAGCCTAAGATACAGCATACTTTATTAATTGCTTGCTCCACCTGAGCAGTGACTTCTGCTCAAATTCACAAGATCTCTCCACTCCTTCACACACTTCAGGATAAGGTCATTTATATAATACTTTAACTCCATGATCTTTCTACCAGAATGTATCCATTTCACAACTACCTGCATTGAAATTCATCTGGCAATTATTTGCCCACTCCATGAACTTGTCAATGTCCTTGCGTTGCTCTACACTGTCTCCCTTACAGCTTACAATGCTTCCAAGTTTTGTATTATTTGAAAACTTGGAAATTATTCCCTGCACACCATGACCTAGATCTTTATCATATATCAGGAAAAGCAAGGGTTCTTAGTTGACACTTGGGTAACTCTGCTACAAACCTTTCACCAGCCAGAAATATAACTATTAACTATTTTTCTTTATCTCTTATCCCTTTGTCAATTTTTTATCCCATTTATTCCATGAGCTGTGCATCTTTCCATAAGTCTGTTGTGTGGTACTGTATACAAAACCTTTTTGAAGTCCATGTACACCACATTAACAGCATTATCTTCTTTAACAGCCTCTGTTATCTCTTCATAGAGCTCCAGTAAGTTAGTTAAACATGATTTTCCCTTAGGAAATCTGTACTAGCTCTTCCTAATCAACCCACTTTCTTCCAAGAGACTATTAATTGTATCCTGAATAATTGTTTCAAGGTGTTTCCCAACCATCAAGATTAAACTGATTGCTCTATAATTGCTGGCTCTACACTTCTAGTCTTTTTTGAATGAAAGTGTTTCATTTGTAATTCTTAAAAAAACAGTAAGAGGCCTTCTAAACCTTTATTCATTAATGGGATGAGGGCATCACTGGCTAGGCAGTATTTACCGCCCATCCCTAATTGCCGAGAGGGCAGTTATGAGCCAATCACATTACTGTGGTCTGGAGTCACACGTAAGCCAGACCAGGTAAGGATGGCAGTTTCCTTCCCTAAAGTGAACCAGATGGGTTTTACCGACAATCGGCAATGGGTTCATGATCATCATTAGATTCTTAATTCCAGATACTTTATTGAATTCAAATTCCACCATCTGTTGTTGCGGGATTCGAACGGGGTCCTCGGGACATTATTTGGGTCTCTGGATTAACAGTCCAGCAATAATACCACTAGGCCATCACCTTATGTTTCTTGTCCCCTAAACGCTCTCCCACTGACATTTGACCGCCTTAGTCCATCTCATTTCTAAGCACCAGGACTAGCAGTGCTCCCTTACTCGTTGGACTAGATATGTACTGCTGTAGGAATTTTCCTGAACAGGAGCTAGAATACTTGCCTCTTGCTGTTTTTTACACTACCACAATCCAGTCTATTTTCAGATAAATTCTCCAATTGTATATGCCGTAGTCAAACTGACTCCATCCTTGAAATGTCTGTAACATCCTTCTCCCCATTCCCCACACCATACACCATTCTACCCCATTCCCCACTTCACACCCCATCATGCCTCACCCCATTCCCCACACCACACCTCATCCTTACACCCTCTAACCCTATTCTCCACCCCACAGAACAAAGCAGTCTACTTGATTGGAATTCCATTTACCACCTTTGATATTCACTCCTTCCAATTCCTTAAATATTTACTCCTTCCATCACCTACACACAGTGATAGTGGTGTTAGCATTTTCAAGATATACTGCAGGAATTCATTGAGTCCTAATGAAGGGTCCCGACCTGAAACATCGACTTTCCTGCTCCTCTGATGCTGCCTGAACTTATGTATTCCTCCAGCTCCACACTGTATTGACGGGAATTCACTGATGTTCCCCACTGATAGGATCTTCCAAACATGCCCCTCCAGCACCTCGGAAAAAGGATAACAGACATGGGAAAACCAATACATGCAACTTTCCTGCCAAACCACACACAATCCTGACTTAGAAAGGTGTTGCTGTTCCTTCGCTGTCATCGGACTGTAGTAACTCAATAAGGTTCTTTACCAACTCATTGTCAAGGGTAATTTCAAAATAAGGGGTCTGTCATTTAGGATAGGGATGAGGCAATTTTCTTTTCTCTCTCTTTTCCTCTTGTCTATGGAATTGTTTTCTTTAAGGGGTAGTGAAAGCTGAATCTTTGAATATTTCTAAGGCAGAGGTAGGTGGATTTTAAGCATGTAATTGGGTGAAAGGTTATCAGGGATGGGTGGGAATGTGAAGTTGAGATTGCAATCAGATCAGCTATGATCCTATTGAATCATGGTGTAGGCTTGAGGTGCTGAAAAATCTACTCTTGTTCCAACCTCGTACGTAATTAGGGTGGGTAATAAATATTGGTCTTGCCAGCAAAGCCTAGTTCCATTCAATGAATTTTACTAAAAGCATTTTAATAATGGTGAAAGGTGGGGAAGAATTAAAAATAGATAAAAGGAATGAAAGAGTGCTTGTTGGACCCTAATGCAGGATTGAAGAAAAGTTTATGGAATGCATATGAATTCCAAGGCGTTTAGAAGTGGAGAGAGAAATGGACATTCAACTAATCAACTTGAAGCTGCTGACGACAGAGTCAGATCTCCCACTTGACAATGATCTCCATTGGCCACCACTGTAAGATGTGACGATTTCATAGAACATAGAATGTAGAACAGTGCACAGGAACAGGCCCTTCAGCCCACGATGTTGTGCTGAACATGATGCCAAATTAAACTAATCCCTTATACCTGCCCTTGGTCTATATACCTCCGTTCCTTGTATATTCATGTGCTTATCTAAAAGTCCCTTAAATGCCCCTATTGTATCTGCCTCCACCACCTCCTCTGGCAGCGTTTTCAGGACTCCTACCACTCTCTATGTAAAGAATTGCCCCCTCACATCTCCTTTTAACATTCCCCCTCTCATCTTAAATGCATGTCCCCTAGTATTAGACATTTCAACTCTGGGAAAAAGATTCTGATTGTCAACCCTACCTATGCATCTCATGATTTTGTACATTTCTATCAAGCCTCCCCTCAGCCTCCTCCGCTCCAGAGAAAACAACCCGAATTTTTCTAGACTCATCCTATAGCTGATACCATCTCATCCTGGCAGCATCCTGGTAAACCGCTTCTGTATCCTTTCCAAAGGCTCCACATCCTTCCTGTGATGTGGCAACCAAAACTGAATGCAATACTCTGAGTGAGGCCTGACCAAAGTCTTATGAAACTGCAACATGACATCTGACTCTTGTACTCAATTCCCTGACCAATAAAGGCAAGCATGCCATGTATTTTCTTTGCCACCCTATCTACTTAGATGGCCACTTTCAGGGAGCTATGGACTTGAACCCCAAGATCCCTCTGCATGTCAGTGCTGTTCAGGGTCCTGCCATTAACAGTATACTTTTCCTTAACATTTGATCTCCCAAAGTGCAGCATCACACAATTACCTGGATTAAACTCCATTTGCCATTTCTCTGCCCATATCTGCAACTGATCTATATCTTTCTGAACCTTTGACAACCTTCTACACTATCCACAATTCCAATGATCTTTGTATCATATGCAAATTTACTAACCCACCCATCTACATTTTCATCCAAGTCACTTATATACATCACAAACAGCAGAGGTCCCAGTACAGATCCCTGCAGAACACCACTAGTCATGGACATCCAGCCAGAAAAATACCCTTCCACCATCACCCTCTGCTTCTATGGTCAAGCCAATTCTGCCTCCAAGCAGTCAAGTTACCATGGATCCCATACTTCTTAATCTTCTGGATGATCTTACCATGAGGGACCTTGTTGAAAACCTTACTAAAATCCATGTAGACAACATCCACCCCACCCTCATTGATCACTTTTGTCACCTCCTCAAAAAATTCAATCAAGTTAGTAAGACATGATATGCCACACACAAAGGCATGCTGACTGTCTCTAATTAGGCCATGCTTTTCCAAATGCATGTAAATCCTGTCCCTAAAGAATTCTCTCCAATAGTTTCCCAACCACTAATGTGAGATTCACCAGTCTATAGTATTTCTAATTCCCTTCTTGAACAGAGGAACAACATTAGCTACTTGCCAGTCTTTTGGGACCTTCCCAGTGTCTAGCAAGGATTTCAGATCTGGACAGAGTTGTGTTCAGCTATAATTCATCCTTAACAAAGGCCAAACAACACTCGCTATCTGTACCCACCTGTGAAAATGGGTGAGGTAACGGAGGATGAGTGAACCTCAGGAACCACATCTAGGGCACAGAATTGACATGGGGAAAAAGCAAGAACATTGGAATATGAAAAAGTTACAATTCAACACATCGTAATATGAAGAAAATACAATTAAGTACATTGAAATTGATAAGGACATTTTAAGGTGCTCCCGAAAGACCAAATGGTAATATTATTAATTAAAGTATTGAATGTTTTTGGTGAGAAATATATTTTGAAACTGCCAGATTGTTAACTACATCTGTTCTTGTAAAATCAGGACATGGATTTACTGTTGGATCTTAGAGATTCCCTTGAACAAGGTGTTGTTCTGTTTGTGTAGGCCACTGGATCCTGGGATTGTACAGTCAGAGTGTGAAAGATATGGAAAATGAGACAAGAATTAGTTTTGCATGGCCACAAGGGCAATGTGAGCTGTGTCGCATTTTATGCTTTTGGGATGCTGGTAAGCTGACTGTAGAAGTGAAACAGAAATGGAAATATAGAAACGACTATTACCTCAACAGCTGGATCCACCATGTGGTATGATAATTGAGGCACGTGAACTAGGGGTTGATCTGGTTAGAACGGCAAAGAAAGGGCATTCGCTATTGACCTAAAGCCTTGCTAAGAGAACTATGAAAAGAATTTTACATTTCTCACTTGCAGTGGATTGTAGTTCTGTAATGGGCATTCCAGGATGGAACTGCAGTAATGTTATCACATTGTCCAAGTGGTTAATTCCACTAAAGAATTCTCACAGACAGCAATTGGGAATGAGAAGTGCAAAAATCAAATCATCAGCAAAAATGTTAAATAGAACAAAGTTAAGATTGAGACATACACATGGGCTGTAGGTAAACATTGAAATATCATGAGAAACAATCAAAAATATTTTAAAAATTGATCACAATTGAGATGTTTACTTACATTCCACGAATATAAAAGTAATTTTTCCAGATTGACTCTATTGTCCAGCAGTAATTATTAAGTCAGTTACCTGATTGAAAACAGACCATCTAAAATAATGTGAGAGTGGAAGTAGAGTTGTTCTCACCTGATGAATTTTATTCACTGATGATAGGCTTCTGACAGTCTGGCATACAGAAGGAGATAAGCCTGTGACTGAGAAATGAATGACAGGCTGCCACTGCAGGCTTTCTGTATTAAACAATGCTTACATTTGATCTCAAATTATGCTCAATAATTTCAGAGGGGTAATGATATCAAATGTTAAAAGTTTGCTGTTAAAAACTACTGCAAAATCAGTTCTTAGTTTTTTTAGTCCAAACTAAGTTACTTGATCTTAGTCAGATTAATATTACAAATCCTACAATTTCCCTCAACTCTCCTGGGTGAACGCTTGAAAGAAGTCAGATTGGTCCATACTTGTGATGACCAATGTTGGAAAGGTTATTTGTAAACACCAAGTGGAAACAAGAATAAAGTGATTGCAGAACACAGAGTATATTCCACTCCCTAAAGTGTTGTGATAACTTAATTGGGCGAAAGTCCAAAAATCAGATTCTTCCTGTTGATGTAAATATTTGTAATTAAATCTGCCATCCTGAGGTGATGGGACTACTTTCTCAGCAGTTGGTGCCAAAGAGATGATCAGCATTGATTTGCATCTTGTTAATTATACAAACTACCAGAACTAACTTCCTTTTCCCAATCACTGGAGCAAACATAAATTTTAAACCTCACCATAGTAATTTGAAAATTAACTGTGCAGTAATTTTTGATTTTGACAGAAGTGGGTGGAATGAGTAATGTTTTTTCTGAAAGTGGGTGGAGTTCATGGTCAGATTGTAAGGCCACCAAATGGCTACTCCAATATGAGGAATCCCATGATTAATCAATAATAACCATCTGCTTTCAATTCACACCTAAACAGTGTAATAATACCTCCATGTAATAACATCTCTGAATAAGCTGATTAGAAAATAAACAAAGTTTTCCAAGGAAATTGAAAACTAAACAGAAATCCCTTTCCTACCGACATATTTCTTCTGCCTGAGATGGACCAGGATAAATTTCATCAGAGAGGAGGACAAGGCAATGGTGAACCTTAGAGCCACTTGCTTCCAGGAAGACTTAGCTGGGGTTTCTGTCCCTGCTAATATTTCAGTTGTATGGTTGATTATCAGTGCTTCGCTTGCTGTACATACCAAATTCCTAAAGGAGTTGAGTTTGTTTTCAATTTGACTTATCTGTACAATAAAATTTTTAATTTCTCCTTTCAGCTGTGAATCTGACCCCCCCACCTTTGTAAAAGCTAAAACACATGAATAAATCTTGCCCTGGGCCAAAGTTAGTGCTAAAGCAGCTGTGATACTGGGCACTTCTGTGACTGTGCACCCACATATTTGAGTTGAAATGGTCCTTATGTCAGATTAATGAGTCACAGCAGGGAGGCCACTCCTGATGAAATATGCTACCCCGCATCCTGAGACTGTTCCTTTTGTACCTTAGTCCCTCACTCTCCCTGCTGTACTTCAGGATGGAATGATCCTTTATTGAACACTTGCAATGTCTGAGCATCCTTTTTGTTAATGCTGGCACTACCATAGGCTGAAAAGTGTAGATCCGTTCCCTTAATCCAGCTCCATCGTTACAATAAATTGTTAAACGGGTGGAGGAGATGTGCCCTAGGATGAAGCTTCTGGTGTTCCTGTCAGCCAGTCGTCCTCGCTGTAGGTGCCCACTGGCACTACCCTATCTCCTTGAGAAGAAGGGGCACTCGGAGTGAGGAGAAGGTGCCTAATCCCTCTTTTGGCTTTGCTTTTGATGCTGAACTCTCATGGTCAGAGCGATAAGTGCAGGTCCAAGCACATATTCAGCAGACATTGAGAATTCTGTTGGACTTGTGTCTCTGAGGTGGCTGCTAGCTTTCCATGGAAACACCAGGCGCTTGCCTGCCAGAACCACCTGAAAACATGATTTAAATCCTCCATACCTTTGATTTCAGCTGATTGAGGGGCCCTGACACAGGGACATATGGTCCTTTGACTGTGTCTGTGGATTACTAATAACTGAGTACACGAGAACATTCTACGTGGGACTCAGCTAGTGCTTGGTCTGTGAATATCAGAGGCTGCAGATGTTTCTTCTTCCATGAGATTTGGACGTGCGTCACTGATGTGATCACCAGACTGTGCCCCCAAGTCTAATCCAGCCACTGGACCCACTGAAATGATAATCTCTGTGCTGCTGAAGGGTGCAGGTGAACAGCTTTTTAGTATGTCAAAAGTTCAAATCCTCAGATGTGGTGTTGGTATGGAGAATCACAGGCTATGACTTATTGTGCTGAACTTGGTGCTGACGCCTGCAGAAGAGAAGAAAGAGAATTAGTTGGTGAAGGTGCAGAATAGATTATACAGGACAATGTGCCTGGCTTTATGCTCATCCCAGAAAGAGCAGAGTGCAGGGTTGCTTATTAGGTTGGTGGTTTATTAATGTCTCTCCACCCCACAGCAATGGTCCAGGTCTTTCCACCAGCTGGATAATCTCTTCCTCAAAGTGAGTGAGGATCTCGACGTTTGGGACTTCTCTACATGATTGTGTCAGATTGTCCTGCGCTGAGATAAAAGGAAGGATTGAGTGTGACAAGAATGGATGTATGTGCAATTTGTGAGACTGCATAGCTTTGAAAGTGGTGAGGTGTCCCCAGTGAGTAGGAAGTACAGTGCTCAGGAAGGATTGATATTTGAGAGCATGAGATGGACATGATCATTTGAGTGCACATCCTTCATGTAATGCTGAGGCTCACAGTCCATGGCTATTTGTGAGATGACTGGACAGGGATAGAGTTAGACTGAGCGATGCTCTTGTGAATGTGAAGGAACAGTGAAGATAGTGTCCCCCAACCTTGCGGAATGCAGTAGATCAATAATTTTCTTTCTGTAATGCTTGCAGTCCCACTTGTGAGAGCCATTGACACTGCTGTGCTGCTATCAGGCCAGACAGGTTTGATGGGATGGGTTCTTGGAGAAGAGGATGTCATCTCTGTCAATGACACCAGTCAGCAGCAGTTCCAGGCAGTTTCTCTGCCCTTGGCTGCCAGTGTTTGCTGTTTCACAGGCATTTCTTGGCTGCTGGGGCCAACCATCACCCAGTGACTCCCAGAGAATGAAGAGGTATCCACTGGTCTTTAATTATGGTGCCAGAATGTTTAACACCAAAATGTCCCACAAGTGGCAAGAATTTCCTTGTTCATCACATGTGATTCATCAAGTCACCCACACAACATTTTTTTTTGTATAGGTAATGAAGTGAAAAGCACAAATTCACATGAGATTACACGCTCCTGGTATTGTGACACCACTTAAGATGCTTGCCATTAAATTTCAGCCAAGATGTGATTTTCAATTGGGCCACACATGCCAAACAATTCAAATTTTGATAACAATTACACTAACAACCAACTTAATATTAATCATGATGTGGAGGTGCCAGTGTTGGACTGGGGTGGATAAAGTCAGAAATCACACGTCACCTGGTTATAGTCCAACAGGTTTATTTGAAATCACAAACTTTCAGAGCTTGTGATTTCAAATAAACATTTTGGACTATAAACTGGTGTCATCTGACTTCTGACTTAATATTAATCAGTTGGGGTCATTGTGTGGTTCACTTAAGTGTGCTAGAAAATATTCAGACACAGGACTCCTATTCTTTATAAACAGAATAAACATGTCCGCATTGTGCCTTTTCAACTTTCTTGGGGAGCAGCCATTCCCTGATGCAGAGTCAAGCTGCCAATCAATCAGTACCTTCTTCTCACTCAGTATAAATTGCTGCCCCCTCTGAGATTTGGCATTCCTGTGATTTTGTCCTGATGAGAGCAAGATGTAAACTGCTTTGACGGTGTATCTCTTATCAACAATACTCAAGATCTGTACTACCAAATGAGAATTTTACAAATTATTTCTCAAAACATTTGTTCTGTTAGATCTAACTTCAGATTGCTTCATAGGCTTCAGGTTCCTGGGACAAGACTGTACGTGTATGGGATTCAAGGAATGGACACCTGATCTTTATTCTGAAGGAGCACAGTGCCCGGGTGATGGCTCTATCATTCTCCAGAGATGCAATTCTTCTGGCGACAGCAGCAGGAGATGAGATGGTGAACATGAAGTGATTGACTTGTGTTGGAATTCTTGTTGTTCATAGACAGTAAGGCTGACTCCCTCTCACCTTGTTCTCATAGATTCGTGCATGGGATTGTGAAGATGGGATGTGCAAGAAGATCCTTAAGGTAATAAACGTCCATGTCTTTGTTGAATCTATTTGATATGAACTGTTTGCTACTGAGATATTCAGTGGTCAGTTTGAACTGATTAGAAATGCACTTTTAGAAAAAAAAGGCTTTAAATGTAATCTGGGCCTCAGTTTGAGATTATTATAATAGAAGATTCACCAATGTTTGACAATTCTCACTCCCCTTCCTCACCGCCAGCAAAATTAATGAACCTTTAATCATGAGATCAGTATAGAACACATCAATTCCTAACTTTGTTCATGTTCTCATCTGAACAGTGAATTTTCTTCATTGAAGATTGATAATCTTTTCTTTCTTTTCTTAGTGTGAGTTGGAATTCATCTTCTGTTGCCAATTTTCTCCTTCTGAAACCCTTCTGGTTGCAGGAACATCCGATTAAATACTGACAATAACAAAGACACATGAATCTATTATCACCATAGATGATGCAACACCAATCCAACATCAAGTGGGTTACTGAAAGAAATCTGTTCATTTCTAAATAATATTGTAATAGCTACTCAACCAAACAATTTTATTGTTAAACATGCAATCATGTATGCGTTGATATTAGAATTAAAATATACTTTGTATTAATTAATTAATTCAACTGCAAGTGTAAAATCCTTACAAATTTGGGTGAATTCATGGCAAAACATGACATTTTTACATTCTAACCCCTTACAGAAGAAATTTTGGATTTCAGGATTGCCACATTGAACAAATGCCATCAAGTACTTTCCTAGGGAAAACAAATGAGCATATAACCTTCCCAAATTACAAATATTGTCTTCTATTGTCATGACTTTAGTCTGTACATTCATCTCACATTGTAAAATGCAATTTGCTTTCAATGTCAGAAAGTTGTGGGTTCAAGTATCACTTCAGATATTTGAGTGCATTTTCTGGGTTGTCATATGAGGCAGTACTGATGGAAGTGCTACAGTATTATAGAATAACGGAATCATACTTCAGCCCATCAAGTTTGGACTAACAAATACTAATCAAAATCTACTCTAGTCCCACTTTCCAGCACTTGGCTCACAGGCTTGAATGTTATAACATTTCAAGTGCTCATCCAAACCCATCTGATCATTCTGTCTATATCCTTCTGTAATCTAAGACCTTCTTCCTGACTAATAACAACCTGACCAATCTTATGTCATCTGCAAACTTACTTATCATTCCTTCCACATTTTTTTCCACATTGTTTACATATGTCACAAACAATAAGAGACCCAACACTGATCCTAGTGGTCCATCACTGGACATTGGCCTCCAGTCACACTAACAGCCTTCTACATCCATTGTCTGTCTCCAATCACTAAGCCAATTTTAGATCCAACTTGCCAAATTACCCTGGATCCCATATGCTTTTATCTTCTATATCAGTGTCCCATATGTGACCTTGTCAAAGGCTTGCTAAAATCTATATAAACCATATCAACTGCATCAATCATATCTACAAACTTATTCACCTCCTTGAAAAATTCATTCAAATTTGTTTGGCATGACCTCCCTCTGACAAAGCCATGTTGACTATTCCAGATCAAAACAAGTGGAGACTAATTCTTTTCTTCAGATTTTTCTCCAGTAGTTTCCCTACCACTGACTTGAGACTCACTGATCTGTAATTGCCTGGTTTATCTTTACCACCCTCTTGAAAATTGGAACCAGATTAGCCATCTTTAGTACTCTGGCACCTTACCTGTGGCCAGAGATGAACTAAAAATTTGGGTCAGAGCCCTTGTAATTTCCTCCCTTGTCTCCCATAGCAGCCTGGGATACATCTCATCTGGACCTGGGTATTTCACCACCATTAAGCCCACCAAAACCTCTAATACCTGCTCACTTCCTATGTCAAACTGTTCAAGAAACTCACAGCGACTCTTCCTGAATTCTCTACCTACATCCTCCTTCTGCAAACTGAAAATAAATGTGAATTACTCATTTAATAGCCTGCCAATGTCCTCCAGTTCCATGCACAGATTACCCCCTTGGTCCTAATAGGCCCAACTCTTTCAATGGTTATCCTCTTCCCCTTGAAACACTTATCAAATATCTTGGGATTCTCCCTAATCTTATTTGTCAATTTTTTTCATGCTCCTCTTTGCTCTCCTTATTGCTTTCTTAAGATCCCCCCTTGTGCTTTCTGTACTTCATTAGGCCTCCAATGATTTGCTTCCTTTATACTCGTTAAAGGCCTCTATTTTCTTTCTTATCCAGTCCTGAACATTCCTAGGCATCCACGGTTCTCTGGCTTGTTACTCCCACATTTCACCCTAAAGAGAACATGTTGAGTTTATACTTCCAACAATTCCATTTTGAATGTCGCCCACTTTGCACCTGTAGATTTATCGAGAAGTAACTGTTCCTAGTCTATTTTGGCCACATCCTGTCTTATTTTAATAAAATCTACCTTCCCCCAATTAAAAATCCTTTTTTGCAGACCATCCTTTTCTTTTCCTATTACAAAATATGTGGTGTTGTGCTCTATATCGTTAAAATGCTATCCCACTACCACCTTGAATACTGTCCTTGTTGGACCAATCTATATGTTGATATACAAAGCTCTCCTGAATACATTTCAAGAAATCTATCTCCACTAAACCTTTTACATTAAAACTTTCCAAATTAATGTTGAGGAAGATGAAATCCACTCATTTAATCACTTTATTATTGTTTTTACACACATCAGTGAATTGTCTAAATATCTGCTCTATTGCACACTGGCTGTTTGGGGCCCATAATACAGTCCCAGCAGTGTGACTGCCCTTTTTAATTCCTACCTCTCTACTCTCAAAAACTCATTTGAAGACCTTTCCAAGATATTATCTCTCCTTACTGCACTAACTGACTCCTTAATTAATATTGTGACTCCTTAATTAATAGCGGGACAGTGACAAGACGAAGGTCATGGTACATACGGGCACCAACAATATAGGTAGAATGAGGAATGAGGTTTTTGATCAAGAATTTAGGGAGCTAGGACATAGACTAAACAGCAGCACCTTAAAGTTGGTAATCTCTGGATTACTCCTGGTGTCACATGCTTGTGAATACAGAAACAGGAGAAAAAGCCAGATGAATGCATGGCTCAAGAGTTGGTGCAGGAGGGGAGGTCTTAGATTCCTGGATCACTGGGAAGGTTTTACACCCTTCCTTGTCCTGCCTAGAGATCCTATACCCTCTCCCTCAACCATATCTCTATGACGACAACAACATTGCAATTCCATGTGCCAAACAATACTTTTAGTTTATCTGTCTTACCTATAATACTCATAGCAGCAAACTAGAGGTCATTCCAATATTTTTAACTTATCTGTCTTACCTATATTACCCCTAGCAGCAAAGTAGAAGTCATCCAGCCTGACATTACTTCCTCGAAACTTAACACTGCTGAATTCCCTCTGTCTCGGCCCTTTTACTAAAGTACGTGGTGTTCCTTATATGTTAACACTCTGTGTCCCTTCCCCCTGCTGCATTAGGTTAAATTCCTCCCAATTGGACTAGCAAACCCACCCACACGGATGATGGTCACATTCTGATTCAGGTGCAATCCAATCCCACTTGTACAGGTCCCACCTTCTCCATAAACCTTCCCAGTGATCCAGGAATCTAAGACCTCCCTTCCTGTACCAACTCTTGAGCCATGCATTCAACTGGCTTTTTCTCCTGTTTCTGTATTCACAAGAATGTGACACCAGGAGTAATCCAGAGATTACCAACTTTAAGGTCCTGCTGTTTAGTCTATGTCCTAGCTCCCTAAATTCTTGATCAAAAACCTCATTCCTCATTCTACTTGTTGGTACCCGTATGTACCATGACCTTTGTCTTGTCACTGTCCCGCTTCAGAATGCCCCACAGTCAAACTAGTGTCTTATACAAGCCCAACATAACCTCTCTGCTATTGTACTCTATGCTCCTATCAGTAAAACCTAGGATGTGCTTTTTCAACAGCTCCCTCAACATGCCCTACCACCTTCAATGATATATATACATGCAGGTTCTTCTGTACCTGCACTTCTTTTTGATTTGTACTCTTCATTTTATATTGTCTCTCCATGCTCGTCCTACCAAAATGTATCACCTCCCACTTCTGTGCATTGAACATCATCAGCCACCCATCCACCCATTCCCTGAGTCCAAAGAACGTTCATTAATCATTATTCCCTGCTTCCTGTCACTCAGAGTTTTGTATCCATGTTGCTGTTTGACCCTGTTATTTTATTCCATGAGCTTTAATGTGGCACACATGTCTGTCATGCAACATGCTATCAGATGCCTTCTGGAAGTCCGTGCACATCACATCAGTACTATTGCTCTGATTAGCCAATATTTCCTGAGAGGTCACAGATTTAAACTGATTTGCAGAAGAAGCAAATGTGATGTGAGATTTTTATTTCACAAATGGATGCTTCAGACCTGGAATGCCATGCTTGGAAATGTGATGGAGGCAGGTTAAGTTGAAGCAATCAAGAAGGCATTGGATAATTATTTGACTAGAATCGACGTGCAAGTGAATGAGAAAAGGCAAGAGAATGGTATTGAGTTATGATGCCTATTTGCAGACACAATGGCTTGATGCTTCCTTTTGTGCCATATCACTTTGTGATTCTGGGAATATACCTTGACTATGCATGAACCATCTTATCTTTTGAAAGTAGTGCATTGCAAAGTTTTATTTTTCCTGCTAGACATTGACACCAATGTCCATTCTGACTCCATTTGTATTGATTTTCCCCCAGTTAATTATTTTTATTCTGGATTGTTCATTATCCTTTTCCATAGTTACTCTAAACCTGACAATACAGTGATCACTAACCCTCAAATGTCCCGCCATTTTCACTGGATCTACTTGCCCCACTTTATCTCTAAGAACCAGGTCTAGTAGTGCTTTCTTTCCTGTTAGACTGTAAACATATTGCTGCAGAAAATTCTCCTGAACACTCTAGAAACTCTTGTCCCTTTTCTGCCCTTTACATTACTACTTTTTACAGCCCATACTTGGATAATTAAAGTTCCCCACAATAACCACACTACCATTTTTGACCTCTCTGTAATTTCCTTGCAAATTTGTTCCTCAACATCCTTCCCACTTATGGTGACCCATAGGCTATACCTAGCAATGTCATTTGTTTCTTAGCTTGTCATCGAACTAAGAGGGAGTAATTACATTCAGACATCAAAAAGCCTGCAAAACAGGAGAGGTCTCTCTCTCTCTCTTTTGTCCTGAAAGAAAACAAACACTCAAAAGGCTCTGAAAAGAAGAATTTCTAACTCAAGAAAAGACATAGGGCCAACTGACTGGCTTTATAATTGACAATCTTCTGCAGGTGACAGTGATGTATTATCACAAAACCAAAAAGAACTGTGAGAAAGTTTATTTCACCTTTGCAGTTTGGACTTTTGATCTAAGAATTTCTTCCTTTTTAACTAATTTTTCACCCATTATATTTCTGTGGAATTGTCTGTCTTGTCTTTATTTGTGACTGAATGTATGTACGTTCGGGTTTAAATGGGGTATAGTTTATATTTGCATACTGGTATTTAACAATCCATTTACCAATTCATTAAAGGATAAGTTTGTTTGTAATTAATAAGTATTTTTCTTGTTTAATCAATGAAACCTGGTTGAGTTTATTTTATCTTAGCTAATGATCAAAGTCAAGCAAATTAGCTATTCAGGAGCAAATTACTGTAGATGCTGGAATCTGTACTGAAAACAAAAAGTGCTGGAGATCACAGTGGGTCAGGTGGCATCCATGGAGACAAAGCAAACTAACATTTCAAGTCTAGATGAAGTCTTCAGAGAAGAGTCATCTAGACTCGAAATGTTCGCTTGCTTTCTCTCCATGAAATTAACTATTCAGTTGGTTCAGTTGGCCATTTATACATTCTTGATGACTTGTGGAATAGTGGTGCTCAATCATCGGTGCACTCTTCCCAACAGGGGCATGATATTTATAACACTTACCTTTTAACTGTATTCTTGATTATCACTGGGGAACATAGAACATAGAACATAGAACATTACAGCGCAGTACAGGCCCTTTGGCCCTCGATGTTGCGCTGACCTGTGAAACCAATCTGAAGCCCATCTAACCTAAACTATTCCATTATCATCCATATGTTTATCCAATGACCATTTAAATGCCCTTAAAGTGGGCAAGTCTACTATTTTTGCAGGCAGGGCATTCCACGCCCTTACTACTCTCTGAGTAAAGAACCTACCTCTGACATCTGTCCTATATCTATCACCCCTCAATTTAAAGCTATGTCCCCTCGTGCTAGCCATCACCATCCAAGGAAAAAGGCTCCCACTGTCCACCCTATCTAATCCTCTGATCATCTTGTATGTCTCTATCAAGTCACCTCTTAACCTTCTTCTCTCTAACGAAAACAGCCTCAAGACCCTCAGCCTTTCCTCATAAGACCTTCCCTCCATACCAGGCAACATCCTGGTAAATCTCCTCTGCACCCTTTCCAATGTTTCCAATTCTGGGATGTTTTTAATTGACTTTTCAAATTATATGCTTCACATTCTCCCAGGGAAATAATGGATAGAACACAGCAAAGTAACATATTTAGAAGATGATTTCAGATATGAATGCTACTTGAAATAATGAGGCAAATAATTGATATTGAACACACTGCAAGACAGACCTTAAGAACATAGCTGAGATCTCCCAATTACAAATATGCCACCAAGTGCAAGGATATATTCTCATTTCAACCCTGTACTTAAGTATCTGTCTTTGGAATAATTTTATTTCTGTGCCACAGGATGTCACAGTTATGATGTGAGAAGCTTCCTCAAGTAAGCAGTACTTGACTCTGTTAAGTGGATGTTGTGGAGAATAAGCTACACATTTGAGATAATTAGAGATTGGGAAAGAAGTCAGGAACAGATAGCTGCTGCAAATACCTAACAAATTATTTTTCAATCTTTAGACTCAGTAAAGAAATATTTGAATCTATTTCAGAAAGGGCACATTTCTATGAATTACGCCCATTAAAAACAAATGCTGTTTACTCTCAAGTCTGGAGCTGCTGTATTGCTGAACCATGAGACCCAGTAACACAACATCTTGTTGTTTTTCTATTGGCTTAATTGTGAGCAGGGTATGATGGCTGCCTGATTAACATTTTAATCCATTCTGAATACATTTTTTCCCATCCACTAATTGCTTTATTGTCAACACTTTATTAGCAAATTGACTTCAGCATTAGCAACACGGGGCTCTTTTTGTTTAGTGGTATGTGTCCCTATGTCTGCAACAAATGGTCTGGGTTCAAATCCAACTGCCTTGGAAGTATTCCATAACATGTCAGTTTGATTAAAAGTATTTTAAAAAACCTTCCCATTCACCCACCTCTACCATGGAGCTGTAAAACATCTAGACATAGTTTATATGATATCATGAAGGTTCATGAATATATTACTATATTTTGGGAACATGAGTTCTGAAGTGGTGGATAGCCTGTATGGTTGATTTGTGTTTCTATATTGTGTGTATGAAGAAGCGAGACACAGTTTTATTTTTATTTTTGAATTCTGTGACTGATAGCAGGATCTCAGGAAGTTTGTAGAAACATGTGTTTATATTGAAGGTTTACAGCCTTGGTAGAGCTTGAGGTGCATAGTTCAGTGCATTAGAAACAATGATAGGAGAATTGAAAAATTGGACTATTGCCAAGCAGCAAGCTGTTCAATGATACAGAGAGAGAGACAGAAATAAATCCATTTAGAAAGGTTGCACATGTGGGATTCTTTCAGAGACAGAGGCAGGTCATTCAGAGACAAAAGACCTGCAACAGCAAAAATACAGATTAACTGTCTTCAAAACAGTCAGGGCAAAAGAAAAGTCTTAGGTGGCTTAAAGTTAGTAAGAGGAAAGATCCAAAAACAGAAGCTGTGAAGAAGAGTTACAGGGCCCACGTTAAGAAATAGGCTAAGTGTGTTAGTAGATTGTTTAAAGGTCTCAGGAAGGGACATTAAGTAAAGAAATAGCACTGAATAAAAGCTGAAGTTTGCCAAAGAAAAAGCAATTACAACTATGCCCATTGAACATGGAAGTAGGGACAGGTTCACCCTTCACTAAAGTTTCAGCATTTTAAGCATTAAGGTTGTTGGTGACAGAGAAAGAGTTTAATATCTATTTCTAATATTTCTATTAAGACTATTTCAAGTAATGTTTGTGTAGTGTGATACACTCTGCTTTTTCCTTTTTGTGTAATAAACATTTATGTTCTTTTGTTAAAAATACATTGGCAGCTTCTTTTGAATATGTTCAGCGACTGACTAGCAGAGCAAGCAAATTACAAAAATTAAACTTATGATCCATCAAGCCAAGTTTAATTCTGGGATTTGCTTTTCCATTGTTATCATGGGCTAGGACCATAACAATTAATGAATCAATTAAGATGTGAATTGATATTATAATTTACATTTCTTAATACTGCCTCATGCTCAACTCCTCCATGACTTCTGAATCCTGTTTCATAAAGATATATAATGTTTTTATTTGCATTGTAACATATGATAGAAGAGTTTTATGGTTTGACTGGTTTATTTTAGGTCTGTATTTTTGCCAAATCCCAAAGAGTGCTCAGCAGTTCAAGAAATTATTCACCTTATGTCATTTGCTTTCTCTTTCACTTCCAAAAATCCAAAAGCTTCCCTAAGAGCCTGACAATGCTCAGAATATAGTTTAAACCACTTAGGATGTATTAATTAATGGGTGCATTATCACGTTTGCATTATTTGTCCCTTCTGAATAATGGGTATCCTAGGCAAAGAAAAGGGGTAAGTTAAATAACCTGCTTTTTTTCTAACATGTGGCTGTCTTTGGTGCAGCGGAAACTGTATTGTTCTGAAAACCAGCCTCTTTTCTGTCAAAAATAATTAATGTGAGCTCAACACTGAATCATACTTGGTTAACTATCACCATGACTTTGTCTACTATCAGCATCTTCAGTTTCCAAATTCATCTTCTCATTTAACAACAAATAGAAATTGCAACTATCAATAATATGTTTAAACTCCAAAATTTTATTCAGGTATGCAATAATATTTGACAAGATTAATAGTAAAATGGGAGGATGCAATTTAATGACCTTGTTCATGGGGGCATTAAATCAGGCAGGAGAGTGGTTAGTGAGGATCCGACTGTCTTCCTGTCTCTTTCCCAATTAAGTCTGTCACCTGAAGGATCGTGGGCATTGTCTGGTTCACTGCCAACTGAGCCCTTTGACTGAGCAATTAAAGCCTACTTATCGACTTCACCAGCCACTCATCCAGAGCCAAGCCTGTGGGAAGCCCAAGAAGGAAATAATGTATTGCAAACTTTAAGGGTAAGAAAGGTGAAAGGGGTAATCTTTTAATGTCGGATTTATGACCCTGGCATCAGGAAGTGGGTTGCCAGTTGAGAACCAACCCCTTTCTCTTGCTGAACCCCATCCCTACTGTAGCCTCCATTCTGTGACTACCATCACTCACCTGTGGCGTGGCTCCCTCATAACCATGGGCTGTGGGTGGCTACCTCCCCAGTGGTGCTTGTAATTCTTAACCGGTGGGACTTCCGATCTCAGGATCCTTGATCCCAGAGAAGACCCGCCACTGCCCAGTTACTTGCCTAATTTCCTGAAAAAAAGGTATGTAGGGATCTTCCAGTTCACCTACCAGTGGGCAAGACTATTGTCAATCACATTAAATTTCCTGCTACAAATCAAAAAAAATTCACATGGTGTACAGGAGCCACTGTTTCATACTTGGCTTCTCTTGGTGTCAGTGTTTAGGGTCCTGTGCCACATAACTGAACTGCAAATATGTCCCAACATTGAAAGGGTCTAGGCTTTCACTTTGACACAGAACACAAACCATCTCAGATTTTTTGAGAGCTCATCAAACAACAGCACTAGCGTCATTAGTCATTAATCATTTATAAACTTTTCACTCCGTCTTCAATAGAAAAATGACCCCTATAAGCAAACTAAAAATCAGAAGTCACTTGGAGTTAATAAAGTTATTCAATTTTTTTTTGCTTGGATAACATAATCAAAGTAAACCTTTTTTTGCTTATGGGAAGTCATAGTTGCAAATCTATGGGTAGGATATAGGTAGGAAACTGCACATTATCTGCCCCTTCCCTTGGAGCCATCAGCAAAAGAGTCCAAGGCTCCAGTTTGGAATTTTAGTGGACCTTTCTGTCCAAACTGGGATGATCAGGAGCCCTCTAGCAGCAGCTTTCTTATCCTTGGTTTGGGCCTTTAAAACGATCCAACTGGCTTCCTTTCCACATTATCCAGTTCTGTCTATTGGCTAGATTTCCAGAAAATCAATTTCACAGAATCATAGAGTGCTTAGATGAGGAAGAATTCTTTGACCAGTCTAAAAACACTGTTATCCCATTCAAAAATGTTTATTACCTTATATTTGTTCTCCTGCTCCTGATTTGCCAGTCTGCTCATATCAAGTGTACTCCACCTCCTTCTGCATTTATTGACCTCTATTTAGTCAGTTAGCTTTGAGGCTTGTGTCCTACGTGCTGCTCTATTCTGAATGCTGGAGTTTTTGTGCAACTTTCTCCCTGTTTACCATTTTAATTAGCTCAGACTAATTTAAAGAGAATGGGTTCAGCAGTTGTGTGAATACATTGCCAATTAATGGAAAAGGAATGATATACAGGTCCTGAGAAGAAGACAATGATTTTCAACAGAGAATAAAAGCAAAATATTTTCCAGGCACCAGGGTATTTGTAGGTAGTGCAGAAGTAATGGGCAGAGACAAAGAGCGGAATAGGCTTAAGAGATAGAAGAGAGAATGGAGATGAAGGAATCAAAATAAATAAAATTCAAGAAAAAGTAGTTTTAATGTACAAAAAACTCCATATACTTCTGGATGAGAGAATGTAAGACACAATTGAGATAGGATAGCAAATTTGGTACTAACTAAGGCAAGAACCTTACACAAATTTCCACCAATTTCTGAGTTTATTTTAGATGGTCACAATGCAATATTTTCTTTTGTATGTTCTTATATCTCTTAACTGAATTATAGGTTAGATCATTGACTAAAAGTGGTCCCTTATTTAAGTAAGCCAGCTTTTGTTTCATTAGTAATGAAGACTGTCTATTAGTCGATATCAGTACCTCCCACTCACTTACACTGTTCAATGTCTTTTCCACCTTATTTGCTGATTTTTCCCCTTGTGGCCTTTGCTCGCCGGACCTTGGACTATGTGATGTGTATGCGCCATGACAGGGTTTAGCTCCATTGACAGCTAAGCTCTGCATTGTGTCTGTTGGATCAGTGGCTGTCGGTAATTTGTGTGTATGATAACTTTGTATCATTATATAATTTATTTAGCATGTAATTGTGTTCAGATTTCTTTGACACAAAATACCAACAGTTGTTTTTCCAAAACATTCATTTCCATTTCTTTTGCTTTGTAATGCAATGCCTGACAACACAATGATTTCTTGGTTTTCCCTCCTCATTACTTTTTCAATCTTTCTGTTGCCCTTATTAGTTTAATTGAACCAAGAAGGTGTTGTTGATCTGGAAGGATTGAACAGACTGGCTGTCTTTTCTCTGGAAAAAAGAAGTTTGGAGGGTAATCTGTTAGAGGGCTTTAAGATTATAATGGGTAGAAATAAAGAACAAAAGCTAAGGGCTGGAAACATAAAAAAGTCATTAATAAACTAAAAAAAAAAACTTAGGAGGCAACTCTTTTCCCAGAGAGTGATTTAATGTATCTGGATTAGAATGAGGTTAGATGGATGAAGTTTGATGGGATGAAATGATGAAGATGGGAGAAAGTTTATATGACTCTAGCATTGGTTCTTTTGAGATGAATGGCCCACTTCAGTGCTTTAAGTATTGTGAAACATTTTAAGAAAGAATGGGTGTGATACCAAAGCTGCTGACATTGCAATTTTTCAACATCAAACGTCCTGGTACATTAACGTTTTAGTTTTATTGTTATTTAAGTGGAGATATAACATTGATTTTTAAGCTGTGATTCAAGAAGATGTGATCTTGGGGTATGAGCTTATTTAGTGTGTATCCGACAAAATAAAATTTTAAAATGCAACAATAGATATTTTCTAATAAATCTGTCCAAAGATGTTATTACACAGCTCTGGATCAGGTGACAACACTATGTTACAACCACTAGGCAGCAGCAGAACTCCATATTAAACATAGTGACAGCTGCTGTTTGCGTTGACTTGTTCAGCATGCAGTGACACAGTGTGTGGAGACTTTGATGTGTCATGTCTTTGTTCTTATTTGTAAATTTCTACAGAGGAGATTTATCTCAAATGTTGGCAATAGGAAAAGCTGTAAATAACTGGAAGCTTTTTCCACAGGCTGAAGGTAAATAGAAGGTCTGAACTCCTCACTGCTGAGACAAGCCTTTGGCAGAAACTGGGAAAACGCAACACTCCTGTACTCTTTAGTCTAAAGATCATCCCCATCTGCACCAAAAAAATCCCTAAAATATCATTTGTCCTTAGTATGGTTCAGCATTTGCATCTGGAAGAGGTATGAGGGATGTTTGGTAAGATTGGTTGTCTTCAGATTACCTTTTATACTGGTCACACAATTAATCCACAATTAATGAACTGTGAAGGCAATTATATTGTATACAATACCCAGAGGAGTTACTGGGTCATGAGCTAGTTTTAGGTTAAAAATGAAAATTCACCCTTTTACTTTTTCGATATTGAGAAAAAAGAACCTTTCTAACATAAAGAGTTGCTACCATCTGGCACTGCCTAAAGGGTGTTGGAAAGCATCATTAATGGTAAATTTCAAAAGGGACTTGTAAATATACTTGAAAATAATGCATTGGCAGGGTTGTGGGAAAGAGGCAAGAGATCAAGACAAATAGGAAAGTTCTTGAGAACTGGCACAGAGATGATGGCTTTGAAACCGCTTTTTCTGAGCTGTGAGATTATAACATTCCGAAAATTATTAAATATTCTGCATCTTAAGCTACTATATACAAAAATGTGCAGCTGGATGTCATCAGTCTGAACTGTAGGCAGAGCATGAACCTAACCTTTGTCCTTGTTTATAGAGAAATTGGGTTTTGTCAGTCAGACCCTTCATTGTGTACACAAGAATAGCCATTAAAAAATGATCACCTCAAAGGATTGAAAGACTGTTGTGTACAGATCAAAGTTCTCTAGACTGGGGAGATGTTTCTCCCTGTTCCACTACTCAGTCCAACACCAGGTCAGTTGCAGAAATCCAATAAAGCACTCTCGCTCCACAACTGCAACATTGGGCAGAATCTTTTGAGACTAAGTGCAGAGGCAGAGCCTAAAAGCAAGATCCTGTTGTTCAGGGGAGGGTCACAGCTCTCAAATGTATTCTCAGATTGTTACATATGTACTCACATATAAAATGCCAAATTTTATAGGCAGGCAGGCAGGCAGGAGGCTCTGCTCTTCCGGGGTCCAACTTCTGGGTGCCTTATGTAAACACACTGTCTGGAACCCAGGAGTGTCACTCAAACTCTGTTCATCAGATCTGCCCACTTTTGGATATATCATAGAGTGTGCCTTGGTGATTCTTCCCTTAATGTTCTCCAGAAAGTTGTCCACAGATTTTCCCTAGGAATGGCAACACAACATCGTGCCAACTGACAAAAGCAGCCTTGACTGAGCTTGCTGTGGAGGTCAGGGCTCAAGAAAGCCTGGGTCCAGTGCTACAATGGGATGAATGATCTGCTGTCATGATCTGTGGCTTGTTGACCTGATCAAACTTCATCTTTTCCATTGTAAGTATTTGTGCAAAGAAATGGCTTGAGTATGATTGATCCAAGTTACTGGAGAAGGTTGTAATCACTGGAGCTTGGAGGAAGAAGTCTACCTCATCAGGTCCATATCTCGTAAATATACAGTCCAGTTTAACACATGTGTTTTCTGTTTTTGCTTAACAGTTGCAGTGGCTTGGGGTATTAATGAGTATTCACGGAATACTAATGGATTCTGTTTCACAAAACAAGCTGAAAATTTCTGAGGACTAAATAGCAAAACTTTAACCTTCTGCATTAGGGTGGGTCCAGCCAATTCCACCCATTCTCCAAACTGTAACCAACTGTACCAATCCAACAATTTTTGTGTCTGGTGCCTGCAATCCCATGAGTTTATAAACTATTGCCAAGCTGTTGGCAACTTGATGTTGTGGGGTTCTTACATTCTTGTAACTAATTAAGGCAGGTCACATGTTTTAGATCGTCTCCTTGCTATTGAGACAAATTTCCACTTTTTTATTATCTGGAGTGCATTTGAATCCAAATCCCAGAAGCAAAAGAGCTATGGTATGGATAAATGCTTCTTTAGATCCAACTCAGAGCATAAATTGAAAACTGGCTTTGTGACAGTTATGAGGTTTATAAAGTTACTTTGTTTCAGAAACGTATTTTTGGTTTAAGGTAAAAGGCAAGGGCCATATGACCCTATTCTGAAGTCTAATTGACCTATCAAGCCTACTTAGATATTGAAATTTGGCCGGGTAGTTTTACTGGGAAGAAGGTGCAAATTGTTTACACTTGTAGACGTTGGTAGTACGCTTGTGTGCTAACAGTAGATAGACCAAGAGCCTCCAAAATTCTAGAAAGAAGTAAAAATATTGAGTTGTAAACAGTGATTAAACTGTTAATTGACTTCCAAGATAATAGAGAATTGGGCTATCAAGGATAGCTTATCAGTATTTCTATCCGGATACATCCTAAATTAATCTTGTCCTTTTTGCCAGCATTTGGCCCATCCTTTTAAACCCTCCCTATTCATCTACCCATCCAGATGCCTTTTAAACGTTGTAATTGTATCAGCTCCACCACTTCCTCTAGCAGTTCATTCCACACATGCACCACCCTCTGCGTGAAAAATTTGCCCCTGAGGTCCCTTTTAAATCTTTCTCTTCTCTAAACCCTTGCCTTTTAGTTTTGGACTCCCCAGTCCTGGGGAAAAGACCTTGGCTATTCACCATATCTATGTCCCTCATGATTTATAAACTTCAATAAGGTCACCCCTCAGCCTTTGATGCTCCAGGGAAAACAGACCCAACATATTCAGCCTCACGCTATAGCTCAAACCCTCCAACTCTGGAAACATCTTTGTAAATCTTTTCTGAACTCTTTCAAGTTTCACAACATCCTTCCCAAAGCAGGGAGACCAGAACTGTATGCAGTATTCCAAAAGTGGCCTAACCAATGTCCTGTACAGCTGCAATATGACATCCACCTCCTATTCTCAATGCTCTGACCAATAAAGACGAGCAAACTGAACACCTTCTTCACTATCCTGTCTACCTGTGACTTTACTTTCAAGGAACTATGAACCTGTACTCCAAGGTCTTTTTTTTCAGCAACACTGTCCAGGACCTTATCATTAAGTGTATAAGTCCTGCCCTGATTTGCCTTTCCAAAATGCAGCACCTTGCATTTATCTAAATTAAAGTTCATCTGCCACTCCTCGGCCCATTGGCCCATCTGATCAAGATCCTGTTGTATTCTAAGGTAACCTTCTTCACTGTCCATTACACCTCCAGTTTTGGTGTCATGCGCAAATTTACTAACCATACCTCCTACGTTCACATCCAAATCATTTCTATAAATGACAAAAAGCAGTGGACCCAGCACCAGTCCTTGTGGCACTCCACTGGTCACAGGCCTCCAGTCAGAAAAACAACCCTCCCTCACCACCCTCTCTCTCCTGCCTTCGAGTTAGTTCTGTACCCAAATGGCTAGTTCCCCTTGTTTCCATGTGATCTAACCTTGATAACCGGTCTACCATGCGCAACCTTATCGAATGCCTTACTGAAGTCCATACAGATCATGTCCACTGCTCTGCCTTTATCAATCCTCTTCATTACTGCTTTCAAAAATTCAATTAAGTAGGACAAGATTTCCCATGCACAAAGCCATGTTGACCATCTCTAATCAGTCCTTGCCTTTCCAAATACATGTAAATCCTGTCCCTCAGGATCTCCCCCAATAAATTGCCCACCAATGATGTCAGGTTCACTGGTCTATTGTTCTCTGGCTTTTCCTTACTGCCTTTGTTAAATATGATTCACATTGCCATGGAAATGAGTTTTGAGTGTGGAAGAGCTTATAAGACACTCCATAAAACTCTCATATGCAGTCTCTTAGAGTCTGGGAGAGGAATGTGCAGCTGTAAGTTAAAAATTTCTGTGGTTCATCATGTAGGAATACAACTTGGAGTTCCTAGTCAGGTTGGAAGGACCAATTTTGTAGGGAATTAAAATGAGGCTGAAAGATTTAGCCAGAAAGGAACTCACAAAGTGAAAGATTGCCCTAGAGTTAATGTTTCTAGTCTGGGAAAGGAGAAGATCGGAAGTAAATCCCCTGGAGCTAAGAAACATATTGGACTGGTTCAGGGAGAATTTGAGGCCTACTTAAAAGGGCAGTAAAATATATACCTTATAGTAGAAAGTTTTGATTGTGCCAAAAGTTCCATTCTCTAGTTCAAAGTACAAGTCCCTAGAAAGATAGTGTTTTGTCAATAGTACTATCAGTCTTTTGTTATAAGAAATGTTTTAAAATGTGAAATCTTGTTGAGTTATTCTTTCAGCTATTAATAGGAAGTTTGAAATTCTTTTTAAAAGCTATTAGTTTCCAAAAGGACTGTGATAAATTGCTCTCACCACAAGTTAAATGTTGGAAGTGTATCATTTCACAATGACATTCTGGCAAATATCAAGAGAGGCACATTGAAATTTTTACTTCAACTCACTGAGCCACTCATCTCTTAGAGATAATTGCTTCAGTGTGGAAATAAATAGCAAAATGGACAAGTCTTTTAAATTTCTTGATGATCCGTTGCATAACACTGTGGTTTGAATTATTCCAGAATTCCTACAGAAGAATAGTCACACAGTGTTTTCATGCTAGTACCAATATTTGCAGCAACATTGTTTACTCTATTTCCACCTTCCAGAAGCAAAAACTGATCTGGGGTCATGACAGCAGAAGAGCCTTCTGCCCATTACTTAGATCTGTTGCAACAAAGACACCTGCAGGACATTTTGAGCCTATTCTATCTTGTCTTCAAATGAAGGGCCAGCCAAACCATGTGGCATAACAGTGTGAGTTTGATATTGAGCAAAAACAGCTTAAATCTATTCATTCACAAGGTTTACACATTTTAATAGAAATTTGTGAAATTCCTACAACTAAAAGTTTACAGGGTTACAAGAGACAGGCCAAGACATGTGCGAGAGGTGGTGCGTGTCACATGTGTCAATACGCAAGTGACAAGATGCAGTTTTATATCAATGATTCCTTCATGACCATTTCCTGACCTTAGTTGAAGACTTTAAATAGGGATAAAAACAATTGAAAGCTATTGTCACTGAGAGGTGAGCATTGGAGCAAACTTTACATTTTTAAAAAAAATATACATAGTGAGCACTTGTCATGATACTAGAGAGCGATTGTACAATGGCTAAAGGCGGTCAGCCTTCACTTTGAATATTTGAACACAGACATGCCAGAGACAGAGAGGCCCAATGCTGAGATGAATCAATCACTCTGTCATGTACTTGAACTGGTTGCTGTTTGATTGTCTTCTGTTTCTCTCCCAGATTACTCATAGAACTATGCCACTCAAAAAACAGCTGCACACTCAGCATTACTGTTGTATGAAAGACATTAGTCCCCATAACATTTGTGTCTGGTGCATATTTTCCATTTTAAATATTGAAGTGGTGCCTTGCTTGTATTCAAAAGGGAAAATCTATCTATTCACAAAACATCCTTTATCTTGTCACTGTTGCTTGAGGGGTTAAGGGATAAATGTCACTGCTGGTGAAAGGCCATAAGGCTGACTGGGGGCAGTGGCCCTGGTTATTGTGCTCAATGGAGTGTGTTGTTTGTCAGGCTTGTAGTGCAGACTGCTGGGGAGAGATTTGTCTCATGCATCATACTAGTCCTCATGAAACTGTGAATGGGATCAGTGTTCTGTCATCTACTTATTATTCGGCAGTATTGCTGCCACAGAGATGCCGCCTCCTTCACAGTGATGGCCGACAGTAGGACAAAGGCAGCAATTCTGACTGATGTGTTTATATAGACAAAGGCTGAAGGCTTCAGATCAGGCAGTAATAAAAGGACCAAGGAGGCTCTGTGCCAGTAAGAGAGATATTTATTGAAAAACAGCACTGTGATAAATGCCAATGGTAAATCTTTCCAGTTGCCATCAGGAACCAACATTCCCATATTTGGGCATCATTATGTCGCATCAGCAAGACTTAACATGCTTGGTATTATGGTTAACTGCTTGATTCAATGGTAAAGGATGTGATATTTATAAACTGGATTGGATTGTCAAGCAACCCCCATGTACATGGTCCATATGTCCATTGTCCTCTGTTAATCATTGATCTGATTATTTTCTTCTGACACAGACAGTGCACAATGTTCACTGTTGAACTGAAAACCATAATTTAAAGAAAATTATTGGAAACTTTAAAAAGAGTCACAAGTCACAAGAGAAAAGTGGTCATTGTAGAAAATACACTAAGTGAAAATAGACCTTACTTGAAAATGGCTAGTATCTAGAGAGCGAAATATGCATCCCTCAAGTTGTTTTTGTTGATCATGATCAACTACCAGCCTCTTTATTGTGGCATTCCCTGTTCCCACCGACTTATTATTAATATTTATCCAATAGCCTTTAATCTTCACCAGAGTCCTGAACATGGACTCCAGATCACACATGGGCATATCGAACTTAAATTGTAACACATGTTTTATTTTCAAAAAAGGACACACAGCTAAAACCTGACTACAAATTTAAGTTAGAGATAGTAGGAACTGCCGATGCTGGAGTCTGAGATAACAAGGTGTAGAGCTGGATGAACACAGCAGGCCAAGCAGCATCAGAGGAGCAGGAAAGCTGACGTTTCGGGTCAAGGAGGCGGCGATGAAGCCAGTAAAGGTGAGTGTAGGTAGGGAGTTGGGATGGGGGTTGGTCAGTGAGGAGGGAGGGGCGAGGATGAAGCCAGTAAATTGAGTGTAGGTAGGGAGTTGGGATGGGGGTTGGTCAGTGAGGAGGGAGGACCAGGTAGGGGGGAGGGAAGACAGACAGGTCAAGGAGGTGGGGATGGGGCAAGTAGGTAGGAAGTGGGGGTGGGAGTTGGTTAGTGAGGTGGGAGGAGTGGGTAGGTGGGAGAAAAGATGGACAGGTCAAGGAAGCAGGGACGAGATGGGCTGGTCTTGAGATGAGGTCGGGGGTGGGGAGATTTTGAAGCTTGTAAAGTCCACATTGAAAGCATTGGGCTGCAGGGTTCCCAGGTGTAATATGAGGTGCTGTTCCTCCAGCCTTTGGGTGGTGTCGTTGTGGCAATGGAGGAGGCCCAGGATGGACATGTCATCCAAGGAGTGGGAGGGGTAGTTAAAGTGGTTCGCGACTGGGAGGTGTTGTTTGTCACAAACTGAGTGTAGGTGCTTCACCAAGTAGTCTCCAAGCCTCTGCTTGGTTTCCCTGATGTAGAGGAGGCCACATCGGGAACAGCGGATACAGTATACCACATTAGCAAATGCACAGGTGAACATCTGTTTAATGTGGAAGGTTTTCTTGGGGCCTGGGATGGAGGTGAGGGGGGAGGTGTAGGGGCAGGTGCAGCACTTTCTGCGGTTGCAGGGAAAGGTGCCGGGGATGGTGGGGCTGGTGGGGAGTGTGGAGCTGACAAGGGAGTCGCGGAGAGCGCGGTCCCTCCGGAAGGCAGATAAGGGTGCAGAGGGAAATATATCCTTGTTAGTGGGGTCAGATTGCAGGTAGCGGAAGTGGCGGAGAATGATGCGTTGAATCCGGAGGTTGATGGGGTGCTACATGAGGACAAGGGGAATTCTGTCTTTGTTTACTGACCCCTTCTCCCCTCTCCAACACACCCCATCTCCCTGGACACTACCCCAAGGCCTCCTACCCTCCCTTGACCTCTTCATCTCCAACTGTCGTCGTGACATCAATCGCCTCAACCTCTCCACCCCTGTCACCCACTCCAACCTCTCCCCCGCAGAACGTGCAGCCCTCCGCTCCCTCCGCTCCAACCCAAACCCACGGACAAGGGAGGCGCAGTTGTGGTATGGTGCACCTACCTCTACATTGCGAAGTCAGGCGCCAACTCTCTGACACCTCCCCCTACCGCCCCCTTGATCATGACCCCACCCCTGACCACCAAAACATCATCTCCCAGACCATCCATAACATCATCACCCCAAGAGACCTCCCACCCACAGCCTCCAACCTCATCGTTCCCCAACCCTGCACTGCCCGTTTCTATCTCCTTCCCAAAATCCACAAATCCAACTGCCCCGGTCGACCCATTGTCTCTACCTGCTCCTGCCCCATCGAACTCATCTCCACTTATCTCGACTCCATTTTCTCCCCCCGGTCCAGGAACTCCCCACCTATGCCCTACACCTCCCCCAAAACTTCCGCTTCCCTGGGCTTCAACACCTCATCTTCACCATGGACATCCAGTCCCTATATACTTGCATTCCCCATACAGATGGCCTAAAAGCCCTCCGCGTCTTCCTGTCCTGCAGGCCTGACCAGTCCCCCTCCACCGACAACCATATCCACCTAACCGAACTCGTCCTCATCCTCAACAACTTCTCTTTCAACTCCTTCCACTTCCTACAGACAAAGGGGGTGGCCACGGGTACCCGCATGGGCCCAAGCTATGCCTGCCTCTTTGTAGGTTACGTGGAACAATCCCTCTTCCGCAGCTACACTGGCCCTAAACCCCACCTCTTCCTCCATTACATTGATGACTGTATCGGCGCCGCCTCATGCTCCCGTGAGGAGCTTGAACAGTTCATCCACTTCACCAACACCTTCCACCCTAACCTTAAGTTCACCTGGACCATCTCTGATACCTCTCTCTCCTTCCTGGACCTCTCTGTCTCCATCTCTGGTAACCACCTGGAAACTGATATCTATTTCAAGACCACCGACTCCCCCAGCTACCTAGAATTCACCTCCTCTCACCCACCTTCCTGCAAGAATGCCATCCCCTCTTTCCAAATCCTTTGTCTCCACCTCATCTGCTCCCGAGATGAGGCGTTCCACTCCTGGACATCCCAGATGTCTTCGTTTTTCAAGGACCGCAATTTCCCCTCCACAGTGGTTGAAAACACCCTCGACCGCATCTCTTGCGTTTCCCGCACCTCAGCCCTCACACCCCCTCCCCGCAATAACAGCAAAGACAGAATTCCCCTTGTCCTCACGTATCACCCCATCAACCTCCGGATTCAACGCATCATTCTCCGCCACTTCCGCCATCTGCAATCTGACCCCACTACCAAGGATATATTTCCCTCTGCACCCTTATCTGCCTTCCGGAGGGACAGCTCTCTCTGCGACTCCCTTGTCCAGTCCACACTCCCCACTAGCCCCACCACCCCTGGCACTTTTCCGTGCAACCGCAGGAAGTGCTACACCTGCCCCTACATTTCCCCCCTCACCTCCATCCCAGGCCCCAAGAAAACCTTCCACATTAAACAGATGTTCACCTGCACATCCGCTAATGTGGTATATTGTATCCGCTGTTCCCGATGTGGCCTCCTCTACATCGGGGAAACCAAGCAGAGGCTTGGGGACTGCTTTGTGGAACACCTACGCTTGGTTCGTGGCAAACAACAATACCTCCCAGTCGCGAACCACTTCAACTCCCCCTCCCACTCCTTGGATGACATGTCCATCCTGGGCCTCCTCCAGTGCCACCACGATGCCACCCGAAGGCTGGAGGAACAGCACCTCATATTCCACCTGGGAACCCTGCAGCCCAATGCTCTCAATGTGGACTTTACAAGCTTCAAAATCTCCCCACCCCCGACCTCATCCCAAGACCAACCCATCTCGTCCCTGCTTCCTTGACCTGTCTATCTTTTCTCCCACCTATCCACTCCTCCCACCTCACTGACTAAACCCCGCCCCCACTTCTTACCTACTTGCCCCATCCCTGCCTCCTTGACCTGTCAGTCTTCCCTCCCACCTACCCACCTCTCCCTTCTCACTGACCAACCCCCATTCCAACTCCCTACCTACACGCACCTTTACTGGCTTCATCCCCGCCTCCTTGACCTGTCTATCTTCTCTCCACCTTTCTGCTCCTCTATCCACCTTCTATCATTGCCTCCCCCTCTCTCCCTATTTATTTCAGATCCCCCTTCCCGTCCCCCATTTCTGAAGAAGGGTCTAGGCCCGAAACGTCAGCCTTCCTGCTCCTCTGACGCTGCTTGGCCTGCTGTGTTCATCCAGCTCTACATCTTGTTATCACAGATCTAATTTCACTGGTTGTCTGTGGAGTCAAGGTCTGAATGCCACACATGAAGGGATCACGAAAGAATCAAAGCTTGATTTAAAATATGAGAAATATATTATAAACTGATCTGTAATATCTCGGGAGTTATCTGAGACTGTGAACATGATGGGAGAAGTGACCGTAGTCTGGGCAAGAAACATAAATTATGTGTTTCCCATTAAGAATATAGAAGAACAGTGTTTAAAAGCCAGTTCAACCATGGTCTGTGGGTAGTAATGTGGGAAGAAGGTGTGCTGGTGAGCAGGGGCACTCATATGTAGCAGCCTGAGTTGAAGAAAGTCTTCTAGTCACCCTGCATTGCAGATAAAGGACTCTTTCATTCTGAATGTTAGAAGCCAACGGGAAAGGCATTCAGTTGGAAAAGGCCAACAGGACTTCCACTCTGAGCATTACCAGTCATCCACTGTCAAAAGGAAACAGGACAAAAAGATTTTAACTAAACTGCAAAGCCAAAAATCCTGAAATAGACTATTTAATTATCAATGTTCCATTATCTACCCTTCATTAACAATCTAGAGACTGAACCATACATTCATTAACATTTTTCTGGACTCACTTCTCATTACTCATCTGTGAGTGCGTATAATGTTATTATTTCTTCTGTGTTGAGTAGCTAAGCTCATTCTTTTGTTAATGTAATAAATCCTGACTTTCCTTTTTAAAATTTATTTAATCTGGGAGGAAGACATCCAAAAAGGAGCAGATTGTTTGTAAATTAACCTTGTTGTGATCAACTCAGGGAGCCAGTAAATAATGAAGAGGAACTAATTTAACTCTCCTCACTCTGAAGCTTGACAATTTGGGATATTCTGTCTGAAACCATAGTGACTTAGAGAACCCAAAGCCTGGTCATAACGCCAGTAACTTTCTACACAAGCTGGAACGTAGGATTGTGTCCCAAAATGTATTATTAAGGTATTTTGATGGTGATTAAACTGCAGCTCAAAGCTCAGATGCTTCAGGCATATCACTTAGAGCCTTTAGGTGTGCAATTGGTTTGCAGCAGGAGTGTGCAATTCTGTCTTTAGCTACGTTCCATAAGAACATTGCATTTAATGCTATTGTCTGGTCTTCTCCCTGTAACTCTCGACATTATTTCTTTTCAAATCGAATTCATTTTTGAAGTACCCCAATTGAACCTATTTCTACCACAATCTCAGGCCTTATTTAAGATCTTTAACAGTTTTGTAGACTAAGAATTTTTCATCATTGCTTTTGCTTCTTTTGCTAATTTTAAATGTGTGTCTTCTTATTCTCAATCCTTTTGTAACTGGGAACAGTTTCTTCCAGGTTACTCTGTCCAGACTCCTAATGATCTTGACAGTCTGTATCAGGTTGCCTATCAGCTTTCTCTTCCCTGAGGAAACCAGAACTAAATTCTCCAATCTGTCTTCACAACTGAAGTTCCTCATCTCAGGAACTGTTCTCATGATCTTTTCTGCACTCTCTCCAATGCTTTCACATCCTTATTAAAGAGTGACACCAGAAGTGAATGCAGTACTCTAGTTAAGGCCAAACTAGTGTCTTACATAAGCTCAACGTAACCATCTTACACTTGTACTCTATGCCCTATTAATAAACACAAGTATTCTGTGTGCTTTTTTAACCATTCTCTCAACTTGTCCTTCTGCATTTAAAGTCCAAGAATTTGTCACAAAATGTAAGTTCTGAATGATTTCAGTAGAATTACAGATATACTCACATCCTTCTGAGAGCTACCAGCAACACTAATTCAAGTCCAAAGTCACACTTTACTATTCTTCATGAGTGAGGCCACAAAGCTCTGAGATAACTCTCACTTTTTAATTTAAACTTAGATTTTTCTTTGTTTGTAGTTTTCATTTATATATTGGTACAAATTCTTCTATTCTTTCTTTTGATTTATCTTATTGAAAGAATTCAAATGCAGGCTTTTTGAAAGACTAATAAACAATATGAACCTTTTCCTTGTAACATTCACAGTACAATGCATTTCTTTTTATAATTTTAATAGTGGCTTTTAGTTTAGAATATGGAGGCTTATCTTTGTAAGAATATTTTAACATAGTTGGCATCCAATGAAAGAGGTATTAAAAGTATTGGGAATTATTTGGCACAAGGTCTATTATCAGATAGAGTAACATGTTCCTAAACCACTTTTGATCTTGCTAAAATGTAAGCATTTTTGTTGTACAAAGCTTTTCTTATATTGCTTAATTTATTTCAAAAAGAAACAGTGACTGCACAATTTCTATTGAAATATTTTGGATCGTGTTCAATCCAGTCAGCATGTATTAGTAATATTTGATATCCTGGTAGTTTACAAGTCAGAGTTTCATATCTGCACATATTCTTCTCAAAAAATATTTTTGTTTGTATTAGAGATGCTTATTCAGCTTTGTAGCTGGTCTGAGAACTTCACCAGTATCTACTTTACTACAATGTGGACAGCCTGAAAAGAAAGGGCATGTGTTTCAAATCAGACGCTGCTAACTGTGTCAGAGATATTCAGCCTGAACTTTTCTCATGCTACACTGATTTGTGTTTACTGTTTGTTTCTTGTATCTATATTACTTTTCCTTTTATTTGTTCATTGGGCTAAATTAATTAACAGAAGTTGAAGGCTAATTATAACGACAAAACTTTGTGGTAAATGCATAAAATTCAGATTGAGCTTGGTTTCGCTTCCTGTCCTGAAATTGCATATACTTAAAGACTCTGGATTCTAGATATTTTACCGTACAAACATCAAATCAGCCAATCCTTGTAACATTAATTTATTATCATTAATGTTGCATTTTTTTTTCAGCTTTAGTGCTACACTGGCCATAGACACTAGCCCTTCACTTGATCTCTCAAATAGTAAA
Organism: Rhincodon typus; assembly: GCF_021869965.1. Classification (NCBI taxonomy): domain Eukaryota; kingdom Metazoa; phylum Chordata; class Chondrichthyes; order Orectolobiformes; family Rhincodontidae; genus Rhincodon; species Rhincodon typus. The sequence goes on along the minus strand of NC_063359.1, from coordinate 23,966,851 downwards.
AATAAATTGCTATAGTATGCTTTGCCTTTCTCCATATTTCTCTCTCTCTCTCTCACAAACATACACGCATCCGCACACACACTGACACACTCTACATCATTCTCTGCCTGACGACGCTATTGCGAATGGTGAGGAAATTCTAGGCATTACAGTTTCTTGTGTCTGCTTATCAGTTACACAGGTCCTTCATTATCTGATGCCAAAAGGTTTGGTGAAGCCTTCAGTCTAGAAATGAATCTGGTCAGTGGCTCTTATAAAGTTCTAATGGTAGCTCCTCACCATTTTATATCCACATGATCATAGTTGTGTGAAGCTTTTTGCATACTAATGGAAGGACTAAAAATGTTATTAAGCATGTCAATTTAAAAAGATGCCTGCCTAATATTTAGTCCTCAAACAATCAATAAATAGATTGTTTGGTTATTATTACACTGCTATTTGCAGGATCTTCCTGAGCACTAATAGAGTGGCACATTTCCCCATATTACAGCAGCGACTACTCTTCAAAAATATTTAATTGGCTAAAATGGCTTTGAGATGTTCTAAGATCACAAAAGTCAATATATAAATTTAAATAATTATTTCTTTCTGTCTTTTACTGAGGAGGTCACCCCTGTAACTATATATAAATTAAGATACCTGCAGAATCAACTGTATTTCTCTTAGTTATTCTTTCATGGAAACAGGACAGATTATCATTTGTTTGGATGTTTTGTCCTTTAAATACCCATTTTTATCTGCTGTTCCCTGATCTCCAATATTATCTACTTTAAATAAATACTCAGCCAGCCTAGAAGGGTAAACCTTGTTATACTCCTGTTCATGTATGGCTTTTGTTGATGGAGTGCCTTTGCAGATGTGGTAAAGATGATGTATAGTTTAGAGCAGCTGGATTAATTTTATCACTGAAAAGCAAAGCCCTGGAAAGTCTCACTGTGTTGCGAATGCTCTCCTTTTCCTTCCTGGCAAAGTTCAACCTACCCTAGAGTAAAGTATTTACTTTTTGATTTGGCTGCACAGCTGTGAAGTGTGACATCAGTTCATCATTCATTATCTTAACAAGTAGCAAACAGATGGCTTTTATTGAATTTAAAGAGGTACTGACCATGGGCAAAGAATCCTTTTGGGTTTTCAATTAATGCAGCATCACTTTGTATGGTGCTTTATTGGAACAGAGGACAGCATGGCCCGCTCTTTGTGATGAGATGTGGTCAGAAGTTGGGAAAAACCAAGCTGGAAAGTGCTGACCATGTGTCTCTGAAGGAAAGGCTTGGCTTGGATAGGTTTTGTAGAGATTTCTGAGGGTGCCCTGTTGGATAGTCACATTAAATTCAATTCACAAACCCATTTTGTTTAATAAGAATCTCTCATTACAGAATTTCATCCTAGTTGCAGAAAATGATGTTTTAAATTTAATTTTTACTTTTTTTTTCATTTATCCCTTGCAAACTCCAGCTGACTACTACAGATTTCCGGAAACTGATTATTTCTTTTCATACAGTTTTACAATTTAATCTTAATCCCTCAGAGAACGTTATTTGTTATGGTTGCTTGGTAACAGCCCAGTATCTGTATGGACAGTAACGTCTTTACTGTTAGTCTTTTGAGATACTACAGTTGTCCCAGAATTCACATTCCTTTCATTAAATCACAGAACTACAAATTCACTTCTGGACTTGAATAAACCTAACGTAGTGCAAATTAGTAAAAATACAATTCGAGTACAAAGCAAATAAGGGACTATACACAATTAAACAAGAGTGATTGAAGCAGAAGATTTTAAAAAATCAGCAATTCCCGGGGACGGTATATAGTTGGATAAAATTAACAACTGAAGTAGGAATGGATCTGGAAATTTGCTGGTGTATTCATTTGAAAAGGACATTCAGCAGGGTAACTGTGGATGATTACAGGTTTATAGGACCCTACAGTTGTGATGGTGATTTTTGTTCTGAACCAACCTGACAATTTCATCAGTCAAAGCAAATAATTACCATATAAATTACACCAGTGAAAAATATGGTTGGGAGAATATGGAAATGGAAATAATTTGTTATGATGTTGCCATTTTGGGTGGTAACTGTATGCAAACAGCAGATTTTATCCCCTCAGCTTTGTCAAAGTGCATTTTGTTCAATGAACACTCTGGACTTCTATTGAAATCTACTTCTGTACAGCAAAGGCTTGTTAAGCATAAAAAAAATCTGGAACACCACTAGCCTATGCATTAGTATGTTCAGCACAATAGTTAAGGCTTTTGAAAGTATACTATCATACTGACCATTAGACATAATGCAACAGTCCCCTGTTCCTGCTGCTTATGTTCTTTTTAAAAGTTGTTTCATCAGCTTCTATGTGTTTTCTAAGCCTGACCTTGTCTCAACTCAGTGTCTGCAGTGGTCATGGAAACAAAACTTGTCTTTATTCCTCTTTTGGATAAGATCATGAATAGGAAAGGTTTGGAGGGATGTCGGCCAAGTGTAGGCGAGTGGGACTAGTTTAATTTGGGAACATGGTCAGCGTGAACTTAGAGTCCTAGAGTCCTACAGCACGGAGACAGGCCCTTCGGCCCAATCTGGTCTATGCCGACCGAAGTGTCCATTCGCACTAATCCCATTTCCCTCCACTTGGCTCATATCCTTCTAATACTTTCCTAATGCCTTTTAAATGTTGTTCTGCTGGCAGCTCATTCCATACACATACCAGCCTCTTTGTAAAAAAAAATGTCTCTCAGGTTCCCATGTATTCTTTGCCCTCTTACCTTAAGCTGATGTCCTCTAGTCCTCAATTCCCCAAGTCTGGAAAAAAGACTGAGTGCTTTCACCCTATCCATGTCTCTCATGATTTTTTAGTCTTCTATAAGACGACACGACCCCCCCACAACCTCAGTCTCTTATGCTGGAAAGAAAAAAGTCCTAGCTTGTCTAACCTCTCTCTGTAAGTCAGTCCCTTGAGTCCTGGCAACATCTTTCTAAATTTCTTCTGCTCTCTTTCCAGTTTAGTAACATCATTCCTATAGCAAGGTGACCAAAACTGAACACAATACCTCAAGTGTGGCCTCACTAACGTCCTGTACAACTGCAACATAACTTCCCAAATTCTGTGCTCAGTGCCCTGACTGATGAAGGCCAGTGTGTCAAAAGCCTCCTTCACTGCCTTGTCTACCTGTGACTCCACTTTCAGAGAACCGTGCACCTGAACTCCTAGGTCCCTCTCTTCCGCTACACTCCTTAAGGCCCTACCATTCACCATGTAACTCCTACCTTGATTTGACTTTCCAAAATGCAACACCTCACACTTATCTGTATAAAACTCCATTTGCCATTTCTTGACCCACTTCCCCAGCTGATCAAGATCCTGCTGCAATTTCTGATAACCTTCCTCATTGTCCACAATACCACCAATTTTTGTGTCATCTGCAAACTTACTAATCATGCCTTGTACATTCTCATCCAAATCATTGACATTGATAACAAACAGCAGTGGGTCCAGCACTGACCCCTGAGGCACACCACTAGTCACAGGCCTCCAGTCCGACAAGCATCCTTCCACTATTACTCTCTGCTTCCTACCAAGCCAAATGTATATCCAATTTGTTAAGTCTCCCTGGATTCCATACGATCTAACCTTCCAGAGCATCCTATCATGTGGAACCTTATCAAAAGCCTTACTGAAATCCATATAGACTACATCTACTGCTCTGCCCTCATCAACCTTCCTGGTCACTTCATGAAAGAATTCTAACAAATTTGTGAGGCATGATCTCCTATGTATGAAGCCATGTGACTACTCCTAATCAAACTTTGTCTTTGTAAGTGCATGTATATATTATCCCTCAGAATCTTCTCAAGTAACTTATCTACCACAGATGTTAAACTTACTGGTCTATAATTCCCAACATTTTCTTTGCAGCACTTCTTGAATAAGGGCACAACATTCACTACTCTCCAGTCTTCCAGGACCCCACCCGTGGCTAATGATGATGCAAATGTATCAGCCAGGGTCACCGCAATTTCTTCTCTAGCCTCTTGCAGGATTCTTGGATATATCTGATTTATCCACCTTCATGCATTCTAATACTTACAACGCCTCCTCTATTGTGATATGGATTGTCCCCAAAATATTGCCACTAACTTCCCCAAGTTCATAAGTCTTCATGTCTTTCTGCACGATAAACACAGGAGAAATATTCATTGAGGACCTCACCCATCTCCTGCAGTTCCACACATGCATGTCCACTTTGATCCTTGAGTGGTCCTATTCTCTCTCTAGTTATTCTTTTTCCTTTAACACACTTAAAGAATCTCTTTGGATTCACCCTAATCTTCTCAGCCAAAGCTATCTTGTGCCCCCTTTTCACCCTCCTGATTTCCTTCTTCAGTAAACTCCTGTATCCCCTATGTACCTCTAGGAATTCCCTTGATCCCAGCTGCCTGTTCCTGAGCCTTGTTGGACCGAAGGATCGGTTTCCATGCTGTCTGACTTTATGACTCTTGCTGGCTAAGAGAATTTGAAGCTTATAATATCATGGTCAGAGCCTTTCTGGTTCAGCCCAGTTAATTAAACACACATTGAAGATGAAACCTGGTTCCTACTTACGTTGCTCAGAATTGCACAATGGTGGAGGGGAGGAGGATGGGAATTGAGGGGCGTGGTGAAGACAGGGGACATTGTGAGGGAATGGTATAGTAGTGGCACTATTACTGCTTTAATAATCCAGAAGCTCAGAACAATGCTCCAGAATCAGATTCAAATTCTAGCATGGCAATGGTAGAATTTAAATTCAGTTAATTAATAAATCTGGAATGAAAAGCCAGTCTCAAAAATGGTCACCATTAAACTAATTTGTATCTAAAACTCTTCTACTTCACGAATGTCTTTTAAGGAAGGTAATCTGATATTCTTACCTGGTCTGGCCTGTAAGACACTCAGAAATTTAATTAATTCTGAAAAGATCAAGTAAGCTTTTCTGTTGTCTGTGAAAGAGGGTGGCTTTTTCTCAAAAGCAACTGGGGATGGGCAACAAACGTAGGCCTTGCCCGTGACACTTGCTTTCCCATGAATAAGTAAAACAGAGTATTATGATTTGACCACTGAGCTTTTGGTGAAGCTTTTAAGAGTAAATAAATGCCATTATACAATCTGGATAAAACATATTAAAAAGAACAATCAGCTAAAGAAAGAGAACTGTAATAAAAGACTGGATCAGGAAAATGTTCACATGCCTTCTTTATTTCATTGAGTAATTCAAAATTTCTCTCATGCAATCCTTTTCTTTTGCCACATTATTTATTTAATAAGGATTAACTGTTTTAGGTACAGTAATGCAGTTGTTGGTCAATATTACTCTGTTGCCTTGGTGCACAATGCCTCTAGGTACAATCATTGCTCATGGGAAAGAAATAGAATATCTCCTTAATCTCATGGTATGTTGGCAGTAAGGGAATACTTAAATGCCTTCAATCTGAATTGGATCTGAACCCTGGCTGAAATGTGAAAATACAGTATGCTAATACACAATTAATGGGTATTTTGTAAACACAAGCCTTCAGCTAAGTGCCAGGGGCACTGTAGCATTATACTGCTTTAATTATTCTAAACAATGCTAATTATGGTTCATATGAAATTATGTGATATTGATTTTGAAACAAAAATTTCCTCACAATTTGGTGCTTGACTCAGAAGATGAATGGTGGTGTTTGGAGTGAGAACAAAAAACTTTGGATTATCTCCTTGATGTTCCTGCCTCCATGCAATTTTACACTTGGGGTGAATGACAGCACTGACGGCTACTCACCGAGTGGAAAGCTAATTAAGGGAAGTGTGAGGTAATTAGGTTGTATTTCTCTATGCCATTCTAAAATTCCTGTAGTCGCTGGACTCCTGCAGTGTGCATTGCTTGATACTGCAAAGGAATCAAATGCACAGCAGGAGGACCTAGGACTCCAGAATGAGATTGGTGAATAGTCAAGCCTACCAGCACATTTTGGAGATAGTGAGAACTGCCAAAGCTGGAGTCTGAGATAACACAGTGTAGGGCTGGAAGAACACAGCAGGCCAGGCAGCATCAGAGGAGCAGAAAGCTGACGTTTCGGGTCGGGACCCTTCTTCAGAAATGGGGGAGGGGAAGGGGGACTCTGAAATGAATAGAGAGAGGGGGGTTCAGGCTGGGGAATGTAGGTGGGATGGTGATAGGTGAGTGCAGGTACCAGCACATCTTGTTGCATCTTATTCACTTAAGTGCCGTAGCTAGATTCTCACAAGCCATCGATGAATTCCCAATTGACACTCACTATTGCTGGTTAAACAACTTAATAACAGTCCGACTCACTACAAATTGTAATCTCAACAAACTTGCCATACACACTAGCCATTGGGAAAACTCAACATAGAAACCAGAGTGGGTACTTGGCAGGTTCAACTCGGCATTTACAGCAGAAGATCCATGAGGGCCACAGTCAACTTGGAGAGCAGGGCAGGATCCATCAGCAACAGCTGCATGTACATTTGCACCAGGACATTTACTACCACAGTTTTGGGAGGTATCACCACCATTCTGGCATCCTCCAACAAACTGGCATTGTGCCCTGCAGGGCAGAATGATTTAGGGCAACCGACAGTGTAAATCTGCATTGGGTACAGGTACTGCACAGGGACAGGAACCCATTACACAGCTTTTACCAGGCTGTTTGTCAGGGCTGCTCCCTTCCTCCACAGTGTGCATTCACCTGGTGTTCTATTGCATGCACCCTGACCTGTTGTGCCTTGGCTTGCGTTGACAATTTCTAACCTCGTACAACCAGTCAGGCGGCCGTGCTGATCAAGGGGAGTGTATTTTGTCTTATATCAATATAACAAGCTTCATCATGTGGCCTCTATCTTCACAGTAAACCCATGACATCTGTAGCAAGCACTACAGAAAGTCTGAAAGCCTTAGGGGAGTTTTCCACAGTGAAGCCCTGGGGGTACTTAGAGTCATACAGTCATAAAGCTGTACTGCACGGAAACACCCTTCAATCCAACTCGTCCATGCTGACCAGATGTCCTAAATTAATCATGTCCCATTTGCCAGCATATGGCCCATTCTTCTAAACCTTTACTATTTATATACCCATCCAGATGCCTTTTAAACGTTGTAATTGTGTCAGTCTCCACCACTTCCTCTGGCAACTCATTCCACACACGCACCACCCTCTGCATGAAAAGTTTGCCCCTTAGGTCCCTTTTAAATCTTTCCCCTCTCACCTTAAATCTATGCCCTCTAGTTTTGGACTCCCTCACACCGGGAAGAAGACTCTGCCTATTTACCCTAACCATGCTCCTCATGATTTTATAAACTTCTATAAGGTCACCCCTCAACCTCCGATCCTCCAGGGAGAGTAACCCCAGCCTATTCAGCCTCTCCCTAAAGCTCAAACCCTCCACATCCCTCCTATAGCAGAACTGCATGCAGTATTCCAAAAGTGGCCTAACCAATGACTTGTACAGACACAACATGACCTTTCACCTCCTATTCTCAATGTACTGACCAATCAGGACAAGCATACCAAAGACCTTCTTCACTATGCTATCTGCCTGGAACTCCACTTTTGAGGAACTATGAACCTGCATCCCAAGGTCTCTTTGTTCAGCAACACTCCCCAGGACCTTACCATTAAGTGTATAAGTCCTGCCCTGATTTGCCTTTCCAAAATGTAGCACCTCACATTTATCTAAATTAAACTCCATCTGCCACTCCTCGGCTCATAGGCCCATTTCATCAAGATCCTGTTGTACTCTGAGGTAATCTTCTTGGCTGCCCACTACACCTTCAATTTTGGTGTCATCTGCAAACTTACTGACTATACCTCCTATGTTCATATTCAAATCATTTATATAAATGACAAATAATGAACCCAGCACCGATCCTTGAGGCACAATGCTGGTCACAGGCCTCCAGTCAGAAAAAACAATCCTCCACAATCAGAGATAGTAGGAACTGCAGATGCTGGAGAATCCGAGACAACAAGGTGCAGGGCTGGATGAACACAGCAGGCCAAGCAGCATCATAGGAGCAGAGAGGCTGACGTTGAAGGGCCTCCACAATCATATCTCTGTCTTCAATCTTCGAGCCAGTTCTGTATCCAAATAGCTAGTTTGCCCTCTGTCCTGTGTGATCTAACCTTGCTAACCAGTCTACCATGAGGAACTTGTCGAACACCTTACTGAAGTCCATATTGATCATGTCCACCACTCTGCCCTCATCAGTTCTCTTTGTTACTTCTTCAAAAAACTCAATCAAGTTAATAAGACACAATTTCCCATGCACAAAGCAATGTTGGCTATTCCTAATCAGTCCTTGCCTTTCCAAATACATGTAAATCTTGTCCTTCAGGATTCCCTCTAACAACTTGCCTACCACCAATGTCAGGCTCACAGATCTATAGTTCTCTGGGTTTTCCTTACCACTTTTCTTAAATTGTGTCACCATGTTAGCCAATCTCCAATATTCCGGCACCTCACTTGTGGTTATTGAGGATAAAAATATCTCAGTCAGGGGGTCCTAGCACGGTTAGTCAAAGGCAGATTTCAATGCCAGTTCTGATCTTTGGCCATGGTCAGGTGTCAGGTTGATGTGGTGTGGTTTAGGCATACTGTGCCTTTGTGCTGCAGGGACAGGGTCATGTTCAGTCCTTTGTCTCCATAGGGGCCACGCTGGGGTTAGGACTACCTCAGTTGGGAACATGTCTGATGCTTTGATTGGATATCTACCCTTTAAGCGTAAAGATATATTGAAAACTTAAGTGTTTTGTGAATTGAAAATAATGGATCCATTTCTTTTATTTATATTACACATGCAGCTTTTGTTTATTTGTTTTTGTAATATATCTGTTAATATGTCACTATTCTGTTCTTTTAACTTGGAGATCAAGGATGAATTGGACATTGTGATGATGTCTGGTCTACTGATTATTATGAGGCCAACTGATGATAATACAGGACAAGCTAGATCTCAGGGTGAGCTCTGCCTTAATAGGTCGTAAGTTTAATTTTTGCAGTTGGTTACTGTAGTGGTCAGTTATTGAAGATCTTCACACCAAACTGCAAATATTCATTAATAAAAAACACAAGTTTATTACATGCAAGAAAAAAAACACGTAACGCTATAAGATAGTTTAGACAGATCGAATCTTACACAACCAAAGTTTCAATCTCTTTCAGCAATGTCATTTTGCAGACACTCAATCCTAGAGTAATATCTCTCTTATCCGACCTGTTTAATTTCTTACTGAATTCTTCCATTTCTCTTCCAGAAACAGTTTTATGATTTCTTTTCCAATTTCGCTGGCCTGAACACAACTTTCATTCTGATTGCTGTTATGACTCTGACAGGAAGAATGTGCTGGAAATCAAGCCCCACTATTCCATGAGTCTTATCAAAACTTTATGACCAAAATAATCAAATTGTTTCACAGTATTACTGATATCCAGAACAAAAGAGACTTTCAGTAGGTTCCTCCAGTAAACTCAAAAATTACTTGATTATTAAGAACAAACTTATTATTTAAACAAGTGTAAAATGGGCTGTTAATTAACATACAATGCAGACATAAACTATATCCTCTTTAATACTGATGCACACACATTCATACCGAGGACAAGGTGACACAGCTCTCCAGAGGAATTTGTGTGGAAAAATAGGGAAAACCCTATTGATAAAGAGTCTAAATCAAAAGAGTGGAATAAGGTTCCTCGTAGCTCCTTTGGTTTAGTGTTAACAAAATCACATTGCTGCTGACTGCAGCAGATGGAAGACCTTCAGTTCAAGTGGATGTTCAGTTAAACATCAATCTTAGGATCAAGTTAACAGTTCAACATTTAGAGTGTATGAGGGGATCAGGGATACTTATTTCTGGAACTTTCTGAAATACTCAGAAAGTACTTCACTGAGATTATCTGTTTAGTTGTTTAAAGAAAAAGACAGAGAGAAAGACAGATAGTAACTGAACAGCTCAGTAGGCTGTGGCAAACAGAAACCAAATGTTCAGAGGCTGTTAATAGGCACCAAACAGCACAAATTGAGTAGTGTCTTTCCAAGTCTGTTTGTCCAGCAATTATAGACCATTAAGCATCCTCTTATCTCTCTTTCAAATGCTTTTCTCCCACAGTCACTGGGTTTCATGTAAACAGCAGCAGATAATACCAAGCTCTTTTGACCTTTTGACTTTGGTGTTCCAGCAGTCACTTGATAAGTCCTTTGCAACCCAAGAAGCATCCAAAGCTTCCATTTTCCAATTTTCATAATCCACAGCTAATAAAACTGAATTGCAATAACTTCATGGAATTTCTTTTTCTTTGATTTAATAATTGTCGGATAACTTTAGGTGCAAAACGTATGACTTGTTTAATTGCTTGTTCAATTACTGAAAATGATTTGGACGGATAATTGCTAATTTATTTGGTGAGTGAACAATCCAAACCCCAGCATTTCACCATTTCTTATTGTTGCTTATACCTGCAAGTAGTTTTTTTTATATTCCCTTATGGGATGTGGGCATTGCTGCCTGGCTAGCATTTATTGCCCATCCCTAGTTGCCCGTGGGAAGGTGGTAATGAGCTGCCTTCTTGAAGACCTGCAGCCCATGTGGTGTAGGTAGACCTACAATGTAATCTGGGGAGGAAGTTCCAGTATTTCAACCCAGTTCTACATTATAACAATACCACACCATCTTCCTCTGGCCCAACCATCTGCAGCCACTTCATCAGTGACCTATCCTTCATCATTTTTCAGAAGCAGGGATAATTACTGATGATTGCAAATGGTATTGAACACTGTGCAAATTTTCAGATCCTGCAACAAACCTTGTCAAGTTGTGTTTGATCTGTCACAGCTGTGTCAGTGGGTTGCACTGTTTCCATAGACTCCAGCTTGTGTTGTTCTGCCTTCATGCACTCTGAGCGTTGGGTGTTTTTACTTGTGCTCTGGAGACTGCTCTACGTAGCTACACTGGCCCTACTCTAAGTCTGCTGCATCTCTATATTTATCTTATCTAAGAGTGCTTATTATCTGATTCTCATTGCCTGATTCTTTCTAACAGGACTGGAGGTTTACCTGTACCGATGGATTGCAACAGCTCAAAAGGCAGTCAACTATCACTTTGTCAAGGGCATGTGGAGGTGAACACAAATGCTAGTTTGCTAAATTTGCTCACAGCCCATGAAAGAATAAAAAATGTGGCCACTCTTCAAAAATACCTAATTATCTGTAAAGTACTTTGAGGAGCTTGGTATTCATCAGAAGTACTATATAAATGTATGTCTTTCATGTTTCTGTTAGGTTGGTAATAAAATGATTGTAAAATATTTATTCCTGATTAATGACTTAGTTATCATTAAATACCCAAAAGGGCTTCTTTGGACAATCTGCCAGACATTAACTGATGCTTAAAAAAGTAAGCCCTGACTAGAGGAAATGAGTCATGTTATAGCAGATGACTGCAGCAAGAGAAATTCCCAACAAGCAAAATAAACCCATTAGTACCCTCTGGTCACCAATACAGCTGTATTTCCTCTGTGTAATGGGAATGTTTTAAGATTCTTTCTTTATAAGAGCACTGTAGCATTTAGGGCTGACATCATTGCAGAATGGTTCTGAAAAACTTCCTCGATATTTTCCTCAATGCGAAAATAAATTTTGATTGCATTTGTTGCAAAATCTAAATTAAACCCTTGACTCAATATAGCTAAAGAAAGAAAAGTCTATTTTTGTCCTTCTGAAACACAGAAATGTCACCCTTTCCCCTTACAATCGTTGAATGTTACCAGATGATGTTATTAAATTCTACTTAAGAATAAATTATGTTATAATTATTGACATTCTTTTTCACACAGTGTGCAATAACGTTCATCACGATTGCTTCTTTCTTGTTCATGACTGTCAGAAAGGTAAGTTATCCCTCCTCATTCTTCTCAAACTGACCACACCATCTACCTCCAACATCTCCATCTTTGTTGAGCTGGGTGGATTACATTTGTCCAGTTCCATTTTTATCTATATAATTGTAGGCAGAGAATCAGCTGAAATGGATTCTCTTCCTGCTCATGCATTATTAACCCAAGAGGAACTACCAATGGCCTCCTCCTATATTTAATATATGCATGCTCTAGTATGAGACAATTCAAACAGCTTATCAGTTTTCATATGTTAGTGTGAACATAGAACATAGAACAGTACAGCACAGTACAGGCCCTTCGGCCCACGATGTTGTGCCGAACTTTTACGCTAATCCTAAGGTCCATCTAACCTCCACCCCTACCTTATACTATCATCCATATGCCTATCTAATAGCTGCTTAAATGCCCCTAATGAGGCCGACTCCACTACGCTCTCCGGCAATGCATTCCACGCCCCTACCACTGAACCTACCTCTGACGTCTCCCCTATATCTACCTCCACTCACTTTAAAACTATGCCCCCTCATAATAGCTACCTCCACCCTAGGAAAATGTTTCTGGCTGTCCACTGTGTCTATACCTCTGATCATTTTGTACACCTCTATCAAGTCACCGCTCATCCTTCGTCGTTCTAAAGAGAAAAGCTCTAGCTCTCTCAATCTTTCCTTGTAAGACCTTCCCTCCATTCCAGGCAACATCCTGGTAAATCTCCTCTGCACCTTTTCCAATGCTTCCGCATCTTTCCTGTAATGAGGTGACCAGAACTGGACACAATACTCCAGATGTGGCCGAACCAGGCTTTTGTATAGCTGTATATTGTATTTTGTATATTGAACTGTCAAAAATATCGTCACCAGCTCCCTTGAACCTTCCATTATTTCTATGTTGTGCAGGAGGAGCAGAAACTTGCTTCAAGGAAATATTGGGGAGATCAAAGTCTAAGTCTTTGTTTCCTGAGACAAAACCCAGCCATCAGCTCCATTGCCCTCCCTGACAATTGTCTGTGACTTTAACAGATTGCTTACAACCTTGGTGTCATACTTGACTCGAAGATGAGCTTCTGACCACATCCCATGCCATCACAAAAACCCATCTATTTCACCTCTGTAGCATTGCTCAACTTTGCCTTACCGCAAACCAACTGTTGCTAAGATCCCCATCCACAACTTTGTTATCTCTAGATTTGAATATTCTATTGCAATGCTAGCCGACATCTTATATATTGTCCTATGTAGTCTTGAGATTATTCAAACCTTTGCTGTCAGTGTCCTTACCTACCCTAAGTTCTGGTGACCCATCACCCTGGTGTTCGCCGATGTACATTGATTCCTGATAGTGTCGAGATAGGATTTAAGGAAAATCCAATGAGCCCCCAAGGATTGTTGTAGTGTAACCATGACCTCAGTACTCATGTAACTGAGATATTGCCTAAAATTTAGGACAAGTGCAACTCTAGACAGAGATGCCTGCTGCCTTATCATCATGCATATGTTGTTAATAAATGTTATTTAAAGAAACACCTTGAGGTACGGCCCGAGCTTCCCTGAAAAACAGACAAAACCTTACTAAAGCAGTAAACACCACCTCCATTTTAAATTTTTAATTTAGATTTTACATTTTTTTATGTTCTGACCATTTTCTATCTCTGTTATTTCCTGTAGCCCTACCAGTCCTCCAAGTTATCCGAGTTCCTCCAATTCTGCCCTCATAAACACTCCAAATGTTACCATTAGTTGCTATGCATTCAGCTGCGAAGGCCAAAATCTCTGGGACTCCCCTCCCTAACTTTCTCTTTTCCTTCCTCTAATACATTTCTTAGAATGATTTGGATGTGAATATAGGAGACATGGTTAGTAAGTTTGCAGATGACACCAACATTGGTGGTATAGTGGACAGTGACAAAGGTTATCTAAGAGTACAATGAGTTCTTGGTCAACTGGACCAATGGGCTGAGGAATGGCAGATGGAGTTTAATTCAGATAAATGTGAGATGTTGCAGTTTGGTAAGACAAACCAGGGCAAGACTAACACAGTTAATGGTAAGGCCCTGGGAAGTGTTGTCGAACAGAGAGACCGAGGGGTGCAGGTATATCGTTCCTTGAAAGTGGTATCAAAAGTAGACTGGGTGGTAAAGAAGGCGATTGGCACATTTGCCTACATCAGTCAGAGCAATGAGTACAGGAGTTGGATCGTCACATTACAGCTGTACAAAACATTGATAAGGCCAAATGTGGAGTTACTGTGTACAATTCTGATCACCCTGCTATAAGAAAGAAGTTATTAAACTGGAAAGAGCACAAAAAGGATTTACAAGCATGTTACCAAGACTGAAGGGTTTGATTTATAAGGAGAGGCTGGATAGGCTGGGACTTTTCTCCCTCGGGTGATCTTAAAGAGGTTTATAAAATCATGAGGAGTATAGATAAGGTGAATAGCAAAGATTTTTCCTCATGGTAGGGTAGTCCAAAACCAGAGGGCACAGGTTTAAGGTGAGAGGGGAAAGATTTAAATAGGACCTGAGGGCAACTTCTTCACACAGTGCGTGATGCGTATATTGGAACAATTTGCCAGAGGGACTGGTAGAGGCAGGTACAATTATAACATCTAAAAGGCACTGGGACAGGTACATGGATAGGAAAGGTTTAGAGGTATATGAGTCAAACATAAGAAAATGGGACTAGTTCAGTTTAGGAAACCTGGTCGGTACTGACAAGTTAGGCTGAAGGGTCTGTTTCCCTGCCGTATGACCCTATGACTCTACATTGATCAAGCTCTTGGTCATTTTTCTGATAACTTCTTATGTGGCTCAATATCAAATTTTGTTTAACACCCAAGTTGTGAAATGCTCTGGGATGTTTCACTCCATCAAATACACAGAAATGGAAGTTGATGTTGATATTGTCTCAAGTTTTTTGGCTTAGGAGTTTGCTAAACCCCTACTCAATCATTCTGATGCTGTCCTTTATGGCTGCCTCAGTCTGAATTTACACCAATGGCTTATATAGTATCCATATTTATGGCAAAGAGACTTCCTGACAGTCCATGGTGTTTTTTAAAGCATGTTGAAATTGAGTACTTTTTAATTGCAAAGATAGGAATGACTTGTAGTAAACATTACACATATATCCAAAGATCATGCAGGTTTTCTGAAGAAAAAAGCTTTTTCAATGTAATTACCTCAGCAGATGGATTTGGGAGGGAAGAACTGTCTTTACTGCATTATTTGACCCTTATTATTCACTTTCAAAGCTTTCAGCATGTATTTCTTGTGCAGATGATTAGGTTTCCAGCAGAGTTTGACTTTTGGCACTGTAATAAAATAGCCTCTTGAATGTATGATAGTGTAGGTAGGTGGTCTGGCCCTGGACCCAGGAGGATCAGTTTGATCTTGCAGTCTGCAGACTTCAGCAAAATGATAAGTATTTCCCTATTAAACTTCTGAAAACTGCTTATGCCAAATTATGTCATATTGTTGATGTTGCTGCTTATCTGAGCCAGACCAAGAGTCGGAAAAACATTACAGGACAAAAGCAAGGAAATATTCTTAAACACAAACAAAAAAAATCAACATTTTTAAGGATCACTTGGATGAATCTCTTCACTGTATTATTTAACATGGAGCCAGAAACTAACAAGTAGAAAAGTCAGGAAAAACATTCCAATGGAATTATCCACAGTGATTTTTATAATGCTAAGTGCTTTATTATTAAGTTCTAAATTTTGTAGATCTTCAAATGAAGGAAGGAATTTAATGGAGATAGGTGTTCTCATATTAACTCATATACATTGCCAATGCTATGAATCACATGGCAGTACTTTCAACACCGGATTTGTTTTGTCGGAGTCACCACATAGATTAATCTACACTCAAATAAAAGCAATGTGTTGCAGATACAGAATATCTAAAGTGAAAATAGAATGTGAGAGAAACTCAGCATAGGTGGAAAGAGAAAGAGAATTAACATTTCAAGTCCAATATGACTTTTCTTTGGAGCACTGAAATAACATACACTGGTAATTTTCATATCAGCTCAATACTAAGGCAAAACTTCACATTTTAAGGTCAGAAGTACTTCCCATTGGAATGTATAATGAGTTAGTTCTGTTGCAGAAATGCTGTTAAGGCTATTAGCATTCAACATTACTTATGTGGAAATTGGACAGCAAAATCGAGCAACGATAATGTGGAATCCTGCAGTTAGACTCACTATTCAAATACTTTGAAAGGCAATGAAATTCTGCACTTCAGAACTGGGAACTCAACATGCCAGAAAACAATCTGGATTGTCTACTCCATTGTAAATACCCTATTAACAGCATGATTAAGTTTTAATTATTGTGAAACAACCTCTCTGACACTGAGAATTAACTGTCACAATCGTAGGATCACACTCATTCAGATTTTAGATATGCTTGGAGCTTTTGAAAAAAAATAGAAAATAATTTTACATGATTTTTTTATTTTGATTTATTTTATGTCCCTACCTTAATATCTACTTTCTTTCCTTCTCTATATTTTGCTTTCTGTACCCAATTCAGCATTGAATTAAATATTCTAACAATCAGTTTCTTTTTCAGATTCTTAGATGTTCATTCATAATTTCTTAAACTGATCAGTTAAGGAGATGCACTGTTGCTTCAACTGTTCAAGTGGCTTACAAATGCTCTTTAAATACTCTAAAGTATTTTTAGTTTTTACACTGGAATTTACTGCTGGTTAAATCAGTTTTAAAAATCTAAGGATAAGTGCAGGTGAAAAACTACCTTCTTCGATGTGTGCAAAAGATTGCATAGTGTTATTGGAAAAAAAATAAAAAAAATCCTCTGGGCCAACATCCTTAACAAGTATCACCAAAAAATGATTAACTGCCTCTTTATCTAATTTATTCTTTGTGCAAAATGACAACTACTATGCAATCATTGACGATGAAATGTTATGGGATGCAATGACATTGTGAAAAATTACAAATTGCAAGAACTGCAGAGACGGGATGAATATACATGATGTAACATGCTTCCAATTTATAGTAATTGAGCTCCACTCAATTCTCAATTTTAGTGAAATCATGAAATACAGATAGTCCTTGAAATCGACTTCAAAGTGCTATTCAAAGTAAACTGTATTCTATGATCTCTAGGTTAGGAGCACTTTACTACCTTCTTTATATTATCATATAATATATAATAGTCAATGGTTCATTCAGTCAGTGTGCTTATACTTTGCATGAAATGCTGAACACGTGACATCTATTTGGTTGAAAGTGTTACATTACACCAATTTAGACATTAATTAACACACCCGTATAATACCACCTGCTGTGAAAAGTGACACTGTTTCAAACCAGTATCCTCCTCTCCACAAGTTGGCAGAGGCAAGTTGGTCTTATAATTTCAGTCAATTCAGTGTTTGCAGAATTTGCGATCTCAGTGTACTGTTACGACCAGGTGCGGAGGGCAGAAATTGCTCCTTTATTCTCAAAACCTTCCCTGCGGTTTGTTGCAACAAAGATTTTTATTTATTTTTAACATGCAGATATATCACATTTTAATTAAAATGTACTCACTGAATCAGAAGCAAGGAGCCAATTGCAAGTTTTTCTGGAGTAAAATGAAAGAAGAATTTTATTACCTATATACCCAAGAAAGAAAACAGCTCACATGCATGAATGAGGTTTAAGAAAGTGAGAGGGTCTGGTATAATAAGATGATGAAGAATATGCAGTTTAAAAAGTACTTTCAGTTCTTGAGTTGTTACAGTTGATTCTGAAACCAATATCTCCTCAGTGAATCTTCTCCAATTTATTTTATCACCAGTTCTGGCTTTTGAGATGATGAGAAGGAAGTAGGAAGAGAGAGAACGTTTTCTGGAACTTGCTGACACCAATCCATTTTCTTCCTCACTGACTGTTCTGCTGCCAAGCAACTACTGGAATTTGTTTTGTATTTCCAAGTCTGGTTTCATTGTCTTTCCAAGCTAAAAAAATTGCAGGCAATGCTTTCATGTATAATAAGTGTAACATATCAAATGAAATTAAAACAGTAGATGCAAGTTTCTTGACACCTGACTGAGTTGACTGGCTTAAATGTCTTTAGATAAAGTTTTTTTTTAGTTCAGATGATTTTGTTTATTCCATGTTGGTCTTCTGAACATGCCTCAATTTGTGGTTAGGTGATCACTGCAGCCGTTTTACGTTCATGTTTCTTCCTTGTTTCAAATCCATTTTGATCCAGGAAGGTCTCTGATATTAAAATTGGATGATGGAATTTGAAAATTCATAGTCCATGTTTTATGTCTATGGTCATGAGCTCACAGATACAGAGGCTGTCAGCTGGAATTGCTGATGGAAAGAGCACATTTGCGTTCAATAAATAAGGCAGCCTATTTATATTGATTGACGTAATTTGTGTTTCTAAGGGTTAGAGGTAATCTGTTATAAAAACTTGGTTTTCTATAATATTAACATAGCAATTAAAACTCATACCATGATAGATGTATAAAATATGATTTTTCTGTGATTTATGAAGAACCCTAATTGTAGAGATATGACTTTTGGGGAAATTACAAATTAATAAGATGAATTGTTGCTGTAGCTGGTGGCTATTCTTAATTTTTTTACTGCATTCTAAAAATTATTTTAGAAGACTTATTGAAAGCAAACATGCTGGAAATGAACATTTCCAGGATCACTATACAACTTTACATTGATATGTAGAATATCTGCTGGTAAAACAATCACCTTCATTTTCTTAAAAATTGAAATTGTTACCATACTAAACACAAGTTCTGTAAGCAGCAAGATTTGGAGCTAGTCAAAAGGATCATTCGAACTCTCACACATATACGTAATCAGTGCAGTATGATTAATGACATGTCAAAATTAATCCCATTGTGACCTGGCAAACATTTTCATAACTTTCCTAAAATTATGACAGTATTACAAATTAGCCCACCAATTTTATAATGGAGCAAGTAACAATATAAAAAACAGCATGATATTTAACATAGCCAGTGATTTCTCTGCTATTGGTCACTTGATCTGTCTTTGTTTGGAACCTCTGACTGTAAGTTTCAGGATGTTTTGATAGATTAGATTATAGACACATTCATTTCTTCCTAATAGAAAGATCTAATTGAATACAACCAAGTGTCATATCTTCCTTCCCATTTAAACTAAGGTAAGCTACTACAGGTTAAAGTTCAAATTGTGAAAATTAGGGATGAAGGAGGGTGGTAAGAGAGCTAACACATTAGTAAGACGTTCCTTTCTTAGATTACTTTCCTTTCATAAACATAAGACTCTATAAATTTGGTTGTATAGAATCCCTACAATTGTTACATTTCAAATACCATGTCCAAAGGAGTGTAGAAACAATTTCAATACAAGTTTCAAAAGGGAATTGGATGAATACTTGAAAGAAAAAAGGAATTGTAGGGTTATGAGTAAAGATCAGAGAAGTGGAATAAATGGATGGCACTTCAAAGAACTGGCACAGAAATTGTAAATTGTCTGACATCTTTGCTCTATAATTGTGTTAATCTTAAGTGAACATGAGAACTTGGAAAATGTTCAGGTCACATGTATTATACAAAAGAATTATGAGCACTCCTGTTTCAACTGATTTATGGAATCCTCATTTGACAGAATATTAGTTTAATATTTGACAGATGGTACTTAATGTTGTCTGCTCCTGTCTTGGGTTGGGATTTGGCCACTTCCTTCTCCCCATGCTGAATAAATTATAATGAGCAATGGGATCTGTGTGAACTGAAGCTGATGTGTAAAATGTGTCTCGAATTGATTGATCATGTGCATGGTTCTCAAGTTTCTCAAGTTAGAACAGCCATGATCACAATTTTATTAGGTTTAATTGTTTTCTTGCCTTAAATGAGAACCTGAAAGAAGACACATTTTTAATACTGTTTGCTTTAGCTTTAACTAAAAATAACCTTTTTTTCTTATATTTATAGGGCAGGCTTAGGATTCTAACATGCTTTCTGAACTCAGTGGAAAATATATTGCAGAATAGTTTCACACTGCATTATACCATAAGATACAGGATTTTCCTGAACAACATATATGCACTGAGTTCATCTTTCTAACCATTTTGCAGTTTGTTAATACAGTGGAGCTATGACTAGAATCACTGTTTTGTATTCAATTATTTTCCTATATAGATCAGGAATTGATTGCTCAACATCTAAATATACAATGTGGTGAAGATTAGTGGGAATTGAGAAGAGGATTGAGAAGCCTTTAAATTTAGCAGAGGACAACTAGAAAAGCAGTAAGGCCGGGGAGGGGGGGTGCGGTAAGCTAGCTAGTAATATAAAAAGAGATTGCAAGAGTCTTTTTAGATATATAAAAGATAAAAGAGAGGCAATAGTAAACATTGTACCACTGGAAAATAAGGCTTGAGAAGTAGCAATGGGGAAAAGAAATGGTGGAGGAACTGAATAGGTATTTTGCATCCGTTTTTATAGTGGAAGGCACGAGTAGCGTACTAGAACTTTAAGAGAGTCAGGGGGAGAGGTGAAGAAGAAGGTGCTGGGGAAGCTGAAAGGTCTGAAGGTGGATAGATCACCCGGACCAGACGGACTACACCCCAGCGTTCTGAAAGAGACAGTTGAGGATATAGTGTAGGCAAAAGTGGTGATCTTTCAGGAATGATTGGAATGAGGGAGGGTCCTAGAGGGCAGGAAAATGGCTAATGTCACACTGCTGTTTCAGAAGGGAGGGAGGCAGAAGACAGGAAATTATAAGCCAGTTAGCCTGACCTTGGCTGTTGGTAAGACTTTAGTGTCTATTAATTAAGAATGAGATTGCAGAGTACTTGAAAGTGCATGGTAAAATAAAGTCAAGTCAGCACGGCCTTGTCAAAGGATGTCATGTCTGACAAATCACGGAAACAGACCCTTCAGTCCAACTCATCTTCAACAACAAGGCATCCCAATCTAACCTAGTCCCATTTACCAGCATTTGGCCCATATCCCTCTAAACACTTCCAATTCATATCCCCATCCAGATGCCTTTGTAATTGTACCCACCTCCATTATGTCCTTTGACCACTCATTCCTTGCAAGCACCACCCTCTGTGTAAAAATGTTACCCCTCAGGTCCTTTTTTAAATCTTTCCCCTCTCACCTTAAACTTATATCCTCTAGTTCTGGATTCCCACATGCTAAGAAAACAACCTTCACTATTCACCCTATCCATGCCCCTCAAGGTTTTATAAACCTCTAAAAGGTCACCCCTCAGCCTCCGACGTTCCAGGGAAAAAAAACCCAGCCTATTCAGCCTCTTCCCTTAACTCAAACCCTCCAGTCATGGCAACATCCTTGTAAATCTTTTCTGCACACTCTCAAGTTTAACAACATCCTTCCTATAGAAGGGCGACCAGAATTGTATGCAGTATTCTAAAAGTGGCCTCACCAATGTCCTGTACAGCCACAACATTCCAACTCCTGTACTCAATGTCCTGACAATGAAGGCAAGCATGTCAAACACTTTCTTCATTAACCTGTCAACCTGCGATTCCACTTTCAAGGAATTATGTGCTTGCAGCCCTAAGTCTCTTTGTTCAGCAACACTCTATTTGGATTTCCAGAAGGCCTTTGAGAAGGTGCCACACAGGAGGCTGAAAAATAAAAAAAAAGAGCCGATGATGTCAGGGAAAGATACAGGTATTGATAGATGATTAGTTGACTGGCAGAAGGCAGAGAGTAGGGGTAAAGAGGTCTTTTTTAAGATGACAGCTGGTGACTTAGCGGACTTCCGCAGGGGTCAGTGTTGGGACCACAACTGTTCATGTAATACATTAATGATCTGGATGCAGGAACTTCAGGGCATCATTGCTAAGTTTGTTGATGATACAAAGATAGGTGGAGGGACAGATAATGTTGAGGAAGGGAGTAGGCTGCAGAAGGACTTGGGTGTGTGAGGAGAGTTGGCAAAGAAGTGGCAGATGAAATACAGTAAGGGAAAGTGAGGTAATGCACTTTGGTAGGAAGAATAAAAATATAGACTGTTTTCTAAATGGGGAAAGTCTTAGAAATCTGAAGTGCAAAAGGACTTAGGAGACTTGGTTCAGTATTCTCTTAAGGTTAACATACAGGTTCAGTTGGCAGTTAGGAAGGAACATGCAATGTTAGCATTCATTTTGAGAGGGCAAGAATACAAGAGCAGAGATATACTGCTGAGGCTGTATAAGACTCTGGTCAGACCACATCTGGAATATTGGGACTAGTACTGGGCCCCATTCCTAAGGAAGGATGTGCTAGATTTGAAGGGATCCAAAGGAAGTTTACAAGAATGATCCCACGATGAACGGCTTGTCATATCGGGAGCATTTGAGGACTCTAGGCCTGTGCTCGATGGAGTTTAGAAGAATGAGGGGATCTCATTGAAACTTATAGACTACTGAGAGGCCTGGAGACAGTGGATGTAGAGAAGATGTTTCCACGAGTAGGAGGGACTCGAATCCGAGGGCACACCCTCAGAGTGAAGGGACAACCTTTTAGAGCTGAGGTGAGGAGAAATTTCTTCAGCCAGAGGGTGATGGATCTATGGAACCCATTCTGCAGAAAACTATGGAGGCCAAGTCATTGAGTGTATTTAAGTTGGAGATAGATAGGCTTTTGATTAGGAAAGGGATCAAAGGTTACAGAAGAAGGCAGGAGAATGGGGTTGAGAAACATATCAACTGTGATCAAATGGCACAGCCGAGTTAATGGGTGAATACCCTAATTCTGCTCCAAATACTTATGGTCTTGTCATCTATTTCTTTACTGCATGTCATTAAGTTATCTTTATAGCACAGATCTTAGTGTTTCTATTTTCCTTAACTATCAGCTAATAGGTCCTCTGCAATCTTGCACGTAGAAGGCAGAATGCTGAAGTCGGGGGAGGACCTCGAACTCCATGCAATTTGCTTACTCTTATGTTTTTTAATTCACCCGTGGACATGGACGTCACTGGCTGGCCTGTCGCTAGTGGCCCTTGAGAAGGTGGTGGTGAGCTGCCTTCTTAAACTGCTGCAGTCCATGTACTGTGGGTTAACTCATAATGCCCATAGGGAGGGAATTCCAGGATTTTGATCCAGCGACAGTCAAGGGATAATGATATAGTTCCAAGTCAGGACGGTGTGGCTTGGAGGGAAACTTGAAGGTAATGCTGTTCCTGTGTATCTGCTGCCCTTGTCCTTCTAGATAAAAGTGCTTGTGGGTTTGGAAGGTGCTGCCTAAGGATCTTTGGTGAATCTCTGCAGTGCATCTTAGATAGTACATACTGCTACTACTGAATGTCTGTGGGGCAGGGTATGGATTGTTGGAAATGTGGTGCCAATCAAATAGGCTGCTTTGTCTTGGATGGTGTCAAGTTTCTTGAGTGTTGTTGGAGCTGCACCCATCCAAGCAAGTGGGGAATACTCCTTCACACCCCTGTCTTATACCTTGTAGATGATGGACTGGCTTTGTGGAGCAGGAGATGAGTTTGTCATTGCAGTATTCCTATCCTGTGACCTTCTCTGTAGCCAATGTATTTACATGACATGTCCAGTTGAGTTTCTAGTCAATGGATGTTGATAGTGGGGCATTCAGTGATGCTGACACCATTGAATATCAAGGGCAGACGTGGGTTGTCTCTTACTGGAGATGGTCATTACCTGGCACTAATGTGGTGTGAACGTTAGTCCAATGTTAATCCAAGCTTGGATATTGTCCTCATCTTGATGCATTTGAACATGGATTGCTTCAATATCGGAGGAGTCACAAATGGCATTGAATATTGTGCAGTTATCGGTGAACATCCTAATATCTGACCTTATGATGCAGGGAAGGTCATTGATGAAGCAGCTGAAGATAGTTGGGCCTATGACACGTCCCTGCAGAAACTCCTGCAGAAATGTAGGAGCTGAGATGACTGACCTCCTACAACCACAACCATCTTCCTGTGTGTTAGGTATGACTCCAAACAGTTTGCCTCCAATTCTTATTGATTCCAGTTTTGCTAGGGCTCCTTAATGCCATACTCAGTTGAATGCAGCCTTGATGTCAAGGGCTGTCACTCTCATCTCACCTCTGGAATTCAGCTCTTTTGTCCATATTTGAACCAAGGCTGTAATGAGGTCAAGAGTTGAGTGGCCCTGGCAGAACCCAAACTGGGCATCACTGAGCAGGTTATTGCTGAGCAGGAGCTGCTTGATAGCACTGTTGATGACAATCACTTTACTGATGTCTAAGAGTAGACTGAATGGGCAGTAATTGGCTGAGTTTGATTGACTTTTGCATACAGGAGAGAGGCACAGTGGTGTAGTGGTTAGCACTGCTGCCTCACAGCACCAGGGACCTCAATTCCAGTCTTGAGTGACTGTGTAGATTTTGCACATTCTCCCCATGTCTGCATGGGCTTCCTTCAGGTGCTCTGGTTTCCTCCCACAGTCCAAGGATGTGCAAGTTAGGTGGGTTGGCCATGCTAAATTGCCCCATAGTATCCAAGGATGTCCAGGCTAAGTGGATTAGCCATGGTAAATGTGGGATTGCAGGGATAAGGGCTGTGTCTGGGTGGGATGTTCTTGGAAGGTTCGGTGTAGACTTGATGTGCTGAATGGCCTCCTTCTACACTGTAGAGTTTCTATGAATCTAGAACATACCTAGTCACATTGTTGGGTAAAAGCCAGTGTTGCAATTGTGTTGGATCAGCTTGGCTAGGGAAGCAGCAAGTTCTGGAGACATGTCTTCAGTACTGCTGCAGAATGTTATCAAGACGCATAGCCCTTGCAGTATTCACTGCCTCCAGCTGTTTCTTCATACCATGTGAAGTGATCCAAATTGCCTGAAGACTGGTATCTATGATGCTGAGGACCACTGGAAGATGCCAAGATGGATCATCCACTTAGCACGTCTAGCTAAAGATTGCTGCAAATGATTTAACCTTATCTTTTGCAGTAATGTGTTGGGGTCTTCCATAATTGAGGATGGTGATACTTGTGAAGTCTCCCCCTTCAGTGAGTTGTTTAATTGTCCCTCACCATTCACGACTGGATGTGGCAGGACTGCAGAACTTAGATCTGATTTGTTGGTTATGGAATTGCTTAGCCCTGTCTATCACTTGCACATATATTGTTTGGCACACAAATAGTCATGTTTCACTAGGCTGACATTTCATTTATCGGTTTGCCTGATGCTGTTCTTGGCACGCCCTCCTTCACTATCTGTTGGACCAGGGTTGATCCCCTGGCTTGGTGGTAGTGGTTGAGTGGGGGAAAAGCTGAGAAACAGGATAGCAGATTGTGATGGAGTCCAATTCTGCTGCTGTTGATGGCCCATAAAGACTCATAGATGCTTAGCCTTGAGTTGCTAGATCTGTGTAATGTCTGTCCCATTCAGCATGATGATAGTACCACACAACATAATGGAGCAGATTCTCATTGTGAAGTCAGGACTTCATCTCTACAAGGACTGATACTGTCATGGACAGATGTACCTGCAGCTGGAAGATTGGTAAGGATGAAGCCAAATAGGTTTTTCCCTCTTGTTGGTTCCCTCACCACTTGCTGTTGACCAAGTCAAACAGCTATGTCCTTTAGGATTCGATCAGCTCGATCAAGAGTGCTGCTGCCAAGTCACTGTTAGTGGTGGACATTGAAACCCCCACCAACAGTATATTTTGCACACTTGCCACCCTCAGTGCTTCCTCCAAGTGTTGTTCAACATGGAGAAGAGGGAGGTTGATGGATGCCCGTGTTTAACCTGAAGCCATGAGATTCTATCCTGGAGTCAATGTTGAGACTCCCAGGCCAACTCCTTCCTGACTGATTACCACTGTACCCCCACTTCTGTGGGCTCTGGCTTGTGGTAAGACAGGACATGTTCAGGGATGGTGATAGTGGTATTTGGGACATTATCTGTAATGTATGATTCCATGAGAATGGCAATGTAAGGCCATTGCTTGGCTAGTCTATGAGACAGCTCTCCCAATTTTGTCACTAGCCCCCGAACATCAGTAAGAAGGAGTTGGCAGGCTCGACAGAACTGTTTCTGCCGTTGTCTTTTCCTGTGTCTAATTCATCGCCATGTGGTCCATCAGTTTCATTTCTTTGTTGAGATTGATCCAACCGAGTGGCTTGCTGGAGCATTTCAGAGGGCAATTGAGAGTTGACAACATTACTGTGGGTCTGGAGAGATAGAGTCAGCCAGACCAGTTGAGGATGGCAGAGTTCCTTCCGTGAAGGACATTAGTTGGGTTTTTCTGACAATCAACAATGATTTCATGGTCATCAGTAGATTCTTAATATTATTTTTGAATGCAAATTCTGCCATCTGCTGTGGCAGGATTGAACCTGGGTCCCCAGAAAATTATCTGAGTTTCTGGATTAATAATCTAGCAAAACCTCCATTTGAAGTAAGACAGGAATGATTTGGATGTCCAATCGCAATAACTTTTTCTTATGCTTGTACACCAGTGAAATCTTAAATCGTCTTCCAATTTGTCAATATATTCATTATTATGTTTGAAACATTGGTACATAGAATTATATTGAATTTTAAAATGTGCAAGTCATGAACAATGTTTCAACAACTCTCAGGAAGCTCAGCACCATCCAGGCCAAAATAGCTCAATTAATTGATATACTATCCACCAAACTAAACATTAATTTTGTCCATAACCAATGCACAGTATCAGCATTATGCACTATATACAAGATGTACTGTGGCAATTCGCTAAGGTTCCTTCAATAACACCTTCTAAACCTCCAACCTCATATAGAAGGAAAGTGCATCAAGTGCATGGGAAAACCACCAACTGCAAGATCCCCTCTAAGCCACATGCCATCCTGACTTGAACTATATCATCAGTCCTTTACTGTCCATGGATTAAAGTCCTGGTAAAATCAAAATACTGCAAATGCTAGATATCTGAAACAAAAACAAAGAAGGTTGGAGAAACTCAGGAGGTTAGGTTTCAGCTGCGGAGAAAGAAACAAAGTTAATGTTTCGAGTCCAATGACACTTTTAAATCTCAATGGCTCACCAGTACGATTCACTCTAAATATTTTTTTATCTTCTGTGCAGATCTCTGAAATCTGTGCATGGCAGCAACTTCTGGAACTCAAAGTCAATGCTGTGATCTGCGTCAGCACACTGATTGCTATGCATGGAACATTGGAATGACTGCACACATACACAGCCATGCAGCTTAGAGGGAATGTTGCTCACCATCACATTCTCAAGGACAATCAAGGGATAGGCAACAAAATATTGGCCTGTCCAGGAACATCCACACCACATGAAAAAAATTTAAACAAAGTTGTTATTCTCTTCCACTAGTCCATTGCATAGCAAAGATGCACCACCACACCTTGTTGATGAGAATACTTCTGCCTTTACAAATACATTTTGGAATGTGAATCAATGCCTCTACTTGGCTGTGCAGTATAAACAGACTCCAAGTGGGATTAGTATCACAAATATACATGCCTGAGCTGGAAGCTGTGACAGCTGGGTTAACATAACACACTGTCCAAATATGTAATCTGTCATAATTCACATGAAGTGAGTATTCAATTTTGGATCCACAACAAATCACAGTAAAATGTAACAGAAGAGTAATTTGATAATGGCTGTGATGCCTGAGAATGACTGAAGCTCATAGGAGGATGCAGGGAGCCAGCAGCAGTCATTTTACATTTTCTATCACTAATCCATGCCACCTGGTAAATACTGTAGCAAATGGGAAAATTCTGCAGATGTTACAGAAGCTATGGAATTCCAGAATGCCAAAGTCATTGATTTTTTGCAGAGTGTGTGATTTTGAGAGCTTTCTAATCTTTGCACCAGCTTTTTCTCATTGATTTGGAATATTTCATTCTATACATCTTGGTAGGAACAAGTAAATGTCCTTTACACTAATAGCATAGGTTGTTTTTAGATCCAAAAGCTGGGTTCACTCCCAATCTTTATTCCTCCACTTCATCTTTGACAAGCTTATTGTATCCTTCTGTTCTGTTGAGCCAACAAATGCTGGCACATCCTTCAGTTTTCACCATGCCCTTACTAGAATTGATGGCAGAGACTGGCATCACTTCCATAGAGTTCCAGTCCTTGCTAGTGAAATAAAATTCAGCAATTTCAATCTATTTAAATTGAATCACTACAGAAAGCTAAGTTATAATTTGGTACTAATTTGGAAATCTCATTAAAGTGGAATTGTGACACATGTAAGAATTCTGGACTGCATTTTCTCACCTTCAGGCAAAGTGCTTTTTTTGAGTCAGGTTCAAGACACTTGGTCCACTACAGTCCACAGCAACTTTACTCATGATATCTTCTGCTCTTCAACTCATTGATTCTGCAACTGGGTCTATGGCACCCATCTTGTGGAATCACATGGTAAAAGAGGTTGGAGGGTTGCCACTGTCAAAATGTTGCAATGTTCAGGCTGCTAGTGCCATATTTGAAACACAGCCCCACTGTCCCTCCGATGTCCACATCAAATGTATCCCTCATCAGGCCTGCCTGATTGACACCACTTACCTATCTGCTAGGGGCTTGATTGTTGCTGCCGCTCTGACCCTCCTGCAGTCCAGCAGGGTCTACGACTCGCAGAGGCACTGATTGTACTGAAGAGCTAGTGACCACCTCAATCTCCTTTAAAATGCTATTTAAAGGCACGAGAACCTTAACAACAGGCAGTTAACCTGCCTGATTGGCTTTTAATTCCATCATGGCTCCAGGAACTGGCTGTGGTTTTATGGCTAGTGGATGGGGCTACCACTGTGGTGATTAAAATGAACCCATACTTCCATATCTGTGAATCCTCAGTTTTTAAATGAATGTGCTCCGTTAAAGAGATGTACACATTCGTAATCTGCTCCCCCTCTCAAAATATGCTGCATCATTTTCTCCCATTATCTTGTACTTTTGTCTCTTTTTTGATACTTAAAATGTAATTCTAGGTGAGTATGGTGATATAGAATTGTTTATACTAGTGATTTCCCCACATTATACGCTCTGAAGGGCAGGCAATCAAATTCCGTGGAAGTAATCCTCATCCTTTCCACTGTTCCTTATATCCTGTTATCTTATTCTGCAGAGGCAGAAGCTTGATTATTGGTCTGCACTCATCAAGAGTGTTGCATGGGATCAGTGTAATCCTCTTTACTAAGAGTAAATACCTTTTTAGATGTGATTTTTGCAAAAATGAAAATACTGGCTACTGAAACATCAAAAATAAAGAATAGGAAGTAGACAAATATAGACTTAAATGTTTCAATGATTCATTTCAATTATTTCAGTTCATTGAGTTTTCTTTGCTGTTAGCAAGAGGTAATGATGGCAGTTTATGGAATGAAATAGAAGCAAAAGAAGTTTATCTTTGAATAAGCTGTCACTTGCTAAATGGAATAGCTGAAAATAAACCTAAATGAATGATGTACTTTCTCGTTAAAAAAAATGCATACTGATTTGTCAAGACCAGTTTATTTAAAAAAAACTCCCACAGTTTGAAACATATTGACCTTTATAACTAAGCAAACATGTTCTACCACATCTGCTAATTTTTTACTTAAGAAATAATATGGCAAAAAATGATGTAGGGCATTTTAATTAAGTAAGGCACAGTAGTTCTTCCTCTTAGTAATTTTTCAGAAACAGGATTTGTTCTTAAAGCAGTTTAATATATGGACTTGTCAAATAAAATGCCATTTAGCATCAGATGAATTGCTTGACAGAATGAAGTGGCTGTATGGATTCGAAATTCTAAAATGGCAGACCAAGCAGAATTAGAAATAGGATTTTTCTTCTAAAAATGTGCTTTCCTTGACTTCTGATAATTTGGGGAAAAGAAAGGTCAATTACCCTGATCCAAAAGTAAAGCTGTCCAAAGTAAAGAAAAGGTTTTAAAGAAAGCCAAAATGTAATGGCCTCCCTCATTAATGTTCTAAAGTGTTTGCTAGGAGATCTGAAATGCCAGCATGGAATGCTACTCCCTTCTATGTTCGTCTTCTCTGCAGAGAACAGCCTTGCCTACACTCAGCACTGTCTGCCAGTGGTGGGACTGTAAGGGTGGGTGGGGGGAGAAGAAAAGACAAATTATTTGTCACCTTGTCCCTTGACAATTCTAAGATAAGAATGAATGAATCTATTGGTCATAGAATTTAAGTGTTTATACATTTTATCAACCTAAATTTTGGTGTATACTTTCTGGTGAGAAATCTCCTGCTGTTTATCATTTGTTCAACTTTCTTTTGAAGACTTGGGGAGGTTATTCTGTATAGCAGTCACTTTTGTTTATTTTTTTCTTGGCAGATCCCACGTGTGTTACTCAATTGGGAAATTGAGTAATATTTTTGGATATGTTTGAAACAACTGTAGATTTAATGTATTATGTTAAATGTTTTATGTGCATAGTGCTGATTGAGTGAGCTCAAGCTGATGATTCCAAGATATACCTATTCAGCAGATAAGCAGAAATGATTATTGCCAACTTATTTTATATTTCCCCATAAGTGCTAATAATTATGTTTTTTGATGTTTTTTGGATTACCAGTTTTGCTTTCAGCAGATTTTAAAAAAAAATTTCAGATGGGAGCAAAAACAGAAATTGCTGGAAACTCTCAGCAGATGTGGCAGTATTGGTGGAGAGAAATCAGAGTTAACGTTTCAGGTCCAGTGACCCTTCTTTAGAACTGGAGATGGGAGAATGTTTTTGGTGTCAAAAAAGAAAGAACTTGCATTTATTTGGTACCTTTAACGAACAGAAGCACTACAGCCAATGTAACCATTTCTGAGGTTTAGTCAATATTATAATGTAGAAAACCTAGGGTGGCTTTCCATTCCAGGAATTGGTAACTCAATATTAGGGCCAGTTCCAGGTCCCAACTCTGCATGGGGTGTTGCTAATTCCTAAAAGCTCAATTTTTAAAATGTCAGCCAATTAACGGCTGGGAGTGAGCTTGCTGTTCAATTAAGGATGACAGCAGGCTCCCATAGATGGCAGGAATGTCTTTCATTACTGACACGTTAGCAGTTCCAAAGGTCTAGGTTGGAGACTCCAATTCATTATGGACAGAAAGAGGAAGCCTCATGATAGACAGGCACTCTGAAGAAAACTTCAGTGTTTCATATACGTTTAGGTTGATACAAATGAAATTGAAGGGCAGAACATATAGAGTTTTAATGGAGACTTGTTGCTCATGCTGTGCAAGGAAACTGAATCATGTGATATTACATCAGTTACTGTGATGACATATGTTTCAGCATAAACATATATTCAATTGATTATGTTTAAATACGAAAGTAAGCAGTTATGTTAGGTTTGAGTAGTGGGGTGTCCCTTACAGATTAATTATGGACCATCTTTTCCCTGCCCATATACAATCATGATGCACAGGCTGTGTTTTGTCCAAGGTACAAAAGTTTTCATGCTAACTAGAAATGACAGAGGTATTAATAGACCTGTTAATTGGCTTCAGTTGGCTACCCGACGCTTGTGGGTGGATAGCCATACTGAACCCAAACCAACCTCTTTAGAATTGGCAGTTTCCCTTGTGGTAGTTCAGCTATCATTAACCTTGCTGTGATCATAGGGGTAACACAATGTAAGAGCATTAGGACAGGCAAAGACACCACAAAACAGCAACTGACCGAATACACAAGAGTAATTTTTGAGTTTTGATGGAATTTTGGCTGTTTCATTGGATAAAGCAATGGAATGGTTGTCTTGTGAGGAATTCAATTTTGCATTTTGTGGTCAAGGGAATGTTCTTATGGGATATGTCTGAGGGATGATGAGGTTTGGAACACAAGGAAGTTCCGGATTGTGTTCACAGGAACTGATTTCAACTTAATTACAATGTCAGACTGGAATATGGATGTGCTGGCTATTTCCTGTTTTCCCTCTCCTTGTTCTGAGATGGTCACTGAATCACCGGTGGCAAAACACTGCTCTTATGATAGTCTGGATGTGGACAATGGAGCACCATAAATCCATATCTTCTCTCCAATGACCACTGGAAGACTCCTCCAGATTACGGAAGCACCAGAATCATGCTTCAGCATGCCAGTTGATGCATGGCAGCATGTCTCTCATTGCCAATGTGCTGACAATATGTGGTTGGATTACAATGGGAGCCAGTCTTAAAATGGCAAATCTTTGTTGCCTAGCAGCCACGTTTTGGTTTTACCTGATCACTGAATATTAATAGATCAGTGGGTTGGTGCAAAACGAACACATCATGTCTGCTGCCAGGGTGTGGAGATTGGCAAGGAAGATTTGAGTGTGGTCACATACCAATTGCACATTAAGTGATTTGCAACGTTTGTTTCATTACCAATAAAAATGTATAAGGCATTTTAATGAGCCAGTTTAATCTCCTGGAATGGCTTGCCTGTACGCATAACTTCGCTGAATCCCCACTGTCAACATCTCAGGAATAAGCATTGACCAGAAACCAACTGGATGAGCCTTAAAAATACTGTGGCTACAACAGCAGCTCAGAGGCTAGGAATTCTGCAGTGAGTAACTCACCTTCAGAACACACAAACTGTCCAGCAGCTACATGATACAGATCAGGACTGCATGAATGAGTGCAGCTCCAAAAACACTCAAGAAGTCTGATGCCATCCAAAAAAAAGCAACACACTGGCAACACAACTACATTCACTCCCTCCACCACTGACACAAAGTAGCAGCAGCGTGTGCCATCTATAAGAAATCTTCCAAACCCATGATCATTACCATGTAGAAGGACAAAAATAGCAGATGCCTGGGAACACCACTGTTTGCAAGTTTCCTCTCCAAGCCACTCAGTGTGCTAACTTGGAAATATATTACTATTCCTTCAGCTGGGTCAATATCCTTTCCTAACAGCATTATGTGCATGCCTGCAATAAATGGACAAAAGGCAGCTCACCACCACCTTCTCAACAGCAACTAGGGAATGGCAATAAATTCAGACCCAATGTGCAATGCCCACATTCCATGAATGAATGAATTAAAAAAAACCTCATTACTCATTTTTAAAATAAAATGCTGATAGGTGTAAATGAAATGCAAAATTGATGGAATAGAAACAAAATTCTTCCATGTACCTCCAATCATTTTCTTAATTCTCATCTACTGTCTGAATTAACTTTTCAGAGAAATTAAATGAACTACATATTGCACAAATGCATTTTTAACTAAAATGATTAAGCTCCATGACACAACACTGTGCTCTCTCTGGTGATGAGCTTGGAGATGGACAGGGCATTTAATTAGGCAGAATGATAATATATCTGAACACTGCTGCCTATTCATCTCCACCTCTAAATAAATTATAGGCAGAAGGATCCTCGCAAAATCCCATTCAGCTGTCAACTGAAAGCCTTAATTGACCATTAAGGAAATTATCCCATCACCACAGAATTAACTCAGCTGCAGGCTACTTAACTTTGTTTAAATTCATTGATCAACTGTGGTTAGGACCTGATTGAGCGACTCAATGTTGGGGAAGGGGTGGGGAGTGAAAGCTGCTGAGAGCAAACCCCCTTGCCCTTGCTGCTGAAATCCTCTTCCCATGACCCTTATCTTGTGAAATTAGCCATGCCCAATTCAACATTATATCTGTGATTTGGGTCATTCAGTAATCCTGGGATTCTAATGCTTGTTCTTCTCGCAACACCCATTGCCTCCCCAGCACCAGAGAGGTTGGCAACTCTTGGTAAAACATTTCCTTCAGGATCTTGCTCTTAGGAGAAGGCCTATTCGTTAGTTTTGACATTCCTGATTTACTTATGGGTTGGTGAGCTTGACTGAAAAGGGTGAATCTTTTGCCCTTCCAACCAACAGGTGACAGTCCTGACATTTCAATAAGATTACACCCATAGTGTTGACAAACAGTCACGATTCACCATTGTTTTGGAATTTCTTGTAAGCTAATTGTATACAGAAAAACATAGCAATGGCTTTTTCATTAAAAGCACAGCAGAGCTGAGGTTGGCAAGTAATGAATATCTTTGAATTCTTCTTTTTTTTTTTGCTGGCACCACACAAAAATGACTCTCTTAAGAATAACTAATTAAAATATTCTGGGAAGCTTGACGAACTATTTTCTTTCACTGGGCATCATGCATATTTCTTCCATGCAGGTTTGGTCAATTATTTATTATGCATTGGTTTGTGCATGAATAAATGCATAGAGATTTGTAGAAGGTTACCAATATGTTTTGGAGCATGTTATATGAACAATGGGCCATATTTGCAGCCCTTTATTACTACTTGACTATTTTATGCCAATTGCCTCACTGTATCTATGGTTAGATGTAAAAGAATAACATGCAGATTTCAACATGATGACTAAGGTTACAGAGTATGTGGAATAAAGTATTGATAAATGGCTGTTTCAGACCTCTACATCAGCATGCTTCTCTGCTGAATACTGCATATCCAAATGCTTACCTAATTTTAAAACTTATTGGATTAGAACACTATTTACTGTTGATTGATATTGCCCTGCAATATTGTGTAACAAACACTGGTCACAAGTGTTGGACTTTGCCATTTGACAAAACATTGGAGCTAACTAACAAAATATGACAACTTTCTTGTTGGCTTTATTATATTTTGAAATCCATTCAGTACAATAGATAAAACTGTAGATAATTATTATGATCTCAGTCTGAAGTTGTTAATTCAATGTAATTGCAGAAGTCTGGTATATAGCTGTCTAATGAACACAACTTGCGATGGTGCACAACTCACTGTTCTCATTAAAAGAAAATAGCGAATCCTGTGCACAAAGTAGCATGGTTGTGAACAACTAAAATGTTTAATTTTTAAAATAATTTTAGCGAACCTTCTATCACATGGCTTCTGGACCTGGGATTAAATCATCTCATTGTATCATCATAATTCTTAATTTCTGAGGCAATCAAAAATCGACAACTATGTTGCAGTTAAAGATATTAATCATTAACAACAAAACATAATCATATGATTTTTCAGGGCTTAATGGAATTTACAGTCCCCTGAAGAAAAGAAATTTGACTGTGACAATATACTTTACATCAGAATTTGTGTACTAATTTTTATTCTGCTCCTTCAGATTAAATTAGATAGAAATATTCAATCAAAATAAATTGCTTGAAATAATTTCTAAAACTGACAAACTGCATGTACAATGCAGAGTTTAAAGCATAGCACATAACAGCTGTAATCTTCCTACCAGCTGCATTAAAGCCAAGCATCAAGATGAATTCTTGGCTAAAGCGAGCTGTGATAATGTGGTTGTTAACCTGAGCTTACTTTTCGCAGTAGTTAATTTGGCTGATATTAACAGAATCTCAAAAGCAGGTGGAATGTATTTGACACAATTATCTTTCACGGGAGTCCATTAGCAGGGTCAAACTGGAAAAGAACAGTATCCAAGGAAACTGTTGCAGCCTCCAGATTATTCATAAGGGTAACTTAAAGCTCATCACACCATTTCCCAATTAGAATGTAATTAAAACAAACTAGAAAAGACTGGCACCAGTTCAATTTTGAACAATTTTTTTGTTCCAATGTCACTTGTGTGCCAAAGCATGACCATGACCGCCAACTATCGTCTGCTTAAGATACTCATGTAATACTTAAATCTACTTCTCCAAGCTTATTTTTGGGTCTTCACATTAGTCACAAGATAAATGATTAAAACAGTACTTGTAAATGGTTATGAATGGATTATTTGAAACAAGTACATCCTTGTAGTGATTTAAAGATTGCAGACATCTACGAAATGAATTGTTCCTCACTTGATAAATTGTCATGTCCATTCCCGATTTGGTAGCGATCTTAACTTTTTAAAAAAAATCCTTACTACACAACAATGCTCATATACTATCCTAGACTACAGCAGAAGCCATTGGTTCATTATGCCTGTGATAACTCTCTGCAACAGCTGTCCAAATAATTTTGCTGCTCTTTGACCATAACCCTGTAAATATTTCTTTTTCAAGTGTATGTCCAATGGTTTCTGATATTTACTATTGAGTCTACTTCTACCAATCTTCCTGGGAGTGAATTCCAGATCATTATAAATCACTCTGTAAAATAATCCCTCTTCCAACCCAAACTGGTCCTTTTCCCAATTATCTTAAATGTGCAAATTCTGGTTATTGATTCTCCTGCAAGTGGAAAGTTTTTCCTTTCCTATAAAAACCCCTCAAACTTAAAAATCTTCATTAATTTCTTCCTTAATCATCCCTGAACTTCCTATGTAATCAAATAATCAG
This sequence comes from Rhincodon typus, assembly GCF_021869965.1. Taxonomy (NCBI): domain Eukaryota; kingdom Metazoa; phylum Chordata; class Chondrichthyes; order Orectolobiformes; family Rhincodontidae; genus Rhincodon; species Rhincodon typus. Next base: position 23,930,667 of record NC_063359.1, on the reverse strand, counting down.
CTTTTTAAAAGGAAGCATTATTGTTTGGTATGTGACAGCTTATTTCGGACCATTTGTACACTTGAAATACATGGTTTATGTTGAATATTCTGAGGTCTAGCCAAGAAGTTAGTTTGGTCAATGACAACATAGCGTTGTGGTTTCCATGTACTGGATCCAAAAGTATTTGATTTTTCTCTGTCATTCTTTGTGCAGGCAATAAGAGTAAGATTTTCATTAGCATTTGACTGTGAACTGTCAACATGTGTGTTCTCCTGGACACTGTGGTCCTCATCGAGTTCAGTTTCCAAGTCATATATTGTTAAATCAACCACTGAATGGTTGACATAATTGTGCTTTAATGGTTGTGTTTGATTTAGTCTGTTCCGGGGATGCTCTGATATCTCAGAATACTCATTTTGTTCTACAGAATAAACAGTAACTACAGGAACAGGAACAGTCTTCCTTGCACATGTTAATCTTCTCTGCATCTGATCCCGGAGCCCACTACCAGGTGCAGATGCCCAGGCAGAATCTTTAACCCTGTTTCCATTCTTATCTTCTTGCTTTGGTTTAGTACTTTTGCAATTTTGTTCTCTGTTTAAAACTCCATTGGTTATGTCAGGATCCTGTGAAACATCTGCAGATGGTTCCCTGTGAGATAAGTTAAAACAAAGATTTCTCAAATGTCAAAATACCAGCTTTTTCATTATTCTTTCTTTCTTTTTCCAGAAATTTTCATTTACATTCATAACTTTATAGATATGATCCTGAACAGATGCATGCTTTGCTAAAATTTCTGACCGGATAAAAGCTTAATTTGTCATTAGTGAAGTACATAACCATTCATATTACAAAGGCAAGGTCTCAAGTTCAATTTGTGCTGTGTGCTGAGTTAAGCTCATATACATCAGAATGAAGATGGGAGAGGTGCTGGCATGATAACTGAGCACTTGGAAAGAGGCAGAATAGGGAGCCAGCATTTATGCTTCTGATTGCTATTCAATGCCATCAACCTTTCCATTACAAATTTACTTATGTGAATTTTGCATGAGAACAGACTTAGTCATAAGAGCTTATAGTGTTGACAGACTATTTGACTCTATAAGCTGTTATGGCTGATCTCGTGCAATAAAATACATAGATATCTACACTTTTTCACATGAAAAATAATTACTTTGCTAAGGTACAATGCTGCTGCCAGTATCCCTGGAACTAGCATGAATTTCACTTCTTCAGGAGAAGGCATGTCTTTGTCCAGGTTTCATTTTGCTAAATGTCTCTATAGATTAATACAGTGGATGAAATACATTTGCATTTTCAAAAGACCTTTGATTAGATACTGTATGGTGGAATCATGACTAAGGTTAGAACATGTGGCGTCCAGGAAAAATTGCAGAATACACAGTAGTCGTTAAAAGTAGCTATTCAAATTGGTGAGTAGATGTGTTCGATAGGGATCACTGCTGGGACCACTGGTTCACTATTTATATTAATGACTTAGACGCGGGAATCAGAAGTGCATTTTCAAAGTTTACAGCTATACTGAGCAGGGTTGTGCAGTTAATACAAAACAGGAATGTAACAAAATACAGGCAGATATTAATGAGATTACAGAATAGACAATTAAGTGACAAATGAATTTCTTATTAGTAAGGGTGAGGTAGTAAATTTTAAAGGAAAGAACAACATTTTGTACAAGTCTGAAGTAGCTAGAGAGGAAGGGATTGTGAAATATAGATGTACAAGTCATTGAGCAGATGAATAATTTAGTGTTAAAAATTGACTTCTCTGCAACTAGAAGACTGCTGTAGCGTCTAGTTTTGAGTAGCAATTAATTTTTAACATTTCAATTGATGATTTCGCATTGAATGTTAACTGCTATTTTCCATTTTGCAAGTTCGTTTGAATGTTTTGTGACATAATATAATGGAATTGGTGTTTAAAATTAGATAGGACTTTTATTATCATGGAATTTGTTTTTAAAAATGTGACATGATTTTTATCTAATTTCAGAATGGTTATCTCTCATTACTTAAAAGGTTTTAAATAAAACACCAAACTACAGATATTTTTGTTAGATAAAATTGCACTTTAATTTTATCAAAACATTTTTGTTGATCTGCCCAAAACAGTAAATGGGGCATATGCATTTTGAAATGGTTTTTACTTTTAGAGATGCATTTTAGTGCAGGAAATGGATATTGGAAAGTGTGGACAAGAAAACAATAAAACTTTATATTGCACTTATGTAATTACATTTAGGAAACCAGCAATAACTGATTATCTGATTTTTGTAACTTGTTAGTCATAATATTATCTTTTGATGCTGCCAGCTGTCAGGCATTCATACTTCAAATATAAAACAGACATTCTCAACTTAAGGGACAATAATATTTCTCAAATGCATGACATCCAAACAAATATTTTTCAGTTAATGCTACAAGTTTTAGCTTTCAGAGTCTTAGTGTAACTGACCTTGTACAAGTAGCCAGCTGCTGCTGGATTCTCAAAGTATTATAAATCAGAGTTTTACAGGTTGCACTTCAGCATTATGGGGCATTGACTATCAAATATTTCATAACATTATTTGATCATCATTGAACTGTACTTTAGGTTCTTTCCAGCAAAATTGCAAAGCTAAGGACTAAGAATGGTTTACAGCCCAATAACATGTTCTTTCAACACTTGCATGTTTGAACATATGTCCTGACATTAGAGTACAAAGTACTTCAACTTTGGCAGTTCAACATCATTTCAGGAAAAACAAGGTATAAACAAAAATTCGGGAATTACTCCAAATTGTTTTGCATGCGTTGTCAATTTGTGATGAGCTTCAAGATAGTTTTGTGGAAAACTTGGCATCTAGAAACTGTTAAATAGTTACTTGCAGTTAACATGTAGCAGACCAGCATTTCCCCTCTTCGATCAAAATAAGACTAAGTATACACTTCTTTCTAGCTTGCTACTGAGAAACTTGTGTTAAATAAAGGCCTTCATTCAGGGGATTCTGGATTTAACAACAAAAAAATTATCTTATTCTAATATTGCCAAACAGATTTAATTCATACAAAGATGTTACAGGAGCCAGTATGTTCCATTTTGTATGCAAAACAAATGAAATTTAAAAAAAGTCAACATGACTTCAAATTAGTTTTATTTCAAATTTTCTGTTGAGATGATTTAAGATTGAGTTTGATGCTTAATTTAGAAATATTATACATGTGGGAATATAGAATTTTTGAATAAAGAATTTGTTTGAAAATATGGTTAAAAAATAGTGACTATTTGTAATTACCTTTACTAATAGTGACATTCTGCAAAATTCCAACAAAATACAGTTACACAAGTACCAGTTAAAGTAATTTACCATTAATTATTTTATATAACTAACCCTCATTATGTGAAAATTACTTTGTTTAAACATGATTTTTAACTTAAATATTCGAGTCAACTCAAGTATTGCATCTAGATTATTATAAACCTTGTATTCCTAGAAACCGTTATTAATTTCAATATATCTTCCTTGATGAAATCTGCTTATGTTGAATCCACATCATTCAGCATACTGTTTAAAACAAATAAATACTAAATTGCTAGGTTTTCCTGCTGAGCAATGTCAATACCAGATGTTATCATGTTATGTGTTTGCTCTATATTTTTGTGCGATGATCTCTAGCTACTTGTATGTTCTTGTATGCTCATTGATACTTTCACTAGCTGTACTGTACTGTAATCTACAGAGAACAAGGGTCAGAACTACTCCATATTAGAAAACTATCAACATAGGTTGAACAATAGGCTACAATACAGAAGAAAAACATTTGTCCCATTGCATCTGTGCTGGCATGTTGATAAAACACTCAAAACTAATTTTACTGCCTTGCTTTCTCATCTTAGCCCTATAATCCTTTCTGTTTCAACTACTTATCATCCACTTGGTCGTTACTATCTTTATTACTCCCTATGACAGAGTATTATATGTTGACACTTCTCTGTGTCAAGAAATTCCTATTATCCTCTTCATTTTCTTAGTGATAAAGTTAAATTGGCAACCCCTCATTACTGATTCCCTAAACAATATATTTCTAAATAGGAATTAGAAATCCAAAACAATTGGAGATAATCCCAATATGTCAAGCTTCATATTTATAGTTTTCATTCCTGGTATGATCCTGTAACTTACAATCTCAATGAAATTCCTGTAAAATACCACCAAGATTGTATACATTACTTGGCCTATCACCTTTGTATACAAAGTTTAAAAATTATTTTTTTAAGTCTAGGTCTCAGTTTCGTGCATTTTAATGTCTTTTGTTTCAGCATGTACTACCAGCTTTATTCTTTTTATTCCCTCAGAACATACATGAAATCACACTTCCTAATGTTAAACTATCAACTAACTGTTTATCACTAACACTTATTCTTTATAGTCTTCTTCATTGTCTGCCAAAACTCTAACTTTAGTATTGTTTGCAGTTTGAATTTTGTGATCTCTTAGCTCAAGTCTTAATCAGGTTTACTGGTGCCAAAAACAAATATGTGGATCCAGCTCTGAATGTTTAGTATTTCATTTCCAAGCTTTCTCTAATCTGAGTATTTGTTTTACTTCTATCAACTAAATTTCGGTGTTGCCACATTTCCTCTTATAGCAAAACTTGTAATCAGAATCTCTGGTATGCATTCTCTAGCTTCTTTTGATAGACCGATGTGCCTTGGGACTTACTGTCTTATTGATCTGAATTCTACAAGTTTTTTTTACTAGAACTGGTTCCTTTTCTTTAATTGTAAATGGGCAACACTGCCGTGGCAGGACTGTGCAACTGAGCCACGGCTGCCATGTTGGCTTCGACCATAGCATAGGTGGAGGCCTCCTGATGTCTCAGTGCTGCAGTTGAAGATCAGGTGGAGGTCATAATATTCCTGGCCACTGGCATATCAGCTCAAGTTGCTGGGACGTAGGTAAAGACAGCTGCTACTGTGGATGCAGTTTGCAATGCTATATAAGAACATAAGAACTAGGAACAGGAGTAGGCCATCTGGCCCCTTGAGCCTGCCCCGCCATTTAATAAAATCATGGTGATCTTTTTGAGACTCAGCTCCACTTGCCCGCCCACTCACCATAACCCTTAATTCCCTTACTGTTCAAAAATTTATCTAGCTTCGCCTTAAAAACATTCAGTGAGGTAGCTTCAACCACTTCACTGGGCAGAGAATTCCACAGATTCACAACCCTTTGGGTGAAGAAGTTCCTCCTGACCTCAGTCCTACATCTGCTTCCCTTTTATTTTGAGGCGATGCCCTCTAGTCCTAGTTTCACCTGCTAGCGGAAACAACCTCCCTGCCTCCACTTTATCTATTCCCTTCATAATCTTATATGTTTCTATAAGATTTCCCCTCATTCTTCTGAACTCCAATGAGTATAATCCCAGTCTACTCAGTCTCTCCTCATAATCCAACTGTCTCGACTCTGGAATCAACAGAATGAATCTCCTCTGCACCCCCTCCAGTGCTAGTATATCCCTTCTCAAGTAAGGAGACCAAAACTGCACACAGTTCTCCAGGTGTGGCCTCACCCAGACCCTATGCAGCTGCAGCATAGCCTCCCTGTTTTTAAACTCCATCCCTTGAGCATGACAGACAAAATTCCATTCGCCTTTTTAATTACCTGCTGCACCTGCAATCCCACCTTCAGCGATTCATGCACAAGGACACCCAAGTCCCTCTGCACAGCAGCGTGCTGCAATTTTTTACCATTTAAAACATAGTCCATTTTCCTGTTATTCCTACCAAAATGGATGACATCACACTTATCAACATTGTACTCCATCTGCCAGACCTTTGCCCACTCACTTAGACTATCTATATCCCTCTGCAGACTTTCAGTGTCTTCTGCACACTTTGCTCTACCACTCACCTTAGTGTCATCTGCAAATTTTGACACACCACACTTAGTCCCCAACTCCAAATCATCTATGTAAATTGTAAACAATTTAGGTCCCAGCACTGATCCCTGAGGCTCATCACTAGGCCACTGACTGCCAACCAGAAAAACACCCATTTACCCCTACTCTTTGCTTTCTACTGATCAACCAATCCTCCATCCATGCCAATACATTACCTGTAATACCGTGCAACTTTATCTTATGTAGCAGCCTTTGGTGTGGCAACTTGTCGAATGCCTTTTGGAAATCCAGATACACCACATCCACAGGTTCCGCATTGTCCACCATGCAAGTAATGTCCTCAAAGAATTCCACCAAATTAGTTAAACATGACCTACCCTTCATGAACCCATGCTGGGTGTTCCCAATGGGACAATATATATCCAAATGTCTTGCTATTTCTTCCTTAATGATAAATTCAAGCATTTTCCCCACTACCAAAGTTAAGCTAACTGGCCTATAGTTACCTGCTTTTTGTCTACTTCCTTTTTTAAACAGTGGCGTAAAATTGGCTGTTTTCCAATCTGCGGGAACCACCCCAGAGTCCAGTGAATTTTGGTAAATAATTACTAGTGCATTTGCTATTTTCCCCCATCACCTCTTTTAGTACCCTGGGATGCATTTCATCAGGGCCAGGAGACTTGTCTACCTTTAGCCCCATTAGCTTGTCCAGCACTGCCTCCTTAGTGATAATGATAGTTGCTAGGTCCTCACCTGCTATAACCTTCTTGCCATTAGTTTTCGGCATGTTATTTGTGTCTTCCACTGTGAAGACCAACACAAAAATAACTATTTAATGTCTCGGCTATTTCCTCATTCCCAGTTATTAAATTTGCCTTCTCATCCTCTTAAGGACCAATGTTTACCTTTGCCGCTCTTTTACGATTTACATATTTATAGAAACTTTTGCTGCCTGTTTTTATGTTCTGAGCTAGTTTACTCTCATAATCTATCTTACTTTTCTTTATAACGTTTTTTTGTGGCTTTCTGTTAGCCTTAAAGATTTCCCAGTCTACTAGTTTCCCACTACTCTTTTGCTTTTTTGTATCTGTTTTTTTTTAATCTGATACTTTCCTTTATTTCCTTAGACATCCATGGCTGGCTTTCTCTTTTCCTACAGTTCTTCCTTATCACTGGAATATACTTCTGGAATATATGAGCCATGCTGGCTCCAATGGCACTTCTACAATCTTTGCTCCAGCAAATTGAGGATTAATGAAGTGAAATAGAAATAGTAGTGGAACTGTGGACTGTGAACCTGCGAATCTTTTCTTAGGATAACAGTATTACTCCTTCTCCACTCCTATTCTACCAGCATCTTTACTGTTGCCTCCCAGCCAACCAGCCCAGACTGCTGTTGCCCCTGCTAAAGTAGAAACATCCAAAGTTGGATCCACAAAACCCAGAGGAAATGCAGAAAGCCCATCTGCAGTCTTTTCCAGTGAGAGTCAGCAGCCTACCACTAGCCATGTTGCAGACATTGCAGTAGCTGTGCACAGGCCCTCACTCTGTATAGCTGCACGTGGTCTCTTCTTTCTTCTCCCTAGATTATTTCAAGTTTTCAGGAGGTAGTGGCTATGTCCCTACAATTGAAGGTTAGGGATAGCAAAGCACCACCTCAAACATGGCTACCCTCTTCGGCATGTACTGCTGGGATCCCAAGTAATCTAAGCAGGAAAACTTTGGTATAGTAGACCAATGTCTTGCTCCAGTGTTGCAAATAACTCCATGTTATTATTGAAGTGCGCCTGAGCTTACTCATCATCATGGAAAGCAATCATGAGAGTGTGGAAGCGTTAATCCTTATCACCTAGCAGCCTTACTGTGTTTTGGATAGCTGAAGATGATTGATATAGCTGACTATTATTTTTTAGATGCATCATAGTTGCTGCTAGGATAACAGGCTTTTAATGACATTGAGGTTCTGGTCTAGTCAGACAACAAATGAAAAATGAGAAGGTTGTGGCTCTAATGGTTGCAGTATCCCTATTGTTGACTTCACAGGGCAGGGTTGGAGGGAAAGCTTAAGCCTGCACCATCTTGAAAGTCACTATCCTGGTGAATTAATGTACCCTTTCACCTTTGTCTTTCCGCCTCTGTGCATGCCTCTGATCTTCCATGGAATTTGATTGTGTCACATTGTTGATGCTGCTAGCTCCCATGTGGAAGAATCTTATGGTATAGAGTGCAAGGACAATGATAACCATTGGGAGGACTATCCTCACCCTGGATTGAGCCTCCAGCTTATCATGAAGAAAGTGACACAAATCTATCACTACTGCTTTGTGCAACACAGTGTCATTAAGTACTGTTCCCGGCTCATTGCTAGGCTGGAGTGATGCATCTGGAAATTCCTTGCCGATAGGGTTTTTTTGGAGATCCCTCATTCTTCACAGAGCTTCCCCTCACTGTCTCCTCCTCTGCATGCCATGCTTGTGTTATAGTTTATGGTATTGCAACTACTACCCACATACCAATGTAAAGCATTATTTTCTGCCTTCCTGAGGTCTGCCTCGGAATTCCCCAACCTTTGCCTGAGCCAAAGTAAGTCTAAAGTAACTGGTTGCAACCTGCTGAGTGGCCCTTTTAAAGAACACCAGAAAACGGGCCATATTGCATCAGGCTTTGCATGTTAAAAGTGCAATTATTTTGCTCTTTCAATGCGTTTGGGTACATGCAGAGAATGCACCTGCAAACTATTACTCCTGTTCAGTAATGCTGTGTAGGAAGTAGCCAGTGGTAATATGTGCATAATAAAACATCAGCTAGACTTTTGTAGCAGGAGTACACAAATGAATTTCATACCCTTACAACTTGCACTTGCATCTTTGTTTATAAAAATTGATACAAAACATGCACTAAATATATCAATCACCCCTTTAACCTCGACCGTGAGGCTTCCTCCACTGCCCGTGCTTAGGCCTGCCCTATATCTATAGTACTTGCTAGATTTTTATTAAAACTCATAATCTGCTTCTAAAATTATCCACTAGTGTTTTTCCTGTTCCTTTTTGGCCCTTGTAATTTCCTTTTACACCACTACTACAGTCATTTAAATACATATTCATTGTATTCGTTAGCACTTTTAGTTGTAGTTTTGTCATAGACACTTTTTTTTAAATGCTGGATTTTTAAAATATTTTTCTACTTGGGTCAGATCACTCCATACCTCACTGAATCTTGCCTTTATGATCCAGCACCTTTGCTTCTTTAGTTATTCTCCTCTGGTTTACATTAAACTTACTTCGTTGTGATTATTGCTTCTCAATTCAGACAAAGAAAATATCCCTGTGGTGAATCAATTTTAAGCCTTCGTTAAAATTGCTAGAGATCTCACTATAAAATGTGGGTGTATGGCATGTTTTTTGTTTGTTGACAGGTATGTTGTCAAGGACTTGTGCTAACATCCTGAGAAAGAGAGATTGATATGTTATCTCTATGCCACCAAAATCCCTTTTATGAAGCTGTAGTTCATTAGTTCTACCAGTTGGAGGGTGACAGACTGGAGAAGATGTCTCCTTATTTTGGAAGCTCTGACCTACACGGTTCCCCTCTTCTACCAAGGTAGACAGATATTCAAGTCTCTATCAAGTTTGAAAGGCTTGGCAATTCCTATTGTTTGCTACTGGCTGTCGTGTCCATCGAGCTGACCACAAATTCTGTGGTGAATTGTAGAATAGAAAATACCAGTGACTGCCAGTTACACGCTGTGGAATACATTTCTTCACCCTCCCTGCAAAACTAGAGAAAGTGCCCAGGAAGACTGCCAAAATTCACACATCAGTTGCATCTCCAATGTTTTCCATTTCGGGGCTGGACACCAGGGTTGCACACTTCTGTCCTACTTAACAGAGCTTAGAAAGGATAGCACCTTCTGGAGTGTATTCTCCTCTGCTGTGCCTATCATCATGATCTGCTCATGTTCATGTGTCTTTATGCTTGAAGGATGCCTGACTGTCTAATTGGCATAATAAGTAACCTTATCAGTGAATCTCTGCACTGATTTCTACAATGGATGCAACATTTGACAGTGCATCCTTGGGTGGGATTAGTTCGTCTGAGGAGCCTGTGTCCTCCATAAGCAATGGTTTGTGTTCTTAATGTGAAGGATAGAAGGATAGGTAGAGTTAATCATGATAATTTTTTAAAAAATGATGCTTGGAACACTTGATTTTATTGCTAGAGGAAAAGTATTGCATCAGCTTACTGTACTGCTAGTTTTTTAGTAATGAAAGAGTTTAAGGTCAGATCAGTCAATCTGCTTGATTTAAGCTGCAATCTCACTATCATCAATGTTTGTCAGTGTTATATAGGTCATTTAACATCACTGCTCCATTTCTACTAGGGTCATAGCAATATACGTCGTCTTTCACCAGTGCTGCCTCTCCCTTCTATTTTGTTTTCTCTTCTGGAAAAATTGCTAGGACACCATTATATGTTATGGCAGGAGATGTTGACCATTTGCAATGATTAGTGTAAATTGAGGAAGGCTGTCAAGAGTAGAGGCAGGTTGAAAAACTTAGAGAAGATAGATGAGAAATTAATTCAGAGCAGCAGTGAAACGAGGAATATGGAACTTTTTTTTTAGGATGAGGTATGTGGTCATATGTTACATGTGATTGGTGAGTGCGTGAGGTGGTGTGAGGACTGGAATGAATGGTATAGGAGGGACAAGAGGGAAATAAAGTAGACCTATTACAAGAAATGGTAAAGAAGAATCTGTACCAAGCTTTCCTGAAGTTACTGAATCATTTTCAAGACTGGATCCAGGTCCTCAGTGTCATATTCCAGCTGCTGACTTTCTCTACACTCTCAACCCACATCCTAGTGGTGGAAACAGCTAGTTTTCCAACTTAACTGGAATAACTCTGTTCTAGCCCTACTGCAGCTTACAGATTAGTGTGCTAAGAGAATCTGTGGTCTACAATGTGTTTTTATTGCAGGTATGTGGAAGCTTTCCATGAGTAATGGCAACTCTTCAGGTTTCAGTCCTAGCTTACATCAGCATCCCTTGCTGGCAATGCACTGACACTTTAAGTTGAGGCTGGGGTTTCCACACAAATGTATATGTGGACAGGATACCCATAGATGTGTTAACAATCTGGGAAACCTTGAAGCCTAATAAATAGAAAAAAAAACTTTCCCATTAAAATCGACTAGGCATTCCTAATTCCTGAGTTTACCCACTTTAATCATCAAAAGCTCTATTTCCATCTCCACTTAAAATTTGATTTCAATTTATCTAACAGATTAACTGATGTAGTCATATCTGATTACATGTAAACATACAAACAGCACGAGTAGGCCTTTCAGACAATTAGATCATGGCTGATCTGACTGGAACCTCAAATTCTCATCCTTGCCTACCTGCATTTCATCTCCTTGTTTAACAAGAATCTGTCTATCTTTGCTTAAAAATATTCAAGGACTCTCCTTCAATTACCTTTTACAGGAGTTCCAAACACTCATGACTCTGAGAGAAACAAGTCACCAATTTCTATTTTAAATGGGTGGCTCCTGATTTTTGAAACAGTGACCCTTAGCTGTCAGAATCTTGTACATTTCAATCAGGTCACCTCTTAGTATTCTAAACTTCAGTGGCTACAAGTCTATCCCCTGCCCAAGCCTTCATCAAAAGAACCCAAAAATTCCACTTTTCATTTGAGTAAACAAACCTCATTTGAACTGCTTCAATGCATTTACCTCCTTCCTGAAATAGTGCGCTCTCGTCAGTGCCTCGTACAGTTGAAATATAAACTCAATATTTTTGTATCCAATTCCCCTCACAATAAATGATAACATTTTATCAGCTTTTCTAATTATTTGTTGTACTTGCATTCTAAATTTGTGATTCGTGCAGTAGCACAAACACATCTGCATCTCAGAGCTCTGCAATCTCTCACCATTTAGATGAAATGCTTATCTTTTATTCTTCCTGCCAAAGAGGACAATTTTACAATTTCCAACATCATTTTTCATATAGACTCATAGAAATGTGCAGCACACAAACAGGCCCTTCGGTCCAATTCATCTCTGCTGACCAAATATCCTAAATTAATCTAGTCCAGCATTTGGCCATATGTCTCAAAACCCTTCCTATTCATATCATCCAGATGCCTTTTAAATGTTGTAATTGCACCAGTTTCCACCACCACCTCTGGCAGCTCATTCCACACATACACCACCTTCTGCATGAAAAAGTTGCCCCTTTGGTCCCTTTTAAATCTTTCTCCTCTTACTTTAAACCTAGACTGTCTATTTTTGGACTCACCTACCCTGGGGAAAAGACCTTGGCTATTCACCCATGCATGCCCATCGTGATTTTATAAACTCCTATAAGGTCACTTCTTGGCCTCTGACGTCCCAGCCTATTTGGCCTCTCCCTATAGCTCAAACCCCATTTGTTAGATATTTGTCCAATCACTTAATTATATAGCTTTGTAGACTCTTATGTACTCTTCACAACTTACTTTTGCACTTATCTTGTGTAGTCAGCAAACGTGGCAACCATACCCTCCTTCCCTTCATCCAAGTCATTTATACACCATTCATTACATATTGCTAACCTAAAAAAGACCAACCTATGTCTACACTGCTTCCGGCTAGCCATCCAATTTTCTAACTGTAGCAATATGCTATCGCACACCCAAGCTTTTATTTTCTTTTCCTTTTAAGATCCTAGGATGAGGTCCATCAGGACTTGGGCACTTGTCAGCCTTCAGCGCCAACAGTTTGTTTAGCACCACTTCTCCTTTCCACTTCCTGATTTATCACTATTTCTGATGTTATTTGTAACTTCTCTTAATTTCATTGAAGAATGTACATAGTAATTATCTGCAACTGTGTACAATTAGATTTAACATACAAAACAATGTAGAATGCATGACATGATGTTTTAAATGTGATTTGCCATTTAAATTGGTTTTGATAACCAGTAGGGAAACATACCTGTCTTGAATGACAGAACAGATTATAGACAAGAAATGAATTTTTGTCAAGTCAAATCTGCTAGTCTATGTATGTCATAATGGTGTTACTGTAATTAACTCTAAGACTGTGTATCACAAATGGAACTCCTATTTACTTGCAACTATCGAATGCCAAGTTGCACTGGTATAACAGTTGCTCCTTGTATTCTTTGCAAATACAGAAAATATGCTGGAAGATGTATTTGCTTCTTCCCTGGTGATAATTTATATTATGTGGTCCATCAAAATGTAGCACACAATTGAATTCACAACATGTAGACCAATGAGATATGTTTAAACTTTGTCACTTCTTCAACTGTGCTTGAGAGAGTTTAAAACATTAGCAATTATTATACAAATGTCAATACAATAGGGATCTACCTCAAAAAGGATATTTCTTTCTAATTTAGGTTTTCAAACTGCACTTTCAAATTTATTTTTTACAATCATATACTTATAAATATATAAAACTAATATATTTATCAGTTTGAAGTTCCCGATGATCACAATAAAGAACACTAAAATGAACAGATACAATTTATAATCAAGTGTCACAATGGATTATTTGGGTGCAGCACTTTGGAAATAATCAAATTTCAGATGAAAGGTTAAACCAAGACTTTCTGTCCTGTGAGGTGGACATTAAAAGATCTCACAACACCATTTGAAGCACCGCAGAAGAATACAGCCAGTTTCCAGTTCAACATTTATTCCTAAACCAAATTTACTATACAGTCATTTATTTCACAAATTTGGGGATCTAGCAGTGACCAAGTTGGCTCCTGTGTTACCCTATATTACAACAGGAAATATACTTCACATATGCCTAATTGTGCCTGAAACACTTTGAGAAGTTTTGGGAATGTGAAAGGAATATACATTCCTTTATCTCTTTATTTGCAAACAAAAACTTGCTAAGACAACAAGGTGGGGTGGATAAGTGGCAGGAAGGGCACCCAGCTGGAAAAAAACTCATCAAATCCATCAAAAAAAAAGATTGTTGAAACACCAGGGTGATCAAGTGTTGTGATGCTGGTAACATGGTAAAAGCTGAAAGAGGAAGGTTTTAAAAAAAAAGAATATAACGTAATGAGATTTACCTAGTGGTTGTGAACTCCTCCTCGTCTTGAATGTCATGGGTAGGCAGGTAAAAGTGAAGTGTTTCACGGTTATTTATTTCAGTTTGCTGAAATTCTGAATCAAATGTCACAGATGAAGCAGCTGTTTCACACGGCATTTCCAATACAACTTCTTTCCTTGAAACATGGTCTTCAGCATCATGTTTAGTACGTCTATTATCTTCTCCTATTAAAATTGAACCAAAGTATCAAGTTTGGTCTAGACTCGCAGAACTATAGACTTCTCCTTGTGATATGAAAATAAGAGGATGAAGGATTATAATCAGAATTGAAGCAGGATTTGTGCTGTAGACCACTGGTTATCAAAATGGATACTCTTAATTCTTTAATTGTACCTCCACTAAATGAAAATTTGATTTCTCTTGCTGACTTTTCTAGACTATTCAGATATCAAGAGGTGAGAATAGTCAATCCTAGAATGTTTTACTTCAAATCGTGAAAAGAATTGAATGATTTCTAAATAGTTGTCAAAGCAACTTATTCCACCTTTCAATCAGATTTATGATTGATTTGCACTATATCTACAATCCATTTTCCAATGCCTTAAAAATACATTGATTTCAGTCTTAAAGCTTTCATTTGACCCAGCATTTACTTCCTTTTGGAGGAAGAACCTCACATGTCACTATTTTGAGTGTAAAATTGCATCCATTTCACTCCTAATGTTAATCTGAAGATTATGTCCTCTTATTTTGAAATGCTTCCATTTCATAAGCTCAAGGGAACAGAACAAATCTTGTTGATAACAGATCTTCTAATTTAACCCTGAAGCCTTGGTAACATTCTAGAAAGCATGTACAGTAGTCCCTCCAAGGCAGAAATAAAATTCCTAAAATGTTGTGGTCAGAACTGAACGCAATACTTCAGATGTACCATTTTTTACGATTTTAAGTAATTTATTTCCAGTTTTCTCCACCAGTAAAGCTTGATGTGCTGGTGTTGGAGGTACTGCAAGCTGTTTGATATCTTGCTCAAGTCCACAAGAACAATAGAACTCACATTCCCAGACTTTGTATATGAAATTACATAATGAATGTCAATAGGATATTAAATCATAAGAAGCATCACAGCTGAGACTGATTCAATTTTCACCCAATGTTCAAAGGTCCATTTCCCAGCTGGAATCACTACAAGTACTTGCATCATCTTCAAATATAAATAGCTTTCTAAGCTTTCTAACATCACATTTCATTCACTCCATTTGATAGTAAGAAATGGCTGAGTACATTGGATATGATAAAGGTCATGGGCCCTGACAACATCCTGGCTACAGTACTGAAAACCTACAGAACTGACCACATCTCTAGCTGAGCCATTAAGTGCAGTAATAACATGGCATCTCTCTGGCAAAATGAAATTGTCTAGGTATGTTCTATTGACAAAAGGGGAATAAAACCAAATTAAGCCAGTTACTGTCCGATCAGCCTACTCCCCATCATCAGTAAAGAAATTAAAGGCGTCATCAACAATTATATCAAACAGCACCTGCTGACCTGTAATCTTCTGATCCATGATCAGTTTAGATTTTGCCAGAACTGCTTGAGTCCAGACATCATTACAGCCTGTGTTCAAGCATAAATAAGAGCTTTATTTAGTCTAAGAATGGAGGTGAACGTTACTGTCCTTGACATCAAATCAGCATATAACTGTGTGTGGTATTCAGGAACACTAGTTAAACTAAAATCAATGGAAGTCAGGGAAAATTTTCAACTGATTTACATAAAGGAAGAATATTACAGTTGTTGGAGGTCAATCACCTCTGTGCCAGGACATCACAACAAGGGTTGCTATGAGTACCAAGTTGCCACTGACGTTTGCACCAGTCTCCATAAACGTTACCATTCGCACCATTAAAATGAAACTAAACTCAAAGCTGTAAACTTTTACAGTCACCACATTCTGTAAAATGAAAACTTGTCAATTGTACCTACGTCAGCATCAGAGGAGCAGTAAAGTTCACATTTTGGGTCGGGACCCTTCAGAAAAGACCCCACCCGAAATGTCAACTTTCCTTCTCCTCTGGTGCTGCCTGGCCTGCTACGTTCCTCCAGCTCCACACTGTTATCTCTAACTCCAGCAGCTCTTACTATCTACAATTTTTAAAAATGGTTAAGTTACAGAAAGTGAATAAGACCGATACACAGGTTTTCTGTAATTTGATTAAAAAATTAAAACTGTCTAGGCAGCTTTTTGGTATTGGCTTTATTTTTGGGCAGATTTAGAATGTTCGATCAATAAAAATGTTTTGCAAATAGCTGACTCAGCATTTGAAAACTTCATTACAGGGCAATTTACTGATCCTGTGCTCTAAGTGAAAAGCTGTGCAAAGCTTAAAATGCATCAGAGAAGTGGCACTACAGTTCAGCTGTCTGTCTGTAGGAATCCCGTTCGTCTCTAGCACTAGTCAAGCTGGGAATTGGAAATCAATTAATAATGTACTAAAACCTTCAAATATCCTATTATATACATTGCAGTTTTACATCTTGATTTGTTTCCTCTATGGTCAGCAAATATCCAAGAAACTGGCTGTCAGCAAACACTGTGCCTTTGCATTTTGACACTTGTGCAACAGGACAAACAATTGTGTTATAAATGCAAGATTTTCATTAAGATATTGTATGAAGATTGTCAGCAGGATAGTTTGTTTGGTGTTGACTCTACAGAAAACGAAGGGATACCAAGAATAATCAGCCTTTCATTCACAAAGGATGGGGTTTACCAGCTCATTGCAAATGATTAGGAACATGGGGTTAGGCGAGGTTATGCTGCAACTCTATAAAACGCTGGTTAGACCACACTTGGAATATTGTGTTCAGTTCTGGTCACCTCATTATAGGAAAGATGTGGAAGCTTTAGAGAGGGTGCAGAGGAGATTTACCAGGATGCTGCCTGGACTGGAGGGCAGGTCTTATGAGGAAAGGTTGAGGGAGCTAGGACTTTTTTCATCGGAGCGAAGAAGGATGAAAATTGGCTTGATAGAGGTGTACAATATGGTAAGAGGCAGAGATAGTGGATAGTCAGAGGCTTTATCCCAGGGCGGAAATGACTATTACGAGGCGGCATAATTTTAAGGTGATTGGAGGTAGGTATAGGGGAGATGTCAGAGGTAGGTTCTTTAAACAGAGTGGTGGGTGGATGGAATGTGCTGCCAGCAGTGGTAGTGGAGTCAGATACTTTAGAGACTTATAAGCGACTCTTGGATAGGCACTTCGAGGATAGTAAAATGTAGGGTATGCTGTGTAGTTTGATCTTAGTAGGATAATAGGTCAGCACTGAAGGGCCTCTACTGTGTTGTACTGTTCTATGGGAGGGATGGTAAAATAGCAGTGCAAGATGTAGGAAGTGAAGTTCGAAATCTTGTTACTGACAGGCCCTTCATTTCCTGAGGCTGAAACATATGGGATTCCGGCCGTTATTGTGAACCCCACGTTCTGTTGTTGCTGTAAAGTTCACCCTCTGATCTCTGAGGCCTAATGGTTTGGCCATAGCACATCTCCAATTCTTATAGTGTCTGTGGGAGGGCATTTCAACATTTGGCAACAGTTCAGAAAGGCAGGCCACAATGTTTAATTGGATATCTGTCCTGCTAATATACCACAGTGATAATTTTGTCACTTGTGCAGGGTTGGGTTATTTGTTTGGTTCCAAAAAGTGATCCATGGTGGGTTCCTGTAAAATTGTGAAGGGAGCTTTTTTTAAAAAAATTTAAGTGTTCTGCAGTGGAATATAGAGTATGAGTTTGTTAAAGTTAAGCTTCCGATTTTTTTTTTGAGTCAATATTGGTAGCAGATACCAACAGTTAACAAGCTTTTTGTTATTGATAAGTGGTGATATTCACTCTTAAAGCATCAGTTATTTGAAAACATTGGAGATTTATCCTGGTTCTTGTTCTTTTATCTCTCTGATCTCTAGGCTGGATAATAATGATCTGACTGATTCTTGCAACAAAGATCTCAGTCCACTCACCATAAATCAATCTTTATGCCTTTTCCTGTGTTACAATATGGTAAACGTAACTGAGAAATAATTCCCAGTTGAACATATTACTGGGAAATGTTGTGCTCAGTACATGTGCAGGGCCACTCTTTACTCACCTTCTTTATTTAAACCCACATTAATTGACTTCAACATAGTTTTGAATGATTATACATAAACATAATATACTGTTCATCAATAATATGCTGAATAAGTTTTTCTAGTTCATCATCTAAATTTTAAATATTGATTTCAGATTCATTCTTTGGTGAATATAGGTTATGGCATGAAAAGTTCTGAGACTTGTTTGATCCAGAAGCCACACTTCGTTGCATGTGCTGCATTTGGAAGTTGGGGGTTTGGGAGAGGTGGCCAAGCAGAACAAAAGCAAGAAAGAGAAAATCTCTATTAAATGTTTCTTTTTGAGGTGAAGCATATAGACTGTCCTATTCTGATCGGAGGAATCCAACTGGTGACTATTAGGCAAGCATACACTTATTGTTCATCCTTACAGCTTGTGCATTATGAGGGAAAAAAAAATCCAATATAATTGTGAGACATTCAGAACATGGATTTTTGTACACTGAATTCTGGAAATAATTTGCAGCAGGCAACTTTACTGCCCTAACACATTCGTTCAAGGGATTTAAGCCTAAACAGGGCTTGAATCTTTACGAAAAGAAACTTTGTCATTACAGCCACTGTGTAGAAAATTCAACATTTAGTTTAATATATAATTTAATAAAATCTAATTTAAAGCATGGTTCCCCTGGTAACAAAACACTTTTTGGCAAATAAACTTTTTAAATAAATGTTACATTGCTGGTATTACCTGTAATATAAAACATGTTGTTCTCAACTGGCATTTTGTCTTTTGGATTTGTTGATCTGGAAAGATATCTTTGAGATTCTGTTGTTGTTAGTGTACATTGCTTCTTTAATGATGCTGACATGGAACTTGCATTACCCCTTATAATTAAAACAAATGGATAGAAATTATTTATCAGGTTTTAACAATCATATGTTGCCTTCCAACAGAGGTATGTTATATTCATTTCTGCAGTTAAATGTACAAGGTAACTTGCTTCAAAACTGCCAACAATGCCCCTGTTAATTAGGTACAAAAGCCACTCGATGGTAACCCAATAAACCTATCTTCTGTGTTTTATTTGTCCCCGTGAAAATAAATATAATCTCTACCCTATTCATAATTTCGTGCACAAAAACAAGTGTCATCAATCTCTGGAGAGTGTCAGTGATTTTTTGTTTTTACATTTCTTGATTTAGATTTGACTGTACATATTTCCATGTTTTATTCACTTATCTTTAAAGCAGAAAGAAACTTGACGAGTAAGTACCATGATAAGTTACGACCACTTATAAATGCTTGATAGAAAATAGAATGTACTGCTATTGTTATTGTTTCCAAGAGGGTGCAGCCATCACTGAGAGAGAGCAATCCTTCCCAACAAATGTTGCACAATTTCCCATCCTGCAGAAGTGGTGAGAAGGGGAGCAAATTGGACGAGTTGGCCCTGGAAAGATACTTGCTCCCTTCTTGGCACCTCACTAATTAAGTGCTGGGTAAGAAGGTTCATTTGGGAATTTTCTTGACTCACCAACAATTGAGGCTGTTAATGATTGATTTAATAGTCCATTAAGGACTTCAATTTCCTGAGAAATTTCCCAAGAAAAGTGATTGGTTTCTCAACTGGGTAGCCAAGGCAAACTGCTGTGTGTTTGGAAGGGAAGGACTCCATTTACTCAAATTTGGAGGCATTGTTAAGGGAATATGAGGTAGCCTCTGAAAGCCACTGCACTGCTCTTGCCTCTGATCCCCTGATTTCTCTCTCTCTCTCTCTTTTTCTCTCTCTGTCTGTGACCTGTACCTTGTGAGAAAAAGAAAAAGACCTATCTTCTTGGCATTAGATTTTCTGAGGTGTAGACTTCACTAACAGTTTATAGGATCCAGAAGCTGCTAGTGTCTTATTGGCAGCACATTTTGGTGAGCTGGGACCTCACTATCAGGGCTGTAATTCACCAAGAATCCTGCCGGTCAGCACCGAAGCTGACTGGCATGTGATTTGGCAAGCTTTGTTAGCAGTGGATATGCCAAGTTAGTTGATACCTAACAAGCCAGCTCTCATACTACTTCTTTTGAAGAAGGTAAAATCACAGCCAAATGTAAAATGCATAGAGAATGTATGTCAATTCGAGATTAGAAAAAAGAAAGCAATATCAGTCCTTTTTTGGGAAGCTTGCATAGTGTAAGCCCTTCACTCTTCCCCCAACATTTGTTAGACTTTTACCCAAGAAAAGCAGACTAACCATATGAAAGTCAAACAAGTTAGTAGAAGTATTCCTTCCCATCCCACCTTTCCAGCCCCAAAGTTCAACAAAGATTGATCCCTACATGGACAGAACCTTTTGTAGAATCCAGCTAACAATTATACTTGTTTAATGTGTATGCAATTTTTTTGACACACACCTTTTCCTGCATTTAGTATTTGGTTCCTAAAAGATATCCATAAGTGAAATCTTCTTCATTGTTAATCTGCTTAAGCTTTTTCCTCATTGTCCTGAAATGGTCTGTTTTTGGTTTTGTATATGTAAATATAAGGTTGTACTAACTGCGATCAAATTTGCTTAAACCAAAGAATTTTACTTATGCATTACCCTGGCGATGTGTGAGGTAATTCTTCTCACATGGTCGATGTTTTCAACCCAATGCAACCATGTATTACATTCACCAGTTTATATTCTAGGTGGCTTGGTCATTGCCATTTTCCTTTGTATGAATATTTCTCACTAACCTAAAAACAGGCAGTAAAAGTGTAGAGATAGCAAAAACTGCAGATGCTTGAGTCAGGTTAACAGTGTGGAACTGGAGGAACACAGCAGGCCAAGCAGCATTAGAATAGCAGAAAAGTTGACGTTTCAGGTCCTGAGCTGAAACGTCAACTTCCCTGCTCCTCTGCGGCCTGTCTTACCGTGTTCCTCCAGTTCCACGCTGTTATCAGTAAAAGTGTAGGTTCGCCAAGCTCGAGGGCATGCAAGCAGTTCTGTAATTTGCTCATCTAGCACTGTATAACATGTCTAAGCTGCTCGTGGTTGCTTATCTAGTCAGTAATAATCTGTTACTTACAGGGTTATCTGGAACTATGGAAAGAGCCACATTAGTTGGTGATGGACATATGCCTGAAGATTTCAGGAATGAACAAGATAAATAGGGCAATCACTTACGATATCCTGGATTACTCCAACCCCACAAAATTAACTGGAATTCTCTTCTTTCTGTTGTGGTGTAGGCAATGGCAAGAAAGGTGGGAAAATATAAGGAGAATGAAAAATTCAGAAGTTCAGCATTGAGAAAATGTTTTGTGATTATCTTCCTCAGCCTTAAATGACAACTTCAAAACCTTGAAATTGAGTGGTCAGTATGTTATTTCTGTTAATTTGCAGGTCATTAAAACCCTTTCTCTTTAAATGGCACTTTCAATTTCTTCACCTTCTCCAAGAATTTAGATGGTGCACATTTCAACATGTAAATCAGAGTGGGTATCCAGTGGCAGCAGCTCTTTGAATACCTGTCCTGGCCATCAGCCAAACTATTCCTTCACAACAATGTCCCTGACATGTCATGGCCACCATCCTCATTGACCATTTGTCCCATGCAAATTGGCATTGACAAACACCAGCCTCAGTGCATCATGATGCTTTCTTTCAGACCAACTCAACGCCTTTCAACACTTGAACACTTTGTCACTGCCTTATTTCAAAGTAATGTCACTGTAATTCAGAACGACAGACTAATGTCCTGGGGACATAACTGTGAATCTTACAATGATAATGGTGAGATTTGAATTCAATTAAATAATATAGAATAAAACCTGGCCGATTTGGTGACCACGTAACCACATACGATTAGTGTAAAAATTCATATTGTTCATTAATATCCTTTAGGAAAGAAAATCTGCTACCCCCTTCTGGTTGGTCTGGCCTACATGAGACTGAAGACCTACAGCAATGCAGTTTGACTCTTAACAGTCCTATGGGCAATTATGGATGGGCAATAAATGCTGGCCTAGCAGCACCCACATTCCATGGACGCATTATAAAAAAAAAAACTTTGGAGCTCAGAGACATCTACATCTTGCATGATTCTGCCAGATAACTTTGTGTGTCAAGACATAGACATCACCACACAAGATGAATGTTATGGCTCTTAGCTTGCTTTCTTAGCAGTTACTCACTTGCATTTACTTGGTGGCTGCCAGCCTCCGTATTCTTCAAATTGGTTTTCTAGTGTTCACTCACTGACTCCAACATTGCCTGGATTGCAACGTGGGTCAAGACTAGCTTGGCCAAGTGGCATGGCCTCCTGTGGCAGGAAGAAGGATTGCTCTCCTTTCCACCAAGCTGTCCACTAGCACCTACAGGTCCCTGTCTGTGAAGAAGGGAATAAGTTTTCCTCTCCTCTGGTCACCACAGTATAGGAAGAATGTGATTGTAATCAACAGAATCACTAGGATGTTGCCTGGGATGCAGCACTTCAGCTATAAAGAGAGGCTGGCTAAGCTTGGGTTGTTTTCTTTGGAGCAGAAAAGATTGAAGGGGGACCTGAAGGAGATGTGCAAGATTATGAGGGGCATGGACAGGATGAATAGAAAGCAGCTGTTCCCCTTAGTTGAAGGGTCAACAACAAGGGGCCATAACTTTAAAATGAAAGACAGGAGGTTTAGAGTGGATTTGAAGAAAAACTTTATCATCCAGAGGGTAGTGGGGGTCTGGAATACACTGCTTAGGAGGGTAGTTGAGGCAGGAAACCTCAGTCTTTAAAAGGTGCTTGGATGAGCACTTAAAGTGTCATAACGTTCAAGTCCATGGGCCCTCTGTGGGAAAGGATGAATGTAGGTGGTAACATATTTTTGACAGTACAGACTTGATGAGCTGAAGGACCTCTTCTGTATGGTATGATTCTATGACTATTCCTACTTGCAGTGTCTTTAGTAGTGTGCAGCTGGGCTTTATATATGACAACAGAAATGTAAATGATGATGGAAAGTCCTGGCAGTAGTAAGAATTTCTGCCTCCCCTGCCTTGTGATTCCCTGAGAAAGGGCCCTTACAGCCCAGCTGCATAATTAATGAGGTGAAGAGCAGAAAGTTGCACGATAAAATTTTGAGTCATGAATCTGGTCAATAAAATACTTTTAACTGAAAATTCAAAAATTCTGCCAAGAGTTTTACATTTCATTTTCACAAAATAGGTTGACTGCATTGATCACTTACCATGCTGTTACTTTACGTAAATTTAGTTGAGAAGAATCAGGAGGCTGTTTAAGAGATGGGTTTTGGTCTGTTGCTTTAATGTCATACTTGTTCTTAATGGCAACTTTAAAGACTGTTGGCTTGATCGGTTCCAAGCTCTGCACACACTTTACTGAAGAATTTAACTGGTTCTATAAAGGGAAAGAAAATTACCTACTAAGTCTTGCTAATACCAGAAGTCAAACGATACCAGGTTATAGTCCAACAGGTTTATTTGAAATCACAAGCTTTGGGAGTGCTGCAAAGGTGAAGTGGATGCAAATATTAATGCAAATTATACCTGCCTGAATGTTCTGAAATTTTGCTGCCTGACCAACATTTAACTGGCATCTTTCCATTATAATCCAATGCTACACTCAAACCAAAATGATGGGTTTTCAAATTGGCACAATGAATAATAAAATATAATTTTGCCACAAAATTCTATTTTTAGCTTGTTTTCATATGTATGTGGTGAAGATGGTAAGAATCATATTATATGGATAGGGCGTTTTCATGATACTCAACTTATTCTTCTGTCATTAATTAAAAGTTTTTGATTTTATTACAAAAAAACCGCAACAATGTTTTTAGTCTTATTCAGAAAACATTTCTTAGTAAGCTGCACTTCTAATGAAAAACACAGACAATGAAACCAAAAACCAAATTTACTGTTTTTTTTTTACAGATTAAAGCTGACACTTCAAGGCAAACTAGTGAATGAGCAGACATATAGTATGCTAGGAGCAGTACCTAGGTACACCTAAAATGAGGTGCCCACTTGGTGAAGCTATAATACTACAACCAGTAGAAGCAGCAAGCTTTTGACAGACCCTAAATGATCCCATAACCAGCAGACCAGATCAAAGCTCTGCAGTTCTGTCACATCCAGTTGTAAATAGTAATGGATAGTTGGACAACTTTCAGGAGGAAGTTCTTGAAAACATTCCCATCGTTCATTACGTGGGAGTTAAGCAAATACAAAAAACAAGAATAAAATATTTGCAAAGTCTTCACCCAGAAGTGCAAAGTGAATGATTGATTCATTTTGGCCCCTTCTGAGGTCCCAGCATCACAAATACCAGTCTTCAAACACTTTGCCTCGATGTGATATTAAGAAACAGCTGAAGGCGCTAGATACAAAGTCTGTGGCCCTGACAATAACCAGCTGTAAAACAAAAGATGTGCTCCAGAACTAGCCACTTCCCTAGGCAAACTGTTCCAGTACAGCTAAACCTGGCAATATGGAAAATTGAGCATGTAAGTCTTGTCCAGAAAAAGCATATCAAGTCTAAAGCAGTCAATTACAGCTTCCTTAGTCAACTCCCAATTATAACAAAGGAAAGGAAGTGATATTGACAGCACTATCAATCTGCACTTGCTCAAGAACAACTTAGCTCATTGATGCTCCTTTTTGGCTCCATCTGAGTGATTGAGCTCCAGATCTCGTTACACCCTTGCTCTACATATGGACAGAAGAGCTGAACTACACAGGTGAAGTGAGAATGAATGCTCTTGATATCAAACCAGCAATTGACTGAGTCTGTAATTGAGGGCCCCAGGCAAAATTGATGACAATGGGAGTTGGGAGAAAGCTTCTCACTGGCTGAAGTTAGACCAAACATAAAAAGAGACAGTTAAAGTTGTTGTAGGCCAATTATCTAAGCCCAACAATATTACGCTGATGTGACAACAAGAACTGCCGATGATGGAGTCTGAGATAACACAGTGTGGAGCTGGAGGAATGCAGCAGGCCAGGCAGCATGAGAGGAGGAGGAAAGCTGATGTTTCAGGTCTGGACCCTTCTTCAGAAATGGGGGAGGGGAAGGGGGCTCTGAAATAAATGGGGAGGGGGGTTGGGCTGGGAAAGGTAGGTGGGATGGTGATAGCAGGTAGGTAGTGGTGGGGATTGGTCAATGAAGTGGGAGCAGCGGATAGGTGGGAGCATCCTGATTCATCTCTTCCAGTAATGTCCTAGACTCAGTAATCTTCAACGGTGAATCACTTAGGTTTTTCTCCACAGCAAAGTCAGAAGCAGGAATATTCAATGATAATTGCACAGTTTTCAGCCCCATTGATAGAGCTGTCACTGTCTGTTTGCCATTCAGCAGCATAACTATCGATTGAAATTGTGACCATAGATATCCTGGGGTTCTCATCAACCAGAAACTGAACTGGACTATTCATATAAATATTATTGCCACAATAGGAGATCAGAGGTTATGAATTCCTAACAAGCATTTCCTCTACTTATTTTACTGGCTGTGCAGGCCTTCAAGGCCCCTACACCATAGTGACTTCTGGAAATCAATGCTGTGATCGACGTACGGACACCGATCACCATGTGTGGAACATTGGAGTGGCTGCATCCGCATGTAGCCGCATACTTTAGAGGGAACGTTGCTTCTGACTGCTCAAAACCAATTCAACATTGATAAGTGACAAGTCAGTGTTATGACAACTACTGAAAACAACAAGTGCTGGACATCACAGCAGGTCAGGCAGCATCCATGGCGAGGGAGCAAGCTAACATTTCGAGTCTAGATGACGCTTCATCAGAGCTGCTCTTCATCTGCTTGGATGAGTGCAGCTCCAACAACACTAGAGAAGCTTAATACCATCCACGACAAACTAGTTCATTTGATCAGCACTCCACACACCATCTTAAACATTCACTCCCTCCACTACCAGCGCACAGTGGCAGTAGTCTGTATCAAGTATGAGAGTGATAAAGGGTTATAACATATTATAGCAAATGTTTTATTAATCGGCACCTGTGGGACCAGGAGTTTGCCAGTTGATCAAATATTCTGGATAATCAAGAGGTCCACATAATCAATGTAAAAACACACACTAAGTAATAGAAATGTAATTCGGGGGTACATACATCACTGTTACACTTTATTTGCAACATAAACTACTTAAATAATAATGTAACTTTGCCTTAAATAAAACTTACCGGCAGAGAGCCTTCTCAATCTCACCTTCACCTGACGACTCGAATATCACGGTAGATTGCGGTATTTGAGGAGAAAATGAACCAACTGTTGATATTTCATGTGGCCATTCAATTGAACAAGTAATATTTATGTGGAGATAAATGAACTAAAAAGCTATAATAATAGATTTTGGCCTTAATTCTGTGAAAGTGATTTCTTCTTTTTAAAAGAGAAGGCTATTTTTGAACAGTAAGTTCAAATCTCATTTCCAAGAAAGCATGTGGCTTAAACTTTTTTACACAGAGGGTGGTACACATACGGAATGAGCTGCCAGAGGAAGTGGTTCAGGCAGGTACATTAACAACATTTATAAGGTATTTGGACGAATACACAGATAGGCAAGGTTTAGAAGGATACGGGCCAAGTGCAGGGAAATGGGATTAGCGTGGATGGACATTTTGGTCGGCATGGACCAGTTTGGGCCAAAGGGCCAGTCTTTGTGCTGTAGGACTGTAGGACTCTATGACTCTATGACAAAATAGCTCTCTTAATTGGCACCACATTCACAAGCATTGATTCCTTTCACTACCGATCACATTGGCAGCAGCATGTAGAAGATAAACAAAATGCAGTGCAGAAAATCACCCAGCTTTTAGACAGCACCTTTTAACCCTGAGGTACTACCATCTAGAAGGATAAGGAAGATATATGGGAACTCCACCACTAGCAATTTCCCTCCAAGCACTCACCACCCTGATTTGGAAATCTATCACCATCCTCTTTGTGTTTTCTAACTGAGTATCAGCAATAAATGCTGGCTGAGCCAGCAATCCCATATCCTATGAATAAAGAAAAAATGTATCACTCCTATCTTAACTCTTTTTAATTTCTTACTTAACTGACAAAGTTGCAAGCATTTCCTTTCCGTGATTTGGCCCTTTGGCCCAAACTGGTCCATGCCGACCAAAGTGTCCATCCACGCTTTTCCCATTTCCCTGCACTTGGCCCACATCCTTCTAAACCTTTCCGATCTGTGTATTTGTCCAAATGCCTTTAAATGTTGTTAATGTACCTGCCTCAATCACTTCTGCTGGCAACACCTTCCAAATGCCTACTACCCTTTGTGTAAAAAAGTTGCCCCTCAGGTTCCTATGCATTCTTTACCCTCTTACCTTAAACTGATGTCCTCTAGCCCTCGATTCCCGAACCCTGGGAAAAAGACTGAGTGCATTCACCCTATCCATGCCTCTCATGATCTAATACACTTCTATAAGATACCCCCTCAGTCTCCTATGCTCTAAAGAAAAAAGTCCTAGGTGGTCCAACCTCTCTCTGTAACTCAGTCCCTTGAGTCCTGGCAAAATTCTTGTAAACTTCTTCACTCTTTCCAGTTTAATAATATCCTTCCTATAGCAAGACCAAAACTGAACACAATACTCCAAGTGCGGCCTCACCAATGTCCTGTACAACTGCAACACAACTTCCCAACTTCTGTATTCAATGCCATGACTGATGAAGGCCGATGTGCCAAAAGCCTTCTTCACTGCCCTGTCTACCTGTGATTTCACTTTCAGAGAACCATGCACCTGAACTCCAAGGTCCCTCCGTTCCACTCCTTAAGGCCTTACCATTCACCGTGAAACTCCTACCTTGATTTGACTTTCCAAAATGCAACACCTCACACTTATCTGTATAAAACTCCATTTGCCATTTCTTGGCCCACTTCCCCAGCTGATCAAGATCCTGCTGCAATTTCTGATAGCCTTCCTCACTCTCCACGATACTGCCTATTTGGATTTGACCGAGTGTGGCATCAAGGAGCCCTAGCAAAACTGGAATCAATGGGTATCAGGGGGCAAATGCTCTGGTGGTTGGAGTCATACCTGATACATAGGAAGATGGTCATGGTTGTGGGATGTCAATCATCTCAGCTCCAGAACATCTGTGCAGGAGTTCCTCAGAGTAGTGTCCTAGGTCCAACCATCTTCAGCTGCTTCATCAATGACCTTCCCTCCATCAGAAGGTCAGAAGTGGTGATGTTCGCCGATGATTGCACAATGTTCAGCACCATTCATGACTCCTCAGGTACTGAAGCAGTCCATGTTCACATGCACCAAGATCTGGACAATATCCAGGCTTGGGCTGACAAGTGGCAAGTGACATTCATGCCACACAAATGCCAGGCTATGACCATCACCAATAAGAGACAATCTAACCACCGCCCCTTGACATTCAATGGTGTTACCATCACTGAATCCCCCACTATCAACATCCTGGTGGTTACCATTGACCAGAAACTCCACTGGACTCACCACATTAACAGAGTGGCTACAAGATCAGGCAAAAAACTGGGAATACTGTGGCGAGTAACTCACCTCCTGACTCCTCAAAGACTGTCCACCATCTACAAGGCACAAGTCAGGAGTGTGATGGAATACTCCCCACTTGCCTGGATGAGTGCAGCCCCAACAACACTCAAGAATCTTGACACCATCCAGGACAAAGCAGCCCGCTTGATTGGCACCACATCCACAAGCATTCACTCCCTCCACTACTGACTCTCAGTAGCAGCAGTGTGTACTATCTACAAGATGCAGTGCAGAAATTCACCAAAGATGCTAGACGACACCTGTCCATCTAGAAGGACAAGGTCGGCAGATATTTGGGAACACCACCACCTCCAAGTTCTCCTCCAAGTCACTCACCATCCTGACTTGGTAATATATCGCTGTTCCTTCATTGTCGCTGGGTCAAAATCCTGGAATTCCCTCCCTAATAGCATTGTGGGTCAACCCACAGCTGGAGGACTGCAGCGGTTCAAGAAGGCTGCTCACCACCACCATCTCAAGGGCAACTAGGGATGGGCAAGAAATGCTGGCCAGCCAGTGATGCCCACATCCCACAAATGAATAACAAAAAAAAATTTGTCCTGGATTCTTATCAAGCTTCTTCACTGGGATTGTATTAAAGGATATTACTAGGAAAAGATTATTTTTCTTTCCAAATTGTCTTTTATATGTACTATATATTATATATATATTTCTTTTCTGTAATAAACTACTGTTCTTTTGTTAAGACGAGATTTGCAGTATCATATAAATATGTTCAGAAACTGACAACCATAGTAACCAAACTGCAAAAATAAAACGTATGATGGAATAAGCCAGGTCTCACTCTGAGATATGACTTGTCCAATATTACCATAAGCTGAAATCATAATATAAGATACGCTGTGACAACGTATCAAGCCTTCTTCAATTGCAAATATCAATTTCACAACATCCACCACCTAGAAGGCCGAGCAGCAGATGTATAGGAACATCACCACCTTTCGGGGCCATGAAGATTTGTTATTTTTCATTACCCTTTTGAAATAAAAAATAAAAGTTAATTCAAACCGATTGGGAATTTCCCAAAGATGCTCGTATCCTAAAGTAATGAAGGTGTTTGATTTTAAAATTAGAAATTAACTTCATGACCTACACTGTTGTTTACGTTTGGCAGGATGCTAGCATGCCATGTTGTGCTTGCATGAGGAATATACTGAGTTCGTTGTTCATGGTGTCAACAACCTTTCAGGTTGATTTGATATATATTCTGCAAACCTAGCTCACACAAATGCACTTAACAACCTCTCCAAGTCACTCAAAGGGGAATGTGCATTCAGTCTCAGGAAGGATTCACACCATTGATATGGTTACCCATTGAAATGATAGGTAAAGGGTGCTTTTGACTTTCTTTTTAGCTCTTGCAAAGTCTGGGGAAGTACTGTGATGTGAATTGAAGGAGTATTGGTGCTTGGTTGGTTTTAGATGGTTGTGTTGCTGCATCCTGATTGGAGGTCAGAGGAATTTTGTGACCTGTCCTCACTGAGGCTGCTATAGTTGAGGGACCTGGGTCTGCAATACCACAATAAGATTTCTGTAGCTGAGGCTACAGAAATGGGAGCTTTTGTGGAGAGGGAGGAGGAAGCAGGCTTTCCTTGAAGGCCCTATCCATCAAAGGGCTTCAGGAAGCATGTCTCATACCGCTGCCTCAGCTAGGAGCAACGTTTGAGACACTTGTGATTCGCCAGAGGTGGTCACAGAACCATCCTACTTTCGTCAAAACATTTCACAATTTTGTCATTGATCGCACTAGCCAAAAGATGATGGAGGTTCAGTGTGCCAGAACCATGGCACCTTCTCTTTATATTCATAGAGAATTAGGAGTGAGCACATCTTTGCCATTGGTGTGGACAGCTATCCACACATTATTCCCTCACACGAACAGGGGAGATTACAAAGGCTTCCACTTCATTATAGTGTAGTTTGTGTGTGACCACGCCCAGTCCAAGATGGTGAAAGGCACTATATCAATGCAAGTCAACATACAAGACTAAAGTGCTGGCAAGTAGGAAAACTACCAATTTTTATTGAGAATGGG
Source organism: Rhincodon typus (assembly GCF_021869965.1). NCBI lineage: Eukaryota > Metazoa > Chordata > Chondrichthyes > Orectolobiformes > Rhincodontidae > Rhincodon > Rhincodon typus. The sequence goes on along the minus strand of NC_063359.1, from coordinate 23,899,988 downwards.
GATTAAATACGAAGGATTGGAGTCGCGTGCGAACTATTCCATTTCCGGGAACTCGTGTATACCTGCTTTTGCTGCGCTGCCGGATTCCCCCGAACTCTTCGGTCGTTCAGTAACGTTCTCCGTCTCTGATTAATATCTGTGCATTTTTCCATCTGATTTTTCTCTCGAGGGAAAACTGTTTACATTTATCCAGCCGAGCTCTTGCTGCCCGAATAGCTGATTCCTCCCATATGTTCGTTTACAGAATTCGCGCGAGCGTGTTCCGTCGTCATGGCAACCACGCTCGCGCTTATTAACGGACTCACGGCTTCGCTCAATGTTTACTCTAAACAGAACCGGTCAGTTTGTCATATGCAAAATGACCCGCGCATTTCTTGGCATGGCGATTTGTGTATCGAAGATGTAAGTTTTCAATTTAAAACTGATACAGAAAATATGTTTGGGTGAACTTGCTTTCACTGCTATGATAGAAACCCCTTCCCCTCTACCCTCCACATTTTGCTGATCCATTAGCTAAATCTTCTGTATCACCAAATCTGTACCGCAAAAGACCATCGCAATTTTCAAGTAGATATGGAAAGTAGAACTGTAATTATACTTTTGTGAATAAATAAATTGTGGTTCAGCCATGATGTCCATATCCCATGACTGAATTTTAAAAATTCTATTTGAAGACCTGCCTGAAAATTCAGTAATTTCACCAGAGCATTTGTATGTAAGTGCGTTTTTTGTAAGGAACTTGAAGCAAAGTACCACAATGATTGGTCCAACTGCTTTAATGCCTTGATTCAATGCTGAGATATCAGAGAAAATGTTTTAGAATTAGAAATTTTTAGAATTAATATTAGATTTTATTGTCACGTGTACTGAATTTCACTGCAACTGAATCAGTAAGCAGTCCCCACCAGTTTTCCCTTTGCTGGTCATCTGTAATTCAGGTGAGAAATTGGAAGAAAGTAGCTAAAAAAGTTTAATCTGGAGGTTCTCCTCTTTAAAAAAAATTAAGTGACATAATTTACACCATTACTTACTAAGACTTTATCAGCATTGGGGTACTACTTAAACTCGTTTCATTGTAATCATCAATTCTGAATGCTGTACTGTGCTCCTGCGCTGTAAACCTTGTTGTATGTATCACTGGGGACAAAAAAAAAGCAGTCAAATTTCTGTCATACTTGCATTACAGATATGGCCACTAACATATTGATCTGACATGCTATTGAATTGAACTTTGGGAAACAACTAACATGACAACTAACATGAGCTTTGAACCGGTACATAACCAGCAGTTTCTTCACAGAAATCATGAAAAGCAACTCCAGGTATGAATGTGGACATTGTATTTGACTATCTTCAGAATATTTATTTTAAAAAGACTGTTTAGATTAGGAGATTGAAAAAAGTAAATCCCCAAAAATCATCTAAGGTCTTTCATTTTAAACGGCAAAAACTTCAATATTCTGGAAATTTAATCCCAGCCCTTATTTATAATATAAATTATTTGTATACTGAGAATGTCCTTCCACCAGAGCATTTGTATGTAAGTGTGTTTTATGTAAGGAACTTGAAACAAAAGTACCACATTGATTGGTCCAACTGCTTTAATGCCTTGATTCAATGCTGAGATATCAGAGAAAATGTTTTAGAATTAGAAATCTTTAGAATTAATATTAGATTTTATTGTCACGTGTACTCAAGTACAGGATACAGGAATAGTGAAAAGTGTACAAAGTCACCACTTCTAGCACCATCTTAGATACAATGGTATGTAGGTACAAAAACTTAGGTAGAAAAATAGTAGAAAAATAAGGAAATAAACTTAAAAGTTTAACAATAAAGTCATTTTTAGTGTAAAGTAGAAAAATAAAGAAATAATGTTAGAAGTTCAACATTACAGAGCTTAAGTGCTTAGCCATGTTGGACTCACACTCTCCACTAAAGGGTTCAATCTCCTCCATGCTGGGCTCAGTCTCTTCCACACTTGTGACTGCATGTGAGATCTTTTTAAGTAACACTTGGAAATAAAATCTTCTTTGGTGTTATGCCCTATTCTTCCGAGAGTGTGAATAACGATCAATGCTTTGTCAAAATATCAAAACTGATATCTTTATAAGTCAAGCTGTCTATGTAATTTTTCAATAGAAATCCTTGCTGAAATTAATTTCTGGTGCAAGTAGAAACATTTAACATGACCAGTTTTGAGATTTGAACCGGTGCATAACCAGGTAGCCTTTACAGAAAGGTGCAAAATGTATAACTGTTGCTGATTTTTAAATTACCTGAACTTTAGGTTCAAAAGTAATATTTTTTCCTCAGATCAAGATTTGAAATATGCTAGTGAAATAATTTGGGTAACAAACAATTGTTTATTCTTCTGGATTTTGTTGAAATGGAATTTACAGGTTTGACCTTTTGAAAACTCTAGATGAGTAACTTTCACATTTTACATAATTGAATATTATAAGTGGAGAGCAATTCAACAAGTAAATTAGAGGAGGAATTTGATTATTATTGATTTCTCTAACCAGTAACTGGGCTTTTCATAGAATCCCTACAGTGTGGAATCCAAACCAACCCTCCAAAGATCATCCCATCCAGACCCACCCCCTACCCTAACACTGCATTTCCCATGGTTAATGCACCTAACCTACACATCCCTGGACACAATGGGGCAATTTAGCAGGACCAATCCACCCAACCTGCACATCTTAGGTCTGTGGGGGGAAACCAGAGCACCTACTGGAAACCCATGTAGACACAAGGACAACATACAATCTCTAAACAGACAGCTGCCCAAAGGTGGATTTGAACTTGGGCCTCATCAGTCTGAGGCAGTAGTGCTAACCACTGAGCTATTGTGCCAACCAAAGCTCAAGTTACTCTGGAAAGGCAAAATATCTCAAAAATTGAACGATAGGTTACACAAGTATACCATGTTGCTACTGTGTATTGGTATTTTTGAGTGGTAATTTCTATTAGTAGGGTACTGTTAAGAAATTCTGCCTACACACTACTGAGCAATGTTGTGCATGAGTTTTAGTGCCAATGTAGTTCCGGTTGGGAAGCCAGTATGTGACAATTGGCTGATTGAATCAAACAACATGTACTTTCAGTTGTTTGTGGTAGGCTGAATACAGACCATACTCGTGACTTCATGTGAGATCTCTTTAGGTAATATCTGGAAATAAAATCTTCTTTTGGTGTTGTGCCCTATTCTTTTTAGAGTGCAAATAGCTGTCAATGCTTCATCAAAATGGTAATTCTTCATTTGTTAGTCGAGATGATAATTGGTAGGCTGATCAACTGTGGAAGGCAACCCAATTCCTCTGCCTCCGCCACGTCTGCTCGCAAGATGGGGCGATCCACTCCTGAACATCCCAAATATCCTCTTATTTCAAGGACCACAACTTCCCCACTTCAGTGGTCGAAAATGCTCTCGACCGCACCTCTGCGCTCACATCCCCTCCCCGCAACAAAAACAAAGACAGAATCGCTCTTGTCCTCATGTATCACCCCATAAACCTCCGGATTCAACGTATCATTCTCTGCCATTCCGCACCTGCAATCTGACCCCACAACCAAAGATATATTTTCCTCCCCACCCCTATCTGCCTTCCGTCGGGACTGTGCTCTCTGCGACTCCACACTTCCCACTAGCCCCACCACCCCTGGCACCTTTCCCTGCAACCGCAGGAAGTGCTACACCTGCCCCTACACCTACCCCCTCACCTCCATCCAAGGAACCAAAAAGCCTTCCACATCAGACAGATGTTCATCTGCACATCCGCTAATGTGGTCGACTGCATCCACTGCTCCCGATGTGGCTACAACTTGTAGCCTTTACTGAAAGATGCAAAATATATAATTGTTGCTGTTTTTTAAATTACCTGAATTCTAGGTTCAAATTAAATTATGCCATGACTGATATCTTTATAAATCAAGCTGGCTATGTAATTTATCAATAGGAACTTGCTATTAGATGTGATTCCATAATTGGGCAGCACTAACTGAACATTGTTGTGTGTACCAATAGCTGTACTGACAAACAATTTAAGATAATCAGTTGAACCCTGTAACTTTACGTTAGACTACATAATTTGGCACAATGTTTGACCTTATGATGAATGAGCTTGCGGCACGGTAGCTCAGTGGTTGGCACCGCTATTTCACAACGCCAGGGACCCGGGTTTGATTCCAGCCTTGGGCGACTGTCTGTGTTGAGTTTGCACATTCTCCCTGTGTCTGCATGGGCTTCATCCCACGGTCCTAAGATGTGCAGGGTATGTGGATTGGCCATGCTAAATTGCCCATAGTGTCCAGGGATGTTTAGGTTAGGTGGGTTAGACATGGGGAAATGCAGGGTAGGGGAATAGGTCTGGGTGGAATGCTCTTCCAAAGGGTGGTGTGGAGTTGTTGAGCTGAATGGCCTGTTTCCACACTGTAGGGATTCTTTTTCTTCTTCTTTGCACCAGGAGTGCCTATTTCCAGCTCTGTAACATTCCTCTAGTTCTACCTCTGCCTCAGCTCATCTGCACCTGAAACACTCAACAATGCTTTCATTAACTCTAGACTTGATAGTTCTAGTACACTCTCAGCTGATGGACCGTGATTTGCCCTCCACAATGACCTCCATCATCCAAAAAGGTAATCCAAAATGCTGCTGCCCTTGTACTTACTTTCACTGAATCCATTCTTTAATCACCCTGGCCTTGCTGACTTTCACTAGCTCTACTTAACCTGCTGGTGGATTGTAGTAAATCCATTAGACTGATAATCCAGTGACCAAGGCTATTGCTCTGGGAACATAGGTTCAAATCCATTGCATATGGTGAAATTTAAATTCACATAATAAATCTGAATTATAAAGCCAGATATATGGCGAACATGAAACCATTTTTGAAGTTTGGGAATGAGGTCGGCGTGGACTAGTTGGATCGAAGTGACTGCTTCCACGCTGTATAACTGTATGACTATGATTGTTACATACAGTGATTTGATATGATTTGATTTATCTATTGTCACGTGTATTTTGTTACAAAAGTGAAAAGTGTTGCATTGTGTCACCACTGTCTGGCGCCATCTTAAAACACAGAAAAATAAGCCAAAACGTAGAATATAAAAGCAGAAAAATAAAGAAATAAAGAAGAAGTGTTTGACTTTACAGTCCTTCTTGTTAAGTGCTCTGGCGTGGTCCTGGTGGCCAGGCATGAGTATCCTATCCAGTCCTGATGAAGGTTCTTGGCCCGAAAGGTCGACTTCTTGCTCCCCTGATGCTGCGTGATCTGCTGTGTTTCTCCAGCTCCACATTGCATCGACTCTGACTCCAGCGTCTGCAGTTCTTGCTCTCTCCGAATGACTTATAACCCCACTGCGAAGCCTCTTCCAGGGATGGCCACCTTGAAGAAGTTGTCCTCCTCCCTCTGGAAAGACCTCAGTGGGAGTCCTGATGAAGGGTTGAGGCCTGAAATGTCAACTCTCCTGCTCCTCTGATGCTGCCTGATCTGCTGTATTCCTCAGCTCCACACTGTATCAACTCTGACTCCAGCATCTGCAGTTCTTTTTCCTTTGAGTATCTTTTGCTGTGCCACTGCCACTGGAACAAAAGTCACCAATCTTTGGCGCCATTTCGTTTCCAGCGAAGCCCTCATCACTGTGAGTCCTTACTGGACCTCCCCTATGCAGGTGTTGCCGATGCCACTGGGTACCACACAGGCCAAACTCAACTCAGCTGCCACCATGAGTCTGTTTCAGGCCCACTACACTGATGCATCTGCTGCCAATGCCACTAGGTCTTGTACTGGGCCCAAACTCACCTCCACTGCCACCTTCATGAATCTGCACTAGCTGCTGACACTGCCCAGAACACAAACTCGCTTCTGCCGCAGCAGCTATGAGTCAGCATTAGAACCGCCTTGTCAATGCAGAATCCATTGGGAACCCAAACTTGCCTCTGATGCCAAGAGTCTGTGCAGGACCCATTTGCTGCCACCGATGCTGTCACCACAACAAGAAGTAGAAGATAAAACAGAAAAAGAGAGAGAAAAAAATAAAAGAAATGAAAAGGAAAGCACATGAGAACTTTCTTCAGATAGAGCATCACCTTCAGCATCCTATAGTATGGCACTGCCCCATTGGTAAAACTACACAGGCAGGATTTCTTTGTGACCAATCACCAGGACGAGGAGAGATTGCACAAATATTCCCATCCACAATGATAGAAGAACCAGTACATAGGTGCAAAAGAAGTCTTTGCACCATTTTCAGTCAGAGTTGTTGAGTGAATGATTCATCTTGGCCTCCTACTGGGAAGTCCAGTATTACGAATGCCAATTCACTTCATTCCATATGACATCAAGAAATTATTAAAACCACTAGATACTGCAAAAGCTATGGGCAGTGACAACATTCAGGCAATGGTACTGAAGACATGGGCTCCAGGACGAGCTGCGCCCCTAACCAAGTTGTTCCAACACAGCTACAACATTGACATAAACATGACAATGTGGAAAATTGTTTGGGTATGGTCTATTGACAAGAAGTGGGACAAATTCCAACCCAGCCAATTACTGCCCAATCAGTCTAGCCTCGATCATTCGCAAAAGTATAAACTTATATCCTGAGGGCTGCAATGGTTCAAGAAGGCAGCTCACCACAATTTCTTAAGGGTAATTAGGGATGGGCAGTAAATACTGGCCTAGCCAGTAATGTTCACATGCTTTAAGCAAACAAAAAACACCTTTGTTTTTGAATCTCTCCATGTCTACTCCACTCCCAATCTCCCATGTGCCTAACCCTAGAGAGCAGCGCATTCTAGAACTGGATAAGTGTTATGAAATAGAAGTAATTAATGACCTTATATTGAAGGCACCACAAAAGTAACAGTGATCATAACATAATTTACTTTCATCTTCAGTTCAAGGGAGAGAGGACCAAGTGGATGACTAATGCCTTAAACTTAAATGAAGACATTTATGAGCGTATGAAGAGAGCTGTTTAAAGTGAACTGAAAGATTAGGTTAGGGATAGGTCAAAAGAGATGCAATAGAAGACATTTTAAAGATATTTTGTAACATTCCAGTGAGAAAGAAGGACTCCAGGAAAAGGATGAATTGTTAAGAAATTTCAAGCGAATATCAAATTAGAAGACAAAGAATACAGTTGCATGAAGAATATTGGCAGGTCAGAAGATTGGACATAATATATAAAGTAGAAAAAAAAAGGCTAAAAAGGAAAATAAATTAAAATTCAAGAGAAAGTTAGCTATAAGTATAAAAAGAAAGTAAGTTTCTACAGAATAAGAAAAGTCTCTGTCCATTGGAGTGAGATTCTAAGAATTAATAATGGGAAATAAAGAAAGAGCAGAAGCAATGAACAGATATTTTGGGTGGAATCTTGTAGTGACCTGAATGACCTGGGCTATAGCGCGATTTGTGGCAAAATCAGATAAGAAGTGCAGCAAGGTCTATCTCAATGTTGAGAGCAACTCATGACATTTTCATGCATTTGCCAAGTGGTGAGGCAAACTTTTCATAGACGTTTGTAGGTTGCCAATTAAGGGGCATTATAACTTGTTAAATACCTTGTTATGGCCACAACTCACCCTATAATATTCAGCTTCCTGTATTACCATATATCTTGAGCTGGCTAGATGTCAGAGCAAGTGGCAACAAGGAGCTTTTATTTTGTTCAGCACCAAACAGCACTCCAGGGCATGATGCATGGTCATGAGCCATATGCAACCTTCATCCACGAACATTGTCATAAAAACATAGAAAATAGGAGCAAGAGTGGGCAATACAGTCTTTCAAGCCTGCTGTGCCATTCAGTATGATCATATCTGATAATCCACCCCCTTGTTCCTGCTTTCTCTGCATACCCTTTAGCCCTAAGAATTGTATCTAATACCCTCTTGAAAACATTCATAGACTTACCACTCTCAGGGTGAATAAACTTCTCATGTCAGTCCAAAAGACCTTCGCCACATTCATATTTGCCAACATCTCGTCGTCCTCCTGATACCTTCTGATTCACTTGCAGGCTACTTAGGAAGCACAGAATTGTATTGCAGGGCGAAACTAGTATTCAAAGGCTGCTGCAAGGACACTTTGCACATATGAACAAGCACGCAGCTCGCAGACTGCACCAGACTGCATGTCATGGCTGTTCGTTATCTCTCTTAGTGATCACTCGCTTAGCATTTACCTGCATGTTTGCAGTATCAATGCCCTACCTTGCTTTGTCATGTCTAATAGTGCAGTCAAACAACCAGCCAACTTGCCTTGTTGGTCAGCAGTCCTCATTCAAGGATGCATACATCTTGCTTATGATATTGTACTACGCCATTCTCATGACTGCTCAATGTGCAGGGTACAGTTGAATGTGTCCTTGCAATCTGGGGAGTAGGTCATGGCCAGTACTGTAGCTCCTTAGTGGCCAGTTCAGGGGATACAACTAATGGGTCGGGGAGAAGTACTAGCATCACTTATGGGTCTGGTCACTTTTTGTCCATGGCTTGACCAGTTATATCGCTCAGGGAATGGGTCTCAGTTGGTCTGTCCACAGAAATTAAGGGAAAAGGGTTTGGAGGGGGACAACCATCCAGACCCAGCAAACAGAAACACTCTGTCCCTTCTGTTTCTGTGAGTGAAAAGGCAAAAAACAAAACAAGATATTAAAAGAAAGAATTTTACTATAAGAAAACACCTAAGTCCAACCAAGCAACTATTGAACTAAAGAACACTCATTGTCTACAGGCAATAGTGTGTGATCATTGCTAAAACTAAAATAACCCTGAGAGGTTATTCCCCACCTTGTGGTCTGCACTTCTTATTTTCAGAATTTTGTTTTCCCTGACAGTACTTTTACCACCCATAACGTGTGTCAAACTGCATGTCTTTTGTCCCTCTTATTTGTGAATGAGTTTGTGTGTATTCTGGGTTTTAAAGGGGTATAGTTTAAGTCACATTGGAGTAGACCAGTAATCCATTCTTCTTTCTCTGCTGTCAGTTAGAGAATAAATGTGTTTATAATAAATTTAATAATTTTCCTGTTAATGATTTAACCTTTTGTGATGCTTTTATCCCAAATAGCAGCCAGTGAGGCAAATTACTTATTTTTATTGTTTAAATTGAGTGTTTATGATGGCTTGTGGAATATTGGAGTCCAGTTATTGACACACTCTTCCCAGTAACAAGGTGCTGAGGGAACTTTTTGGAGTGGATGTTGAAAAAATGTTTACCCTTGTGAGACAGTCTAGAATGAGGGGACACGATTTAAAATACTAGCTCTCAGATAAGACAGAGATGCAAAATTCTTTTTTCTCTCACAGCAAGTCGTAAGTCTGTGGAATTCTCTTCCCCAGAGAAGCAGTGGAGGCAGGGTTATTGAATATTTTTAAGACTGAGTTGAATAGAATTTTGATTGACAAGGGAGCCAAAGGGTAAGGGATAGACAGGATTGTAGACACTAGTCTTGGCCTTATGAAATTGTGGAACAGGGTCAAGAAGCTTATTTACCTACACCTGATTCATATGCTCCTATATTTTATTGAAAACAAAATTAAAATACTTAGTCTCATGATAAACTTAGACTTATGATTATTTTTGGTTTCAATGTATTTAAATTTATCTCTTAACACTTGTGCTGTTCTGATCCTCGATACGAGAAAATGCTTAATATTTCTTCATTGCCTGGGAGGGTGTTGGTAGAATGTAAGGATATCAGGTAACATTACTTTTTATGTCCTTTCAGTAGATGAGATTGAAAATGAACTCCAAGAGGAAGGATCTTAAACCTGAAGCATTCCAACTAACTTCTATTTCTCCAAAAATGTTGGCTGACTGGCCGAGCATTTCCAGCTTTTTATGTGTTTGTTTTAAAAGTTCCACTTGTTGTATTTTACTAATTGCTTTTAGGTAACATGGTTATCTTTTCAATCCACAGGGGGGTGCTGTTGTAATTATCAACAACAAAATTCTGCAAATGACCTCAATACATACTTTTTCAAAATTTGTGATTCATTGAAATATTTATTTAATTTTGAAAGTAGATGTGTTAGTAGATAAATGCAATCTGTACAAGTACCACAGATAAAAATTTGTTTACACATTGATTAATCCTATGTAAGGGTACAGTTTCATTTCAGTTACGAGATAAGACTTGTTAATCATTGTGGTGGTGTCCACATTAAGTTCACAATTGCTTAACGTGAACAGTCCTAAACTGTTAACTTTGCCCGATCTGTTTCAATTTTCCTTTTATCACTGTAACACATTTGGTTTGCTTTTACATCATAAAATTGTGTGCTGTTATTATTTTCTTGTTCTTTTGTTCGAACGCATAGGTGTGAGGTATGTTGATCTTCTGTTCAACTGAAACTAGATTGAGATTGCCCAAACTTGTTTCATGTAGCATTTTGGCAATCTTCAGAGCAGAACCTTTATCAGTCCAAACTGAATTAAGATTTGGATGCAGGAGGTAGAAGAACAGTATGCTCTATTATTGTAGTTTCATTGTAGTAACAAGAAGTAATTCACTGCACTACAAGCAGTTAGATAAAAGCTTGTAATTTATAATAAACATTGCCTATTGAATTCAGAAGATGCTAACAAAATGATGCTTACTTAAAGGCATATTCTATTATTGATACATTAAAAAATTGCAGCAGTCTGTGGGAAGAAAGAGACATGTTATGAATTACAAATCATCATCTATTTCTGAATGGTTCTGCTTTATTGTTGGTCTTGAAAAAATGGGATCTTGGTCTCAATCTCTCCATGAGTTTCAGGAAATTCCTACAAAGCCATTCAATCTTAGAAGACCAGAAAAAGAACAATTGTAAAAGTAGAATTTCATTCCTGTAGTAAGTCATTGTAAGAAGCTTTTTAAATTTAAAATTAAAATTTTGTTAACATTTCCTTTCTTGCTCCTTTCCTCTCTCCCTCAATCCATACTCTTTCTCCCTCTCTGTTTATTTTTCAGATGTAATTTGACACTAATTCATCCTTATTTTCTTTTCCATTCTACATCTGCAGCACATTTGGAAAATCATAATATAATCAAGCTGAATCAGCATGGCATAACAAGAGGGAAATTGTGTTTGACTAATTTATTTAGCTTTTCAAGGAAGTCTCAGCCAAAATAGCTGGTGGGGAACCAGTAGATATGTTGTATTTATACTTCCAGAAGGCATTCAACAAGGTTCCTCATAAAGGCTTAAGTCATAAGATAATAGCCTATGTTTTCAGAGGTAGTATATTAGCATGGGTAGAGAATTGGTTAGTGGGCAGGAAACAGCTAGTGGGAGTAAGGCGTTCTTTTCAGTTTGGCAACTGTAACCAGTGAGGTTCTACAGAGATCAGTGCTGGGACTGTAAATATTTACAATATATATTAATGACTTGGAGGAAGGAAACAAATATACTGTAGCCAAATTTGCAGACATAAAAATAGGTAGAAAGCTAATGTGAGAGGGACATAAACAGCTTACAGAGACATATTGATAGGTTAAGTACATGGGCAAAAAGTTAGCATATGGAGTATAATATGGAATGATGTGAATTTGTTCATTTCGGAAGAGAAACAGAAGAACAGTGTTATTTAAATGGAGAAAAACTTCAGAAAGCTGCAACACAAAGGCACTTGAGTGTATGTGTGCACGAATCACAGAAAGCTAGCACACAGGTGCAGCAGATAATCAGGAAGCTTAATGTAACTGTAGTGATTGTGATGAGGTCAGCCAGCTGGACATCTTTGAATATGAGTTCCCTGAATAGGAATCTGTTGTAATCAGGGGGCCCTGGCTGAAAGGTAAAGAGTGTCAGAGATTCTGGCAAGCTGATAGCTGACATTGAAGAGGCAGTATTAAAATCAAGGACTGTTCATGTATAAATAAAAGGTGACTTGGTGGCCTCTGTGGAGTTATTTTAGCAATGGCGACAGTAAAGAACACCCCTGAAGAAACTCGCTCGCAACAGTTGTCTTTGAGTTGGTGTAAACATTTCTTACATCATGCCTTTGTTTAGGAAGCTTGACTCATTTGACCCTGCCTCCGAGGACTGGGTCTAGTATATGGAAAGAATGCATTATTTTTAGCAGGCAAACAATATCATGGCAGATGAAAAGCAACGAATAATTCTCCCGACAGCCTGTGGAGCCACAGCCTTTTCTGTTATTAGGAGCCTGATTTCCCAGAGGCATCAGATACTAAAACTTTTCAAGAATTGATGGATATAGTGAAGGAATATTACAACCCCAAGCCTCCTCTGATTCTGAGATGCTATCATTTTTACTCAGTAATTTGAGAATCAGGGGAATCCGTGTCAGGATTTTTAACCAGGTTAAGATGACTGGCAGAAGCATGTGACTTTGGATTAACCTCTAATGAGATGCTTAGAAACCATTTCATATAAGGGATTAATGATGTAACTATGCAAAAATGCCTACCAATGAAGCCCAAGTGGACTGCAAACAGGCACTACAGCTGGCTTTATAATTAGAAAATGCAGCAAGTGGAGCATATCAGTTGCAGGGTTTTCCAATGGAAGTGGACACCCTTGCCAGTCTGACTGAGCTTGGGAAACACCGCTTGAGTGAAGCCAATTGCATAGCCTCACTTAGGACATATCCTTATCAAAGGAACTGTAGGTTAGCCCACAGCAAAACCCCAAAACAAAGCCAAGTCTCTGCCAAACGGTTAAAATTTTCTTCAGGATCCTGACCAGTAAACCATTGTAGTTGCTGCTGGCTTGTAGACCCAAGACAGTTAAAGAGTCCTACCAGACCTAAATTGAGTAAGATAACTCGTAGGCTGGTATCCACGAAGGCATCCAGGAGAGTTCATACCTTGGAAAGTCCATCAACATGTGGTTTGGAACAGTTGAATTGCTTTGAAACATTTAATCAGAACCAATCAAAATAAAT